>NC_133649.1:48484484-49142004 GCF_009905375.1 Apium graveolens
TATATTTTAGCTTCTGCAGTTGATTTGGAAATTGACTTTTGTTTCTTGCTAAACCAAGAAACCAATCTGCCTCCAAGAAATTGGCAGCTTCCACTAGTGTTTTCCTGTCTATTTACATCCTGCAAATCTGCATCTGAGTACCAATTAGCTTAAAAATCTGATTCCCTGGGATACCACAATCCTAGATCATTGTACCCTTAAGGTACTTGAAAATTTTTTTTGCAGCTAATAAGTGAGGTTCTCTTGGATCAGCCTGAAATCTTGCACAAAGACCGGTAGCATACATGATATCAGGTCTACTTGCAGTTATATAGAGTAAGGAGCCAATCATACCTCTATAGTTAGTAATATCTACTGATTTACCAGTATCCTTATCTAACTTGGTTGCAGTGGCCATGGGAGTGGATGCAATTGAACATCTTGCATTCCAAATTTCTGCAGTAAATTTCTAGTGTACTTGGATTGAGAGATAAATGTCTTCTTCATTTTGCTGACTTGAAGGCCAGAAAATAGCTGAGTTCTCCCATCATACTCTTTGTTATCTTGACTGCATTAGCTTTGCAAACTTCTCACAGATTTTGGCATTTGAGAACCAAATATGATATCATCAACATATATCTGTACCAAAGTAAGTCCTTTCCATGGTTGAGGTAGAATAAAGTCTTGTCAATTGTGCCTCTGTGAATCCACTTTCCAGAGAATTGAGCTAAAGTCTCATACCATGCTCTTGAGCTTGCTTAAGCCATAAAGTGCTTTGTCAACTGTAGACATGATTGGGAAATTTAGGATCTACAAAGCCTGGAGGTTGTTCAACATATACCTCTTCTTCCAATTCCCCATTGAAAAGCACTTTTCACATCCATTTGAAAGACTTTAAAATTTTTGTGAGCAGCATAAGCCAAAAATCCTTATGGCTTCTAATCTAGCAACTGGTGCAAATGTTTCATCATAATCAATACCCTCCTGTTGAGAGTAGCCTTAGCAACCAATCTTGCTTTATTCCTTGTAATTATGCCATCACTATCAATTTTATTTTTGAACACCCCATTTTGTGCCCATAACAGATCATTCTTTGTCTTGGCACTAGGGTCCAGACTTATTTCTTTCAAATTATTAAACTCTTCCTGCATTGCTTCCACCCAATCAGCATCTGAAGAGCTTCTTCCACTTTCTTTGATTCATTATAAGATATAAAGGAATGAAAGAGACATTCATTTGATGTTGCAGTTCTAGTTCTGACACCTGCTTCAGGACTCCAATAATTAAGTCAGGTGTAAGTGATTTGGTCCACTTCCTTGCAGATTGAAGTTGACTTCTAGAACTGGATCCTCCCCCATGTCCATGCTGTCTCCATCACATTTTCTGATGCTCCCCCCTGTAGTTATGCTCTCTGAAACTTCAGAATTTGACTTGGATCCTTAGGATTTGAAGTACAGAGCTTCCAGAATTATCAGAATTTAGCTCATCAGAACTAGATGAATCAGCACTTGAGCCAGTGATAGGTTCTGATGCTTCTTTAGAGTCTTGAGATATGGTAGGATCTTCAGTTTGCTCCCCCTGGACATGTGCATTTTCCTTTGGTGTTTGTTACCACATATGACATCAGTACTTACAGGTTCAGAGTTTAAGTCATCAGAATTTACAGAATCAAATTTAAGTATTCTTCTCAAATCTCAGCTGATCATGATCATGAAATCTTCAAGTCCAGTAATCTTTTATCATCAAAAGAGACATTGATAGATTCCATGACAATCCTTGTTCTTTAAATTGTAGACTCTGAAGGCTTTTGTGGAAAGTGGATATCCAACAAAAATTCCTTCATCAGCTTTTAGATCGAATTTAATAGGCTACTCAGGATGATCTTAAAAACAAAACACTTGCAACCAAATACATGAAAGTATTTCAGATTTGGCTGCTTTTTCTTCACATCTCTATGGTGTTTTTCCATGCTTGTTTATGAGTGTAGCATTCTAGGTAAAACAAGCAGTCTGCACAGCTTCACCCAAAAATAGGTTGGCAGCTTTGCTTCATCAAGCATAGTTCGTGCAGCTTCATTGCAATCCTGTTCTTTCTTTCTACAACTCCATTTTGCTGTGGAGTTTCATGTGCAGAAAATTCCTGTTTGATTCCATGCTCTTTGCAGAACTCTTCCATAATCGAATTCTTGAACTCAGTGCCATTATCACTCCTTATTATTTAACAGAATCTTTGACCAACTATCCAGCTGTCTGACATGATCAGTTAGAGTAAATAAAGTATTTCATTCTTCTTGTGCAGAAGTACACCCAAATGTACCTTTGAACTCATCCACTATATCATAGCATATTTCTTCTTTGCAATAACATGACATTGACTGGGCCAAATAGATCAACAGGCATAGGTGATAAGGCTCAAGAATGATGACTCAGTTTTGCTCTTGAAAGTAGATTTTCTTTGTTTTGCCTTTTGACATGAATCACAAAGGCCATCAGGAGTAAAGACTGACTTTGGCAATCCTCTCAAAAGATCTTTCTTTACAAGCTCATTATATTATTGAAATTTTAAATGAGAGAGTTTCTTATGCCAATTCCAGCTTTCTTTAATTGATGCTCTACTTAACAGACAAATTGCAGAACCATCAGTACTTGTTGAAAGTCTGGCTTCATAAATGTTACTATGCCTGTAACCTTTCAGAACCACTTTACCTGTAGAATTTCTTATAACTTCACATGTTCTTCAAAGAAATCTACATGATAACCTCTGTCACAGATTTGACTTATACTCAACAGATTATGTTTAAGTCCTGAGACAGAGCTACTGTTTCAATGATGACATTCCCAAGATTAATATTGCCATATCCCAGGGTTTTCCCATGTTTCCATCTCAATAAGAAACTTTTGGGCCAGCTTTCTCCACAAAGTCTGAGAGCAGGGCTTTATTTCCAGTCATATGTCCTGAACATCCACTATCCAGTACTAGGATGTTTCTCCTGTTGTCCTGCAATCACAAAGACCACTAATGGTTGTTTTAAGGACCCAAACTTGCTTGGATCCTTTGGCCTTATCAAGTTTGTTAGCATTTGCAGCGGATTTAATATCAGAGTTTATGCTAACATGCTTTATGAGAACTTAATCAGACTTTGTTTCAGATTTTTACTAGAAGGAATTAAAGCAACTTTCTTCAAAAAAGGTTTTATTTGATAATATCATGTATAAACTATGATATTCCTTACAAGTATAAATGGAATGCCATAAACTATCACAATGAAAACAGGATTTTGTTGCTTAAACCCTAACAGATTGACTCTTACTCCTGATTTAGGAGATAAGAGTTTATATTCCTATTCTCCTCTGCAAAAGAAGCAAGA
Organism: Apium graveolens; assembly: GCF_009905375.1. Classification (NCBI taxonomy): domain Eukaryota; kingdom Viridiplantae; phylum Streptophyta; class Magnoliopsida; order Apiales; family Apiaceae; genus Apium; species Apium graveolens. The sequence continues at coordinate 48,487,831 of NC_133649.1, forward strand.
TGGTTATAGGTTTCCACAGTTATAACATTTCTTTCTAGGAGCATTAGGAACAGGCATATAATTATTGTTTTTATTCACACCTTCCTTTCCATTTCTATTTTTCCTAGCTTCCTTAACCTTGTTGACATTCCTTATTTCTTTCACTTATGCTTAAGCTGCTTCTTTGTTATTAAGCCTAGTTTGTTGACTTCAGCTATTTATCATGTTCTAATTTTATCAGAAGTTGACTTCTTCTTAACTTCTGTCACTGACTCTTTCATCTTTTCAGAATCAGACTTTACAGTTTTAGCTACAAACTTAACAGGATTTACCTTTGGCTTAACAGTTTTTTTAACAATAATTGGCTCAATTTGTTCAGTTCCCTTTTCACTTTTGTCATCTCCATAACCTAAGCCCTCTTTCCAGTTTCCACTACTTAATAAATTCTGAGTTGTTCTGCCAGAGTTAGTCCAAGTCCTGATAATCTCTTTTTCTTTTTCTAACTCAGTTTTTAGAGATTTATTCAATTTCAGCAATTCATCTCTAACATAAAAAGCATCATCTCTCTCTCTTTTTTGAGTTTGATGGAACATAACTAACTCCTTTTTCTAAATAATCATTCCTTTTCTTAAAGCAAGATTTTTAGAAGTTAATCTTTCACATGTTAAAGTTTGATCTATGTGGTTAATAAACATGGTTTTAAGATATAATCTCAACTCAGTAATATCATCAGTATGGAAGGCATAAGTTGTTTAAGGTATCTTTAACTCAGCGGTTTCAGGGCTGCCATCAACATTTGCCATCAAAGCATAGTTTACCTCATCTTCAGAATCTGAAGTGTCTGTCCAGCTTTTCTTCTTTGTGACAATGCCTTGCCTTTGTTACTCTTTCATTTCTTGCAGTCAGGAGATATGTGGCCTCTTTTACCACAATTGTAGCATTTAACATTTGAGTAATCTCCTCTGTCAGACGTTCCTCCTCTGCCTCAGATTTTCCTTAAACCCTTCTTATCAAAACTTCCACTTTTTCTGTAAATTTCTTTCCCCTTCTGAATTTCCTGTACGCTACTTTGTGATACCCTTCACCATAAGAGCACACATTTTCATCTCTTCATCATCATCTACTTCAGTAACTTTCAGTTTCTGAATCATCATCATCAGAACTTGATGATTCTGAATCAACTTTGTGATGAGAGCTTTTCCTTTGCCTTTCTTTGAGACCTCCCTTTGGGCAATTCCTCCTCAGCCTTAAGAGCAACTGTCCTTGACTTTCCTCCTTGTCTCTTGCTTCTTTGATCCATCTCATTCATAAGTCTTGAGCATACCATAAATTTCATCAAGAGTGTTCATCAAGAGCTATTTTGTCTCTTATAATAGTAGCCTTCAAATCCCAACTTTCAGGAATAGCTAAAGGAATTTTAGATTTAAATCTTCAAGATCATATTCCTTGTCCACCAGTGACTGATCATTCAGAGTTTGATAAACCTGTCATATAATCAGTTAATGACTCATCACTTTTTGAGTCAAAGTGCCCATACTCTTGAGTGAGTAGGCCTCATATTCTTCTTGATTGTATCGTTTCCCTGGCATCTTGTCTCCAATATCCCATATCTCATTTGCATTCTTGTAGTGAATTACCCTGTTTGACATGAACATTATCAATGGCACTATGCAGCAAATGTCTTACCTTTGCATCATTTGCAATGATGAGATATCTTCATTGTATACTCACTTTTCTCCTTTGGTATGGTCTTTGCTGGCTGATCTCCAACTACAACAGAGAGTTTGGTTGGCTTATGTGGTCCTTCATTATTCTGTCAAGGTATTCTGGATATGGCTTCCAGAAACATAGCCATCTTCACTTTCCATATGAGATACACAGAAGGTCTCAGCATGGAACCCTAATAGTCTCATATCGACTGTGGGTTTGAGTCTTTGGAGTTTCTCTTTTTAGTTTTGGCGGGCTTGGTTGGATTTTCTGCTTCTTCAGACATGATTATTTTGGATCTTTACTATATGTGTTTAATAGATAGGCTCTGATACCACTTGTTAGGTCACAAAACACTGTAGAAGGGGGTTGAATACAATGTAAATACAATCAATCGATTTAGAACACAAATAACAGAAAACATATGTATTCGATATAATACTCTGTTACAATGGAACTGTCCTCTCTCATGATGAACCAAATATCACGATAGAGCTAGGTTATATGTATGATATTCTCGATAAGATAACACATATAGTGTAACCTATGTATGTGTTTATATAGTACACAATTACAAGATAACTTCTAATTGATATAGAATATAATTCTGTCTCCTAAAATTTATCAATCAGATATCTTATATAATTCTTCTAGTCCTCTAACTCTTTCCTTGCACATCTTCTTCTGTATTAGTCTCGATCTTCTACTGTTAATCAGCTTCCTTCCTTAATTGTAAGTCCTCCCTTACTTAAGTTCTGATATGACCTTAAGTCCTGATATGACATTAAGTCCTGACTTCCAGTAAGTACTGATTCTAGTAGAACTGATATTTCTTGTTTGTTAAGATCTGAAACTAATATGAAACATATTAGATATGACATCTCAATTTATCCAACGGATATTTTTGTTAAAAATTTAAAAAATCGGCTATTTTTATCATTTTTTTCGTTTATTAGCCTAGTACCGAATGTATGACTCACCAGACTCTTATATTTTAACTTTAATTATAGACTAATTTATAAACCGTGCACCCTATATTCTTCTTATATTTAAATAGATTTTTACTAATTTTATAAATACAATCATATGATTATAACCGAAAAATAAGTTAAAATGTAAAACTGTTAATATGCATGCGATGTTTTTTACTGCAAGTTTATACTTAATTTAAAAGGTAGAAAATGTAAATACTTTTTTACTGAAATGGGTAATTTTATTATGATATAGTAATATTTTATAATTAAATAAAATATGGCATTGCCACGTGAGATTAATTAAATTAAGTACCAAATATATGAATTTTGGTTGGGGAGTGGCGGTAGTAGCAAAAGAATTTGATGAATGGCTTGGGGGAAAATGTGTAAGCATAAGTAGAGTTAGGAGGTTAGGATTTAGGGATTATAGAAAATTTCAATGTGAACCATGTTGGCAAAGCAACGCGGCATCTAATAAACAAGAAAATCCGTTAGTACCAGTTTGATGAAAACTCGATACTCTCCAAAATCAATTTTTCTTATGGCGCGAATAGACAATCCTAGTTATATGTGGCGAAGCATTTTGGCAAGTCAAGATGTTTTAAATATAGATGTCGGAAGAGGACAGGGAATGTGGAGAGTAACAAGTATGGAAGGTGTCTTGGTTGCCTAGTCCAGAGAATGGCTTCTTAACAACAGTTGTACCAATAGAGCTTAAAATACTGTGTTGAGGAATTTAATGGTGGCCGATGAAAGTTAATGAGACAAGGAGGTGCTCTGCATGATTGTGTAATGAACGTGATGCAAACTTATAAAAGAACCCATTTACTTAAGTCTAATAACACATTAATAGTGGTACTTGATATTGGAAGAGAAGGTAATATTTACAGTATGAAGATGTTATCAAATGATTCAGGGTGAAAGTAACGTGCATCATATAAGTGTTGGAAGAATTGTGGTTGTTGAAATTATTGAGGAAGGATCTTAATATTTTATGGAGGGTGCGTCAGGCATGTATTCCAACAAATGTATCACTTATAGCCAATAGGATTGAAATTGATATGTTCCCCTCATGATATCGAACAGATTATGATGATATTGCACATGTGATGTTTAATTGTGTGTTTTCTAGTGGAATGTGGGCATCAAGTAAGCTGGTAGACTTGGTATAGACGAGGCCACATGAAATTGATGTTTGGAGTCAATCAGATCCGGGGTGGATTAAAATTAACGTTGATGCAATGAGGTTTGAGCATCTGAAATGTGTTGGGGTAGGGGCGGTTAATCAAGATGATTGGGTAGATTTATGAAACTGGAAGTAGGAAGGTTGGAACATAAATGCAACCAAGGGTGGCAAGATGCACTGAATTTAAAGGAGGTACTATCATGGGTGAAATGACTTGGATATATAAGTATGTCTTTGAAACAGCCGCGAGATAGCTTGCAGATGCCTGTATGGAGGTCAAGAAAGACATTTTTTAGAGTATTGTTCTAGATTGTTGTTGAGATATGTAAGCACTAATAACATATCGGTTTATTTTGTACATAAATTAGCGAATGATATGGATCACATGTTAGTTCGAGCAACACATTCTATGTCAGATGTTGAATAGTATTAGTTCTCCTTCAGAGTTTATTTCAAAGGCTCTTATTTTCATTCGATAAAAGGAATGCAGTGCTCTAGCTTTAAAAAATAAACGATGGTATCAAAAAATAATTTACTAACTTTCAATATTTTGGTTTTAATATCAGAATATAGATAGTGCAATCTAGTAAATAATTTATAATTTGTGTTAATGATACCATCATCCACTTGTTATCCCCATACTATATCTAATATTTATATATTATAATTTCAATATAATAATTAAAAAAAAATAACTTAAGGCAAACCTGCCAAATATATCATTTTCTTGGTGTTGCCTTTTCATTACCAAATAATTGAATCTAATGTTTTGGATATTAAATTGTGCCTCTGCACCAGTTTTTTTATAAATAAACTTTCAAGGTGAACTAGACTATTGACTTAAAAAAAACAAATCTAATAATCAAGTCCCCGGTTAGTAATACATATTACGTCGAAGTTAAGGGCACCAAATAAAAAAAAATCAAATTTCATTTAAGTGACCTAAAAGTACGACTCTGAAATTAAGTGGAAGTTATATCAAATAATTAAGTCTCGGGCCAAATAAACATTCATTTCTCGAAATTAGAAAACACGAAATCAAAAATTTCTTTTAAGTGACTTTATTGGAAAAAATATTTAACTACTAAACAATCTACTCGCATATGACAAAACATACATATAAATAGAGCAAATTATGGGTCTAAGGCCCGAATATGTATGAAATGAAGACCAGGGTGTCCACTAATTTGAAACTCAAGCCCAATCTACGTTCGAGAAATCAGATTAGTCATAACCCTATTAGTATTCGATGATATGTCACAATCAACTTAAAGTATATCCATGATACCCCATAAGTCAAAATATTACAAGCACATGTTATCAATATATTTGAAAATTAGGCGTAGAAAGTAAGGAGCGTCGGCGTCAAAAACAAGGTGCGCCGCTTATAAAATTGATATGTAAGACAATTATTATCTTATTATAGTTACTTCTATTCTTTCTTCTTCTAATTAGCCTTATCACCTATAAAATTTTCCATTACAAGTTTCAAGCACCAATTGTAGAATATGGTGTATTAATTTTGTATAAAATCTGAATGATAGTCCATAGATCTAGATTAACATTTTTTGATTTCCATTGATGTCCATTTTCAAAAATAGTTATCTGCTAAAAATCGTAGGACGGAACTTTTTTTCTTGGTATATGTTTTCCATATTTTAAGATCTAGATCCATGAAATCATGTTTTATCTTTTTTCATTCTATCTCGTTATAAGTACACCTTGTTTTTCATTTCCTCGTTCTTTTATTTTATTTCATCACTTCTAGAATTGTATTTTTGAATTTTCAAGGACTGATTTATAAATATATTTTAAATTTATTTTTTCTGAAAATGTAATTTCAAGATGTTAATAACAATAATTGATTTTAATTGATACATGACTTAAAGTTTTTCAACATAGTTTTTTGAAGGAAAATTGTACTCTAAATTATATTCTATTCTTATGTGATGATCTAACAAATTGTACACAATTTTCAATAAATTGAATTGATTCATTTATTTTCTTATGACGCAGATAAAGTAAACAATGAAGAATATGCTCCAAAAATTAATTGTGATGAGCTTCACGAACCATATATTGTTCAACTTTACATGTGGTGAGAATATTTTTATATTATTAGTGAACTAAAATGGAGTTTAACATTTCTAGTATTATTACATATCTCTTTGATAAATCTAGTGATGCCTTTATATATGTTGCTTTTCATGTATTACCTTTTTAGTATTATGGTCAATTTAAAAACATGTGTTATTTCTTACAGCATTTGACACTGTTCAGGCTTAACATTTCAAATATTAAAATTCTTGGAACAAACCTCTTATAGTGGCAACTACCTTCCAGAGGGTAGCCCGGAGGCAACGCTAAACGCTTACAAGCAGATGCAACAACAATTGGCTGCAATGATGATGAACTTGGAAGAAGCGAACGACAACGAGAGGTTCTAACATATGATAGATCCTCGTCCTCCTACAGAAGTGAACTACATGCCACTCAATCCATATCAGAAGACGTCATTCCCCAATTACTTCAGCAAGTAGAACCCCAACTGCAGCATTGTGTAAAGTCATCCAGAGAGTTCCAGCACAATGCGGCCTAAAGTTTTCTCAAGTTTTGGTGCTGGTTTGCTAATGACTTTGGTCACTACTCTCAATGAATATGCTATAAGAGAACCATAATTTGAATAAAATATATTTGTATTCAGCGAATGTTCTTTTAATTTTTCTTATTTAAAAATGTATATCTTGATGTAAAATTCATGTATAATTGTAGTATGTAATGCTGGATAGGCTTCTATGCTAGCCTCATAATTGTAAACTAAAACAAATGATATGAAATATTAGGAATTTGATCTCTTTATAAGAGATTATCGACAAGAAAGGTTTTTAAGAAGATTTAGGCATAAAAGGCACTTCCTAGTTTACAGAAGATCAATTTAAAAATTTATTTTGAAAGTAATGACCCAGAAAATTTGAAGGTATATGTGAAATTCTTTAATTGTTTTGGTATTCGCAAGAAAGAAAATAAAGCTTAAAGGTACATGTGCATATTCATAGAGCATAAACTTATATTTTTATAAGATTTCATTCTCATATTTATAGATTTTTTTAAATAATTAGATATCTATTAAATATTTTTATTATTTAATGGTAGTATTTTTGAAGTGGAAAATATCATGCACAGTGAGACTAACTGGACCTTAACTCGAATTTGGAGTGATTTACAGACCACGCGAATATAAAGAAATTATATTATATTTAGATGTGGTCCCTTCTTTTATTTGGACCGGGTTAGCTTAAAAAAAGGCCCGCTACAAATTTTACGACAAATATCCAACTTGTTTTAGAATATAAGTTGTAATTTTTAGGAAGTAAAAGTTAAAACACTTTTATATTAGTTTTTCAAATTATTATAGGGATATCATCATTGATAGCGCGTATACTCCTGTATTCATCAATGATTTACATATACTTTATTTCTTCATTCATCATTAGTAACTAATTCCCTAATTCGCAAATTAGGTAGCATTAATGGTTAAACATGCTAATTTATTTGTATTGTGATTTTCTCTGTCTTGATGACATGTTGTTGAGTGGTTTACACAATTGAGGGGGAGTCGAGAACCTTTAATTGTATTTTTTTGAAATTATATCAAAAAATTAGGAAAGGAGTTCTAATTCTAGATTATGATACGACAGACATAATTCAATTATTTGATTAAAAGAGTAATATGTGTGTTATGAAAAAAACATTACTGAATTTTGACCGTCTATAATTACATGTTATTTGATCACGGGAGTTACTTCACTTCGATATATAACTATGGACATTATATCGTTTCTTGGGAAATAATATAATAAATATTAGAGGTATATTTTTTAGTAAGAGTACGAGTCTTGAATATCACAAATTTATACACCTTTATTACGTCAATAAAGAACCCCGGTCTCTGGATCCATTTTATCATCGTTAAATCATACACTATTATATAAAAGATGAAATATTGAAAGTTTTTACAACAAAGAACATGCATAGCACGAGTGTTGTGTGATAAAAAGATAAAAAGATATACGGTATCTCAAAATAAATGATACCCATAGACTTCTTTGGCTCTAGAGATATATAATGCCCATTTGTATGAATATGACCCCAGTTTTCATCTTTGTCCCACCGCCCGTGTAATGAGGTTTGATAATATTTATATCATTTATCAATAAAAAATTTATATGTTATAAAATTTGAAATATAACAGATATGATTTTCTGGTCATTTATTAATACTATTAGTAATAATAAAACGGTAAATATCATTTTTGAACTAAATCATGATTACTTTTTTGAACTAAAATACGTTTAAAAAATAACACCAATGAATCGGGCTAAAATCTATATTATATTATAATAGACAAAACATTAAAAGTTTGATAATTAGTCGGTCGGTACTTGTTGTAATTACTTTATTACCCTTACTAGTTTTACAACTCATGTGATGCAAGGGTCTTCATTAATATTTTTATATTATTTAAAATTATGATAAATTTCTTTTAGGATCATTACCTTATTATTATATTTATAAACAATAATATAAATATTTGTTGTTAGCGGGATTCAAATCTGAATCTTGGATAGTGTATATATAATAATATAAATATTTCCTGTTGGTGGTGTTCGAACCTGAGAGTTTTTTGTAGTGTATAAATAGTAATATAAATATTTTCTGTAGACGGGGTTCGAACCTGAGAATTTAAGTAGTGTATATTCTTTTAGTATTTGAATCTAACAGTCTGGTCATGATTACTTGATTAAAAAGATCCGACGGTCATAAATGGGGATAACCAAACCAACCAAAAAAAATTATATCAAATTATACTCCATTCTGGTTATTATAGTATATTATAGATTTATAAAGTTTTACAAATAATATTCATATCTTGATCGAATAAGACTTTTTCTCAAACATGGCAGGCGACAGCTATCAGAAAAGTTCTCACATGTCCATTAAATTTTTCGATGCCCCTTCTTTGGCAGTTTGTCTTTGTTAGGACTACCCCAGACGCAGATTACGAGAGTTAGTGTTTAGGTTTACAACAACAAAAGTGTTTATTATCTACTTATTATATAAAATAAAATTTTATCTGATAAAAAAATTTAGCCACATAAATCAACTTGATAATGTTCGTTTTGGGAAAAAGAACTTGATAACCTATTTATTTACCAGTTTTTTGGTATGTAGTTATTTAATTTAATTATTTTTAATTTACCTTTTCTTAATAACCCTTACTTTATTATTTTACATATATTTATATTATTTCAAGATAATAAACCAAAGGTAAACTATTGGTCAGTACAATGAGCCGGTATAATGGACCGATTAAAAAAATTGTATTTATTATATTTTTGTACACTTTAATTTGATTTTTTTAACTATTTCAAAATAATAAAAAATTGTGCACTGCACATCGAAATATTAAAATTTTGGTACCTAAGTTGTTCGGTATTCATACTTATATAATTATGATATTATTTCTATATCTATATTATTCATACTACTTTTTTAAAACACAATCATCGGTTTAACGACCTCGGAATTGAACAAAATAATATACATTATTCACCTAAATTGTGATAAAATTATACTATTGGTCCGAATTAAAATAAGACTAAAAGAAAATTAAGTATAATTAGTTGACTTTGGTCGATATATTATGTTTTCGGCTAAAAAAATTTGTTAAATATTATTGATTCGACTACAAAAAATATAATATTGAACCAGGTTAAAATAAAATTAAAATAAAAAGATAATTTGTTGTTCATGTTCTGTATAATGACCTTGGGTAAAATGAATTATACTTGAAAGGCATATGTTAAGCCTATTTGTTTATTCGAGGATTTAACTCAACTCAAATAAGAATGTAATAAGTAAATAGTGGATCTATCGTTAGAGAGATCTCACAAAGTAACATTTGTCAAAGGGTTAAGAAACATTATTCATCTAAAGACTTGAAGACTTAATTCACTGGAAGAAGCTCAAGAAATTGATCAAGCCTCAGTGATATAAATCAAGATTGTGGATTTAATCAAGTGACAGAGATCTCGTCAGGGTATCAATTAATTACAAGGATTTAGTCTGAAGAAAATCAAAGTATCAAAGTCAAGACATGAAGAAACGTCACGGAAGTTAGTCACTCATGAACCAGACAATACATCGAGTGTCAACGTTGAAGTGGTGGAATTGATTCATATATTTCAGTGATTTTCAGAAGTTTTACAGGAGAATGGATGCTGCTCAGGGTTAGTGTTAATTCTCTATTAATTAATTAAGTCATATAATTTAATTAAGAGAATAAATTATATCTGCAAAGATTAATTTATTGATTAATTAAATTAATTGATTAATTAATTCAGAATTAATATTAATGTTTTTCAGAATTTTAATTGATTTAAAATCTGTTATTAATTCAAAAAGACAACTGATTGTATTAGTATGACAATCGGTATGACAATCAATAGTCATACCGAAAGTCATGCTAATTCAAAAGGATTGTCTTATCAGATTTTTTATTACATTAAAATCTATTATTAATTCAGTAAGACAATCTGATTTTGAACTACTATAACAATCGGTATGACAATTAATAGTCATACCGAAAGTCTTGCTAGTTCATTCTGATTGTCTTGCCAGTTCAAAGAGATTGTCATGCCAGTACATTCTACTCGACTGTTGGATTAAAAGAAGCAGAAGAAGCAGTTCATTTAGAGATCATACAGAATACACAAGTCAAGAACACAGCAGAAACAAAAAGCAAGACATATCATTTTTCATCTGCTTTATTCAAGATCAAAATTCTAGATTGTAAAGTTAAATCCAAACCACTAGAATTATTTATCTTGTTCTTGTGTAACAATCTAGCGGATCAAAATCCCTAGAACTTAATCTCAAATCGCTTATAGCATTTGATCTTTTTATTACAAAAATAGAAAAAGTTCATGTTGAATTTATTCTAGATTTGTGATAATTGATTTGAGATTAATTCCTTGTAAACGATACCGTTGTTGTAACACCTTTCAAGTTTAATAATAATTTTATTTAACTTGAATTTTGTTTCACATTTTTATTCCGCATTTTATTCGATTAAACGGTATTATTTGTATTCAACCCCCCTTCTACAAACATATTGAGACCTAACAATTGGTATCAGAGCCTTCTGATTAACGTACAAATCAAGATCCTAGACTTTTGTGTTTCTTTCACTCCTTGAATTTTTTTTTATTCACTCAAAAAATTCATAATGACTACACAAAAAGTTGGAACCGTTAAAATTCCACTTTTTGATAAAGAAAATTATGTTATGTGGAAGAAGAAGATGCTACTGTTTTTACAAGTTGCTAATCCCAAATATCTGCAAGTGTTAAAGAAGGGTGCAAAAATTCCTATGGTTATTGAACCAGAGGTAATAGAAAATGATGTGGTGATCACCAAAGCGAGAACTTATATGAAAGATCCTGAGGATTTCTCTCCTGCTGAAATAGAAGAAGCCTCCCTGGATGCTAGCCTTCAATTAATTTTAGTAGATTCCCTTGATCCCTTGATGAATAGACATGTGATGAATTGTAAAGATTCCAAACATATCTGGGAAACTATTGAGGTTATTAATGAAGGCACAGAGGAAGTTAGGGAGAACAAGTTAGAAATCCTAACCTCTGAGTATGAATACTTTAAATCCAATCCAGGAGAAGGAATCACTGAAGTGTTTGAGAGGTACAATGCATTGATCAACAACCTGAACATTAATGGTAAATACTATTCCATCAGGGAGGTCAAAAAAAAGTTCCTTTTAACACTGCCAACTCATCTTGAACATAGAATCACTGCCATAAGAGAAGCAAGAGATCTGAGTGAGATTTCTTTGGATAGGCTCTATGGTATGTTAAAGACTTATGAGTTGGAGCAGATTCAGCAGAAGGAAGTTTACGGGAAAGGAAGAGTGGTCAGCACGTCTACTGCTCTAGTAGTTGATGAACAACAACAACAACCTCAATATCAACAACAATCTCAACAGTCAGAAAGAATGGTACAGTCTTCCAAGGTTGAAGAAAATGTGATAGTAGCAGAATTTGATCCTCCTACTACAAATCAATCAGGAGATAATTTTATTCCTTGGAAGAACTGGAGCAATTGGAGGATGAGTCAATGGCCCTGATTGTCAAGAGATTCTCAAATGTCAGATTCAAAAGGAATCCCAAGTTCAAGTACAAGTCCAACTACAACAGATTCCAGAAAGGTGGATCTTCATCCTCTAACACCAGCAGTGGTGGGTACAAAACAGGGATGGTTGATCGAAGCACCATTCGATGCTTCAACTGTAATGAGTTGGGACACTTTGCCACAGAATGCAGGAAGCCAAAACAAGTTAGGAAGAACTCTTACGATTCTAATCAGAAGAGTAAATCTGAAAGGGCTTACCTGGCAAAGGGAAGAAGCTGGGATGATACTGACAGTGAAGATGAAGAAGTTGGGAATCTTGCTCTCATGGCTAGTGATGTAAACACCTCATCATCAAGAAAAGAGGTAAAATTTACTGATGCTGAATTAGTTTATCATCTAGGAGGTTCCTTAGATTGTGCTCGTCGTGATAATGAATTGTTAAATCAACAAATCAAAGACCTTGAGAAAGAGGTCAATGAATTAAGACTTGTGCACATTAATCAAGATAAATTAAAAGAACAAGTATCTTTTCTAGAGAATAGAGTTGACTGTTATAGACAACTTGAAACTATTCTCAAAGACAAGATCACCGGTCTTGAGGCTAAGGTTAAAGCTTACTTTAATTCTTGTTCGAAGTCCAAAGAGTTTTACAATAAGCAAGCTGTTAATCAAACATCTGGAATAGGTTATGATTACAATGCTGCTATTGGAAAATTAGGCATAAACTCCCCTCCTCATGTCTGTGCTAAAGGCAGGGAAGTACCACATGTGCTTAAGGGTGTTGATGAACCCCTCTATAAAGAATCAATTGTTGAACCATTTGATGAGACCTCATTTATTATTCAAGAAGAAATCCGTGCTGAAGATAATGCTAATGAGAAAGCTGTCTCCAAGTCAAGTGTGTCAAAAGTTCCAGTCAAGGTTGTGAAAGCAACTGAGACTAACTCAGACACACATGAGCTGGATAACACAAATGCCATGTCTACCATGCATAAGTTGCCTATTGTTAATCCCTCTCATAAAGCATGTGGTGTTCCTGATTGTATGTCTTGTGCTTTTAATCTGATGTATGCTTATTTTAATGGTAAGCATGTTTCTAATGATAAGACTACTCCTTGTCAGCATGTGAATAATAGAAAGCATGATAGGTCTAAGACTGCTAGTCCTCCTAAAGCTAGAAAGGAGACATTTGTGCCTAAGCCTAAACAGAAATTTGTCAAGGCCGTTCACAAGGTCAAATGTCCAGTCATTGAGAAAGTTGAGAATATTAAAATTAAGAATGTTGTTTTGCCTGATAAAGGCCAATTTTACAAATATGCCGGACCCAGCCAAGCTTGGGTTCCGAAGAAGGTCTAATCCATTTGTATTGCAGGGCATTAAACAGGTACAACCGGTAGTGTGGATTCTTGACAGCGGATCGTCAAGACATATGACCGGAGATAGAGCCCTGCTATCAAATGTGGTTGAGAAAGCTGGCCCAGTGGTTACCTTTGGAGATAACAGCAAAGGTTTAACGGAGGGATATGGCTGTTTGCTAGCTGGAAATGTTATCATTGAAAATGTGTATGTTGTGCAAGGACTTGAACACAATCTGCTTAGCATTAGTCAGTTTTGTGACAACGGCTAAAATGTTTTATTCGACAAGCTGAAGTGTCAGATTCTGCACAAGAAAAGTGAAAAATCCTCCTTAATGGGAATCCGGAAAGGAAATCTGTTCGTAGCTGACATGAACTCTGGAAGCAATCCTGAAGTCAATTGTTTCTATGCAAAGGCATCGTCAGATGAGAGTTGGCTATGGCACAAGAGACTTTCTCATCTCAATTTCAAAACAATGAATTCTCTTGTAAAAAGAGAATTGGTAAGAGGTCTGCCTCAGCTGGAATTCTCTCCAGAAGGACTATGTGAGGCTTGCCAGAAAGGAAAGTCAAAGAAAGCAAGTCACAGAGGCACTGACACATCTTCCATAACTGGTGTTCTGCAATTATTGCACATGGATTTATTTGGACCAGTTAATGTCCTTTCGATGTCAAAGAAGTGTTACTGTCTTGTGATAGTTGATGACTATTCCAAGTATACGTGGGTTTTATTTCTTCACTCTAAGGATGAAACACCACAAGTTGTGATTGATCATATCAAGATGATTGAGTTAGATTATAATGTTCCTGTTAGAGCAATAAGGTCAGATAATGGAACAGAATTCAAGAATTCACTTCTCAATGGATTCTGTACAGACAAAGGGATTACCAGACAATTTTCAGCTCCTAGAACCCCTCAGCAAAATGGAGTGGTAGAAAGGAAGAATCGTACATTGATTGAAGCTGCAAGAACGATGTTAAGTGAATCAGGTCTTCCAATGTACTTTTGGGCTGAAGCTGTCAATACTGCATGTTATACTCAGAATCGAACTCTAATCAACAAAGACTTCATGAAAACTCCTTATGAGATTTTGAATGAACAGAAACCTTCTATCAAATACTTTCATGTATTTGGTGCCAGATGCTTCGTGCTCAAGGATGGAGATGATCGTCGTGGTAAATTCGAGGCAAAGGCATATGAGGGTATTTTTGTTGGATATGGAAGAAGATCATACAGAGTGTATATCATTGATCAACACAAAGTAACTGAAAGTGTCAATGTTACATTTGATGACACTAAACTCCCTAGTATTCAAACTGAAGATCCTTCTGAGAAACTGAAGTTTGATGATATGTCAGATTCAGAATCAGAACATGGTCAAGAACCTGAGTTTGTTGCTGGTGAAGAACCTGTTAATCATGATGATACTCAAGGTAATAGTGATGGAAACTTTGGCAATAATGGAGATACCACTGCTACTGACGGAGAATCTTCAAGTCAACATGGCAACAACTCAGGGGGAGATGCTGAAGGATCATCTAGTAGGACACAACTTCCCAATAAATTTCAAGGCGAATCATCAAGATCAAATCTTCCAAGATAGACTGTCTGGAATAAAGCTCATCCTTTTGAGTTGATTATTGGTGATCCAGATGTTGGAGTCAGAACTAGACGTTCTACTCAAAATGAGTGTCTGTTCTCAGGATTTCTTTCTGAGATGGAACCTAAGAAGATTGAGGAAGCACTGACTGATCCAGATTGGGTGATTGCTATGCAAGATGAGCTCAATCAGTTTAAAAGTCAACAAGTCTGGAAACTGGTACCTAGACCTACACACAAGAAAGCTGTTGGTACTAGGTGGGTATTCAGGAATAAACTAGATGAAGATGGTGTGGTTACAAGAAACAAGGCAAGACTGGTAGCAAAAGGGTATTCTCAAGCTGAAGGCATTGATTATGATGAAACCTATGCTCCAGTGGCTAGACTTGAGGCCATCAGGATATTTCTGGCATTCGCAGCATTCTCAAACTTTAAAGTTTATCAAATGGATGTCAAGAGCGCCTTTCTGAATGGAAAGCTGGATGAAGAGGTATATGTAGAGCAACCTCCTGGTTTTGAAGATCCAGATCATTTGGATTCTGTCTTCTTTCTTTTCAAGGCTATCTATGGGCTCAAACAGTCTCCAAGAAAATGGTATGACACTCTCTCTGAATTTCTTATTGAAAATAGCTTTATTAAAGGTGTCATAGACAAAACTTTCTTTTCTAAAAAATATAAGAATGATACTATATTAGTCCAAGTCTATGTGGATGATATAATATTTGGGTCTACTAATGATAATCTCTGTAAGAGATTTGCTAAGTTAATGCACAGCAAGTTTGAAATGAGCATGATGGGAGAGCTGAAGTTCTTTCTTGGATTACAAGTAAATCAAAGGTTAGATGGAACATTTATTTGTCAATCCAAGTATCTCAAGGAACTCCTCAAAAAGTACAATCTAGAGGATTCTGCATCAGCAAGGACTCCATCAACTACAGCTGTCAAGCTTGGACCATGTGAAAACTCCATTAAGGTAGATGTCACAAGCTACAGAGGTATGATTGGCTCGTTACTCTATCTTACTGCAAGTAGACCAGATATTATGTATGCTACATGCTTATGTGCAAGATTCCAAGCGGATCCTAGAGATATTCATCTCGTTGCTGTTAAACGAATCTTAAGATATCTTAAGGGAACACCAAATCTAGGTATTTGGTACCCTAAAGAATCTGGTTTTAACCTTGTTGGATATACAGATTCAGATTATGCAGGAAGTGTTGTTGATAGGAAAAGCACCTCAGGGAGTTGTCAATTTCTAGGTAGCAGACTAGTCTCATGGTACAGCAAGAAACAGCAAACAGTTTCCAACTCAACGGTCGAGGCTGAATATATTGCTGCTGGAAGCTACTGTGCTCAGATCTTGTGGATTAGGAACCAGCTACGAGACTATGGCTCTGTATTGAACAAAATTCCTATTTTATGTGACAATACAAGTGCAATAGCCATCACCAACAACCCTGTGCAGCACTCGAGGATAAAGCACATTGACATCAGGTATCATTTTATTAGAGAGCACGTCATGAATGGTACTGTTGAACTATTTTTTGTTCCAACAGAAGAACAAATAGCAGATATTTTCACTAAACCACTTGATGAATCCACATTTACCAGATTAGTTGGTAAATTCTGGTAAATTGGGCATGTTGAATAGTTTTAGTGATTAATTTAGTTAATATCTGAGATCCGTTCTTGAATAAATTTACAAATGAATTTTTCATAAATGAAAAATTCATTTGCAAATTTATTTTATCATTTTATCATATTTCTTGCTTAATTCTATGTAATTTATATTATCTTATCTGTTTTATTTACTCTTCTTGTTAATTTCAAATATCTCAGAATATTTTATTTTCTCTAAAAATATTTTTCTATGAATTTTATTTGCTAAAATTCAACAGAAATAAATTTTTGGAACAAAAATAATTAATTCTGAAATATTGTCTTTGTTTTTATAAATATTTTATGTAAGTATATAATTGTCTTTCTACTGGAATGACAATCGGCAAGACAATTAAAATTGTCTTGCTGAAAATCATTTCAGTACATATTTATATATAAATATGTTAATACTAATTCTGCTTATAATTGCTTTATTTCCAGAATGACAATCGGCAAGACAATTGAAATTGTCTTGCTGAAAGTCATTTCAGTATATAATTGTGTTATTTTGGTTATCAGTATAGTTTTATACTGGCAAGACAATCGGTATGACTATCAATTGTCTTGCCAGTTATAAACCTTATATATAAATATTTTCCTTTTATTTTATACTGGTATGACAATCGGTATGACTATCAGATTGTCATACCAGTTATATATATTTAGTGTTTATTAATTTTATTTCAATTATTTTTTTTTGTCTTTAAGCTGGTAGGACAATCGGTATGACAATCCGATTGTCATACCAGTTATACTACTTAATCATTTTTGTGTGTGTTTTCTTTTCATCAGTTCAGTTCTATAGTTTTTTTAAAATTTTCAACAGTCTTTCAGTTTATTTTTTCTCTCTTCTCTCTCTCTCATATTCGAATCAAACTCAACTGCTTCCTTGTCTTCCTTCCTCGAGTTTTTACTCAGCATACAAAAATCATCACTCCTGTGATATATACATACAAGTATATACATACAGAAGTGTTGTTGGATTTTTGTTAAAAAAATCAGTTTGTGTTTGGTGTTTTTGGATATTTTTAATTTTAATTTTAATTTCTGTTTTGTGTCTTTTGGCTTTTCAAATCTGCGTTTGTGAGTTAAGAATTTTAACGAGATACATTTCTGTCTAAATTTTTCGATTATAATTAATTTAATTCGAATTATTAAATTAATTTAATTAATTCGAATTTTCTTAATATTATTCTTAAAATTCTGAAAGTGTGTGTCTTATTATTATTTTAAATGGCTCTCAATTTCCAAATTGTCGCGCATAATCAGGTTGGTTATTTTAATCCAGAAAAATGTGATGTGGAAAAATTTAAGCCATGGATTAGATTTTTAAATGACCATTCGATTGTTAGCTCTGCTATTAAATCAAATGTGATTTTAAATGTCGATCTGCTTAGACTGATTTGCACAACCTCTACTGTGGCCGATGATTCAAAATCTTTTTCATTCACCGTGGCAAACACACAGTATGTAGTTGATGAAACAGTCGTCAATCAAGCGTTAAATTTTCCATTGGACAATTTCTGTAATTTACCCTCTGAAAATGATATCACAAACTTTTTCCATGCTATTCACTATCAGGGGGTGATCAATTTAACCAAACTTTCAAAATCCAATTTGGTGTCTGAATGGGACATTTTCTTCGATACACTTTCTAAAGTGTTTGCCAACTGCACTAAATCCAACTTTCACAACAGCACTTCCACTCTGCAGTATATTGGTCTTGCGGTTGTTTTCAATCAAAGGATCAATTTTCACAAACTACTTTTTCCCATTCTCTTGAGACCTCTCACTACTGCTTTACGTGATCATTCTACAAATCGTAGGGTATCATGTTACTATGCTCGTTTTCTCATGCTTATAGCAGATCATCTTCTCACACCTGAGCACAAAGCCCTTTTTGCTAACTCTGCAGTAACCGAACCCCCTCCTGTAAGCAAAAAGATTTACACCCGCCAAGACACAACCTTCAAATTCATGCAAGTTCCAGTACTTGTATCTGCTTTCATGGCCACTTATATTCCCCTACCTATTTTCAATCTTCCCGGGCATGAACAGCAACCTCAACCTCCAGTGGTTCAAGCCACCCAGGCTCCTCCAACATCAAATGCACTTCCATTACAGGTAGTAATTCCTCACTCTCACTCCATTCCTACTTCTGTTGAAAGACCCCCAGTGGTCGATAGGACTGACCATGAAGTTGTAGAACCACAGATTCAATCCCAGGTCATAGAGCCAAATACAGAGTCACAACCTATCTCAACCTCTCCCCCACTGTCTAAAATGTTACCCAGAAGGTTAATAGGAAGTAGTGTATTGTTAAATGTGAGTGAACCCTCAGCTCTGCCTCCTCCCAAGAAAAGAAGAACATATACTGAGGCATCTGAAAGCCCATCCTTGTCCTCCCAACAGGACATGGACTTTGAAATGGCCAATGACCAGTTACTAGAGACATTCTCTCACCAGGATGAATCTATTGAAATTCGCCATAGGGCCATGGCATCTTGTACTGAGTCAAACACAATTCCATTACTCACAATGGAACCATACATACCCGCAGATGATACTCAGGACACAGAGCAAGGAGTACACATAGAGTCTGTTACAGTGCCTGCCATAGTTACGGCAGAAGAGCAGTCACATGCTTCTGAGGGAAAATCTGACTCTCAGCCACCCTTAATAGAGTCATTTTCTCCCCTCCCAGATCAAACACCTCTGGCTCCCTCACGGGATTCTCCACTCGCAGATTTATCTGGAGAAAGTGGAGGGCAACTCGGTCAATCTATCCCTGAAGCAATTCAGACATCTATTTCACATGAAATGATAGGTTTGACTGAGGATCGGGACTCGCGAATTCCCATTGTACCACCACTGACCTCTCTTGAAGAGGCTAGGGTGATTTTAACTGCAGGTACAGAAGAACAGCAACAGGAAGACTCCTCACGATCAATTATATTGAGAGAAACACAAGCACGTGAGGTGAATGAACCAAACACGGGTGAAATTCAGGTGAGAGCACACACAGACACAGACACTGAAAACCTGTTAGCTCAAATTGCTGCTCTAAAAGAAGAACTTGCTAAAAGCCAAGCTGAAGCTAAATCATTCAAAGCACAAGTGGTTGAACGGTCTTCTTCTTCCACCTCTGTCAACAATCAGCTGGCACTCATCAGGAATGATATCTCAGATCTCAAGAACACTGTCACACCAAAGCTCAATTCCATTCAGGAAACTCCAACTTTATCAGCTGATGACATTTCTAACTTCTGCTCTCTACATACAAGAATGACTTCTCTTGAAGACCTGGTTGAAATGAATCATGCACTGGACTCCTCCAGATTTCTAAGGATAGAAACAGGCATGGAACATCTTAATGAAGGAATGAAACACTTATATTTCATGATCAAGAATTTTCACTGCCCTAATGAAGAACAAAGAACTTACTTTGAAGGGCCGTCTGGTGGAGGCTCAGGCTCTGGAGGTGATGGAGGTCATGGAGGTTCTAAAGGAAAGTCAGTAGAGGATCCCTCAACTAAGGGGGAGAAGAAAAGGAGTAGTGGAAAGGGAAAAGAAAAAGATACCTCTGCTGGAGACAAAGGAAAGGCTGATGATGTCTACTACAGTGGAGAACAGGATGACTTTGATATTTTTGACATTCCCACTGAACCAGTCTTGGAAGATAAAGATGGTGTATTTGAAGCTGAAGAGGTAAGTGATTTTGGAGAATGGGAAGAGGAAGCTACAGTGGATCCTATCTTTGAGAAAGAGTTTCAGCAGCAGCAGTCAGAGATGAAAAGAAAAGAAGCTGAACTCAAAAAGGTCTCCCAGATCATTGACATGAGGAAAGACATACAAAGAACAGAAACTCTTCAAAAGCAACGTCTTCATGACATTAAGGCTCAAGAAAGGAGAAGAGATGTCAGACTGAAAATTGGTGAAAAATGGGATGAAGCTAGGAGAGTACTTGATATGCCTCAGCTGAGCACTAACAATGATAGGCAGTTCCTACATCTTCTTGACAAGCTGGAAATCTCAAATCCTAACAATGACATGTACATGAATGCTATCAAGACTGAAGTCTCAAGGATCACAGCTGCTTTTGACAGATCCCTAAAAGAGATGAGCATTTTTGTATATTGTCAGAGTGAAGGATCTTCCAAGGTGTCACTTCATCTGTTTGAGAATCGTTCTTTGTCAGAGATTTGGGTTCTTCTCAACAAAGTAAAAAGAAGCTCAGAATTGAATGAAGTTCTTCGAGAAAGGCTTAAAGAGTTTGCCAGCAGGGCTAGTCCTCAAGTGGTCAACAATCCTCATCAGGTGAGATTCTTTAAGTCTGATTGTCTTCAAATCTGTCAGCTAGATGTACAATCTCTTAAAGACTACTCAGCTAAGCATCTGGTCTGGATGGAACATCATTTAAGAACTGCTGGATACTCATCCTTGTTGAAGACTCAAGCTGCTGATTTGATTCAAGATTATTGTGAAAAGAATATTAAAAGGTATAATCAGATCAAGAATAAGCTGAAGTCAGTTGGAGTTCAACCAGTCAGACCAGCAAGCTTCACTTCAGAAAAGGATCGTGTCTTTGACAAGGAGTTGCTTCAAGATTTAGAAGAAGGTGAAGTCAGAAGAGAAGACAACTGAAGTCAATTAGCTCAAAACTCAATGTAATATGATTAGAGCTTTATGAATCAAGATAGTCTAATGTAGTTATATGTTCAGGCTAGAGGAACATCTATCTTGTATTCACTTGTAAATTTCTTTTGGAATCTGGAAAATGTTAAATATAATCCAGAACTTTTCTGCTATTTACTTTGCATTACTGTTTATATCTTTTTCTTATTTGTTAGTTGAGTTATCCTCTAGGTATTTGTTGTTATTGTCTAACAAACAAATAGGGGGAGATTGAAAGGCATATGTTAAGCCTATTTGTTTATTCGAGGATTTAACTCAACTCAAATAAGAATGTAATAAGTAAATAGTGGATCTATCGTCAGAGAGATCTCACAAAGTAACATATGTCAAAGGGTTAAGAAACATTATTCATCTACAGACTTGAAGACTTAATTCACTGGAAGAAGCTCAAGAAATTGATCAAGCCTCAGTGATATAAATCAAGATTGTGGATTTAATCAAGTGACAGAGATCTCGTCAGGGTATCAATTAATTACAAGGATTTAGTCTGAAGAAAATCAAAGTATCAAAGTCAAGACATGAAGAAACGTCACGGAAGTTAGTCACTCATGAACCAGACAGTACATTGAGTGTCAACGTTGAAGTGGTGGAATTGATTCATATATTTCAGTGATTTTCAGAAGTTTTACAGGAGAATGGATGCTGCTCAGGGTTAGTGTTAATTCTCTATTAATTAATTAAGTCATATAATTTAATTAAGAGAATAAATTCTATCTGCAAAGATTAATTTATTGATTAATTAAATTAATTGATTAATTAATTCAGAATTAATATTAAGGTTTTTCAGAATTTTAATTGATTTAAAATCTGTTATTAATTCAAAAAGACAACTGATTGTATTAGTATGACAATCGGTATGACAATCAATAGTCATACCGAAAGTCATGCTAATTCAAAAGGATTATCTTATCAGATTTTTTATTACATTAAAATCTATTATTAATTCAGTAAGACAATCTGATTTTGAACTACTATGACAATCGGTATGACAATTGATAGTCATACCGAAAGTCTTGCTAGTTCATTCTGATTGTCTTGCCAGTTCAAAGAGATTGTCATGCCAGTACATTCTACTCGACTGTTGGATTAAAAGAAGCAGAAGAAGCAGTTCATTTAGAGATCATACAGAATACACAAGTCAAGAACACAGCAGAAACAAAAAGCAAGACATATCATTTTTCATCTGCTTTATTCAAGATCAAAATTCTAGATTGTAAAGTTAAATCCAAACCACTAGAATTATTTATCTTGTTCTTGTGTAACAATCTAGCGGATCAAAATCCCTAGAACTTAATCTCAAATCGCTTATAGCATTTGATCTTTTTATTGCAAAAATAGAAAAAGTTCATGTTGAATTTATTCTAGATTTGTGATAATTGATTTGAGATTAATCCCTTGTAAATGATACCGTTGTAACACCTTTTAAGTTTAATAATAATTTTATTTAACTTGAATTTTGTTTCACATTTTTATTCCGCATTTTATTCGATTAAACGGTATTGTTTGTATTCAACCCCCCTTCTACAAACATATTGAGACCTAACAATACTCCTTCTTTTTTAGATGACATTTGACTTTTGGGCACACAGTTCTAAGTCTTATGCCCACATGGTTAGAATTATAATTTTGAATTTTTTTTGCATTAAAATATATAACTAAAACTTTAATTTAAAAAAAGAAAATTTTAAAAATCATTATTCCATCTATAGGGTCAAAGGACTTAAAATTGTGTGCAAAAAAAGGTAAACGGCATAAAAAACATGGATTATATATTATTCATCTATGTTAAAATAAAATAATATTTAACCGAGCTAAAAAAATTGAAAGCAAACTATAATTAATTGGATTTGGTCGGTAGAATTAGCATTAGAGTAAAATAAATAACTTATAATATTGATGTGCGCTAAAATAAAATTTTGTATATCTAGAACATTCATACTATTTAATTAAGATAAAACTCGATGTAATTCTTTGATCGGTCTATATCATCGAGCTAAAACGAAATAATATATATTATTTACCCGGTCTAAAAATTTATAGAACTGATGCATAGTAAAATAGAATTAAAAATAAAATATAATTTAACCCTTTAAAATAAATAATAATTATATTAATTATCTGAGTTAAAATAAAGTAATACTATTGATTCATCTTTGAACAAAACTAAAATCAAAATAAATGTATAATAGTAATAGTTTTTATATGAATTAGTCCAAAATTTAAAATTAAAATATAATGAATTATCCCCCTTAAATACACACTAAAATAATAAAAACGTCGAATTATAAAAAAAATTGATGCGACGAATTTAATACTAAAAATTAATATACAATTAAAATTAATGTTTAAAAATATTTTTAAAAAATTAATTTTAGTGGAATTATAAATTTTTGAAATTAAGTTTGGGGGTGTGATAAGTGGATTTTATATATACTTGGAACGCTTCATATCGGCTTAAGTTGGTGTTTTGGACTCAAGTATTTGGTGTTTTTGATGTGTTTTGTGTTGAGTCATTGCAGGGCACTAGTCAGAGGTGGAAATGAGCTTTTAAATGATTAAATATATATATAAGAGATCAGGGAAGGAGTCGTGGCTATTTATACGAAGGACGGAGCGCAAAAAGAAGAAATCTGCAGAAAATCTACAGAAAGCAGGCGCGCCCGTGCGCAAAAGAGCGCGCCCGCGCCCCATTTGTTAGAGACAGAGCGCGCCCGCGCCTGTTCAAGCACGCCCGCGCCAACTAATTTCTGCAGAATTCTGATTCGATTATAATTAGTTATTGCGAGAGTCCAGTTCAACCAGGGCTATATATATAAAGAAAAGAAGACGTTTTTAAGAAGAAGGAAGCGAAGGAGAATATAGAGAAGACCAAAAGCACACAAGACGGCTAAGGAGAAGAAGATTTAGTTTTCACTTTTGTATTCCTCGATTTAGGCGATACTTTTGGATGCTTGTTTTTTATTTATTCTAAACTGGAATCATTCTCCTGGTAGTCACATTGAATCCAAAGTTTTTCTTGAAGGATGAGAAGATCTTTATCAGAATAGAACAACTCTCTTAAAGAATCCTGTGAAGGGGCCATATGATCTCTTTCCCACCCTTGTATTTAAACACCAGTCTTTCAGGGAGATTTCTGTGAGCATCAATTGCTCTTACTTCTTCTAGCTCATGCATGTAGAGATTTATATCTGAAAATTTCTTGATGTCACTGATATATAGAAGATTTCCCTTGTTGACAGTTGGTTGCATTTTGGTTAGGATTTTGGTTTTGAGAATCACAGGCTTGATCTTCTTGATTGCTCTTAACTTTGTCTTCTTTAACTTGTTGAAGATTGGTAAATTGAGCTCAGGAAGAGGCAAGCTATCCCAGTCTACTGGCTCATCTTTGGGAACTATTGGCTCACCATGAAAGTTCCTTGTAGGATTCACCTTAAATTCATCCTGCACCACTGAGGGCTTGGATGTTTGAGTTATAGATGTAGACTGGTTGGGAATGTAATCTTCCATCTCATCATCACTGAAGTCCAATCTTCTTTTAACCCTTACTTTATATCTTGGCTTCTTTGTCTGTTGAGGTTCCTTGTACATTTTCTGATCCTGAGCTTCAGCTATCACAGGTTGCTTCTCAGAAATCTCAGTTGCAGTTTTCACAGCTTGGAGCTTGGCTATTATACCAGCTTGCTTTTTCTTCTGTTAGAGCTTTTTAGTATCTAAAGCAGCTTGCTTCTTTTCTTGTTTGATTCTCTCCTTTTCTTCCTTCTTAGCTTCTGCAAACTGAGGGTGTCCAGCCACCACACAGATTTTTTTCCCATTCCTGTAGATCTTAGCAATTTTTCTCTTTAATACAGAGTCAGTTGGATCCTTGAAGAATGTAATGGGCCTTGTCAACAGCTTCTTTTCATCTGGCCTTGGAGTCTAAACATAAG
This sequence comes from Apium graveolens, assembly GCF_009905375.1. Taxonomy (NCBI): domain Eukaryota; kingdom Viridiplantae; phylum Streptophyta; class Magnoliopsida; order Apiales; family Apiaceae; genus Apium; species Apium graveolens. Next base: position 48,513,117 of record NC_133649.1, read on the forward strand.
ATCCAAGGGGTTCTTGTCAGATGACTTTGGATAATTTCTTTTGGGCTTCAAAACTAAGTTGTCTTTTGGAGACTTTATACATGAAAGTTGGCCCTTTTCCATATTACCCAGACTCATTTCATTCACTGAGATTTGTCTCAATTGAGAGAAGTGAGAAAAGACCTTGTCTTTCTTCTCAATTGGACCAAACTTCTTCTGGATTTCTTCATCAAATGCTTCCATTTATCATCCAGCTTTTTCTCAACTGCTGTCATATCAATCTTTCTCAGTTTGTCATTTGATTCCAACTTTGCTGCTACTAGATTGATTAGATCAATGATATCCATAGCTGGTGGCTTAGTGAAAGCAATTGCTGGCACAATCAATTTACTGACTTATATGTTGAGCACTTTCTCCCCATCACTTGTTGACTCCCCCTGACTAACTGGGATGATAGAGTCTTTCTCCCCCTTTTTGTTAGCATCAAGTTGAGTAAAGGTAGAGAGTTGTGCGGCCACCAACTGTTGCAGCAGACCAATTTGAGCTTCCTAATTTTCAAGTATCTTGGCCACTAACTTCTCCACATTTGTCAATCTAGAGTCCATGTCCTCAACCTTCTTGTTTAAATCAGCTTCCTTCCTCAGCTTTTGAGCTATTTTAGTCATTGTAGTTCCTGGAAGCCTAGCATCCAACCTTGCTACAAAGTCTTGTTTGACTTCAGAAATTTCTTGCTTGATTGCATCCACATTTTGACTTTATTGGAGAGCTTGAATATTTTGAATCTTTAGAGACTCCAGGTGTGCTTTAAGTAACCTTTTGGTTCTGGCATTTGTGGATGCCTGAATAGCTGTTTGGGTGTCATGAATAAGCTTGAATAAGGTGAATTTGAGATGTGAATATGAGCAGTTCTTGTTTAGAATCCATGATGGAGTGTCTGCATCTCCCTATGCTCATGCTATCATCCTCATCATCCTCACCATCATCCCCAAATGATTCTTCAGCCAATTCAAAGTCACTACCAGTTGTGGAAGGCATAGCAGTTATGGCATCATTTGCCCTTTGCATTGAAGCAGTAGTATGCACCAGATTCAACATCCTCTCAGCATCTTCATTGCCCTGTCCATCTAGAGTTTGATAAGCTGGAACAGGATGAGTAAATGTCTCAGCATCCAAAGGGATAAAATCTATGACAGCTTGATATTCTTGCTGAAATAGTCTTTCCTTTTCTACATCACTAACATTCATTGACTCACTAGCAATGGTTTCCATCCTTATATCTCATGTACCTGTTTTTCTCTCAATTTCTCTATATTCTTGCATTAAGGGCTCCCCTTGGCTCACCACCCTCACACCCTCACCTTCACCTACTAAGGTGGAACTCCCATCACTCACTTTTTCCAGGCTGGAAGAAACAGCCTACATATTTTCTCTCGTTTCCTCTCCTTTTGCCTGAGATCAACTCAGCCTCTCACTCTGTTCACTCCCTTCCCTCAATCCTAGGAGTGATTGTACAACTACTAGCTCATCTACACTTGTAACAGTTGTTGAATATTCAGCTTGTGTAGTGAGTACCGACGGATGAGGAACATCCATCGGGGTAGTAGTTAGGATAGCCGACGGATGATTGCTGTTAAGCACATCCATCGGGATACAATCACGAGCCGACGAATGAACAATATCCGTTGAGATAGAAGAAATGATAGAGTTTGGAGTAGAGACTACTATTGAATCTGTGGTGATTGATTTTAGATTTGGCACAGATGTTTCAGTAGACTCAGAAAGAAATGACAAGTAAGCCAATAAATCATCTAAAAGATGATGCTCACTTGCTTGGATATTTTGCTCCTCCATGAGAGTTAAAGATGGAGAATCAGGAATTGATGTATGAATCATATCTACATCCAGTGAATGTGTGGGTGAGTTTGGTGTGTTTGGTGCTTCTATTGTTAAAGATTTTGGCCGTGACTCCACATTTGTTGGAGCCATATCAAACTGAGTTTGAGAAGGTGCATGTACCAAGTCTTTGACTGCAGTAGGCACTGTGTGTGCACCCTGTGTATCCCTAAGTTTTCTAGACTTCTTCTTTCTTGTATAAGTCTGGGGTGAGTCTGTGTCCCTAACCCTTTTGGCCTGTGCTCCTGGTTGGGAGCTTGTTTCAATAGCAGCATCCTTTTGGGAGGATGAAACTAGAGATGTGCTAATTTCCTTATTAAGCACCATAGTTTGTTGGGACACTATGGTGTGGATAGGTTTGGGTACACTCACCTCACCATCCTTATTCTTAGGGCTATTTTGATGTTTACCCCGTCCCTCACCAACATCACTTCCCTTCACACTCCCCTCTTTATTTTTGGTAGATTTTGAAACTGGCATCTTTTGAGAGACACCAGAGTGTGGTTTCTTTGATTTGGATTTTGAAGGTTTGGATTTTGTGACTTGGGTAGGCATCTGTTGGGTCAATGACACAGATTCTATAGCCACAGTCAATGGAAAAGAAATATGAGAAGTAGAAAGAGTAGGGACAGAAGCATTTACCTCACTTACCTGAGGGCCCTCCATGATAGGCAAATAAACAAGGGGCACCTCCTTGTGGTGATTAGCTCTGTTTAAATCTGTAATTATTCTTCTTTCTTGAACCCAACAATCCATTTTGTTGGTTGGGTTCTCAATTACAAGATCCTCACAAATATGGTTAACAATAATCATAAAGAATCTTGCATAATAAACATGCCTAGATCTCTTTTTAATCTCCCCTAACTTGTAGCCTAACTCAAACATGATAGCATCACTAAAATTATAGTAATTATCAGTAAGAAGCATGTAGAGCATGTTAAGCATAGTAGTATTGATAGAATTAAAGTTGCTTATTTTACCTGAAAATACCTTGGTAACTACATCACACAAAAGGCTCCACTATTTCCTAAGACCTAGCCTCCTAATTTCACTTAACTTAGTGGTAGGGAGTGCATAACCAATAGAATTAAGCAAGTTAACTAAATCAGCATCTGTATGTGGTTTAGTAGTAGTGTTTTCAGGAATTTTAAAGCATGCTTGGATAGTATCACTGTTAATACAAAATTCCTTACTTTTAATGGAGAGAGTTATAGTTTTGTCAGTTGCCTGATACAGAGCAGTGGTCCACATCACCTCCACAACTTCATAGTAGATTATGGGTGATTCCAACATGGCATAGCTAAGCTTGCATCCCTTCACAAAATCCATCATTTTTTGATAATCTTCAGATGCTGGAATCTCTTTGTTCACAAGACCCACAAAATTATTCTTCTCATAAATGAATCCTGACTGAGACATGATCTTGACTACTGGTGCCATTGTTAAAGCAAGAAAATTTGCAGAAAGAAAGAGGGTTTTGTTTTGAGGAAGAAGAGAGCAGTTAGTTGCAATAGAGAAAGATAAAAGCTAAAATAAACTTGAAGTTAGGCTTTTATGTATTCTCAGATAAAATGGGATAAAAAATAAAGGTAAAAATTAAAGACCCAATGAAAATTGCCCAAAATAGCCGTTTAAAAGTAAAGTAAACTATCAAAATTTTGTCAATTATCCGTCGTGATATACTTACAGACTATAAGTAAATCTGATGGATAATGTTCAGAATTTTAACGGCTAAGATGTAGACAATTTGACGGATGAGAATAAAGCAATTATCCATCGGGTTTAAAATAATCCAGAAACGTAATTGATTTTTACCAGGCTATTCTATTTTGATGGATGATCAAACTTGATGGATAATGAACATCCGTCGAGATGTAGATTTTGACTTAGCCAAATTTTCATCCAAAACAAAAGAATCAATTAAGTTTCTGGCTGCATTTCAACTTGCAAAATTATCAAAAATGATTTAAGAATAATTAAGCATACCTAACTCACTTACCAACCTAGTGAAGGTGGATTCATCAAGTGGCTTGGTAAATATATCTGCAAGTTGCTTCTCACTTGGAAAAAAATGAAGTTCCACAGTACCATTCATTACATGTTCTCTAATGAAGTGGCACTTGATATCTATGTGCTTTGTTCTTGAATGTTGTACTGGATTTTCAGTAATGGCAATAGCACTTGTGTTATCATAGAAAATAAGAATCTTATTCACCTGTAGACCATAGTCCAACAGTTGATTTTTCATCCATAGAATTTGTGCACAGCAACTGCCAGCAGCAATATATTCAGCTTCAGTTGTAGAAGTAGAAACTGAATTTTGCTTTTTACTGAACCAGAACACCAGCTTGTTTCCAATAAATTGACAAGTTCCTATTATACTTTTTCTATCAATTTTACTACCTGCATAATCTACATCTGAATAACTAGTTAGATCAAAACTAGAATCTCTAGGGTACCAAATGCCAAGTTTTGGTGTTTCCTTGAGATATCTAAAAATTCTCTTAATAGCTATTAAATGAGACTCTCTAGGATCAACCTGAAATCTAGCACAGAGATAAGTAGCAAATATTATATCTGTCCTACTAGTTGTTAAGTACAAAAGTGAGCCAACCATGCCTCTGTAGCTTGAGATATCCACAGACTTTTCAGTAGTGTTTAATTCAAGTTTAGTTGATGTGGCCATGGGAGTTTTTACAGATGTGCAATCCATTAGATCAAACTTCTTTAAAAGATCATAAATATATTTGGTTTGACTTATGAATATTCCATCACTAAATTATTTAACTTGTAAACCAAGAAAGTAAGGTAGTTCTCCCAGCATGCTCATTTCATACTTACTTTGCATCAGTTTGGCAAACTTTTTACAAAGTTTTTCATCTGTAGAGCCATATATAATATCATCTACATAAATTTGAACAAGTAGGCTAGAGCCATTAACATTTCTAAAGAATAAAGTTTTGTCAACAGTACCTCTTGTAAAGTGATTTTCTAAGAGAAACTTTGACAAAGTATCATACCAGGCTCTAGGTGCTTGCTTCAATCCATAAAGTGCTTTCAAAAGATAGTAGGCATATTCTGGAAAATTTAGATCTTCAAAACCAGGAGGCTAACTGTCATAGACTTCCTCCTCCAAATCTCCATTCAGAAAGGCACTTTTGACATCCATTTGATAGACTTTGAAATTGGCATGGGCTGCATAGGCTAAGAAAATTTTGATGGCTTCAAGTATTGCAACAGGAGCAAAAGTTTCATCAAAATCTATTCCTTCTTGTTGACAGTAGCCCTTAGCAACCAATCTAGCTTTGTTCCTGACAACTATGCCATTTTCATCCATCTTATTTCTGAATACCCACTTGGTGTCAATTGTATTCTTTCCTTTAGGCTTCGGTTCCAGCTTCCATACCTTGTTACTTTCAAATTGGTTTAGCTCCTCCTGCATAGCTAGAACCTAATCAGGATCCAATAGAGCTTCTTCTACTTTCTTTGGTTCTTCCTTTCAGAGAAAGCTTCTATATAGACATTCTTCTTGAGTTGTTTTTCTCGTTTGAACTCTAGAAAATACATCACCAATAATGAGCTCAAAAGGGTGATCTCTAGTCCAATTTTTCTGTTATGGTAGATTAGCTCTAGATGAAGAGGCCTCATTGTTATCTTCATGTGTGACTGAGTTTCGATTAGAAGAAATCTCCCCTGAGTTTGTGGATCTTTGATTTGAAGAAGGAGTTCTTTCTGTAAGTGATCTATTTTGACTCTCAGCTTCTCTGATTGCTCAGACAGATGATTCACTTTGTATCCCGATGAATGAAGCTGATTGTCTTCCGACAGATGATGCATTTTGTACCTCGATTGATGCTAAATTTTTTGCATCATTGGAGATAGATTTTTTTGTATTATCCTTAGCCACTATTTCTTGATCACTATCATCATCAATGTCATCACATATTATCTCAACATTGTCAAATTTGAGGCTGTCATGGAAACCTTCATCTTTTAGTCCTTCAATCTTTTTATCATCAAACACAACATGTACAGATTCCATAACAATGCTTGTTCTAAGATTGTAGACTCTATATGCTTTTCCAACAGCATATCCAACAAAAATTCCTGCATCTGCTTTAGCATCAAACTTTCCATGTTGTTTAGTTTAATTCCTTAGAATGTAGCATTTGCATCCAAAGACATGAAGAAAATTTAAAGTTGGCTTCATATTCTTGAACAATTGGTAGGGTGTCATTCATTTTGCTTGAATGACCAAATAAATATTATGAGTGTAGCATGCAGTATTCACAGCTTTAGCCCAAAAATATGTTGGTAACTCTGATTTTTCTAGCATTGTCCTTGCAGTTTCAATAAGAGATTTGATTTTCCTTTCCACCACTCCATTTTGTTACGGAGTTCTAGCTACAGAATACTCATGCATGATCCCATTCTCTTCACAAAATAATCTCATCACAGAATTCTTGAACTCAGTTCCATTGTCACTAATAATTCTTCTTACTTTGAAATCAGGATAATTATTGACTTTCCTTATGTGATTGATGATGATTTCACTAGCTTTATCTTTGGATTTTTGAAAATATGTCCAAGAAAACTTTGAGAAATCATCTACAATTTCTAGGCAATATCTTTTCCTTGAGATGGACAACACATTGACTGGTCCAAACAAATCCATGTGCAATAGTTGCAAAGGTTCTCCAATTGTTGAATCAAGCTTCTTTCTGAATGATGCTTTAATTTGTTTTCCGTTCTGGCAGGCATCACACAATCCATCCTTTGAAAACTCCGCTTGAGGAATACCTCTAACCAATTCTTTCTTGACTAGCTCATTCATGGTCTTGAAGTTTAGATTGGACAGCTTCTTGTGCCATAGCCAGCTTTCATCTTGACTTGCTTTACAGAGAAGACAAGTTACAGATTCTGCATTTGTTGAGTTGAAGTCAGCTATATACATATTGCCTTTTCCCACTCCAGTGAGAACCACTTTGTTGCTTTTCTTGTCAGTTACAACACAGGCTTCTGCATTAAAAGTAACTGAGTTGCCCCTATCACAAAGTTGGATGATACTCAATAGATTGTGCTTGAGACCATACACTAGGGCAACTTCCTCTATAATGGCATTATCTTTTGAAATCAAGCCATATCCCATAGTATAACCATTGATGTCATCTCCAAAAGTAATACTTGGGCCAGCTCTTTTGCTAAAACCAGTGAGCAGGGTAGAATCTCCAGTCATGTGCCTTGAGCAACTACTATCCAGATACCAAAGATTCTTTCTGTTTTCCTGCACACATCAAAATCAAATCAAGTTAATTTTGGTACCCAAGTTTCCTTGGGTCCTGCCTTGTTAACCTTTTTCTTTGGTTTTTTAGGCTTGACCTCATTTGACTTGGATATTTCAGATTCATCCTTTATCATTTGAGTTGGACCTTTGAAACCATTCACTGAAGCAGAATTGTCATGCACATTTTGATTAACATGAAAAGGCATGCTATGTGCAAACATGTTATTCCAGCAAGGCATGCTAAATGGCATTTGAGGTATACTAAATGCAGCATAATAAGGATTAGGTGCAAATGGCATATTAGCATACTGTACATTCAAATTGTGTGTAGGCATAACATTTATAGGCATTGCAGGCATGCTGAGAAATGAAGATGGTGCAGACATGGGAGCAGGCATAGCTAGTTTGCAATTAATAGAAAAATGATTAACACTACCACACTTAACATAGATTTTTTGGGTGCATATTTATCAAGTGTGTAGTTGTTATGTTTGTTAATCCTTACTTTCCCATTTCTATTGTTATTCCTTTTTTACTCTACTTTCACTTCAATTTTCCCCAATATGTCATTCAATTGCTTAATAGACAGATGACCTACATTGACCCTTTTGTCCTTTTTAACTTGACTTGTTTCTCCTGGAACAAAGTTCTTAGAAACTGATCCATATTTTTCATTTAACTTGACTAGCTTAGCTTTGCTAACTGGTTTACTTGAACTCAACGGATGTGGCTCATTGTCTTTCGACGGATAATCATTTTGATTATTCAACGAATAATTTTCATCATCCGTCGAATCCACATCTGTTGAAAGTCCTTCAACCAGATTGGAATCAAGATTCTCCTTGTTCTTTTTCCAGGCTTCATCATAGAAAGATTCTATACCTTAAACTTTAGTAATTTGAGCATGGACATCTCTAGATGATTTCCATGCCTTAATTAGTTCCTGTTCTCGTTCAAGTTGCTTTCTTAAAATCTCCTATTTCTTTAAGGATTCAGTTAGTTCATCCTTAGCAATCTTGCATTATATTTTCAATTTTTCTAACTCAACAAATTGAGTCTCTTGCACATTATTTCTTTCACTTAAAAACACATTGTTCTCTTTAATTTTATTGTTTTCTCTAGTGAGAGACTTGAGTGTAACACGCAGGTGATATAACTCAGTAGACATGTCATTTATGGCATCATTACACTTAGCTTTAGATAAATGAGCTAGATTGGTAGTGATTACCTGATTTCTTGATGAATGTGTCTCTGTTTCATCTGATTTGGCCATAAGTGCTACATTGACATAGCTTGTATCTTCATCCTCTTCCACTCCATCTGCAGCCCAGTCATTTTCTTGTGTAATAAAAGCCCTTCCCTTTTGCTTGAGCAACTCAAAGTATTTCTGCTTATAATCAACAGCCTCAAACTTCTTTTTACCAGAATCAGGCTTTCTACATTCACTAACAAAATGACCTTCCAAGCCACACTTGAAACATTTGAATTTAGACTTATCAACCATGTTTCTGTTTGACTTGGTTGCTCCAAAATTCTTCTTGAATTTGAGCTTGGCAAACCTTCTGGATAGAAAAGCAAGATGCTCATCTATGTTATTCATGTCATCTTGACTAAGCTGGTCTTCATGCTCAGCTACTAGTACCTTTCCTTTGCCTTCACAAACTCTTAAGTTTGGTGCAGATTCAACAGCTTCAACCTTTATCTCCTTCTCCTTTTCTTGCTCAGCAACTAGTGCAATGGACCCTCCCTTATTTCTTCATTTCCCCATCTTCTCATCTTGCTCTATTTCAAGCTCATAGGTTTTTAGGATACCATACAGTCTATCCAAGGTGAACTATTTGTAATCTTGAGAATTTCTCAATGAGACTATCATAGGCTTTCATTCATTTGGTAGAGATCTAAGGAATTTGAGGATTGAGTCTTTTGTTTGATAGACCCTTCCATGCAGTTTTAGAGCATTCAGTAGTTTTTGGAATCTACTGAAAATGTCAGTGAGTGACTCACCTTCTTCACTATGGAAATGCTCATATTTCTGAATCAAGAGTTGTATCTTGTTCTCCCTTACTTGCTCAGTTCCATCACATATAACTTGAATTGTAACCCAGACATCCTTAGCAGTCTTGCAGTTTATGATGTTGTCAAACATGTTACTGTCAACACCATTAAACAGAATGTTCATGGCCTTTTTATCCTTTTGAACTAGTTCTTTATCTGGATCTGACCATTCTTCTTATGGCTTTGGGACTGATGCTTCATTTTATGTAGCAGCTCTCATAGGGATATGTGGACCTTTCTCAATGCAGTCCACATATGCTTCATCTTGAGATAAGAGATGTAGGTGCATCTTCACCTTCCAATGGTGATAGTTGTCTTTGTCCAGAAATGGAATCTTTACTCCAACATCTTTTTTGTTCATCTTGTTGATTGTGGTGATCTTTAAACTCTTTGTTCTTCAAGAGATTGCTCTTACACCAATTGTTATTCCCAAATAATGTAACAAGAATTACAGAAGTGGGGTTGAATGTAATTCTGTTTTCTTTTTATGATTTTAAAACTGTTCTTGCAGAATGATAAAGATATAAAACTCAAACACAAAGAAATAAAACACAAGGCTTTAAAACTTTCTGGTAGATTTGAACTTACCGCCAGATATATATATATATATATATTAAGATGAGAACTCTGTTATATATATATATATATATATATATATATATTAAGATGAGAACTCTGTTATATATATATATATATATATATATATATTAAGATGAGAACTCTGTGATGCTTGAATAGCACACAGCTGCTTACAAGTGAACTTGCAGAATTACAAAGAGATGCTTCAAGGATATAGCCTTTTCTGTCTCTTTAAAAATAATGCTTACTAACTTAGTTATTTTTTCTACTTGCTACACTTGGTTTATATACTACTAAGTTACATGATAAAAAGACAAACAAGTAGTCTAATTTCATGCTACTTCATTACACTATCCACCATCTTTGAATATCTTTAAAATTGCATGAAAATGGTAATGCTTCTTTGTTCTCTAAATCCTGTAATTAGGCTGCCATATTCCATTTACAAACACCCGACACATGTGACTATATTGTCACTGTCAACTGCTCTTTTGAATATGATCATCCATCGGGACTATGTTGGTCATCCGTCGGAATCCTTGTTGATTATCTTTCGGGAGCCTTTGTAGATCATCCATCGGGAGCCTTTCCGCCACTTGACTCTATTTCCTTTATACAAAATTACAAGACATCTTATTTTTACAATTAGCCAACCTATTCTGCATATCAATCTAGTAGTCAACATGACTTAAAGAATCCTACAACATCTACTCAACTAATACATTGTTGTTTGCAGACATGTGCTACAAGACCTATTATTACATAAGCTACACTTTCGATGGATATTCAGCGGTCATCCGTCGGGACTATAAAGTTCATCCATCGGGACTATTATAGAACATCCGTCAAGAGCTATAAAATCACTAATTTAAATCTACTAAGGTGTTTAGTTCAACTTATCATCAAGTTCACAACATATCCCTAACAAAAGGTCCATTCTTGAAAATTTGAATATACATGGGATTGGCCATTCTTATAAACAGCATCATCTTCTTTTTTCATAATGTATAGTTGGCTTTGTCAAAGGCTGGTATCTTGATGCTACTTATCTTTTGAGCACTCATTCTTCCATGATCTTTATCTGTTTTCTTTCAGATTTTGCTCTGATACCTCTTGTTAGATATTGAATGCTATGAAATGTAACACATAGGGGGGTGAATGTGTTTCTTGAATTTTTCTTTGTATTTAAGCTTTTTGGATTATGGTTTGAATAAAGCAGTTAAGAAATGTAGATATTATGTTTCACTGAATTCGCACACAAAAACATAATATCAAAAAATCACTTAATTTTATTAATTAAGTTTGTCTTGCTACAAATCTATGTTCTTAAGAAAATAGGAACTCAACTTATGTCTTGAGAAAATACAAGAAATTCTAGATCTGTTTGTTACTGTGAACTAAGGACCCGTGCATGCTTTATAGACTAGCAACAGGGGTTTACAAAACTTGCACTAAAATGTATTTAACCAGTTTCGAAAGCAACCTTGTCTATTTCTTTTTCTGGTGTTAGCAAATCTGTGCAGAATCTTGCAGGTCTGTGACCACCCTTTGTCCAGTTAATCTTGGCCCTTGATTCTGTATTCTTCAAGCTGTTTTTGTAGACTTTCCAATTCAGTGAATGAATTGTTTGTTGACTGATAATCTTGAATCTTGAACTTGTCTACATTCTGAATTTGAGAAGTATGTTGAGATCTCCAGTTATTTTATAGAGAAGTGACATATCGATAAGTATAATGACTTATCGATATCTCTGAGATCTCTATAGTTCTATTTGACTTATCGAGGTCTCCAGTTTTCCATGTGAGAAAGGACTAATCGATGTCTCTGAGATCTCTACATGCAGAATTGACTTGTCGATATATCTAAGATCTCTATATATACTATTTGACTTATCGATATCTCTGAGATCTCTATATAAGATATTGACTTATTGATATCTCCAATTCTTCACATCTTCATTTAACTTATTGATATCTCTGAGATCTTTACATGCAGAAATGACTTTTCGATATCTCCAGTTCTCTATGTCTTAATTTGACTTGTCGATATCTCTGAGGTTTCTCTATAAGCTATTTTGGACTTCTCTACAAGTCATTTTAGACTTCTCGAATGACTTCTCGATATAACTTGATCTGGGAATTGTCGATATCTTGACTTAGAATATTTTTCATAGAACAACTTTATTTAACTCCAAGCTTCTATATCTTTTCTCTGAGGCATAATCATGACTTGATATTCTTCGAGAGTTTATTCTTTAACTTGAGACTGTTCACAGAAAAATCCCTCAGTCTAATCTATTAATTACTTTTACAGACTCAAGAAATACAATATAAAATACAGATATAGACTATCATATAATTTAATCTTAGGGTTGTCAAAGTGACTTAGTCTTGTTATTATTCAGACATGTGTCAAAGTGACTTAGTCTTGTTAACATGTCTTGCACAACACGAGAAAACTGAATTTTCTGGCTATTTTCTTAAGGGTGAAGCTAATTATTGGTTGGAATCGAAGAAAGCCTTGGAGGGAACTGAGATTGTTACATGGGAAAGGTTTACTGAGTTGTTTTTAGAGAAGTATTTTCCGTGTTATATGAAAAATCAGATGGAGCTGAAGTTCTTGGAATTAAAACAAGGAAATTTGGCAGTGGCATAATATGAAGCAAAGTTTACAGAGTTATCCAGTTTTGTGCCAGGCTATGTAGATACGGAGGAGAATCGAGCAAAAAGGTTCCAAAAAGGATTGAAGCCGTGGATTCGAAGCGGAGTAGCATTTTTTGAGCTGATGACATATGCAACAGTTGTTCAAAAGGCCATGATCATTGAAGGTGAAAGTGAGATGTCATAGAAAGAGTGGGAATGAAAGAAAAGAAAGGCTGAGAACCAAGAAGTGGACCAATGACAAGGAAAATTTTAGATACGGTTTAACAAGAAGCCGGGTTTTCAAGACAAGACAAATATGTGCTTTAGAAGACCAAATCATGGAAATAGTGGATAAGAAAACCGTCTCCAAATCACTAATCAATAAAGGGCAGTGTTAGTCCCTAACAATGCAACAAGAATTATAGAAGGGGGGTTGAATGGAATTCTTGAACCTTTTTCAAAATATAAAATGTTCTACCTTAATAACATATAAGTGTTTGATTTGCAAAGTGCGGAATAAGAAGTTAGTAAAATTAAAACACAAGTAATTAAAAACATAAGTCTTTAAAAACTTTCTGGTGGATTTGAATGTATCCACCAGAGATATATATTATATCAAGAGACCTCTGTGTAGCAAAATTAGTCACAGTTGCTTACAAATATGAACAACTAAGTTTACAGAGAAATGCTAAGAATACAGCTTACAAATATTTCTTTGAGAATTTTTTTTTCTTAGTGTTCTTGTTGTTCTATTTGCTACTTCTTGGTTTATATATCACCAAGGTTACAAAGTAATAAGACAAGATAATAAAACAAAACCTATCAAGTCTAATACTATGCTACTTTATTACTCTATTCCAGCATTTTTGAATATCTTCATAATAGCATGGAAATGGCAATGCTTCTTTGTTCTCTAAAACCCAGTTAAATAGGCTTCCACATTCCTTTTGCATACACTCGACGCATGTGACTGTATTGTCACTATCAACAGATGTTTGAATTGATTATCCGTCGGGTACATGATCATCCGTCGGGTACATGATCATCCGTCGGGTTGCCTTGTTGATCATTCGTCGAGTGACATTGTTGTTTATCCGTCGGGTAGCTATCTGGCACTTGATTTCATTTCATTTATGCAGAATTACAAGACATCATCTATGTACAATTAATCAACCTATTCTGCATATCTAATTAAAGTCAACATGACTTAAGTGCTACTAATGAATCTAAACAAGGTGTATACAGAAATGTGCTACAGACTCATTATTTCACAAGCTACTCACTCGATGGATAATGAATCATCATCCGTCAGGACTATATTCCTTATCCTTCGAGTGTTACATTTTTCACTAAGTAAAATCTACTAAGGTGTTTTGTTAATAAAATCATCAAGTTCACAACATATCCACAACAATCTCCCCCAATTTATGTCTACTGAAATTGTAGCCATAAATTAAGAGAAACTTGATGATAACAAAACACGCTAATAATATACAACTTTAAAAGTAAGTAGATAAAACTGTAAAGTGCTTCAAATAACAAAAATGCACAAAGATTAGCTCACAGTCATTTTCAAGGTGCTCCTCTAGCCTGAGCAGATTAATCTAATTCCTTGAAGGTCTGGATCTCTTTCCAAGCTTTCTGTTGTTTTTGTTAGATATATTTGATAATGTCATGGCTAATATGATTTATGTTTAGTTTTCAGATCTTACTTTAACAGGATAAATCAGTACTTACTGGAAGTCAGGACTTAAGGATATCAGTACTTATATTATCAGGAGATAATCATCAGAAGATGGATATCAGAACTTAACTGCTGAAGGACGTTCAGATAAGGATAGTAGTTGATTAAAGGAAAGAAGATCGAGATAAACATAAGAAGAGATATGCATAAAGAAGGAATTCTATGAAGAATAGAATACTTGGAAGAAAAGATATCTGATTGATATATTTTAGGAAGCAGAATTATATTCCATATCAATTAGCGATTATCTTGTAACTGTGTAGTATATAAACACAGACATAGGGTTTACACTATAAGTGTTATCATATTCGAAGAGATTATTCATTGTAACCCTAGCAGATCTCGTGATATTTGTTCATCACTGAGAGGTAACAGTTCCATACTGTAACAGAGTTTATTGTTTCAATAAAGTTTGTTTTCTGTTATTTGAAATATTAAAAGTTCGATTTGATTGTATTTTACACTGTATTCACCCCCTCTACAGTGTGTGTGACCAAACAAGTGGTATCAGAGCCTATCTGTTAACAAACATACAGTTAAAGATCCAAACACAATCATGTCTGACACAGAAACTCCAACTAAGCCTACCAAAACTGAAGAACCTCCAAAGACACAAATTCAAAGTCGGTATGAAACCATCAGAGTTCCCATACTGAGACCATCTGAATATGCCATATGGAAGGTGAGGATGACCATGTTTCTGGAAGCTACAGATCCAGAATATCTTGATAGAATCAAGGAAGGACCTCACAAACCAACCAAGCTCGCTGTTGCAGTTGCAGATGAAGCAGCAAAGACCGTACCAAAGGAGAAGAGTGATTATACTGCTGAAGATATCGCATCAATTGCTAAGGATGCTAAGGTACGACATTTACTGTATAGTGCCATTGATAATGTAATGTCAAACAGGGTAATTAACTGCAAGACTGCTAAGGAGATATGGGATGCTCTGGAAACAAGGTGTCAAGGAACTGATACAATTAAGAAGAACAGGAAGACAATACTCACTCAAGAGTATGAACACTTTGACTCAAAGGCTAATGAATCATTGACTGATTTATATGATAGATTTGTCAAACTCTTGAACGATCTGTCACTGGTTAATAAGGAGTATGATCTTGAAGATTCAAACCTTAAATTCCTGTTAGCTCTTCCTGAATGTTGGGATTTGAAGGCAACAACAATAAGAGACAACTACAGTCTTGATGAAACAACTCTTGATGAAATTTATGGAATGCTCAAGACTCATAAACTTGAGATGGAACAAAGAAGCAAGAGGAAAGGAGGAAAGTCAAGGACAGTTGCTCTTAAGGCTGAAGAAGAATCCCCCAAGGCAGCTACCTCAAGAAAAGACAAGGGTAAAGCTCTCTTCACAAAGTCTGATACTGAGTCATCAAGTTCTGAAAGTGATGATGACTCAGATTCTGAAAGCTTGCCAGAGACTGATGCTGATGAGGAGATGATGAAACTGTATGCTCTTATGGTGAAAGAGATCACAAAGATTGCATACAGGAAGTTCAGGAAGGGAAAGAAGTTTTCCAGGAAAGGCACAAGTTCTGATAAAAAGAATTTTAGAAGATCTAAGGGCAGAGGAGGAAAGTCTGATAGAGGAGATTATACCAATGTCAAATGCTATAACTGTGGTGAGAAAGGCCACATATCTCCTGATTGCAAGAAAGTGAAGGGTGACAAAGGCAAGGCTCTGGTCACAAAGAAGAAAAGCTGGACAGACACCTCAGACTCTAAAAGTGGGGAGAACTATGCTTTGATGGCAAATGCTGATAAAGAAAATGCTGAGAGCAGTTCTGAAGCTGCTGAAATAAAGGTACCTCAGACTACTTATGTTTTTCATACTGATGACATTAATGAGTCGAGAAGATATCTTAAAACCATGTTTGTTAGTTATAGAGATCAAACTTTAACATGTGAAAGATTAACTTCTGAAAATCTTGCTTTTAAGAAAAGAAATGACTTCTTAGAAAAAGAGTTAGTTATGTTCCATCAAACTCAGAAGGATAGAGATGATGCCTTTTATGTTAGGGATGAAGTGCTAAAAATGAATGAATCTCTAAAAACTGAGTTAGAAAAGGAAAGAGAGATAATCAGGACTTGGACTAACTCTGGCAGAATAACTCAAAATTTGTTAAGTAGTGAAAATTGGAAAGATGGCTTAGGTTATGGAGAGGATAAGAATGATAAAGGAACTGTAGAAATTAAGCCTGTTGTTAAGCAAAAGACAAAGTTAAAACCAGTTAGGTTTGTAACTGTAAAGTCTGATAATGATAAATCAGAAGTTAAAGAGGGATTAACTTCTGACAAACTAAAACAAGAAAAGAAAGTTGAAGTAAACATAGGCTTAATGACAAAGAAGCAGCTTAAGCATAAGCTGAAAGATGTTAAGAATTCAAACAAGGTAAAATCACCTAGGAAAAATAGGAATGGAAAGGAAAGTGTGAATAAAAGCAATGATTATAAACCTGTTCCTGATGCTCCTAGGAAAACATGTCATAATTGTGGAAGTTCTAACCATCTGGCTTCTTTTTGCAGGAAGAATAAGAACATAAACTCCTTACCTTCAAAATCAGGAGTTAAGAGTCAGTATGTTAGATATAAACCATAAAATCCTTGTTTTCATTGTGGTAGTTTATGACATTCCATTTATACTTGTAAGGAATATCATAGTTTGTACTATGATTATTATCAATTAAAACCTTTTTTGAAGAAAGTGTCCATTATTCCTTCTAGTGTAAATTCTGATTCAAAGTCTGATATTGTAAGTTCTGACAAGAAAAATGTTAACATAAACTCTGATGCTAAATCCACTGCAAATGTTAACAAACTTGATAAGGCCAAAGGATTCAAGCAAGTCTGGGTCCTTCAAACTAATCATTAGTGGTCCTTGTGATTGCAGGGCAACAGGAAAAATATTCTAGTTCTGGACAGTGGATGTTCAGGACATATGACTGGAAATAAAGCCCAGCTATCAGACTTTGTGGAGAAAGCTGGCCCAAGTGTTTCTTATGGAGATGGCAACATTGGAAAAACATTGGGATATGGCAATATCAATCTTGGGAATGTCATCATTAAAGAAGTAGCTCTGGTCTCAGGACTTAAACACAATCTGCTGAGTATAAGTCAAATCTGTGACAGAGGTTATCATGTTGATTTCTTTGAAGAACACTGTGAAGTTGTGAGTAAATCCAAAGGCAAAGTTGTTCTAAAAGGATACAGGCGTGGTAACATTTATGAAGCTAAGCTTTCAACAAATACTGATGGTTCTGCAATCTGTCTGATGAGTAGAGCATCAATTGAAGAAAGCTGGAATTGGCACAAGAAACTCTCTCATTTAAATTTCAATAATATAAATGAGCTGGTCAAGAAAGATCTTGTGAGAGGACTGCCAAAGTCAGTATTTGCTCCTGATGGCCTTTGTGATTCTTGCCAGAAGGCCAAACAAAGAAAATCTTCATTCAAGAGCAAGACTAAATCATCAATTCTTGAGCCTTATCATCTATTACATGTTGATCTATTTGGTCCAGTGAATGTCATGTCTATTGCAAAGAAGAAATATGCATTGGTCATAGTGGATGAGTTCACTAGATACACATGGGTGTATTTCTTGCACACAAAAAGTGAAACTACATCTATCTTGATTGATCATGTCAAACATCTGGATAAATTGGTCAAAGATTCTGTGAAAATCATAAGGAGTGATAATGGCACTGAGTTCAAGAATTTTATAATGGAAGAGTTCTGCAAAAACCATGGAATTAAGCAGGAATTTTCTGCTTCTGGAACTCCACAACAAAATGGAGTTGTTGAAAGGAAGAATAGAACTCTCATTGAAGTTGCACGTACAATGCTTGAAGAAGCAAAGCTTCCAACCTACTTTTGGGCTGAAGTTGTGCAGACTGCTTGTTTTACTCAAAATGCAACACTCATTAACAAGCAAGGAAAAACACCATATGAGATGGTGAGGAAAAAGAAGCCAAATCTGAAGTACTTTCATGTATTTGGATGTAAGTGTTTTGTTCTCAAGACTCATTCTGAACAGCTATCCAAATTTGATCTAAAAGCTGATGAAGGAATCTTTGTTGGATATCCACTTTCCACAAAAGCCTTCAGAGTCTATAATCTGAGAACAAGAGTGGTCATGGAATCTATCAATGTCTCTTTTGATGACAAAAAGATTACTGGTCTTGAAGATTTTATTGATCATGATCAGCTGAGATTTGAAAACGAAGACTCAAATTTTGATACTGAAAATCCTGACAGTCTAAGTCCTGATACTGTAAATTCTGATGGATTAAACTCTGATGTTATTGAAACTGTGGTAACTATGCCAAAGGAAGATGCACCTATGCAGGGGGAGCATACTCAAGATCTTACCACATCTCAAGAAGCATCAGAACATACATCTGGCTCTTCAAGTTCTGATTCGTCAAGTTTTGATAAGCCAAGTTCTGATAGTGCTGAAAATCTAAATTCTGAAGAATCCAACTCAGAGAGCATAGTTTCAGGGGGAGCATCAGAAAATGAAATTGAAGACAGCATGGATCATGGGGGAGCATCCAGTTCTAGAGAAAACCTTCCATCTGCAAGGAAGTGGACTAAATCACATACACCTGATTTGATAATTGGAAATCCTGATGCAGGTGTCAGAACTAGAACAGGTACTTCAAACGAATGTCTTTACAATTCTTTTCTCTCTCAGACTGAGCCAAAGAAAGTGGAAGAAGCTCTTCAAGATGCTGATTGGGTGCAAGCAATGCAGGAAGAGTTAAATAAATTTGAAAGAAACAAAGTCTGGACCCTAGTGCCAAGACCAAAGAATAGATATGTTGTTGGTACAAAGTGGGTATTCAGAAACAAAACTGACAGTGATTGCAAAATTACAAGGAATAAGGCAAGGTTGGTTGCAAAAGGATATTCTCAACAGGAGGGAATTGATTATGATGAAACATTTGCACCAGTTGCTAGGTTAGAAGCCATAAGGATATTTTTGGCTTATGATGCTCACAAAAAGTTTACTGTCTTTCAAATGGATGTGAAAAGTGCTTTTCTCAATGAAGAATTGGAGGAGGAAGTATATGTTGAACAACCTCCAGGCTTTGTAGATTCCAAACATCCAGATTATGTCTACAGGCTTGATAAAGCACTTTATGGACTTAAGCAAGCTCCTAGAGCATGGTATGAGACTTTAGCTCAGTTTCTTCTGGAAAGTGGATTCAATAGAGGAATAATAGACAAAACATTGTTCTACCTCAACCATGGAAAGGACTTACTTTTGGTCCAGATTTATGTTGATGATATCATTTTTGGGTCTACAAATGACAGACTTTGCAAGAAGTTTGCCAAACTGATACAGTCAAGGTATCAGATGAGTATGATGGGGGAACTTAGCTATTTTCTGGGCCTTCAAGTCAAGCAAAATGAAGAAGGCACTTTTATTTGTCAAACTAAGTACAGCAGAAACTTGTTGAAGAAATTTAGAATGCAAGATTGTTCAAGTGCATCCACTCCCATGGCCACTGCAACAAAACTGGATAAGGATACTGGTAAATCAGTAGATATTACTGATTACAGAGGTATGATTGGCTCTCTACTCTATCTAACTGCTAGTAGACCTGATATCATGTATGATACCTGTCTTTGTGCAAGATTTCAAGCAGATCCAAGAGAACCTCACTTAACAGCTGTGAAAAGAATTTTTAAATATCTTAAGGGAACAGCTGATTTGGGATTATGATATCCCAGAGAATCGGATTTTAAACTAATAGGTTATTCAGATGCAGATTTTACATGTTGCAAAATTGACAGGAAAAGCACAAGTGGAAGCTGCCAATTTCTTGGAGGCAGGTTGGTTTCTTGGTTTAGCAAGAAACAAAAGTCAATCTCCATATCAACTGCAGAAGCAGAGTATATTGCTGCAGGAAGCTGTTGTGCACAGATTCTTTGGATGAAGAATCAGTTACTGGATTATGGGTTAACATATTTCAAAATTCCTATTTACTGTGATAATCAAAGTGTTATTGCTATGACAGGTAATCCAGTTCAACACTCTATGACAAAGCACATCAGCATCAGGTACCACTTCATCAGGGAACATGTAGATGAAGGTACAGTGGAGTTGCACTTTGTTCCAACAGATCAACAACTAGCAGATATCTTCACAAAACCATTGTGTGAAGCTACCTTTACAAGATTGGTAAATGAACTTGGAATGGTTTCAGGTTTTTTTTCTAAATCTGCTTAGTTTTGTTCTGTTGCATCATACTATATGATCAGTATTTACAGAATTTAATCTCTTTGTGTATTCTGTGCTTAATTGAAAAATGTGTTTAAGTACTGACTGTTGTTTGATATATATTTCTTAACTCTGATAAGTGATATGTCTGTTTAAGTAACTATTCAATCCTATGAGGATAACTATGCTAGATGCTGAACTAGTAGTCTTCAATAAACAAGGGATCCCATGTAAGAAGTAATTATTTTTGTGGAAATCTATTGACACAAGCAAATTCTGATAATTGAGCTTAGTTGAGTTTACTTTGTCTATCTTATTACTAAGTCACAAACTAGAATAACGCTACTCATCTGTTAAGTTCTGATGCTAGTAAATCTGTTGTATGTACTAAGTGCTGATAAACCTCACTTATCAAAAGAAAAAGCAAAAGAATCAAGGATTAAAAATCAGGTACTCCTTTGAGATCTAGAGTAAAAATGTGGAAGGGAAGACCCAAGTGCATTGCTGGTATTAAGTAATATGCATCAGAAAAGCAAATAAAATATTTTCTTGGTGACTTTTCACACTCTATGATTACTGAAGAAATACTCTGATAATAGCATAAATTCTGATAAGCAGTCGTGACTCACTTACACTGAGAAGCCACTGTAAAATGGAATTTAAAAAGATGCATAAAATTAGCACAAAATAGTTGAGGTGGACTCAAGCATGAACTCATTCAACAGTAGGTTTCAGAATAATTACAGCTCTTTAGCAAAGTTTTAGTTATGCCTTATTTCTAAGATGTACTGAAGTGAATCAGACTTTACTCTTTGTCTGATATTTAGCTTAATGCACACACTAATCACTCCATATGAATGATGAAATTCACTGTGGTGATCTATGTTGTTTTAGATGAACAGTCATTGTGTCACATTGCACAAATTATGAGGACAAGTTCTGATTGCATGTTCTGATGATTAAGTTCTGAAGAATATAAATCAGAATTTGTGAGAGGACTTACTAAGATAGGCATTTTTTTTTCGAGTTAAGAAATTATGTTCTGATGACTGTTAAGTTCTGATATAAGTCTAAGTTCTGATATTAAAGTCTGATTCTTTACTTGACTTATTTGTGGATAAAATATGACAACAGTCTCAGTTTAAACCAGAATATGTTGAAGTGGAAGATTAATAGTCACTATGATTAAGGTTAGTGGTACTCGTACTTGAACAGTCAACTTTTACTTGCTTCTTGTGCGTATTAAATCATGTTTTCTCTTTCCCATGAATGTTTTTCTTTTTCCAAGTCTGGGGAGACGAGGTAGAATTAATTCCACCTGTAAGCATTAAATTTCTTTACGTCTCCTGGCATTCTCTTTCCTATATAAGAAACCACTTCACATCAGCCTTCCCATCAAATCTCTTCTCACAAACTCACCTTCATACTTTTTATATCAAAAACACCATGGTCAGATATAATATGTTTTTGAACTACGAAACTTTCAATATGGAGCTGAGCTGTGCTGACTGGCAGCAGGAATGGCACTTCACTGCCATTCCTGATGAGATATGTAATGAAATTTGTTTTTGTTTCAAGATCTTGTCTCTGAGATATTTTAATGCATTGTTAAATCCTGATACATATTCATATTCTGATGACCATATAAATTCTGTTTTAATTTAAGTTCTGATTTTCCTTTATCAGTACTTACTCATCTGATTTATCTTGGTCATTTTCACTCGATTTATTTTCAGAATATTGATGTTGCAGTGAATAATAATTAAATAAGTGGGAACGGTTTCAATTCTGAATTAAAACTGTTTCACCTTGATTAATGGAATATCTGGGTAAGTGGAACGGTTTTTCCTTGAAAAACTACAAGTGGGTAAGTAATGATTATTGTTTTCTCGTGCCCAGTAACTATCCGTTATTACTGCATGTCTGACAGGTGTCCAACGGTTATATTTTTTTTTTAAAAAAGTATAAGTAAGACAGAGAGAGGATTTTTTAATCTTTTATTTCCTTTCATACTTTTTCTCTCTACTTGCTTTTACTCTCTTTCTTCTTCTCACGTTGGTTTTTCATACAGACATTTTATCAAACACCTAACAGGCACTCTTAAATCTCAATTTTTCTCATGGCACCAAAGGATTTAATCATTGATGGAGCTAAATTTGTTCCAAACAACTATGCTGCAATTCTTGATCATGCTGAAGCTCCATCAGAATTGCATTTTGTGCAAGATCTTCTTGCACACAGTGAGATTGGGTATGCATTGACCCAGCCTTCAGTCTTTTCGAGCCAACAAGTTCTGACATTTTGGCGGACTGGGCACTTTGATAATGGTGGTACACATGGCACTCCCAGTATTGTTTTCGAAGTGGGTGATTCTTCATATGCAGTCACTCCTGGTACAATACGCAAGGCTCTACATCTCCCAGAAGGATGTACCTTTTCAATTCCAGAGGAATCAGCTCTTCAAGAGTTAATGGTCAGTTTGGGGTATGAACAGAGTTTGGCAAAGCTTGGGCAGTTGAAATGGGCTCATATCAGAAGGGAATGGAGCTTCTTCTTCGACTGCATCACTAAAGCTTTTGGGAACAAGTGTTCGAATTTTGATGTTATTCCTATAATGAGTCAGCATATCGGGTATGCTATTATAAACCAAACTGATTTTGATTTTACAACTGCTATAATTGGTTTTATTGGGGATAGGATGACAGAGGATAGGAATGTTGTTTACTTTGCTAGATTCTGTCAACTTATATATACCTTTTGTACTGATGAACCTCAATTAGTCAGTTCCTCAACTCCACCTTTTAAGTTTGCAAAACGTTACTTTAATGACCTGATAAATGCTGACACTAAGAATTCAGTGGTTAGACCTTTACAGATTCCTCAGTCTGTAAAACAGATCTTAGTAAATGCTGATCCTGATACTTATAGATCTGTTTATTCTGATGTCCAACCAACAACAACCTCCCAAATACCGCAACAACCATCAGCACCTACCACTCATTCTACTCAACCAACCCTCAGGCAATATATCAAATCCTATCTCTCCACTTCACAGACAGTTCAACCCTCATCCTCAGCACCTACTGTGAAGCCTTCATCTTCCAAACCTAAGAGGACAAAGACTCTTCCTCAAACACCTCAAAAGAGAAGGAGGATTGCTTTGAGAGATGAATCTGATACTGAGGAACAGGTTCCTTCTTCAGAACCTGTTGTTAAAGAAGCTGAGAAAGTGACTTCTTAGAAGGATTCTGGAATTGGGGGATCTAGGCTTCTCAAGAGGCTTAGAAGAATGACTATTCCTGAAACTCCCAAGGAATCTATACCTACAAAGAGATACAAGAAATAGAGGGCAAAAAGGCCAGTTTCAGATGATGAAGAAGCAGTATCTAAGGAAGGGGATCAGGAATTCCTGATCTCACAAGAAAAGGAATTTGCTAAAGTCACTTCTTCTTCATCCACTCCATCTCAGGAAGCTGTTTCTGAAAAGGTCAACACACCATCTATAACTCCTGTTGATCCAGGCACAAGTGCTGATATTGATGTTCAAAACTTGGTTGTGCCTGAAGTAATCCTCTTAGAAGCTCCAACAGCAACTAATCCATCAACAACAACTGTTACTGATGCTGTACAAACTCCAGAGTTATCTACTACACCTTCTCTGCATCTAGATGCTGATGATCAGAATATAGGTGAGCATCAGGATATGGCTGTTGATCAGAACTTAGAATCAGATCAGCAATTAGAGGATGTTGAAGCCTCCATTGCTACCCACACTGTTGTTTTATCAGAAGATACTGATTCTTTAAGTTCTGATGCTGCAAATGTTGGAGATACTGGTGATGCTGCTCCAAATGCAGATGCTAATGAAGTAGGTCCTTCAGGACATGCTCTTCAACAAACTATTCTTAAGTCTGAACTTGTTAAGAAGTTTGTTACCAGAGAAGCACCAGTGCCTTGGAGTGAAACTCCTGCAGGAAAGGAGTGGACTAAGGAATGGAACTCAGTTTTCTGTGTTCCAACTGCAAAGCATCTTGCTGAGAAATTGACAAAAGCTGATGAAATGTTAAATTCTGATGATTTCAAAACACAGCTTAGAGTCACTGCATTGAGTACTAAACATCTACAAGGTCTTCATTCAACTACTCATGCAGAGCTACACAAGACTCAGGAAGAATTCATTAAGCAAGGAGAAGTTCAGAAACTTGACAAGAAAAGGTTCTTCCAACCTTCCAACCTACCTTTGATAGGATTGCTTATATTGAGAAGACTCAGGAGAAATAACAAGCTCAGATTGATGATATTCTGAAAAATCAAGCTTCTCAGCAATCTCAACTTACTGAAATCCAAGCCTCAGTTGAATTGCTTGTCTCTCTTCTACTACCTGCTGATACCAAAAAGGGGGAGAAAGTAATTAAGTCCAAATGCAAGCCTGACAAGACACTGAAAGGAAAGGATGATGAAAAGGATAACCAAGGAAACTCTGGAATGGGTAGAGGTCATAGTAAAGGTAGAGGTTTCTCATCAAGAAAAGCTGAAATCACAAGTCACAGGACAAGTTCTGATGCTGGAAAAAGAATTAGTTCTGCTACTGGTAAAAGGATAAGTTCTGATGAACTTTTAGATCTTGATGAAGAAATGTCAAGACAGTTATTTCTTCAGGAAAATCCAGGAATGGACTTAGAGAGTTTAATGGAAGAAGAAGTCAGACTTAAATCAGAAAAAGTCACATCTAAATCTGAAGCTTCTGGTAAAAAGACACTTCCAAAACTCAAAGGCATTGTGATAAAAGAAAGGACAAATACTGAAGCAACATTGGCTAAATCACAACCGCAGATAGATCCAAGATCCAAAGGTAAATAAAAGGTTAGTGAACCTATCAAGGTTTATGTGCCTCCTGAGAATGAAGAAATCACTGATGAAAAGGATGATCTTGCTCTGACTTCAAGAAAAGTTCTTAAAACAACCTCTGACATGGCTCAAGTTGTTCAGAGTCAAGAGACAGTAAGTTCTGATATTCTAAAGAAGCAAGTAACCTCTGACATAGCTCAAGTTAACTTGATATCAGAAGACAGACCAAAGACACTCCTACCAGGATTCACTAAAGCAAAACAGACTCAACCTTTGAAGACTGCTGCAAGTGGTTTTGAAGCAAGAGTAGTTACTGGAAAGGAAGCAAGAGATAAAACTGGATTGGGAAGTGTTGATGAAAGAATAATACAGAACACTACCAATGATCCAACTTCCTTGAGTGAACCAGGTATTGGAGCAACTCTTGAGAGATTGAATCAACTAGAATCTGTACAAATGGTTTACCATACCTACTTGAAAGAACACATCTTGTTGTACTTCATGACAGATGGTAGGGTTTATCATATAAGGCAAAATGCCATTCCATTGAAGTATTTTGAAGAATTGGAGCATGTATTATTCTTACTTCAAGTGAATGATAGATTGACAGGAAGTGCTACAAACTATTTGAAAGATCAGATTCAGAGACAGAAAAGACTTTATTCTGTTAAGTCTGACAGCATATATGTTCCAAAGTACAGAGATCACAAGGGTGATATAGTTGAAATGAAGCCCAACATTGCTAAAATTATAACTACCTTTCTGGGTTACAGGGCTGTGGAATTCAATCTTGAGTCTGATAAAGCTTATTTGATCAGACTGGATCAGGATATAAGAAAAGCAAAGATTAATGATCTCAGGGCTGCAATCTTTCAAATTGGTGAAGATAATGCAGAGCTTAAAGATGCTAAAAGGAGGATGATTGATGAACTTAGATATGCTGAGAGATGTTTGTTGAAGAACTATCTCAGAACAACTCCTGACATCAGAGAGATCAGAAGATGAAGCCAAGTCAAGATCTACAACTGATTAAATTCTGATATATGTACAGACTGGAGCTGTTATCAGAAGTTAAATATTGGTAAAGCTTTAAGGACTGTAAGTTATAGTTATCTAGTCTAATTCTCATGCATTTGTACTTAATGTTTTTGACATCATCAAATATCTGTTAAACTTGTATATTATGCTAATTTACAAGTTGGGGGAGATTGTTAGATATATTTGATAATGTCATGGCTAATATGTATATGTTTAGTTTTCAGATCTTACTTTAACAGGATAAATCAGTACTTACTGGAAGTCAGGACTTAAGGATATCAGTACTTATATTATTAGGAGATAATAATCAGAAGATGGATATCAGAACTTAACTGCTGAAGGACGTTCAGATAAGGACAGTAGCTGATTAAAGGAAAGAAGATCGAGATAAACATAAGAAGAGATATGCATGAAGAAGGAATTATATGAAGAATAGAATACTTGGAAGAAAAGATATCTGATTGATATATTTTAGGAAGCAGAATTATATTCCATATCAATTAGCGATTATCTTGTAACTGTGTAGTATATAAACACAGACATAGGGTTTACACTATAAGTGTTATCATATTCGAAGAGATTATTCATTGTAACCCTAGCAGCTCTCGTGATATTTGTTCATCACTGAGAGGTAACAGTTCCATACTGTAACAGAGTTTATTGTTTCAATAAAGTTTGTTTTCTGTTACTTGAAATATTAAAAGTTCGATTTGATTGTATTTTACACTGTATTCACCCCCTCTACAGTGTGTATGACCAAACAGTTTTCTTCTATCTGATTTTGGAGCTGTCTGTGGAATTTCAGTTCATCAGATTCTGAGAGATTTAGCTTTTCTTGCATTTCCAAAAGAGTCTCATTGCTAGAGATGCTCAATTGGTCTTCTAATCTGAAAAATCTTATAACTTCTTTGTCATCCATGAACTCCATCAGCCAGTAGGGCCTTAGATGCACTCTTCTCCCTGTGTAAGGAATAATTAGAGTCTTTGGGAGTGCATCTTTAGCTCTAATACTCCTCAGTTCTTCAATCTTCTTTAGAACAAGTCTTCTTGCAGTTACATTGAATCCAAAGTTCTTCTTGAATGATGAATAAACCTTTATCAGCACAGATTGGCTTTCTTGATGGATCCTATGAAGTGGCCATTGAATCTCCTTTCCTCCCTTGTACTTGAAAACTAACCTTTCAGGTAGATTCCTGTAGGCATCAATTCCTCTAACTTCTTCTAGTTCATCTAGATAGAGGTTTAGATCAGAGAATTCCTTGATGTCATATAAGTACATGTAATCTCCCTTGTTGACTTTGGATTGAGCTTTGGTTAGAGATTTGGATTTGAGAGGCGACAGCTTCACTTTCTTGACTGCTCTTGACTTTGTTCTCTTTGGCTTGTTAAGGATTGGCAAATTAAAGTCAGGAATTGGTAGACTTTCCCAGTCTATTGGTTCATCCTTAGGTACAATAGGTTCACCATGAATGTTCCTGTAAGGATCCACCACCTTAATGTCTTCAAATACCACTGAGGGTTTTGATGCTTGAGTTGTAGTTGGAGTGGATTCCTTGGAAAACTGATCCTCCAATTCCTTACCAGCAAAGTTCAATTTCCTTTTGGTTCTTTTGGCCAATTCCTTGTATCTTTGAGATTTCTTCTGTTATGGTTCAACTTGCTTCTTTGGATCTTGAGATTCAGTGATTTCAGATGGCTGAGCAGGAATTTGTTGTGTTGGTTTCACAGCTTGTAGCTTGGCCAAGATAGCAGCTTGCTCTTTTTTTGTTTAGCTTTTTTAGCATCTAGAGCAGCTTGCTTCTTTTCTTGCTTCAATCTTGTCTTTTCTTCTCTCTTTGCTTCAGCAAATTGAGGATGTCCAGCCACCACACAAATTTCTTTACCATTTCTGAAAACTTTAGAAATTCTCCTTTTCAAAGCTGAATCAGCTGGATCCTTGTAGAAGGTAATGGATCTTGACAATAGTTTCTTCTCATCAGGCTTTGGTGTCTCATACACTGTATCCAAAGGGTTCTTTAGTGATGATTTTGGATAGTTCACCCTTGGCTTCAAAAGTACTTCAGCCTTTTGGATAGTGATGAATGGCTGACTTTTATGGCTTCTTTGCTAGCCCAAACTTCTTTTGAATGTCCTCATCAATTTTCTCCCAGTTGATTAGAATCAACTGCTCCTTTCCAGTTGCTCTTATATTGGCTGCTGCTTCATTTATCACATCAATACTATCCTTAGCTGGTGGCTTTGAGATAGTAATTGTAGGCACAATTACCTTGCTAACTTGAATGTTGAGCACTTTTTGCTCCCCCTCACTCCTAGAACTCTTTATCTCCCCCTTTTTGTTATCATCAAGCTGAGTAGAGGAGGAGGTTTGTGCAGCCACCAGTTTCTGAAGTAAGTCTGTTTGTTGAGCTTGGTGTAGATGAATTGCTGTAAGAGATGCTTCCATTGCTGTCATTCTTGTATCCAAGGCATCTATCTTTGTGGCAAGATTAAAATTTTTCCTGAGCTGTCTCTTGATGTCAAGCATTGTAGCTTCTGGAAGTTTAGAGTCCATCTTATCAGAAATGGCCTTTTTCATCTCATCAATATCACCTTTGATAGTGTTGACATCTCGAGCATGTTGAAAACCTTGGATTTTTTGTAGTTGCAGAGTAGCAAGATGTGCTTGAAGGAGCTTTTTGGTGTTGGCATTTGTGGTGGTTTGAAGAGCAGAATTTGTCTGATTTATGAGTTGAATCAGGGTTGTCTTGAAGTAGTGTTCATCACAGTGCTTTGAAAATGCCTAAGATGGCATGCCTGATCTCGAACTAGAGCCTACTTCTCCCCCTATGTCCAATGGCTCTTCTTCACTTTCTCCACCTTCACCTCCAAAGAATTCTTCTGAACCACCAGTCTCATAATCAACATCACCAGCTGTAGAGGGCAAAGCTGTGATGGCATCCTTAGCTCTTAGCATTGATGTGAGGTGTGCACCAAGTTGAGCATCCTTTCTGCATTGTCATTGTCCTGTTCAGCTAGAAGTTGATATGCTAGAACAGGGTGAGTAAATGTCTCAGCATCAAGGGAGGTAGAATTTATAACAGCTTGAGGTTGCTGGGATAGTCCCTCCCTGTCTGCATCCTGGATATTCATTAACTCACTTGCAATGACATCCACCCTTATATCTTCTGTACCTGCATTTCTCTCATTATCTCTCTTTTGTTGCATCAAGGTCTCACCTTGGCTCCCCACCCTCACCTTCACTATCTAAGATGGGACTCCTCACACTCTCTTTTGCCAATCCTGAAGCACTGGATTGCATATTTTCACTCTTTTCCTCTCCTTTTTTCCTGGGAGCAACCCAGACTCTCACTCATAACACTCTCTTCCCTCAATCCTATGAGTGATTGTACTACCACTAAGTCTTCTACACTTGAGATAATTGATGAAATTTGAAGCTGTGTAGAGACACTCGACAGATAAGGGATATCCGTCGGGTTAGCAGTTTGACTATCCGACGGATAACTGCTGTTAAGCTTATCCGTCGGGATACAATCACTACTCGACGGATGAACAATATCCATCGAGAGAGTAGGAATAAATGAATTTGGAGTGGAAACTATTATGGACTCTGTGCAGATTGAAGAGAATTTTAGCACAGATGTCTCAACAGTTCCTGAAAGAATTGGCAAGTGAGCCAACAGATCATCTAAAAGATGATGCTCACTTACACTAGATTTTGACTTCCCCAACAGAGTTAAAGAAGGGGAATCAGGAATTAATGTGTTGATTATATCCACATCCAGAGAGTTTGTGGGAGAATTTGGTGTTTGAGGTGCTTCTATAACTAAAGAGTTTGGCTGTGACTCCACATTTATTGGAGCCACATCAAACTGACTTTGAAAAGGTGCATTGACTGTGTATTTAGCACCAGTTTACACAGTGTGTGAACCCTGTGCATCCCCAAGGGTTTTTGGTTTCTTCTTTCTAGTATAGGTTTGGGGTGAGCTTGTGTCCCTAACCCTTTTGGCATGTGCTCTTGGCTAAGAGCTTTTTTCAATAGTCACATCCTTTTGGGAGGATGCAACTAGCAATGAGCTTATTATTGGACAAACTTAGTATTTTAGACTAAGTTTTGAATCATTTTGAGACTCTATATGAGTAAGACACATTATGTGTTAGTGGTGTGTATTTATTGGAACGTATTCTCCTCTTCAAGGGGATTCCAACGCATATTTACACGCTCAAAATGAGTAAAAGGTGAATGAGAACTGATGTTCCAAAGTTTTACCTTTTAATATGAAAAGTGGTTTTGTACCACATCGAGAGTAGCACAAACCTATTCCTTAGTTTTTCTTATAAATACCATGTACCACATCGAAAAGAAAAACAAGTCCTTTCAAGCCTCTCTTTATAAATAGAGTCTTAGGGCATCAGTTTTATTAAGTCAAGGGAATAAGAGTCATCTCTTTCATTCTCGGTCTCTTTAGTCTTAAATTTTTCCAATATTCCGGTGATAGTTCTCGGGCTTAGTTCAAGTTCGCTGAGAGTATATTTGATCTATCGATTATACTGGTATCTCGTTTTATCCTGGGAGGCTATCGACTCGCACATATGGTGAGAGGCGAAATAGCTTTAAGGAGACAGTTTCAACTGGACTCGAGGATCTCCATTTGGTTATATCCTTTCTTTCTCTCTTTGATTTCGTTTACTCACGCACACACTTATTTGATTTATATGTATTAATCACAGATTGTATTCACAATCTTAAAGCTATTATATTTTATACATCTGTGACTGATACATCTGTATCTGCTTATTTTGTTGAGTAACAGATCGATGGAGAACCAAACTGTGAACGATCCGATGAACATGATGGTTGATCCCAATGCACAGATCACTGGATCTGATGGGGTTCACCGGCAGCCGATTAACCTTAACGCACGGATCGTACGATCTGATGGGGGTCAAACGCCTGTTGGACATGTGCCTTCGAGATATGTGCCTGTGGGACACACTGTCATTGGATAGTTTAGTGTTCCTCTTGGACATATATCGGCAGGATTCACTCCTCCGATCATACCTGCGGTGCCTACTGGTGTGCATACACCTGTAGTACAGACGCACGTACCATTTGTTCCACCTGTGGTGCCTACTGCACCTGTAATGCCAACTGTGCCTGCTACACATGCTGAAAAACCTGAGAAGTTCAACGGAACGAATTTCAAACGTTGGCAACAAAAGATGTACTTTTATCTGACCACGTTGCATATGGATCGCTTCCTTAAGGAAGAACCACCGTTGCTCACTGCTGAGAGTAACATGCAGACTGTGTATGCTGCTGATGCTTGGAAGCACTCTGACTACATTTGTCGGAACTATGTGTTAAATTGTTTGTCTGACTCGTTGTATAACGTATACAGTGCAAAGCCAGCAGCTAAGGTCTTATGGGAGTCACTTGACCATAAGTATAAAACCGAGGACGCTGGGGCAAAGAAGTGGATTGTTGGCCGCTTTCTTGATTATAAGATGGCAGACTCTAAGACTGTGGTCAGTCAGGTACAGGAACTGCAGGTGATCATTCATGACATTCATGCTGAGGGAATGGTCATAAGTGAGTCTTTCCAAGTTGCTGCTGTTATTAAAAAGCTTCCACCTGGATGGAAAGATTTCAAGAACTACCTTAAGCACAAGCGAAATGAGATGTCTATGGAGGATCTTATTGTTAGACTTCGTATTGAAGAAGACAACAGAGGGTCCGGGAAGAAAGTTAATGTTGCCACTGAGAAGGCAAACATGGTGGAGCATGCTCAAAGCTCCAAGCCCAAGAAGACTAATTCTAGTAAAGGGGCAAAGCTGGCACCCAAAGGAGGGATTTTGAAGTCGAAATTTCAGGGGAAGTGCTACAACTGTGATAAAGTTGGTCATAGGTCTTCTGACTGCAAGAAGCCCAACAAGAAGAAAGAAGCAAACATGGTAGAGAATATCTCCAAGGAGATGGGTGATATAGACCTCTGTGCTACGGTCTCTGAAGTGAACCTGGTCGGTTCTAATCCACGTGAATTGTGGATTGATACTGGTGCTACTAGGCATGTTTGCTCAGACAAGGCGATTTTCTCTAGCCTCAAAGCTTCCGATGCTGATGAGAAGCTCTACATGGGGAATTCAGCAACTTCTACCATTGAGGGTGAAGGCACGGTGATCCTGAAGATGACCTCTGGGAAGAATCTGACTTTGAAGAATGTACTTTATGTGCCTGATATTCGCAAGAACCTTGTGTCTGGTTCTCTGTTGAGTAAGTATGGCTTTCGCATTGTAATAGAGTTAGATAAAGTTATTTTGTCTATGAGTGGTATGTTTGTAGGCAAGGGTTATTTAACCGATGGGCTTTTAAGCTCAATGTAATGTCCGTTAAGGACGATAATGAAATGAGGAATTCTTCTGCTTACTTGCTTGAGTCTCCTAATTTATGGCATGCTAGATTAGGACATGTAAATTATGACACTTTACGACGTTTAAGTGCAAAAGAATACATACCTAAACTTACTATCGATTCAAAACATAAGTGTGAGACTTGTGTTGAGGCAAAATTAACGAGATCATCATTTAAACGTGTGGAAAGGAACACCAAAGTGCTAGACCTAATACATAGCGACATATGTGATTTAAAATTCGCTCCAACAAGAGGAGGAAACAAGTATTTTATTACATTCATTGATTATTGTACAAAATACTGCTATGTATATTTGTTGAAAAGCAAAGACGAAGCTATAGATAAATTTAAAATCTATAAGGAAGAAGTTGAGACACAACAGACTGAGAAAATCAAAATGATACGAAGTGATCGTGGAGGTGAATATGTTGAACCATTTGGAGAATTCTGTTCACAACATGGTATAATCCATGAGGTCACTGCACCATACTCCCCTCAGTCAAATGGTGTGGTTGAAAGGAAGAATCGCACTCTGAAAGAAATGATGAATGCGATGTTGTTAAGCTCTGGGCTTCCACAATCGATGTGGGGAGAAGCCATCTTAAGCGCAAATAATATTTTAAATATTATGATGCGCAAGAATAAGGATGTAAGTCCTTATGAAATGTGGAAGAAAAAGAAACCAAGTTACCAATACCTAAAAGTGTGGGGGTGCCTTGCAAAGGTACTGATCCCTACACCGAAGAAGGTGAAGATAGGTCCTAAGACTGTGGATTGTATCTTCTTCGGATATCCTCCACACAGTACTGCATATCGGTTTCTTGTTCATGAATCCAAGATTCCTGATATTCAAATGAATACCATTATGGAATCAAGGAATGCCTCATTCTTTGAGACGATGTTTCCCTGTAATCCAGGAAACCAACAACCTACGACGTCTAAACGATCTTATGAGTCTGTAGATGACGATAATGAGAGTGACGAAAGTGAAGACGAAAATGTGGGGGTAGTGAGAAGGAGCAAAAGACAACGAACGGAGAAATCCTATGGGTCTGATTTTATGACCTATTTGCTCGAAGAAGGTGACCCAAAAACCTATAAGAAGGCGGCTACCTCACCTGATGGACCTATGTGGAAAGAGGCCATCAAGAATGAAGTTGATTCAATTATGCAGAATCATACTTGGGAACTAGTGGACTTGCCAACTGGTTGCAAACCATTAGGCAGCAAGTGGGTTTTCAAGAAGAAGTTGAAAACTGATGGCACTATTGATAAGTATAAGGCCAGACTTGTGATTAAAGGATACAAGCAACAAAAAGGCCTTGATTATTTTGATACATATTCTCCTGTAATGAGAATAACGTCCATAAGGATGATGTTTGCTATTGCTACAATGCGTAATCTAACTGTACATCAAATGGATGTGAAAATAGCCTTCCTAAATGGGGACATAGATGAGGAAATCTATATGGAACAACCCGAAGGGTTTGTTGTCCTAGGACAAGAAAGGAAAGTTTATAGATTGGTAAAATCATTGTATGGTTTGAAGCAAGCGCCTATGAAGTGGCATGAAAAAATTGAAGAGGTCGTGCTGGCTAATGGCTTCAAAATCAATGAATGTGATAGTTGTGCCTATTACAAGGATAACGAGAGTGGCTATGTCATGATGATGCTATATGTAGATGATCTACTTATTGCCGGAAGAAATGACAAAGTGATCAAATCTACCAAGGATATGTTGAAATCAAGATTCGACATGAAAGACATAGGACTAGCAAATGTAATTCTGGGAATTCAAATTTCTAGAACATCAGAGGGTCTCGCATTAAGTCAACCACATTATGTTGACAAGATCCTTGAGAAGTTTCTTAAGGATGACTTTGAGAAAGCTAGGACACCTGTGGATATGACTTTGCACCTATCCAAGAACAAAGGTGTAGCTGTTTCCCAATTGGAATACTCGAGGATAATTGGTAGTCTGATGTACCTCATGAGCTGTACAAGACCAGACATTGCATACTCAATTAGCAAGTTGAGTAGGTTTACGAGTAATCCAGGAGCTGATCACTGGAAAGCGATCATAAGGGTACTAAGGTAATTGAGGGGAACTCGAGACTATGGACTGCACTATGGCAGATACCCAGCAGTATTAGAAGGATATATTGACGCAAATTGGATATCTAGCAAGAAAGCACTTAAGTCTACGAGCGGCTATGTGTTTACATTAGCTGGAGCGGCAATATCATGGAAATCCTCAAAACAAACGGTGATAACTCATTCCACGATGGAAGCTGAGTTTGTGGCACTAGATAAATGCGCCGAAGAGGCTGAATATCTACGTCAGTTTCTGGAGGATATTCCAAGATAGCCAAAGCCTGTAACTGTAATAGGGATTCATTGTGATAGTCAATCCGTTATTGGCAGAGCACAGAGCACGATGTATAATGGAAAGTCTCGTCATATACGACGACGACACAGTTCCATTAGACAATTGATCTCAACCGGAATTATCACTATTGACTATATACCGTCAAAAGATAATATCGTGAATCCACTAACCAAAGGGTTATCAAAAGAAGTGGTTGAGAAATCATCGAGAGGGATGGGCCTTAAGCCTATTGCTTAACGGCATCATGGTGGACACCTAACCATTGCTGACTGGAGATACCAAGAACTTGGTTCAATGGGACAACTAAATCATGATGACCAAATCACTGTGGGGGTAACCCCTGGCCTGTTCCTATGATGAGGAAACAGTGAGACCCGTAAGGTACGAGGTTAAGCTTTGAGCTTTTAATGATCTTTGATGAATACATGGAGTTCAGGAGTGAACGCATGGAATTCAGTTGAGTAAACACGGGTTACTCTATAAGATAAAGATCACCTATGTGGGAGAGAAGTGGGGCCGCTTCAAAGGAGAATTGCGAGGCACAATTCTTTAAAAACTCCTGCAGAACCAGGACGATGTTCCATGGCCAAAATGGACATAATCATAAGAACTGAATGAGTCGGGAAAGATATAGTGATGAGTATGTCATCGTTTACACAAACGGTCGAACAGTTCAAGGACATAGCGTCATACTGTCTACCAGTAAAGTCGATATACTTATTCGAGCGAAGGTTCAAGGAGCATTCTCTACCTATCGTATACTATATCTGACCGCCGGAACTATCACCAAGTCAAGCTCTCCACGTCTGTCAGTCTATGTGGTGCGTGCTACTGGACCATCAATCTCATTTGTGGGGGATTGTTGGACAAACTTAGTATTTTAGACTAAGTTGTGAATCATTTTGAGACTCTATAGGAGTGAGACACATTATGTGTTAGTGGTGTGTATTTATTGGAACGTATTCTCCTCTTCGATGGGATTCCAAGGCATATTTACACGCTCAAAATGAGTAAAAGGTGAATGAGAACTGATGTTCCAAAGTTTTACCTTTTAATATGAAAAGTGGTTTTGTACCACATCGAGAGTAGCACAAACCTATTCCTTAGTTTTTCTTATAAATACCATGTACCACATCGAAAAGAAAAACAAGTCCTTTCAAGCCTCTCTTTATAAATAGAGTCTTAGGGCATCAGTTTTATTAAGTCAAGGGAATAAGAGTCATCTCTTTCATTCTCGGTCTCTTTAGTCTTAAATTTTTCCAATATTCCGTTGATAGTTCTCGGGCTTAGTTCAAGTTCGCTGAGAGTATATTCGATCTATCGATTATACTGGTATCTCGTTTTATCCTGGGAGGCTATCGACTCGCACATACGGTGAGAGGCGAAATAGCTTTAAGGAGACAGTTTCAACTGGACTCGAGGATCTCCATTTGGTTATATCCTTTCTTTCTCTGTTTGATTTCGTTTACTCACGCACACACTTATTTGATTTATATGTATTAATCGCAGATTGTATTCACACTTATTTCCTTATTAAGCACGCTTATTTCCTTATTAAGCACTGCAGTTTGTTGGAAAACTGCAGTGTGGCTAGGCTGGGAAACACTCACCTCTCCTACCTTATCCTTAGAGTTTCTTTGATGTTCACCCTGTCCCTCACCCTACCTTACCCACCTTCACACTCCTCTCTTTAGGTTTGGTGGATTTTGCAACTGGTATCTTTTGAGAGATGCCAGAGGAGGCTTTCTTTGACTTGGATTTAGAAATTTTGGATTTGGTAGCTTGGGTAGGAAACTGTTGGGTCATTGACACAGTTGTCATAGCTACACTAGAGTGCAAAGAAATTTGTGAGGTTGGAAGAGTGGAGACAGATGAGATTACCTCACTTACCAGAGGTGCTTCCATTACATGGAAAAAGAAGAGTGGCACCTCTTTGTGATGGTTTGCCCTATTCAAATCTGCAATAATTCTTCTTTCTTGAACCCAACAATCTAGTTTGTTGGTTGGGTTCTCAAGCACAATCCCCTCAGAGAGGTGGTTAGCTAACATCATGAAAAATCTAGCATAGTAAACATTTTTACCCCTCTTATTTAACTCACCTGACTTAAACCCCAACTCACATAAAACAAGATCACTAAAGTTAAAGAACTTATCAGTTACAAGCATGTAGAGCATGTTAAGCATAGAGATATTGACAGAATCAAAATTACTGATTTTACCAGAGAATACCTTAGTAACTTGTTGGTGAGACTGCGTAGCTGTATGAACAATTACGTGATAACTCAACACAATAACAACACTAGAACATGACAAGTTAATAATAATACGTCTACACAAGAAATCAGGAAGAATGAAGACAAGGCAAATATAAAGAATCAGAAGATTAGAAGAAAGCCTGAAGTCTCTTTACAGGTCACTGAAAGAAGTTCATTAATATGATCATGCCTCGGTGAAGAACAAAGGTTAAAGACTTTCAGGGTTTCAGAAATGTTGAAGATTCAGTATACAAGTGCTACCGGAAGATTTCAGTGTATTGGCATTGATTGAAGATAGACAGTGTTCGAAGCATAGGAATCTGAAGAATTAAAGACACGGTATAGACAGAGGTTAATGAAGACGTTTTTAAAGTACCAGAAAGGATTCCAGTGAAAGTACAGTTGTTTATTGACAGTTAGTGTCTGAAGCAATAAAGTTGAGGCAAGCTTAACAATGTAATCAAGGCTATAATACGAAGACCTGAATCGGGGTTAGTCGTCTGTGAACCAGACCAGTTACACTAGGCGTCAACAGCTCATGAAAGGAATCTGGGTATTATTTATAGAAGGATTGTTAAGTTGAGGAACGTACTTGGATTGAACGTTTATCTGTTAAAGTACGAGAAGAGGTGCGCGGGGTATACAGCTAAACAGCTCAGGGGACTGGCGAAGCTCAAAGTTTAATTGTTAAATTAAATAAATTATTTAATGGACTTTGATATAATTTATTTAATAAACTTAAAATGATTTATCTTATAAATTTTAAAAAGGTTTATTCTATAAATCTAAATTAGTTTATTTATATAAGTTATATTTAAGTTTATATTATAAATTAATTTAATTACAATTTAAACTTAAAAAGAAAAGAAACAAAAAAAGGAAAAGAGAAAAAGAAAAGAAACAAAAAAAAAAGAAAAGAAAAAGAAAAGAAAAAAGAAAATAGAAAAAGAGAAAGAAAAGAAAAGGAAAACAAAAAATAAAAAGAAAAAGAAATAGAAAACAAAAGAATAAAAAAAGAATAAAAAAAAAAAAGAAAAAAAGGAGTAAAGAAACCACATGTGACAATGTCGCTACAGGTGGTTTCTTAACTTTTGTTTACAAAAGTTAAGTACATAAGTATGTACTGTGTTGTCGCCACACAAGGTTTCTTCCCCCGTCGCCATAGCAATCACTACCTCCTGTACTCTTGTCGCCACAGAAATGAATTGGTCGCCATAGAAGCACTCAATTCTCAGCCACACAATTTTATTGTGTATAAAGTCTATACTTTGCAGCAGATCTAAATTAGCAATGTTTATCTTCTTCTCCAATAAAAAGAGAGCTGATAAAACAAGAAGCGGAGATTTACAGAGGAGTTCAAGCTACTTGAATATCCGTTTAACTTCTCACCGGAGTAACGTTATAATACCCGATTTAACTCTTGTATAATCCTAGGGGCATAATAATCGTTACCCGGTAATTGAATCCTAGTACAAACATAAGTTAGATTATTGTATAGGATTTAATTTGTAAATTTTTGTAGTAACTAGGAACCTTGTTGTTCTTAGATTGTAACCGGTTAATTTATTTATCGGAGTGTAGCAACACTCTCGAGGATTTATATATAAATATATATTTCCCCGAATATCTTGTGTTCCTCATTTTTTATCGTTCCAAACATTATTCCTCTCGAGAACACGAAACTACTAACCGAGCACTAAATATTTTATCTGCTAAAGATTCGAAAGAATTTTTAATTTAGTGATTATCGTATTCAACCCCCCTTCTACGATAATTCGGGACCTAACAATTGGTATCAGAGCTGACTGATTGATACACAAATCAGGATCCTCAATAAATTTATTTTATTAATTTGAATTTACATAATTTATTGTATAAATTTGATTTAGGAAATTTATTCTATAAATTTGATTTAAATAAGTTTATTATTTAAACGTGAATAAGTTTATTTTATAAACTTAATTTATATAAATTTATTTTATAAATTTGATTTTAAAATAATTTATAATTTAAATTATTGTCAATAAGAATTTTTAATTTAATTTATTTTTCGTATGTTTTACTTGCAATATTTAGGATTGGTTTTTAGCTGCCATTTCTGGATTAAGCAATTCATTTGGAAGATTCAGATCAACAGAAGGAAATAGGAAATGAATTGGCAGGGTGGTGTCGTGGGACCCAGAAAGGAAACAAAGTTCAGTTTGCAATTATAATGGTAAATGGCAGACTCCACGCGCGGAAATGGTACTGAACTAACCTGGCGGTAAAACACACCTGGAGAGTGTCCACACGCGCGGCAGAGTGCATGCGCGGACCAATGTAAACGCATTCGCAGCTATTGCACTGGTCGCTAGAGGATTTCTTATTCCTCCTGTACGTCCTGATTTCGTCGCCACAGATTTTTTGTTTAAGTAAAAGGCGGCGCAAAATGTTCCATCCTGGTGCACTTCTACTTGTCGCCATACATGTTATCTTAACTAATTATTTTTGATTTATTTATTTTTCCATAAATATTAAAAAAAATTAAATTTAAATTTTTCTTAAATAATACTTTTCGTTTGATTTAATTTTAAGAAAATTCAAAATTCTTGAAAATTAACTTTCTCGTAATTATTTGTTTTTGATTAATTTATTTTTTAAGAAAATTTAAAATACTGGAAATTTAAATTTCTCTTAAATATTAATTAAGGGTATTCAAGGCATTGGTAGACTCAGAATTCCTTCGGGCTTTTAAAGTGGATTTTAATCTTTCGAAGAAAACGAAGACCATGTGCTATTCAGAAGGAAATTTTCCGAATACGAAAATTAAAGCTAATGATTTTCTTACTCCAATGGAACTAATTTCAAGACCTACAGACGAAATTGTGGAACCTCCTCAAAGGCTTACTCCATAGGATACCACTGGGTTTTCAGACGCAGGAATTGAATGAAACATCTACGGGTACAACTTTTCTTGGAGATTTTAAGACAACTCTATGATTCCAGATTATACAGTCACACAGTGGTTTGTACCAATGCTATATTTATCGGGGAATCAATGAGGTCAGAGAGGACAGGAGTTATGGAGGTTAGAAAGAACATGAATTGTGGAGGTCAGAGAGAATAGTAGGGACAAACAAATATCTCAGTTACATGCAGTATAGTTGGAACCTTGGGACAGAATGTAAGAGTTACTGATAGCTGAATCAAAGGAAGCTCAGGTAGAAGTACTTGAGGGACTGGACGTCAGGGCAGTGTTTCACTTGTGAGGGAAGTTTAGTCACATCAGATTCACAAGGAATACATAAGTTATATTCAAGGATCAAACCTATCTATTCATAAGCAGAGATTCTTACAGATTCAGTTCAAGGGGTGATTACAAGACTGAGAATGGGACATTAACAAGATTTGATAGCTACAGGTTTGACAAGCAATATGTGTCAAGTAACTATCTAGGGTTTTGCTACAACAAAACAAGAAGCTTGGCAAACAAGGATCAGTAGGGATTCAGTTGAAGAGTTGAGACAAAGGTGGAATATTTTCTTAGGGAAGCAGCCAGTCAAAACTTATAATGCACGGGAAAGAGTTGGGATGGATCAGATGATGAGAATCATGAATATCTTGCTTTAATAGCTATCTCTGAAGATGGTCCAACTCACATATCTCAGGTTTCAATTCCTTGAACCACTGCAATATTTTGCTCTCAATATTCAATGCATGATAAAATCTTAGTGTTTAAATGTTTAACACTCGCACAAACATGATAGCATCACACATAGAAAATGCTGAACTAGTTCACTAGATTATTTTTCTAGTAACTAGGAATGATGTTTAACTTGTGCATGTTACTTTAGATGATCTTAAATATGTGTTTGAATATTTGTTGAACATGATTAATTGTTTTAGTGAGATATATGTTTTCCAGCACTTAAAACCTTTGTTTATGCTTATCTCATGTATCCTATTACATTGTAATTTATTCATTTGATATGAATTGTTTGTTAAGATGTATTAATTTATAATTGGATTGAGATAGATCGATGAGATTCAACAGGATTGGACTAGATAGAATTAGTGATTTTTTTGTTAATTCTGTTTGTTCCATATCATGCATGTCTTGCTTAATTCTTATGCGTAATGTTTCTGAATGAATGCCATGTATTCTTAATACAATGTTTGCTTATTTTTTATGCCATGAATGCATTGAAGGGTTTTAGCACATAAACTCAACAAAAACATAAATTTAAATCTTTAAAATAAATGAAACCCTCCGCAGGATCCATGCGAAAAAATATTTAATTCGTAGTTCAGTATATTTACCTTAAGAAGCTTTACGTTAATGGAAATATGTAGGTCTTTAATAGCGATCCAAGAACGATGAACGGAAATCCCTAGCAGCTGCTCCTCAAATGTGAAGCACTCCACCGGTATCCACCAAGAGTACAATGTGATGGAGGAGGAAGAGGTTGAGAGAATTAGTTGCCTCCCTCTTGTTCTACTTTAGAATTAGGGTTAATTATTTGGGTTGAGGCAAATAGGGTTTATAATAGTATATTTATAGGCAAAATTTTCAGATGAAAATTTTCCATAAAATATAATTATTAACCCTTTAATTGATTATTCTTATTAACCAATTAACTAATAATTAAAACACCTTTTAATCATTAATCCCTTTTCTAAACACTTTAGAAAAATAATTCTCTCACTTGATTTAATTTCCAAAATTAAATTCTTAATTAATAATATTAAGAATTAATTAAATCTCATTTAATCAATTACTAAATCTGCTAATTAATTATTTATTTCACAAATAAATAATTACCAGCCATTATTAATTAATTCCTCTACCATTAAATCATTTTCTTTTATGATGTGACCCTGTAGGTTCAATATTAAGCCGGTAGTAGAAATAAATAATAATAAAACTATTTTATTATTATTTATATAAATTCTCTAATTCATTAAATATGATTAATTAATAAATTAATCATATTTATTCCACATCGTGAGGGATACTTCTCAGCATATCGCGACTATCCGGATAATACGAATTCACTGCTTAGAATACCAAGAACCTATTCAGTGAGTAGTTGTCGTACAATTAATTACTTCTACCCTGCAATGTCACGATTAAATACAAGGCATGGAACTTGTGTCAAGCCTATATTATTTAATCATTTGCTTTCTCATTCACTATGTTTAGTTCTATTTAATGTAAATTAGAAACTCCTTTCTAATTTCATTCACTCTGGCTAGAGATTCCTGAACTAGCATAAGTGGATCAGCATTGAACATTCTCTTCCATCACTGGAAGGGGTAGATCCTTTATTGATCATACACTATCTTCGTGTATAAATTTCTATACCCAGTAGAGCCCTTATAATTGTCCCTGGAGACTAAGAACTAAACCAAAGCATAGTTCAGTGTACAAAAGATGACTATGATGATCTCAAGTCTAAGGATACTTGTACAACTATCACTATGTGAACAACTGCTGACATGTGAGTGAACTCCATCAGTTGTTCAGCTGTGTGAGTCATGTTCAGTGAACTTATTCTATAATAAGCACCTACGTACTAGCTATAGTGTCACCACACAAATGTCTATGAGAACAGACATCCTTCATAATGAAGCAAGCATAGTATGTACCGATCTTTGCGGATTACTAATTACCAGTTAGTAATCCTGCGACTAGGAAATATTTAAGTTTAGAGTTATCATCTTTTAGCTCTCATTATTATGATCTCATCATAATCTATAAAAAGCTTTACTCTAAACTATGGTATATCTTAT
Organism: Apium graveolens; assembly: GCF_009905375.1. NCBI lineage: Eukaryota > Viridiplantae > Streptophyta > Magnoliopsida > Apiales > Apiaceae > Apium > Apium graveolens. The sequence goes on from NC_133649.1 coordinate 48,556,251, forward strand.
TTAAACACTTAAATAGATAAAGCCCGCAATAAAACCAAAACAAGTCTTTTATTAATATCAATGAAATCAAAACAGATTACATAAAAGTTATTCCTAAATCATCATACATGATTGGACTTAGGACACATCTCCTTCAATCTCCCACTTGTACTAAAGCCAATCACTCTGGTATCTAATGCCCATCTTGTCTTTATGACGATCAAAGTGACTTTGAGAAAGTGGCTTTGAGAGTGGGTCTGCTACATTGTTATGTGTGTCAACTCTCTTGACGTCTCCTCTTTCAATACAATACAAGAAATGTTACCGCCCTCCCACTAACCCTTTTGTAGACACATGGTTCATCTATGTTTTTGATAAAACCAAACTCTTTGATTGTCTCATCAAAACGGATGTTCCATCTATGAGAAGCTTTCTTTAAACCATATATGGTTCACAGTAGCTTACACACTAGGTGTTCATTTCCCTTGGAAAGAAAACCCCCTGGATGTGTCATATACACTTTCTCTTCAAGTTTCCCATTGAGGAAGGCCGTTTTCACGTCCATTTGCCAGATCTCATAGTCATAGTAAGCAGCAATCGCAAGCAAAATCCGAATTGATTTTAACAGGGCTACAGGCAAAAAAGTTTTATCAAAGTCAATCCCTTGCCTTTGTCTGAATCATTTTGCCACGAGCCTGCCTTATAGGTCTCCACCTGCCCATCTGCTCCAATCTTTCTTTTGTATACCCACTTGCACCCAATAGGCTTAACACCTTCAGGCGCCTCAACCAGAGTCCATACTTGGTTGGTATACATAGATTCCATTTCGGATTTCATGGCACTATGTCATTTCTCTGAGTCAACACTACTAATAGCCTCATTATAGGTCACAGGGTCGTCATCATCAATGATTGACAACTCATTGTCATTCTCAATGACAAGGCCATAATACCTCTCAGGTTGGCGAGACACTCTCCCTGACCTACGAATGGGCTGTTCCACAGAAGGTTGTTCAGTCTGAACAGGTGTTTCCACTTGATCCGTAGTAGTTTGTGCTTCTTGAACTTCATCAAGTTCAATTTTGCTCCCACTGTTTCCTTCAAGGATAAACTGCTTTTCCAAGAAGGTAGCATGTCTCGAGACAAACACCCGATGATCGGTGTAAAAGTAATACCCTAAAGTCTCTTTAGGATATCCCACAAAATTATATTTTACAGATCGAGATTCCAGCTTATCTGGGTCAACTTTCTTGACATAAGCTGGACATCCCCAAATCTTAACGTGTTTAAGACTCGGTTTCCTTTCTTTCCATATCTCATATGGAGTTTGAGGAACAGATTTGGAAGGCACCTTATTCAGTAAATATGCTGAGGTTTCCAATGCATAACCCCACAGGAATACTGGAAGATTCGCATAGCTCATCATGGACCGAACCATGTCTAACAAAGTTCGATTTCTCCTTTCAGATACCCCATTCAACTGTGGAGTATATGGAGGAGTCCACTGGGAGACTATACCAATTTCTTTGAGATAAGCTAGAAACTCTCCATCCAAGTATTCACCACCTCGATCTGATTGAAGAGTTATAATACTATGTTTGGTTTGTTTCTCCACTTCATACTTATATTCTTTGAACTTTTCAAAGGCTTCAGACTTGTGTTTCATCAAATACACATATCTAGATCGATCATCTATGAAAGCAATGAAGTATGAAAATCCACCCATGGCTTGTGTAGACTTTGGTCCACATACATCGGTGTGTACCAATCCTAGCAAATCTGCAGCCCTCTCTCCATGTCCACTAAATGGAGATTTGGTCATTTTACCCAATAGGCAAGACTCGCATGTAGGATATGATTCAAAATCAAAGGGGTCAAGTAACCCTTCCTTATGCAATGTCCGCAGTCTATTTTCACTAATATGACCAAGTCTGCAGTGCCACAAGAAAGTGAGATTTTCATCATCCCTTTTTTTATTAGTATGTTCAATTTGTAGTAAATTATGCTCTACGTCACATACATACAGACCATTTTTTAAAATACCACTTCCATAAAGAACGTTATCTCTAAGAATTGAACATTTATTATTCTGAATAATAAACGAAAATCCAGTCAAGTCTAAGATGGAATAGAAATAATATTCCTCACAATCGAGGGAATAAAATAATAATTACTTAGAACAATAGTCTTGCCCGTAGGCATATGTAAATGAAATGATCCTACAGCTTCAGCAGCAACTCTTGCTCCATTTCCCATCCGTAGAATCACCTCCTCTTCTTCAAGAGTCCTACTTCTCCTTAGTCCCTGCAACGAATTGCAAATATGAGAACCACAGACGGTATCTAATACCCAAGTAGAAATTTGACTTAGTGACATATTAACTTCGATCATGAACATACATGAATCAGAAGCGGTAGTCTCCCTACCCTTCTTCTTCTTCAATTCTGCAAGGTAAACCTTGCAGTTCCTCTTCCAGTGCCCTACCTTGTTACAGTGAAAGCAAACAACTTTGCTCTTGGGGTCTTCAGCTTTTTTGTGGAACCGGATTTTTCTTACCTACTTTCTTCTTCTTGGAAGGGTTATTCTTCCTTTTCTTAGGATTGGAACCTTCACCAATTAGAAGAACAGAACTCTTCTTAGGGGAAAATTCAATTCCGCAGTCTTCAACATGTTATGGAGTTCAGGCAGGCTGACATCCAGCTTATTCATGTGAAAGTTCACAACAAACTGCGAGAACGAACTCGGAAGTGATTGCAAGACCAAGTCTTGGCTCAGCTCCCCGTCCATGGCAAAACCAAGTTGTCTAAGACGTTCAATCAAATTGATCATCTTAAGTACATGGTCATTCACAGATGATCCCTTAGACATCCTATAACCGAACAGTTCCTTCGATATCTCATATCGAGTTGTCCTCCCTGCCACATCATACAACTCTTGTAGATGCATAAGGATAGTGTGAGCATCCATATGCTCATGTTGCTTTTGTAGCTCAATGTTCATGGGAGCTAGCATGATGCATTGAGCAACATTTGCATCATCTATCCACTTACGATACACAACATGTTCATCATTATGTGTATCACTAGCAGGTTCAGTAGGCTTAGGTGAGTCAAGCACATATTCCAACTTCTCAACCCTGAGAACAATTCTCAAGTTTCGAAGTCAGTCAGCAAAATTAGGACCAGTCAACTTGTGAGCATCTAGTATACTCTGGAGTGATAGTGCAGAAGACATAGCGAATATAGTAAATCTGTAAATGATGAACACATAACAACACTTAGCAAATATTCAATTTCATTTCAAGACACTATATGAATCGGGTCTTTATTCATAAGTGGCTCCCACTAGTTTATCTAATTTATACAACCCCTAAGTGAAAATTAAGCATTCATAATGCTAGTGGGAATATGGATCATATATTCCATCACACAACCTCGGCTCTAGCACAAAACGTCATGTGATGTTCAATAGGCAGACAACTCTTATTAATTACATCTTATGTTATTCCCTAATAAAACTTTAGCCTCTTGAATAATTGAGTCACGGCTGTAGCATGACAAACTCAATATTAAAAGTCAAGTCTAACCCAACATTTCGTACAATTGAATCAGTCTCCAACGGCCCACGGCTGTAGCACGTAACGACCTTTAGATTCTAATTCAATGTACACATCTCTATGTAATAGACAAGTATTTCTTATTTCGAAATCAAAGCCCTCGGCTGTAGCATGAAACGACAATGATTTAAAAATAGAAACCACTTTCTACCATGTTGGAAGGCTATGACCGACACAAGCCCGTTGTGTCATTGGCCAATTACTACTTGATATTATTTAATTTTAGAGGGATTATATTATGTTACAATCATAATCATATTATAAAGAGATTCTTTCTTTTAAATTAAATATTTTAAATCAATAATCGATAATCAGATGATTCTCAGATCGGGGGGAGCATTGTCAATAGGCGTCACTTAATACCCCTTTCTTACAGATAGAAATCTGCTTTTGACAGAATCATCCTTTCTCTCACTATTGAAAATTCATATTTAATTACGTATTTCATAAACACAAGAATCTCATGATTGTATTCATAATATTATTGTTAAAGCAAGAAACGATTCCTATTCTAGATTTTCTAGAGCACGCCTTATATTGATTTAAGTTCACCTAAATCTATCATCGCATGGTAAATATAGGCATATATCTCATATATAAAATTAAATAAACAAGTAAATGTAAAGTGCAATAAAGTAAATGTGTTTGGTTATGGCCCCATCCTATGTGATCTTTATCAAGCTCATGATAAAGATCAAGGTCAATCTAATATGGTGATGGAAATAAATACAACTACTTATTACATAAGTCTTCTTCTTTGTTTAGACTTCTTGTATGTCTCGTCTTCTTCTTTGTATCACCTCCATTGGATAGCCTTCTTGAGTCTTCAATTACATTACATGATTGAAAGTAAAACCAATGTAATGAACATACAAGAATAACTCGAGTTACATTCGAGATTTATGATTACAAAGATTGACGACATGCAAGTCGTATTTAAAACCAAAACCAAAACCAAAACCATTACACTAAGGTCGAAAGGCCATAACCATCCACCATGCTCATAAAATACATAAAAGCATGTTAAAACACATAATCTGATCTTAACATATCATATTATCCATGATCTAATCATAAAAAAATATGACAAATATCAAAAAAATCAGAATTAAATCAGAAAAACAAGAATCACTGTTTACGGACAGTAAACGACGTCAAACGCCTTACATACGAGTCGTTGATAGCTTTAGCTATCAGTTTTGTTCAGACGCTTATTTACCTATGGAATAGGGTATTCGTTTACATAAATCGGACAACAGACCCAGATTTCAGCAAATCTCTAGCAGCCAATTCAGAATCCGTATCTAATATGATTCTCATAATTAGAACAAATATAAATCATGTATATATCAGTATATATACAGATTACATAATCATCTTATGATTATACAACTCACATAAATATCATATATTCAAAACCATACATATATAAGCATATTATATCAACATCAAATCATGGCGAATCACGTACATCCTCATATATCGAAAACAGTTAAACGCATAAACGAATTAAAAACTTTTCACAAGTAGCTCTGATACCATTGAAGGGTTTTAGCACATAAACGCAACGAAAACGTAAATTTAAATCTTAAAAAAAACGAAACCCTCCGCAGGATCCATGCGAAAAATAATATTTAATTCGTAGTTCAGTATGTTTACCTTAAGAAGCTTTACGTTAATAGAAAAATGGAGGTCTTTAATAGCGATCCAAGAACGATGAACAGAAATCCCTAGCAACTGCTCCTCAAGTGTGAAGCACTCCACCGGTATCCACCAAGAGTACAATGTGATGGAGGAGGAAGATGTTGAGAGAATTAGTTGCCTCCCTCTTGTTCTACTTTAGAATTAGGATTAATTATTTGGGTTGAGGAAAATAGGGTTTATAATAGTATATTTATAGGCAAAATTTTCAGCTGAAAATTTTCCATAAAATAATATTATTATTAATCCTTTAATTGATTATTCTTATTAACCAATTAACTAATAATTAAAACACCTTTTAATCATTAATCCCTTTTCTAAACACTTTAGAAAAATAATTCTCTCACTTGATTTAATTTCCAAAATTAAATTCTTAATTAATAATATTAAGAATTAATTAAATCTCATTTAATCAATTATTAAATCTGCTAATTAATTATTTATTTCAAAAATAAATAATTACCAGCCATTATTAATTAATTCCTCCACCATTAAATCATTCTCTTTTATGGTGTGACCCTGTAGGTTCAATATTAAGCCGGTAGTAGAAATAAATAATAATAAAACTATTTTATCATTATTTATATAAATTCTCTAATTCATTAAATATGATTAATTAATAAATTAATCATATTTATTCTACATCGTGAGGGATACTTCTCAGCATATCGCGACTATCTGGATAATATGAATTCACTGCTTAGAATACCAAGAACCTATTCAGTGAGTAGTTACCGTACAATCAATTCCTTCTACCCTGCAATGTCACAATTAAATACAAGGCATGGAACTTGTGTCAAGCCTATATTATTTAATCATTTGCTTTCCCATTCACTATGCTTAGTTCTATTTAATGTAAATTAGAAACTCCTTTCTAATTTCATTCACTCTGGTTAGAGATTCCTGAACTAGCATAAGTGGATCAGCATTGAACATTCTCTTCCTTCACTGGAAGGGGTAGATCCTTTATTGATCATACACTATCTTCGTGTACAAATTCCTATACCCGGTAGAGCCCTTATAATTGTCCCTGGAGACTAAGAACTAAACCAAAGTATAGTTCAGTGTACACAAGATGACTATGATGACCTCAAGTCTAAGGATACTTGTACAACTATCACTATGTGAACAACTGCTGACCCGTGAGTGAACTCCATCAGTTGTTCAGCTGTGTGAGTCATGTTCAGTGAACTTATTCTATAATAAGCACCTACATACTAGCTATAGTGTCACCACACAAATGTCTATGAGAACAGACATCCTTCATAATGAAGCAAGCATAGTATGTACCGATCTTTGCGGATTACTAATTACCAGTTAGTAATCCTACGACCAGGAAATATTTAAGTTTAGAGTTATCATCTTTTAGGTCTCATTATTATGATCTCATCATAATCCATAAAAAGCTTTACTCTAAACTATGGTATATCTTATTTAAACACTTAAATAGATAAAGCCCGCAATAAAACCAAAACAAGTCTTTTATTAATATCAATAAAATCAAAACAGATTACATAAAAGTTATTCCTAAATCATCATACATGATTGGACTTAGGACACATCTCTTTCATGCATCTCTTAGTACTTGCATTAATTATAGAAAAAACATGTTTAGGATTACAATAGGGCAAAGACTGCTAGTCCTCCTTATGTAAGGTTGGAACCATTTTCCCCTAGCCTGGAGACAAATCTGTCAGGGTATTAAAATGGAGAAAATGGTATGTCAAAGATAAGAATTAGCATGATAAGGTTGCAGCGGTTGTTATCTCTGATTATAGTAATATCTCTAATCCAACTGGACCCAAACTGATAAGTTGGGTACCAAGAACTGTTAATCCATTTGTGAGTGCAGGACATAACAGATTAATTGATTCATATGTATTCTTAGTAATTCATACTCAAGACATATGATCAAAGATAGAGCCTCACAATCAAATGTGATTGACAAAAACTATTCCATCAATAATCTTTGGAGATGACAGCAAAGGTTTTCATTACGGGACAAGTTATAAAGAAAAAGGGATGTCATCATGGATTCAACAATTGCTGTCACTGATAACAACTGATCATTGGAGTCACTGATAACAATTGAGGCAACTTCCTTGCTGGAGAATCAAGGCACAAATCCTCTTATCAGACAGTTCTGCATCAAAGGACAAAATGTTAATTCAATAAAGGATTAGTGTCTCATCTGAAGCAGGAAGATTGAGAAGCTTGTTTTTCTTAGAGTAATGAGAGGATATGCTCATGACTAGACTGGAATCTCAGGAAAGGTGAAGTCAATGGTTTCTACTATAAAGCTTTATCTGACAGAAGTTTATCTATGGCATTAGAAGCTCTCACCCTTGAACATCAATGCAAGGAACTATTTTGTAAAAACAATTTAGTGAGAGGACTGCCTCATCTGGAATTTAGAAGATGATAAATGTGAGGCATGTCAGAAAGAGGAGTCAAAGACAACATCACATCAAAGTAAAGATATACCATAGTAACGGTGGTTGACTACTCTTATGAAACAAAGTTGTTGTTCATGCATTCTCAAGATAAGACATCACAGATGGTGATTGATCATATCAGGAGATCAACTGGAAGCAACTGTAGAGACATATTCAGTACTAGGAGCTCCGTGTCAGAATGGAGTGGTACAAAGGGAGAACCAGAACTTGATTAAATCTACAAGGGAAATATCAAGCTAATCAAGACTTTCTAAATACCAAAGGGCTGGAGCAGTCAAAACAGTTTGCAACAAGTAAGATCAAGCCTTGATCTGGATATATACATGAAGACCACTAATGATTTAATGGCCAACAGAAGCAAACACTGGATAACCTCAAAGTGTTTGGAGAGAATGTTCTACAGTTAGGATATTTTCCATGGCTACTCAGTGGAGTCTACAACCTATAGGGCATTTGTGGTTGATCAACAGAAGGTGATAGACAGTTCAAGTGCACAGTTCAACAACTCCATTGCTCTAAGCTGTTAAAGGAGAAATTAATGGTATTGATGATTCATATCCAAGCAGTGAAATGGCAGTGTATAACACAACTCATTATTTCAAAGAAGCCAGTCAGCAAGGATAAGGATTTTCAGGAAATCCCAGCAACAGCTTAGGGGGAGCAATAGAAGGATCAACTAGTCAGACACAACACCACATTGAAAATCAAGAGGACACTACAAGAACATATCTGCTGAAACAAAGGGTTTGATATTTATAATATTCCCAGAGTCTAGTTCTTAAGTGATCCAGATGGTGGAGTTATGATTAGCAGGGCTACTGAGTGTGAATGATTATTTCTCTAGTTTTCTATCTGAAGAAGAAACTAAGAAAGTTACAGAAGCTCTGATAGATCCGGATTGATTGGGTGATTGCAAAGTAAGATGAGCTCAATCAGTCAGCAAGCAGATTATAGGGAAGCTGATATCCAAACCAAGTGACAATATTGTAATTGGTACAAGGATAACCATAAGTCAAACTGGATGACGATGGCATTGTTACGAGGGACAAGGCCAAACTGGATGCTAGGTTATTATCAGGAAGCGGTATCTAACAGATAGCACCAGTGACGAGACTTGAGGATATTATGACATATCAGGCAGCTGATGCACATTACACTTGGAATTGGACTCTAGTAGATGTGTACAAGTGCACTCCTGGTTGGTAAGTCAAAAGAGGAAGCCAATGTATATCTCTTCTTCACAAGCTCACTTCAGGTTGGTATGAACTAGTATACTACTCAAGCAATCGTCAAGGACATGGTATGGCACTCTAACTGAAGTTACAGTTCAATATGAACTAGTAGAGTCATCATATTAATAACTCTCTTATCACTAGGCACAAACATAATGTTATATATGTGCTCTGATATAATGATAATGTTATATGTTGGTCTACTAACAAAAACTTGTGCAAGATTATTTGCTAAGTAATTGCAGAGTAGGTATGGAGGAGCATGTTGGAAAGGTTACAATTCTTCTTGGAATTACGTCAAGCAAGCCATTAGGATAATTCTTTTAGGAGCTCAAGCAAGCCAAAAGAACAATTCTTTTAGGAGCACAAGTAAACCAAAAGAATGATGGCAATACAAGTAAGTTAAGGATCTTTTGAAGATGCAACATTTAGAAGATTCTGAACATGCCAAGACTACTTACCAACAGAAACCACTAAAGCTTGATCAGTGCAACTCAGGTATAATGACAAGCTATAGAGGTATGACGAGCTTACTCTTTTACTCAAATGCTAATAGACAACATGTAATGTTCTCAAGATGCCAAAGTGCAAGGTTCCTAGTGGATCCTAGAGAATCCAATCGTATAGTTATTAACAAGATTATTAGATATCTTAAGGGACTATCAACTCTTGGAGTAAAGTACCCTAAAGATATTATGCTTAACATGTTTGGCTATATAGATACAGATTACGCAGGTTGTAAGAAAGACAGGAGAAGCATCTCTGAAGCTGTCAACCTAAGAGTGACAGGAGAAGCATCTCAGGAAGCTGTCAACTTCATGAAAGAAGATTGATTTCTTGTTATGATAAGAAACAACCTCAAATCCAACAACTCTGTGAACACTCTATGACAAGGCACCTTCACACCAGGTATCATTACTTTAGAGAGCATGTTTTTAGTTAAAGAGTTACTGACAGAAACATTTATTAAATCACTTGATAAAGTTAATTTTTCAAGACTGGTTTGTAAGTGTGGGATATCATTCATTGCACATTAGTTGGAAATCCCATCTGTAAGGAATTCTTCAATATAATGTTTATACCTCGTACTTAGTGCTACTATCTTGATTATCATGATTACAATGTCATATACATTTGTGGTAGTTAAGTATTATAGCATTAAGTTTGAATATTATTTTAATTGATTTAAATTATGACTGTATACAATTCCATTCTATATCAGTCTCATAACTTAAATTATATTAAAATAGTACGTAACATAGTTATTTGTATCATGTACGAATAATTGTGATATATCAGTTAATGATATTTAGTTAAGAGTTTAAATATGAACTAATTGTGAAGTATTAGTATTTGTGACATTACTTAAAACTCCTCTAAGTAATCAATGCTTATCTTTAGTCACTTATACTAATATAAAAAGTGTAAAAAAATTTCTTAAGTACAACTATGGTTATAATGTTTGATGCTTTATTATAAATAACCATATGTTGTTCACCTAGAATAATTTTTATACTTATTTGCAAACTCCTAAACACTTTGATAATAGATGCAATACTTAATGGATCAAAGTATATGGAACTTAGAACATTTTTCTAAGATTGCAAACAAGACAATGTTGGTTAATGTTGCTTTATTTATCGAACCAATATTGTTTAAGATATTACAGTTGTTAGGAGTTAACAATTGTATGATATATGAAATTGAATGCTGATGTCTTTTTGATAGATAATTGGTATTTAATTCATTGATATCTTATTTTAATAATTAAAATAGGATACAACATAATTATTGGTATTTAAAGTACTTGACAAGTATCAGTCAATGATATATTGTTAATATTTTGTTGCAGATAAGTGTGAGATTTTAAGTTCTAGTAAATTTATATGAGTTGCTATATCTGAAAGATTCACTACAATTTGAAATTAGCAGCATAGTCAGTCTTATTAAGATTATTTATCAATACACAATGTTGTTGATTATAATTTTATAAAGATAGATTATGGAGCTTTTGACATAAATGAGAATTGCTTAGACTTTACCTTAAGTGATCAATGCTTTTTCAAAAACTCATTCCTATTGAAAGATAAAATTTTTCTTTCTCTTCTTAATACTGCTAGGTCATCAGTCTATGTCTTATCAAATTATTTATCATTTTAGGCATAAAAACAGACTTGTGCACTCGAACAGTTTTGGGAGAAAATCAAACTTCTTTCTACATTAGTGATTGCTTATTTCATTAAAATCTTTTGAAATCACTATTATACATCATTTCTCTCAAAAGATTAAATGCATAATTTTCAATTATTATAGATCTTAAGTGCATTTTATCTCTATATTGCCATATGCTCTGTGATACAGGTTTAGCCTCCAATGGCATTCTTTCATTGATAGTCATGAGGTTGAAAACCCACAACTTCTATCCTATATTGTAAAGACAAACACAGAAACGAAACCAACCAACACTCTCTTACCACTAAAATGAAGTATGAATGAGCGTGAGGGAGAAAGTGCCTTAGTGCACCACATAAGGAAGGTTCTGAAGTCAACCCAGCAGCTCTGTCTCCTACAAAGTTGAAATATATTAAAATTGAGACAACTGCTAGCTCCCATACATCTTCTCAAAAAGATGTAATGGCTAAAAAAGGCACTAAAACAGTTACTAGATTCATCCTCTCAACATGGTGCGTTTATTGAAATTCGCCTGTCGGCCAGGGTATCTGATGTAGTGTCACCACCTCAAACATAAACAATTCTTGATGCACAAGGAAAGGTTACACACACAAAGGATGAGTTGACGGAAATAAGAGTTTCGACCATTTTACGGTCAGATTCAATTGTTCAAGGTTCTTTAATGGACCAATTGCCTTTACAGGTGTTAGGATAGGATATTGATCCAATAAGCCATATGTCAGTGATCAGTGTCTACCTCCCCAGGACTAATAAACCTGGATGCATCTGCGGATAGTGGATCTGACATAGGTGCAGATTGGCAATTTATTGACAATGATTCAGATATTATCTGATGAGTCACAAGGAAATGTCTTCACAGACATTAGAAGGGAACTTTGATCTTTATACTAAATTCTTTGGATCACTGTTTACCTTCCCAGAGTTCAAATATGGAACCCTAAAAGGGAAACTAGCAACTTGTAGATTATGACTCAAATTCATCTGACGAGTCTAACAAGGATGGGGTTTGCGAACTCCCATTGCACCACCTGTGACCTCCTTAAGGATGGCTAAGATGATTTTCCTTGCAGGTACAGCTGGATTTTTGAGCTATAAGAGGAGTGATACACTTGTCAGAATGAATGTAAAAATGAGTGGAGAGAAGAGTGAAACACTTGTGAGGTACACGAAACAGAATCACACACTCATAGTGAGGAAGAAAGACAGAAACACCATATCTCATTTCCTATCCCTAAACATGGTTCTTGATACTTCGGGTCTCGAATCTGTTTATGATTGGAACCTAACTCTTAGGGACCTAACATTTACAGATTAGATTAGAATATTTCGAGACCTTTGGGAGCTAACAATTGATAACAATTGGTGATCTCACATTGGGGAGGTATAAGGAGTTGGGAAGATTGGTGAACAGGATGATCAAAAGTGAAGCCACTTTGCAGAATTTCAAGGGACATGGTTGATTAGACTCTGACTTGTTATTTCTTTTCCAACCAAGTAACATATGAGAACTCCTTCAGATAATAACATACATTCCTTCTCTAAGAGGGAGATAAAAGCTTATATAATAGTTTGGAGGATTCCTCAACTAAGGGGGAGAAATAGCAGGGAGAGGAAAAAGAAAGGTAAAGCACATGTACATCACATAACATCAGAAGAAGTGGTTTGGTTCATCACTATTCTGCATAAGGGAAGAAGCTGTTTTCCAAAAGGGGAGTACCATTAGTTCTTATCTGCGGATCCTATTGTACGGGAGAGGTGGTAGACGAAGGTGATCTCTTTTAAGCAATTGATTCTCATAGGGGGTGAAGCAAGAGAGATATGCGCTTCTCAACAGGAAATGTGGTTGTACAGAAGAAGCTGATGATGATTACTTCAAGACTGAGAAGTATTATCTGGCAGAGAGTTGAAGAACCAAGGAAATGAAGATGAATCTACTTGAAGATCAGTTCGGTGCTAGAGGAACAAGCATATTTCATTTCAGTTACTCAAGAAATCTAGAAATGCAGTATTTGATCCAGAAAACCAGTAGCATTATTTACAAGTCCTGGTACATTACTTTCTCTAGTTGTTAGTTGAGTTATCCTCTTTATTTAATTTTTTTGTTAAGTTTAACAATCAAATAGGGGGAGATTGTTGGTGAGACTGCGTAGCTGTATGAACAGTTATGTGATAACTCAACACAATAACAATACTAGAACAGGATAGGCTAACAATACTACGTCTACACAAGAAATCAGGAAGAATGAAGACAAGGCAAATACAAAGAATCAGAAGATTAGAAGAAAGCCTGAAGTCTGTTTACAGGTTACTGAAAGAAGTTCATTAATATGATCATGCCTCAGTGAAGAACAAAGGTTAAAGACTTTCAGGTTTTCAGATATGTTGAAGATTCAGTATACAAGTGCTACCGGAAGATTTCAGTATATTGACATTGATTGAAGATAGACAGTGTTCGAAGCATAGGAATCTGAAGAATTGAAGACTGGGTATAGACAAAGGTTAATGAAGACGTTGTCTAAAGTACCAAAAATGATTCCAGTGAAAGAACACGAAACCACTAACCGAGCACTAAATATTTTATCCGCTAAAGATTTGAAAGAATTTTTAATTTAGTGATTATCGTATTCAACCCCCTTTCTACGATAATTCGGGACCTAACATAACTACATCACATAGATAACTCCATTCTTTTCTAAGACCCAACCTCCTAATTTCACTTAATTTAGAGGTAGCATAGCCCATGGAGTTAAGCATATTAACAATGTCAGTGTCTGTGTGTGGTGAAGTTACAGTATTATCAGGAATCTTGAAGCATGCTTTAATAACATCACTATTAATACATAATTCCTTACCTTTAATAGTGAGTGTGATGGTTTTATCAGTTGAGTTGTACACAGCAGTTGACCACATTTCTTCAACAACCTCACAGAAGATGGTGGGTGATTCCAGCATGGCATAGTTGGGTATGCAGTTCTTCACAAAATCCATCATTTTGTGGTAGTCACCAGACTGTTGAATCCCCTTGTTTACTAGAGCCGTGAAGTTGTTCTTCTCATAGATAAATCCAGTTTGTGACATGATCTTGACGACTGGTGCCATTGTTAGAGAGTGGAAACTGCAGAGATAGAGATGATAATTGCTTTTGAGAAAGAGAGAATTTAGAGCAGATGATTTGAGAGTGATAAAAGAAAAGCACTGAAAATGAATTATGCTTTTATACTATCTCAAAAAAAATAACTGTAAAAAATAATAAAGTAAAATAAAGTAACCAATAAGAATTGCCCAAAATAGCTGTTTAAAAATAAACTTCAAAAATTCCATCAATTATCCATCGTGTTATACTTGCAAACTGTAAGTATACTCGATGGATATGTTCAGGAAATCAACGGCTAAAAATAAAACAATTCGACGGATGAGGATAAATCAGTTATCCGTCGAGTCATAAAATATTCCAGAAAAATAATTGATTTTATTAACAAAATGTATACCGACAGATGATCAAACTCGATGGATAATGATCATCCGTCGAGATGTAAATTTTGACTTAGCCAAAATTTCATCCAAGACTGAAAAATCAATTAAGTTTCTGGCTGCATTACAACTTGCAAATTATCTGAAAAGATTTAAGAATAATTTAGCATACCTAACTCACTTACCAACCTTGAAAAGGTGGATTCTGTTAGATATATTTGATAATGTCATCGCTAATATGATTTATGTTTAGTTTTCAGATCTTACTTAACAGGACAAATCAGTACTTAACTGGGAATCAGTACTTATACTGGAAGTCAGGACTTAAGGATATCAGTACTTATATTATCAGGAGATAATCATCAGAAGTTGGATATCAGAACTTAAGTGCTGAAGGACGATTAGATAAGGAAAGTAGCTGATTAAAGGAAAGAAGATCGAGATAAACATAAGAAGAGATATGCATGAAGAAGGAGTTCTGTGAAGAATGGAATACTTGGAAGAAAAGATATCTGATTGATATATTTTAGGAAGCAGAATTATATTCCATATCAATTAGCGATTATCTTGTAACTGTGTAGTATATAAACACAGACATAGGGTTTACACTATAAGTGTTATCATATTCGAGAAGATTATTCATTGTAACCCTAGCAGCTCTCGTGATATTTGTTCATCACTGAGAGGTAACAGTTCCATACTGTAACAGAGTTTATTGTTTCAATAAAGTTTGTTTTATGTTACTTAAGATATTAAAGTTCGATTTGATTGTATTATACACTGTATTCACCCCCTCTACAGTGTGTGTGACCTAACAAGTGGTATCAGAGCCTATCTGTTAACACATATACAGTTAAAGATCCAAACACAATCATGTCTGACACAGAAACTCCAACTAAGCCTACCAAAACTGAAGAACCTCCAAAGACACAAATTCAAAGTCGGTATGAAACCATTAGAGTTCCCATACTGAGACCATCTGAATATGCCATATGGAAGGTGAGGATGACCATGTTTCTGGAAGCTACAGATCCAGAATATCTTGGTAGAATCAAGGAAGGGCCTCACAAACCAACCAAGCTCGCTGTTGCAGTTGCAGGTGAAGCAGCAAAAACCGTACCAAAGGAAAAGAGTGATTATACTGCTGAAGATATCGCATCAATTGCTAAGGATGCTAAGGTACGACACTTACTGCATAGTGCCATTGATAATGTAATGTCAAACAGGGTAATTAACTGCAAGACTGCTAAAGAGATATGGGATGCTCTAGAAACAAGGTGTCAGGGAACTGATACGATTAAAAAGAACAGGAAGACAATACTCACTCAAGAGTATGAACACTTTGATTCAAAGGCTAATGAATCATTGACTGATTTATATGATAGATTTGTCAAACTCTTGAATGATCTGTCACTGGTTAATAAGGAGTATGATCTTGAAGATTCAAACCTTAAATTCCTGTTAGCTCTTCCTGAATGTTGGGATTTGAAGGCAACAACAATAAGAGACGATTACAATCTTGATGAAACAACTTTTGATGAAATTTATGGAATGCTCAAGACTCATGAACTTGAGATGGAACAAAGAAGCAAGAGAAAAGGAGAAAAGTCAAGAACAGTTGCTCTTAAAGCTGAAGAAGAATCCCCCAAGGCAGCTACCTCAAGGAAAGACAAGGGTAAAGCTCTTTTCACAAAGTCTGATACTGAGTCATAAAGTTCTGAAAGTGATGATGACTCAGATTCTGAAAGCTTGCCTGAGACTGATGCTGATGAGGAGATGATGAAGTTGTGTGCTCTTATTGTGAAAGGGATCACAAAGATTGCATACAGGAAGTTCAGGAAGGGAAAGAAGTTTTCCAGGAAAGGCATAAGTTCTGATAAGAAGAATTTCAGAAGATCTGAAGGAAGAGAAGGAAAGTCTGAAAGAGGAGATTATACCAATGTCAAATGCTATAACTGTGCTGAGAAAGGCCACATATCTCCTGATTGCAAGAAGGTAAAGGGTGACAAAGGCAAGGCTCTTGTCACAAAGCAGAAAAGCTGGACAGACACCTCAGACTCTGAATGTGAGGAGAACTATGCATTGATGGCAAATGCTGATAAAGAAAGTGCTGAGAGCAGTTCTGAAGCTGCTGAAACAAAGGTATCTCAGACTACTTATGCTTTTCATACTGATGATATTAATGAGTTGAGAAGATATCTTAAAACCATGTTTTTTTAGTTATAGAGATCAAACTTTAACATGTGAAATATTAACTTCTGAAAATCTTGCTTTTAAGAAAAGAAATGATTTCTTAGAAAAAGAGTTAGTTATGTTCCATCAAACTCAGAAGGATAGAGATGATGCTCTTTATGTTAGGGATGAAGTGCTAAAAATGAATGAATCTCTAAAAACTGAGTTAGAAAAGGAAAGAGAGATAATCAGGACTTGGACTAACTCTGGCAGAACAACTCAAAATTTGCTAAGTAGTGAAAATTGGAAAGAGGGCTTAGGTTATGGAGAGGATAAAAATGATAAAGGAACTGTAGAAATTAAGCCTGTTGTTAAGCAAAAGCCAAAGTTAAAACCTGTTAAGTTTGTAATTGAAAAGTCTGATAATGATAAATCAGAAGTTAGAGAGGGATTAACTTCTGACAAACTAAAACAGGAAAAGACAGCTGAAGTAAACATAGGTTTAATGACTAAGAAGCAGCTTAAGCATAAGCTGAAAGATGTTAAGAATGCAAACAAGGTAAAATTACCTAGGAAAAATAGGAATGGAAAGGAAGGTGTGAATAAAAGCAAGATTATAAACCTGTTCCTGATGCTCCTAGGAAAACATGTCATAACTGTGGAAGTTCTAACCATCTGGCTTCTTTTTGCAGGAAGAATAAGAACATTAACTCCTTACCTTCAAAATCAGGAGTTAAGAGTCAGTCTGTTAGATATAAACCACAAAATCCTTGTTTTTATTGTGATAGTTTATGGCATTCCATTTATACTTGTAGGGAATATCATAGTTTGTACTATGATTATTATCAATTAAAACCTTCTTTGAAGAAGTTTCCATT
This sequence comes from Apium graveolens, assembly GCF_009905375.1. Classification (NCBI taxonomy): domain Eukaryota; kingdom Viridiplantae; phylum Streptophyta; class Magnoliopsida; order Apiales; family Apiaceae; genus Apium; species Apium graveolens. Next base: position 48,573,948 of record NC_133649.1, read on the forward strand.
GTTCCTTCTAGTGTAAATTCTGATTCAAAGTCTGATAGTGTAAGTTCTGATAAGAAAAATGTTAACATAAACTCTGATGCAAAATCCGCTGCAAATATTAACAAACTTAATAAGGCCAAAGGATCCAAGCAAGTCTGGGTCCTTAAAACTAATAATTAGTGGTATTTGTGATTGCAGGGCAACAGGAAAAATATTCTAGTTCTGGACAGTGGATGTTCAGGACATATGACTGGAAATAAGGCCCTGCTATCAGACTTTGTGGAGAAAGCTGGCCCAAGTGTTTCTTATAGAGATGGCAACATTGGAAAAACATTGGTATATGGCAATATAAATCTTGGGAATGTCATCATTAAAGAAGTAGCTCTGGTCTCAGGACTTAAACACAATCTGCCGAGTATAAGTCAAATCTGTGACAGAGGTTATCATGTTGATTTCTTTGAAGAACAATGTGAAGTTGTGAGTAAATCTAAAGGCAAAGTTGTTCTGAAAGGATACAGGCGTGGTAACATTAATGAAGCTAAGCTTTCAACAAGTACTGATGGTTCTGCAATCTGTCTGATGAGTAGAGTATCAATTGAAGAAAGCTAGAATTGGCACAAGAAACTCTCTCATTTAAATTTCAACAACATAAATGAACTGGTCAAGAAATATCTTGTGAGAGGACTACCAAAGTCAGTATTTGCTCCTGATGGCCTTTGTGATTCTTGTCAGAAGGCCAAACAAAGAAAATCTTCATTCAAGAGCAAGACTGAATCATCAATTCTTGAGCCTTATCATCTACTACATGTTGATCTATTTGGTCCAGTAAATGTCATGTCTATTGCAAAGAAGAAATATGCATTGGTCATAGTGGATGAGTTCACTAGATATACATGGGTGTATTTCTTGCACACAAAAAGTGAAACTGCATCTATCTTGACTGATCATGTCAAACATCTGGATAAATTGGTCAAAGATTCTGTGAAAACCTTAAGGAGTGATAATGGCACTGAGTTCAAGAATTTGATAATGGAAGAGTTCTGCAAAAACCATGGAATAAAGCAGGAATTTTCTGCTCCTGGAACTCCACAGCAAAATGGAGTTGTTGAAAGGAAGAATAGAACTCTCATTGAAGCTGCACGTACAATGCTTGAAGAAGCAAAGCTTCTAACCTATTTCTGGGCTGAAGCTGTGCAGACTGCTTGTTTTACTCAAAATGCAACACTCATTAACAAGCAAGGAAAAACACCATATGAGATGGTGAAGAAAAAGAAGCCAAATCTGAAGTACTTTCATGTATTTGGATGCAAGTGTTTTGTTCTCAAGACTCATCCTGAACAGCTATCAAAGTTTGATCTAAAAGCTGATGAAGGAATCTTTGTTGGATATCCACTTTCCACAAAAGCCTTCAGAGTCTATAATTTGAGAACAAAAGTGGTCATGGAATCTATCAATGTCTCCTTTGATGACAAGAAGATTACTGGTCTTGAAGATTTTATTGACCATGATCAGCTGAGATTTGAAAATGAAGACTCAAATTCTGATGCTGAAAATCCTGACAGTCTAAGTCCTCATACTGTAAATTCTGATGGATTAAACTCTGATGTTATTGAAACTGTGGTGACTACGTCAAAGGAAGATGCACCTGTGCAGGGGGAGCATACTCAAGATCTTACCACATCTCAAGAAACATCAGAACATACGTCTGGATCTTCAAGTTCTGATTCGTCAAGTTCTGATAAGCCAAGTTCTGACAGTGCTGAAAATCTAAATTCTGAAGAATCCAACTCAGAGAGCATAGTTTCAGGGGGAGCATCAGAAAATGAAAATGAAGACAGCATGGATCATGGGGGAGCATCCAGTTCTAGAGAAAACCTTCCATCTGCAAGGAAGTGGAGAAAATCACATACACCTGATTTGATAATTGGAAATCCTGATGTAGGTGTCAGAAATAGAACAGGTACATCAAACGAATGTCTTTACAATTCTTTTCTCTCTCAGACTGAGCCAAAGAAAGTGGAAGAAGCTCTTCAAGATGCTGATTGGGTGTAAGCAATGTAGGAAGAGTTAAATGAATTTGAAAGAAACAAAGTCTGGACCCTAGTGCCAAGACCAAAGAATAGATCTGTTGTTGGTACAAAGTGGGTATTCAGAAACAAAACTGACAGTGATGGCATAATTACAAGGAATAAGGCAAGGCTGGTTGCAAAAGGATATTCTCAACAGGAGGGAATTGATTATGATGAAACATTTGCACCAGTTGCTAGGTTAGAAGCCATAAGGATATTTTTAGCTTATGCTGCTCACAAAAAGTTTACTGTCTTTCAAATGGATGTGAAAAGTGCTTTTCTCAATGGAGAATTGGAGGAGGAAGTATATGTTGAACAACCTCCAGGCTTTGTAGACTCCAAACATCCAGATTATATCTGCAGGCTTAATAAAGCACTTTATGGACTTAAGCAAGCTCCTAGAGCATGGTATGAGACTTTAGCTCAGTTTCTTCTGGAAAGTGGATTCAACAGAGGAATAATAGACAAAACACTGTTCTACCTCAACCATGGAAAGGACTTACTTTTGGTCCAGATTTATGTTGATGATATCATTTTTGGGTCTACAAATGACAGACTTTGCAAGAAGTTTGCCAAACTGATGCAGTCAAGGTATCAGATGAGTATGATGGGGGAACTTAGCTATTTTCTGGGCCTTCAAGTCAAGCAGAATGAAGAAGGCACTTTTATTTGTCAAACTAAGTACACCAGAAACTTGCTGAAGAAATTTGGAATGCAAGATTGTTCAAGTGCATCCACTCCCATGGCCACTGCAACAAAACTGGATAAGGATACTGGTAAATCAGTAGATATTACTGATTACAGAGGTATGATTGGCTCTCTACTCTATCTAACTGATAGTAGACCTGATATCATATTTGCTACCTGTCTTTGTGCAAGATTTCAAGCAGATCCAAGAGAACCTCACTTAACAGCTGTGAAAAGAATTTTTAATTATCTTAAAGGAACAGCTGATCTGGGATTGTGGTATCCTAGAGAATCAGATTTTAAACTAATAGGTTACTCAGATACAGATTTTGCAGGTTGCAAAATTGACAGGAAAAGCACAAGTGGAAGCTGCTAATTTCTTGGAGGCGGATTGGTTTCTTGGTTCAGCAAGAAACAAAAGTCAATTTCCACATCAACTGCAGAAGTAGAGTATATTGCTGTAGGAAGCTGTTGTGCACAGATTCTTTGGATGAAGAATCAGTTACTGGATTATGGGTTAACAAATTTCAAAATCCCTATTTACTGTGATAATCAAAGTGTTATTGCTATGACAGGTAATCCAGTTCAACACTCTATGACAAAGCACATCAGCATCAGGTACCACTTCATAAGAGAACATGTGGATGAAGGTACAGTGGAATTGCACTTTGTTCCAACAGATCAACAACTAGCAGATATCTTCACAAAACCATTGTGTGAAGCCACTTTTACAAGATTGGTAAATGAACTTGGAATGGTTTCAGGTTCTTTCTCTAAATCTGCTTGGTCTTGTTCTGTTATATCAGACTTTATGATCAGTATTTACAGAATTTAATCTCTTTGTGTATTATGTGCTTAATTGACAAATGTGTTTAAGTACTGACTATTGTCTGATATATGTTTCTAAACTCTTATAAGTGATATGTCTGTTTAAGTAACTATTCAATCCTATGAGGATAACTATGCTAGATGCTGACCTAGTAGTCTTCAATAAACAAATGATCCCATGTAAGAAGTTATTATTCTGTGGAAATCTATTGACACAAGCAAATTCTGATAATTGAGCTTAGTTGAGTTTACTTTGTTTATCTTATTACTAAGTCACAAATTAGAATAATGCTACTCATCTGTTAAGTTCTGATACTAGTAAATCTGCTGAATGCACTAAGTGCTGATAAACCTCACTTATCAAAAGAAAAAGCAAAAGGATCAAAGAATAAAATCAGGTACTCCTTTGAGATCTAGAGTAAAAATGTGGAAGGGACGACCCAAGTGCATTGCTGGTATTAAGTAAATATGTATTAGAAAAGCAAAATATTTTCTTGGTGACTTTTCACACTCTATGATTACTGGAGAAATACTCTGATAATAGCATAAATTCTGATAAGCAGTCGTGACTCACTTACACTGAGAAGCCACTGTGAAATGGAATTTAAAAAGATGCATAAAATTAGCATAAAATAGTTGAGGTGGACTCAAGCATGAACTTATTCAACAGTAGGTTTCAGAATAATGACAGCTCTTTAGCAAAGTTTTAGTTATGTCTTATTTCTAAGATGTACTGAAGTGAATTAGACTTTACTCTTTGTCTGACATTTAGCTTAATGCACACACTAATCACTCCATATGAATGATGAAAATTACTGTGGTGGTCTATGTTGTTTTAGATAAACAGTCATTGTGTCACTTTGCACAAATTCTGAGGACAAGTTCTGATTGCATGTTCTGATGATTAAGTTCTGAAGAATATAACTCAGAACTTGTATGAGGACTTACTAAGATAGGCATTCCTTTTTCGAGTTAAGAAATTATGTTCTGATGACTGTTAAGTTCTGATATAAGTCTAAGTTCTGATTTTACAGTCTAATTCTTTACTTGACTTATCTGTGGATAAAAATTTGATAACAGTCTCGATTCAAACTAGAATATGTTGAAGTGGAAGATTAATAGTCACTATGGTTAGGGTTAATGGTATTCGTACTTGAACAGTTAACTTTTACTTGCTTCTTGTGCGCATTAAACCATGTTTTCTCTTTCCAATGAATGTTTTTCTTTTTCCAAGTCTGGGGAGACGAGGTAGAATTAATTCTACCTGTCAACATTAAATTCCTTTGTGTCTCCTGGCATTCTCTTGCCTATATAAGCAACCACTTCACATCAGCCTTCCCATCAAATCTTTTCTCCCAACCTCACCTTACCTTTATACTTTTTCTTTCAAAATCACCATGGTCAGATACAACATGTTTTTGAACTATGAAACCTTCAATATGGAGCTAAGCTGTGCCGATTGGCAGCAGGAATGGCACGTCACTGCCATTCCTGATGAGATATGGGACTCTGTCCCACAGGAGGTACTCACCCACCTCATGTACTTTTATATGGACTACCATCGCCATCTGGAGCGATTGGAGGAGGAAAGGCTGGAAGCTCTCCGCCAGCAAGAGCGAATCATTCGACTCGCCATTCTGTTTGTCGAGAGTAGGAAGAAGAAATGATTTATTTTCTTCTTCCTGTTTTTCTTCATCATCAGCCTTGCCCTGCTTCTTGAGCTAGGACTAAGGCTGTTGATGTTAGGTTTAGCAGCTTAGAGAAATCTTGTACAAGTACTGATGTAATTTCAATTTCATGAATGTATTCTCTTGATATATTAATGAAATTTGTTTTTATTTCAAGATTTTATCTCTGAGATATTTTAATGCATTGTTAAATCCTGTTACATATTCATACTCTGATGACCATATAAATACTGTGTTAATTTAAGTTCTGATTTTCCTTTATCAGTACTTACTCATCTGATTTCTCTTGGTTATTTTCACTTGATTTATTTTCAGAATATTAATGTTGCAGTGAAAAATAATTTGAATAAGTGGGAACAGTTTCAATTTTGCATTAAACTGATTCACCTTGATTAATGGAATATCTGGGTAAGTGGAACGGTTTTTCCTTGAAAAACTGCAAGTGGGTGGTAATTATTGCTTATTTACCGTGCCCATTACTTCTTGCCTTATCTATGTATGACAGTTGTCAAGGTATGCTCCACTACTTTTAAATGCATGTCTGCCAGGTGTCCCAACGGTTACTTTTTGTGTATAAGTAACAGAGAGAAAAGATTGTCAAATCTTTTAATTACTTTTCTTTTTTATCTCTCTCTCTTTACTTTTCTTCTTTCTCATCTACTGACGATTTTTCATATAGACATTTTCTCAAACACAATACAGGCAACCGCATTTCTCTTAAATTTCAATGGCACCCAAGGACATAATTTTCCATGGAGCAGAGTTTGTTCCTAGTAACTTATCTGCTATACTTAACACGTCAGAGGCACCCTCTGAACTTCATTTTATTCAGGATTTTCTCACTAGTTCTGATATTGGGTACGCTCTAACTGAGCCTGAATCAGTCTCTGGAGTTCAAGTACTGGAGTTCTGGAGGAGTGGAGTATATGATGATGGTGGTGCTCAAGGGTACCCGAGTATTATCTTTTCATCAGGGGAAAATGAGTATATTGTGACTTTGTCTACGGTTCGACAAGCACTGCAGCTACCTGAGAACTGTGTTTATTCTACTGTTGACGAATCAGTTCTTCAGAACATGATGGCCAGTCTAGGATATGAGGGAACATTGGCAAAGCTTGGCAAGTTGAAGAGATCTTTAATAAGGAGGGAATGGAGTTTCTTCTTTGACTGCATTACCAAGGCTTTTGCTAACAAATGCTCAAATTTCGATGCAATTCCCATATTCAGCCAACAAATCGGGTATGCTCTTATAAATCACACTGATTTTGATTATGTAAGTGTTGTCTTAGGTTTTATTGGGGATAGGATGACAGAAGATCGAAATACTGTATATTTTGCCAGATTTTGTCAGCTTATTCATAGGTTCTGTTGTAATCAGCCCCAAAGTTTTGGTGATTTAATTCCATCCTTCAGACTAGCTAAAAGAGCTTTCACTGATTTATTATCTACTGATAATAAGAAGGCTGTGTTAAGACCCCTCTTAATACCTCTATCTGTCAAACAAGCCTTAATCACCTATGACCCTGTTAAGTACACTGCACTCTATCCTAATGTTCAACCATCAGAATCTCATTCCTCAGTACCTATTATGAAGCCTTCATCTTCCAAACCTAAGAGGGCAAAGACTGTTCCTCAAACACCTCAAAAGAAAAGGAAGATTGCCTTGAGAGATGAATCTGATACTGAGGACCAGGTTCCTTCTTCAGAACCTGTTATTGGTGAAGCTGAGAAAGAGACTTCTCAGAAGGATTCTGGAATTGGGGGATTTAGGCTTCTCAAGAGGCTTAGAAGAATGAAAGTTCCTGAAACTCCCAAGGAATCCAAATCTACAAAGAGATACAAGAAACAGAGGGCAAATAGGCCAGTTTTAGATGATGAAGAGGAAGCAGCTAAGGAAGGGGATCAGGAATCTCTGATCTCACAAGAAAAGGAATTTGTTAAAGTTACTTCTTCTCCATCAACTCCATCTAAGGAAGCTGTTTCTGAAAAGGTCCACACACCATCTGTATCTCCTGTTGATCCAGGCACAAGTGCTGATATTGATGTTCAAACTTGGTTGTACCTGAAGTAATTCTCTTAGAAGCTCCAACAGAAACTAATCCTTCAACAACACCTGTTTATGATGCTGTTCAAACTCCAGAGTTATCTAAAACACCTTCTCTGCATCTAGATGCTGATGATCAGACTTTAGGTGAGCATCAGGATATGGCTGTTGATCAGAACTTAGAACCAGATCAGCAATTAGAGGATGATGAAGCCTCCATTGCTACTCACACTGTTGTTTTATCAGAGGATACTGATTCTGTAAGTTCTGATGCTGCAAATGCAGGAGATACTGGTGATGCTGCTCCAAATGCAGATGCTGATGCAGCAGGTCCCTCAGGACATACTCCTCAACAAACTACTCTTAAGTCTGAACTTGTTAAGAATTACCAGAGAAGCACCAGTGCCTTGGAGTGAAACTCCTGCCGGACAGGAGTGGACTAAGGAATGGAATTCAGTTTCCTGTGTTCCAACTGAAAAGCATCTTGCTGAGCACTTGACTAAAGCTGATGAAATGTTAAATTCTGATGATTTCAAAACCCAGCATAGAGTCACTGCATTGAGTACTAAACATCTACAAGGTCTTCATTCAACTACTCACGCAGAGCTACACAAGATTCGGGAAGAATTTATCAAACAAGATCAAGTTCACAAGATTGATAAGAAACAATTCTTCAAGCCTACCTTTGACAGGATTGCTTTTATTGAGAAGACTCAAGAGAAACAACAAGCTCAGATTGTTGATATTCTGAAAAATCAAGCTTCTCGGCAATCTCAACTTACTGAAATCCAAGCCTAAGTGGAATTTCTTGTCTCTCTTCTACTACCTGCTGATGCCAAAAAGGGGGAGAAGGTAATTAAGTCCAAATGCAAGACTGAAAAGACACTGAAAGGGAAGGATGATGAAAAGGATGATCAAGGAAACTCTGGAATGGGTAGAGGTCATAGTTAAGGTAGAGGTTTCACATCAAGAAAAGCCGAAGTTACAAGTCACAGGACAAGTTCTGATACTGGGAAAAGAATAATTTATGCTACTGGTAAAAGGATAAGTTTTGATGAACTTTTAGATCTTGATGAGGAAATGTCAAGACAGTTATTTCTTCAGGAAAATCCAGGAATGGACTTGGAGAGTTTAATGGAAGAAGAAGCCAGACTTAAATCAGAGAAAGTCACATCTAAATCTGAAGCTTTTGGTAAAAAGCCACTTCCAAAACTCAAAGGCATTGTGATCAAAGAAATGACACATACTGAAGCTGAAAGGAATATGTCCTAAGTCCAATCATGCATTAGGATTTAGGAATAACTTTTATGTAATCTGTTTTGATTTCATTGATATTAATAAAGACTTGTTTTGTTTTTATTACGGGCTTTATCTATTTAAGTGTTTAAATAAGATATACCATAGTTTAGAGTAAAGATTTTTATGGATTATGATGAGATCATAATAGTGAGACCTAAAAAGATGATAACTCTAAACTTAAATAGTTCCTGGTCATAGGATTACTAACTGGTAATTAATAATCCGCAAAGATCGGTACATACTATGCTTGCTTCATTATGAAGGATGTCTGTTCTCATAGACATTTGTGTGGTGACACTATAGCTAGTATGTAGGTGCTTATTATGGAATAAGTTCACTAAACATGACTCGCACAGCTGAACAACTGATGGAGTTCACTCACGTGTCAGCAGTTGTTCACATAGTGATAGTTGTACAAGTATCCTTAGACTTGAGGTCATCATAGTCATCTTGTGTACACTGAACTATGCTTTGGTTTAGTTCTTAGTCTCCAGGGACAATTATTAGGGCTTTTCTGGGTATAGGAATTTGTACACGAAGATAGTGTATGATCAATAAAGGATCTACCCCTTCCAGTGAAGGAAGCGAATGTTCAAGGCTGATCCACTTATGCTAGTTCAGGAATCTCTTGCTAGAGTAAATAAAATTAGAAAGGAGTTTCTAATTTGCATAGAACTACGCATAGTAAATGGTAAGCAAAGTGATTGAATTAGATAGGCTTGACACGAGATCCATGCCTTGTATTTAATCGGGACATTGTAGGGTAGAAGGAGTTTATTGTACGATAACTATTCACTGAATAGGTTCTTGGTATTCTAAGCAGTGAATTCATATTATCCGGATAGTCGCGATATGCTGAGAAGTGTCCCTCACGATGGAGAATAAATGTGATTAATTAATTAATCATATTTAATAAATTAGAGAATTTATATAAATAATTATAAAATAGTTTTATTATTATTTATTTCTACTACCGGCTTAATATTGAACCTACAGGGTCACACCATAAAAAGAGAATGATTTAATGGTGGAGGAATTAATTAATAATGGCTAATAATTATTTATTTATGAAATAAATATTTAATTGGAAAATTTAATAATTGATTAAATGAGATTTAATTGATTATAAATTAATTAAGAAAAGTTCTTAATATTATTAATTAAGGATTTAATTTTTGGAAATTAAATCAAGAGAGAGAATTATTTCTAAAGTGTTTAGAAAAAGGATTAATAATTAAAATGTGTTTTAATTATTAATGAGAATAATAAATGGGATAATAATAATATTATTTATGGGAAAATTTCAGCTGAAAATTTTGCCTATAAATACACTATTATAGACCCTATTTTATTCTAACCCACATCAAACCCGAAAACCCAAAAAGTATGGAAAACCCAATTCTCTCCACCTCCTTCCTCCTCCTTAACATCGTTTTCTTGGTGGATACCGGTGGGGTGCTTCACACTTGAGGAGCAACTGCTAAGGATCTCTGATCGTTGTCTCCGAATTATTTTTAAAGGTTAGATTCGATCCCTCGAATTTTTATTCATGATCTATATGCTTTTATTTGGATTTTATATGTGTAAAAGTGTTTTGCCATGCTCCCTCTGCGTTTAAAAATCCAACAATGGTATCAGAGCATAGGTTGTATGCATATAGATATGTGGTAAAAATTTCAGAATTTTATGTGCTTGTATGAATTAATTATAATTTTTACAAGTTATATTATGGATTAATTTTTTCTGATGAGAAATCGTTTCTCAGAATAATTTTGAATGTTGATCTGGGTTCTACAAGTGTTGTAGATCGTCTGGGTATTTTTTTCATATTTTTAGGATGTATAGATTTTTTATTATGAATTTTTGAAGTTCTTACAATTAAATTCGTAATTAAATAAGTAAATATATGTATATATAGTATATATATATATATGTTTATATACATCTGCTATGTTTGTATTGCTGCATCTGCTGTACTGCATCTGCTGTACTGTTTGTTGAATGCACGCTGATCAAGAAGTCGACAGAGATGACAGAGATGACAGAAACGGCAGGAACCTAGGTACGGCGCGTGCAGCGCAAACGCTGGGAAAACGATGTTGCGCATTCTGGGAATGCGTTACACCCTGTAACGCATTCACGGAATGCGTTACACCTTTTAAATGGCTTAAAAGGCTGTAACGCATCACCGGAATGCGTTACAGGGCTTGTAACGCGTTCCTGTAATGCGTTACAGCCCGTCTGTTAATTTTAAAATTGATTTTCTGGGAGTTTCGTAACTCCGTTTTAGGCGTGCAATATACCGTTGGATTCGTTTTTCCGAGACGGATCTAAAGGACTGATCAATTTTAGTTTGTATAAAAGTTTTGAACTGTTTATATTTCCATGAAGTGTTTTAAAGCTATTTTTAACTGTTTAAGTTGCTTTTAAATACTTCATGTGATACATAGAGATGTATAATGCTTAGAATAATATGCTAGATGATATAACATGCCTACCTTGATGTTTATTCATGTTGATATATGTGATATATGCTTAGTTTATCATGCGATGATAGATTTAGGTGAACTTAAATAAATATAAGGCGTTTGTTAGAAAACCTAGTATAGTGAAATTGTTTCATAACCTTAAGAATAATATTATGAATACAATCATGAGATTCTTGTGTTTATGAAACACGTAATTGAATATGAATTTTCGATATGAGAGAAAGGATGATTCTGTCAACAACAGATTTCTATCTGTAAGAAAGGGTTATTAAGTGACGCCTCTTGACAATGCTCCACCCGATCTGGGAATCATCTGATTATTGATTATTGATTTGAAATATTTAATTTAAAAGGAAGAATCTCTTTACAATATGATTATGATTGTAACGTAATATAATCCCTCTTAAATAATATCAAGTAGTAATTGGCCAATGACACAACGGGCTTGTGTCGGTCATAGCCTTCCAACATGGTAGAAAGTAGTTCTTATTTTTGAATCATTGTCGTTTCGTGCCACAGCCGAGGGCTTTGATTTCGAAATAAGAAATACTTGTCTATTACATAGAGATGTGTACATTGAATAAGAATCTAAAGGTCATTACGTGCCACAGCCGTGGGCCTTTGGGGACTGATTCAATTGTACGGAATGTTGGGTTAGACTTGACTTAGAATATTGAGTTTGTCGTGCCACAGCCGTGACTCAATTATTCAAGAGGCTAAAGTTTGATTAGGGAATAACAATAGATGTAATTGACAAGAGTTGTCTGCCTATTGAACATTACATGGCGTTTCGTGCCACAGCCGGGGTTGTGTAATGGAATGTAGGATCCCTATTCCCACTAGCATTATGAATGCTTAATTTTTTATGTAGGGGGTTGAATAAATTAGGAAAACTAGTGGGAGCCACTTATGAATAAAGACCCGATTCATATAGTGTTTTGAAATGAAATCGAATATTTTCTAAGTGTTGTTATGTGTTTATCATTTACAAATTTACTTTGTACGTTATGTCTTCTACACTATCACTCAGGAGCATACTAGATGCTCACAAATTGACTGGTCCTAATTATGCTGACTGGCTTCGAAACTTGAGAATTGTTCTCAGGATTGAGAAGCTGGAATACTTGATTGACTCACCTAAGCCTACTGAACCTGCTAGTGATGCACATAATGATGAACATGTTGTGTATCGTAAGTGGATAGATGATGCAAATGTTGCTCAATGCATCATGCTAGCTTCCATGAATATTGAGCTACAGAAGCAACATGAGCATATGGATGCTCACACTATCCTCATGCATCTACAAGAGTTTTATGATGTGGCGGGGAGGACAGCTCGATATGAGATATCGAAGGAGCTGTTCGGTTGTAGGATGTCTGAGGGATCATCTGTGAATGACCATGTACTTAAGATGATCAATTTGATTAAACGTCTTGGACAACTTGGTTTTGCCATGGATGGGGAGCTGAGCCAAGACTTGGTCTTGCAATCGCTTCCGAGTTCGTTCTCGCAGTTTGTTGTGAACTTTCACATGAATAAGTTGGATGTCAGCCTGCCTGAACTCCATAACATGTTGAAGACTGCGGAATCGAATTTTCCCCTAAGAAGAGTTCTGTTCTTCTAATTGGTGAAGGTTCTAATCCTAAGAAAAGGAAGAGGAACCCTTCCAAGAAGAAGAAAGTAGGTGAGAAAATGCCGGTTCCACCAAAAGCTGAAGACCCCAAGAGCAAAGTTGTTTGCTTTCACTGTAACAAGGTGGGGCACTGGAAGAGGAACTGCAAGGTTTACCTTGTAGAATTGAAGAAGAAGAAGAAGGGTAGTGAGACTACCGCTTCTGATTCAGGTATGTTCATGATGAAGTGAATATGTCATTAAATCAAATTTCTACTTGGGTATTAGATACCGCTTGTGGTTCTCAAATCTGTAATTTGTTGCAGGGACCAAGGAGAAGTAGGACTCTTGAGGAAGAGGAGGTGATTCTACTGATGGAAATGGAGCAAGAGTTGCTGCTGAAGATGTAGAATCATTTCATTTACATAGGCCTACGGGCAAGACTATTATTTGAAATAATTGTTATTTTGTTCCCTCGATTGTGAGGAATATTATTCCCATGTTAGACTTGGCTGAATTTTCATTTATTATTTAGAATAATGAATGTTCTATTCTTAGAGATAATATTCTTTATGGACGTGGTGCTTTAAATAATGGTCTGTATGTATGTGACATAATTTATTTCAGATTGTACAAACTAATAAAAGAAAAGGGATGATGAAAATCTCACTTCATAGTGGCACTGCAGTCTCCATTTAGTGGACATGGAGAGAGGGCTGCAAATTTGCTAGGAATGGTACACACAGATGTATGTGGACCAATGTCTACGCAAGCCATGGGTGGATTTTTATACTTTATTACTTTCATAGATGATAGATCTGGGTTCGGATATGTGTTTGATGAAACACAAGTCTGAGGCCTTTGAAAAGTTCAAAGAATATAAGTATGAAGTGGAGAAACAACCAAACATAGTATTATAACTCTTTGATTAGATCGAGGTGGTGAATACTTGAACGGAGAGTTTCTGGATTATCTCAAAGTAAATGGTATAGTCTCCCAGTGGACTCCTCCAGATTAGTATCTGAAAGGAGAAATCGAACTTTGTTAGACATAGTTCGGTCCATGATGAGCTATGCAAATCTTCCAGTATTCCTATGGGGTGATGCATTGGAAACCTCAGCATATTTACTGAATAAGGTGCCTTCCAAATCTGTTCCTCAAACTCCGTATGAGATATGGAAAGAAAGGAAACCGAGTCTTTAAACACGTTAAGATTTGGGGATGTCCAGCTTATGTCAAGTAAGTTGACCCAGATAAGCTGGAATATCGATCCGTAAAATGTAGTTTTGTGGGATATCCTAAAGAGACTTTAGGGTATTACTTTTGCACCGATCATCGGGTGTTTGTCTCCAGACATGCTACCTTCTTGGAAAAGGAGTCTATCCTTGAAGGAAACAGTGGGAGCAAAATTGAACTTGATGAAGTTCAAGAAGCACAAACTACTACGGATCAAGTGAAAACACCTATTCTGACTGAACAACCTTTTGTGGAACAGCCCATTCATAGAACAGGGAGAGTGTCTCTCCAACCTGAGAGGTAATATGGCCTTGTCATTAAGAATGACAATGAGTTGTCGATCATTGATGATGACGAACCTGTGAACTATAATGAGGCTATGAGTAGTGTTGACTCAGAGAAATGGCATGTTGCCATGAAATCCAGAATGGAATCTATGTATACGGTATACAAAAGATAAGTTATAGCAGATGGCCAGGTGGAGACCTATAAGGCCAGGCTTGTGGCAAAAGAATTCAAACAAAGGCAATGGATTGACTTTGATGAAACTTTTTACCTATAGCCCTGTTAAAATCAGTTCGGATTTTGCTTGCGATTGCTGCTTACTATGACTATGAGATCTGGCATATAGCCAGATAGTTTTCTTTCCAAGGGAAATGAAAGCCTAGTGTGTAAGCTACTGCGAACCATATATGATTTAAAGCAAGCTTCTCGAAAGATGGAACATTCGTTTTGATGAGACAATCAAAGAGTTTGATTTTATCAAAAACGTAGATGAACCATGTGTCTACAAAAGGGATAGTGGGAGCGCGGTAACATTTCTTGTATTGTATTGAAATAGAGTTGACACACATAACAACATAGCAGACCCACTCACAAAGCTACTTTATGAAAGTCACTTTGATCGTCATAAAGATTAGATGGGTATTAGATACCAGAGTGATTGGCTTTAGTACAAGCGGGAGATTGAAAGGAATATGTCCTAAGTCCAATCATGCATTAGGATTTAGGAATAACTTTTATGTAATCTGTTTTGATTTCATTGATATTAATAAAGACTTGTTTTGTTTTTATTACGGGCTTTATCTATTTAAGTGTTTAAATAAGATATACCATAGTTTAGAGTAAAGCTTTTTATGGATTATGATGAGATTATAATAGTGAGACCTAAAAAGATGATAACTCTAAACTTAAATAGTTCCTGGTCATAGAATTACTAACTGGTAATTAATAATCCGCAAAGATCGGTACATACTATGTTTGCTTCATTATGAAGGATGTCTCATAGACATTTGTGTGGTGACACTATAGCTAGTATGTAGGTGCTTATTATGGAATAAGTTCACTGAACATGACTCGCACAGCTGAACAACTGATGGAGTTCACTCACGTGTCAGCAGTTGTTCACATAGTGATAGTTGTACAAGTATCCTTAGACTTGAGGTCATCATAGTCATGTTGTGTACACTGAACTATGCTTTGGTTTAGTTCTTAGTCTCCAGGGACAATTATTAGGGCTCTTCTGGGTATAGGAATTTGTACACGAAGATAGTGTATGATCAATAAAGGATCTACCCCTTCCAGTGAAGGAAGCGAATGTTCAAGGCTGATCCACTTATGCTAGTTCAGGAATCTCTGGCCAGAGTAAATGAAATTAGAAAGGAGTTTCTAATTTGCATAGAACTACGCATAGTAAATGGTAAGCAAAGTGATTGAATTAGATAGGCTTGACACGAGATCCATGCCTTGTATTTAATCGGGACATTGTAGGGAAGAAGGAGTTTATTGTACGGTAACTATTCACTGAATAGGTTCTTGGTATTCTAAGCAGTGAATTCATATTATCCGGATAGTCGCGATATGCTGAGAAGTATCCCTCACGATGTAGAATAAATGTGATTAATTAATTAATCATATTTAATAAATTAGAGAATTTATATAAATAATGATAAAATAGTTTTATTATTATTTATTTCTACTACCGGCTTAATATTGAACCTACAGGGTCACACCATAAAAAGAGAATGATTTAATGGTGGAGGAATTAATTAATAATGGCTAATAATTATTTATTTATGAAATAAATAATTAATTGGCAAATTTAATAATTGATTAAATGAGATTTAATTGATTATAAATTAATTAAGAAAAGTTCTTAATATTATTAATTAAGGATTTAATTTTTGGAAATTAAATTAAGAGAGAGAATTATTTCTAAAGTGTTTAGAAAAAGGATTAATAATTAAAAGGTGTTTTAATTATTAATGAGAATAATAAATGCGATAATAATAATATTATTTATGGGAAAATTTCAGCTGAAAATTTTGCCTATAAATACACTATTATAGACCCTATTTTATTCTAACCCACATCAAACCCGAAAACCCAAAAAGTTTGGAAAACCCAATTCTCTCCACCTCCTTCCTCCTCCTTAACATCGTTTTCTTGGTGGATACCGGTGGAGTGCTTCACACTTGAGGAGCAACTGCTAAGGATCTCTGATCGTTGTCTCCAAATTATTTTTAAAGGTTAGATTCGATCCCTCGAATTTTTATTCATCATCTGTATGCTTTTATTTGGATTTTATATGTGTAAAAGTGTTTTGTCATGCCCCCGCTGCGTTTAAAAATCCAACAGAAGCAACATTGGCTAAATCACAACCGCAGATAGATCCAAGATCCAAGGGTAAAGAAAAGGTTGGTGAACCTATCTAGGTTTATGTGCCTCCTGAGGATGAAGAAATTACTGATGAAAAGGATGATCTTGCTCTGACTTCAAGAAAAGTTCTTAAAACAACCTCTGACATGTCTCAAGTTGTTCAGAGTCAAGAAACTATAAGTTCTGATATTCAGAAGAAGCAAGTAACCTCTGACATAGCTCAAGTTAACTTGATATCAGAAGATAGACCAAAAACACTCCTACCAGGATTCACTAAAGCAAAACAGACTCAACCTTTGAAGACTACTGCAAGTGGTTTTGAAGCTAGAGTAGTTACTGGAAAGGAAGCAAGAGATAAAAC
Organism: Apium graveolens; assembly: GCF_009905375.1. NCBI lineage: Eukaryota > Viridiplantae > Streptophyta > Magnoliopsida > Apiales > Apiaceae > Apium > Apium graveolens. The sequence continues at coordinate 48,590,898 of NC_133649.1, forward strand.
TGGATTGGGATGTGCTGATGAAAGAAGAATACAAAACACTACCAATGATCCAACTTCCTTGAGTGAACCAGGTATTGGAGCAACTCCTGAGAGATTGAATCAACTGGAATCTGTACAAATGGTTTATCATACCTACTTGAAAGAATACATCTTGTTGTATTTCATGACACATGGTAGGGTTTATCATATAAGGCAAAATGCCATTCCATTGAAGTATTTTGAAGAATTGGAGCATGTACTATTCTTACTTCAAGTGGATGACAGATTGACAGGAACTGCTACAAACTATTTGAAGGATCAGATTCAGAGACAGAAAAGACTTTATTCTGTTAAGTCTGACAGCACATATGTTCCAAAGTACAGAGATCACAAGGGTGATATAGTTGAAATGAAGCCCAATTCTGCTCAAATTATAACTACCTTTCTAGGGTACAGGGCTGTGAAATTCAATCTTGAGTCTGATAAAGCTTATTTGATCAGACTGGATCAGGATATAAGAAAAGCAAAGATTAATGATCTCAGGGCTGCAATCTTTCAAATTGGTGAAGACACTGCAGAGCTTAAAGATGCCAAAAGGAGAATGATTGATGAACTTAGATATGCTGAGAAATGTTTGTTGAAGAACTATCTCAGAACAACTCCTAACATCAGAGAGATCAGAAGATGAAGCCAAGTCAAAGATCTACAACTGCTTAAATTCTGATATTTGTACAGACTGAAGTTGTTATCAGAAGTTAAATATTGGTAAAGCTTTAAGGACTGTAAGTTGTAGTTATCTAGTCTAATTCTCATGCATTTGTACTTAATGTTTTTGACATCATCAAATATCTATTAAACTTGTATATTATGCTAATTTACAAGTTGGGGGAGATTGTTAGATATATTTGATAATGTCATGGCTAACATGATTTATGTTTAGTTTTCAGATCTTACTTAACAGGACAAATCAGTACTTAACTGGGAATCAGTAACTATACTGGAAGTCAGGACTTAAGGATATCAGTACTTATATTATCAGGAGATAATCATCAGAAGTTGGATATCAGAACTTAAGTGTTGAAGGACGATTAGATAAGGAAAGTAGCTGATTAAAGGAAAGAAGATCGAGATAAACATAAGAAGAGATATGCATGAAGAAGGAGTTCCGTGAAGAATGGAATACTTGGAAGAAAAGATATCTGATTGATATATTTTAGGAAGCAGAATTATATTCCATATCAATTAGCGATTATCTTATAACTATGTAGTATATAAACACAGACATAGGGTTTACATTATAAGTGTTATCATATTCGAGAAGATTATTCATTGTAACCCTAGCAGCTCTCGTGATATTTGTTCATCACTGAGAGGTAACAGTTCCATACTGTAATAGAGTTTATTGTTTCAATAAAGTTTGTTTTCTGTTACTTAAGATATTAAAGTTCAATTTGATTGTATTATACACTGTATTTACCCCCTCTACAGTGTGTGTGTGACCTAACAGATTCATCCAGTGGCTTGGTAAATATATCTGCAAGCTGCTTTTCACTTGGAACAAAATGTAGTTCCACAGTACCATTCATTACATGTTCCCTTATGAAGTGCTACTTGATGTCTATGTCTTTGTCCTTGAATATTGTACTAGATTTTCAGTGATGACAATTGCACTTGTGTTATCACAGAAAATGGGAATTCTTTCAACTTGCACACCATAGTCTAGCAATTGGTTTTTCATCCATAAAATATGTGCACTACAACTGCCAGCAGCAATATATTCAGCTTCAGTTGTAGAAGTAGAAACTGAATTTTGCTTTTTACTGAACCAGGACACAAGCTTGTTTCCTAGAAATTGACAGGTTCATGTTGTACTTTTTCTATCAATTCTACTACCTGCATAATCTGCATCTGAATAACCAGTTAGATCAAAACCAGAATCTCTAGGGTACCAAATGCCAAGTTTTGGTGTTCCCTTGAGATATCTGAAAATTATCTTAATAGCTACTAAGTGAGATTCTCTAGGATCAGCCTGAAATCTAGCACACAAACATGTAGCAAACATTATATCTGGCCTACTAGTTGTTAAGTAAAGAAGTGAGCCAACCATGCCCCTATAACTTGAAATATCCACAGACTTTTTAGTAGTGTTTAATTCAAGCTTAGTTGCAGTGGCCATGGGATTTTTTGCAGATGTGCAATCCATTAGATCAAACTTCTTTAAAAGATCATAAATGTATTTAGTTTGACTAATGAATATTCCATCACTAACTTGCTTAACTTGCAAGCCAAGAAAGTAAGTTAGTTGTCCCATCATACTCATTTCATACTTACTTTGTATCAATTTAGCAAACGTTTTGCAAAATTTTTTATCTGTAGAGCCAAAAATAATGTCATCTACATAAATTTGAACAAGTATACTAGAGCCATTAACATTTCTAAAGAAAAGAGTTTTGTCTACAGTACCTCTAGTGAAGTGATTCTCTAAAAGAAATTTTGACAAAGTGTCATACCAGGCTCTAGGTGCTTGCTTCAGTCCATAAAGTGCTTTCAAAAGATAGTAAACATATTCTAGAAAATTTGGATCTTCAAAACCAGGAGGCTGACTCACATAGACTTCCTCCTCCAAATCTCCATTCAGAAAGGCACTTTTGACATCCATTTGATAGACTTTAAAATTGGCATGGGCTTCATAGGCTAAGAAGATTCTAATGGCTTCAAGTCTTGCAACAGGAGCAAATATTTCATCAAAATCTATTCCTTCTTATTGAGAATAGCCCTTAGCAACCAATCTAGCTTTGTTTCTAACTACTATGCCATTTTCATCCATCTTGTTTCTGAATACTCATTTGGTGTCTATTGGATTCTTTCATTTAGGCTTGGGCACCAGCTTCCATACCTTATTCCTCTCAAATTGGTTTAGCTCCTCCTGCATAGCTAAAATCCTATCAGGATCCAACAAAGCTTCTTCTACCTTCTTTGGTTCTTCCTTAGAAAGAAAGCTGATGTATAGACATTCTTCTTGAGTTGCTCTTCTTGTTTGAACTCTTGAAGATACATTACCAATGATGAGCTCAAAGGGGTGATCCTTTGTCCATTTCCTTTATTGAGGTAGTTTAGCTCTAGATGAAGAGGCCTAATTGTTGTCTTGATGTGTGATTGAGTTTTTATTGTTAGAAACTCCCCCTGAGTTAATGGATCTTTGATTTGAGAAAGGGGAACTTTCTGTAAGTGATCTATCCTGACTTCCAGCTTCTTTTGTGACCCGACGGATGGTGAATTTTGAGTACCGACGGATGAAGCTGGTTGTCTCCCGACGGATAAAGCAGATTGTCTCCCGACGGATGAAGCATTTTGCAACTCGACAGATGTTGAATTTTGTGCTTCATTGGTAGTGGATTTTTCTGCATTCTCCTTAGATACTGTTTCTTGATCACTTTCATCATCACTGTCATCACTAACCATCTCCACATTGTCAAATTTGAGGCTCTCATGGTAATCTCCATCTTGCAATCCTTCAATCTATTTATCATCAAATACAACATGTATTGATTCCACAACAATCTTTGTTCTTAGATTATAGACTCTATATGCTTTACCAACAGCATATCCAACAAAAATTCCTTCATCTGCTTTAACATCAAACTTCCCATTCTGATTAGTTTGATTTCTCAAGATATAACATTTGCAGCCAAAGACATGAAGAAAATTTAAAGTTGGCTTCTTGTTCTTGAATAATTGATAGGGAGTCATGCATTTTGCTTGATTAACTAGAGAAATATTCTGAGTGTAGCATGCAGTATTTACAGCTTCAGCCCAGAAATATGTTGGTAATTTAGATTCTTCAAGCATTATCCTGGCAGCTTCAATAAGTGATCTATTCTTTCTTTCTACTACTCCATTTTGTTGTGGAGTTCTTGCTACTGAGAACTCATGCAAAATCCCATTTTCTTCACAAAATGCTCTCATGACAGAATTCTTGAACTCAGTTCTATTATCACTCCTGATTCTTCTAACTTTGAAATCAGGATGATTATTGACTTGCCTTATGTGATTGATGATGATTTCACTAGCCTCATGTTTAGACTTTAGAAAATATGTCCAAGAGAACTTTGAGAAATCATATACAATTACTAGGCAAAATATTTTCCTTGAAATGGACAACACATTGACTGGTCCAAATAAATCCATGTGTAGCAGTTGTAAAGGTTCTTCAATAGTTGAATCAAGTTTCTTTCTGAATGATGCTTTAATTTGCTTTCCCTTCTGGCAAGCATCACACAGTCCATCCTTAGAAAACTCCACCTGAGGAATACCTCTAACCAGTTCTTTCTTTACAAGTTCATTCATGGTCTTGAAGTTTAGATGGGATAGCTTCTTGTGCCATAACCAACTTTCATCCTGACTTGCTTTGCTGAGAAGACAAGTAACAGATTCTGCATTTGATGAGTTGAAGTCAGCTAGGTACACATTCCCTTTTCTCACACCAGTGAGAACCACTTTGTTGCTTCTCTTATTTCTCACAACACAGGCTTCTGAGTTAAAGGTTACTGAATTGCCTTTATCACAAAGCTGGTTGATACTCAACAAATTGTGCTTGAGACCATCCACTAAGGCAACCTCTTCAATGATGACATTGTCTTTTGAAATCAATCCATATCCCACAGTATAACCCTTGCTGTCATCTCCAAAGGTAATACTTGGGACATCTCTCTCCTTGAACTCTGTGAGCAAGGTAGAATCACCAGTCATCTGTCTTGAACAGCCACTATCCAAGTACCATAGATTCTTTCTGTTTCCCTTATTACTTGAAGAACTTGACTCTGTTTCATCAGACTTGGCCATTAGGGCTAGATTGACATAGCTGACATCCTCATCCTCATCCAGACCATCTGCTGCCCAGTCATTTTCTTATGTAATGAAAGCCCTTTCCTTTTTTTTGAGCAACTCAAAATATTTCTGTTTATAATCCACAGGCTCAAACTTTTTCTTGCTGGAATCTGACTTTCTACACTCACTGGCAAAGTGCCCTGCCAAGCCACATTTGAAATATTTGACTTTTGATTTATCCACCATGTTTCTATTTGGCTTAGCTGCTCCAAAGTTCTTCTTAAACTTGAGCTTGGAAAATCTTATGGAAAGAAATGCTAGATGCTCATCAATATCTTCCATGTCATCTTGGCTCAAAGAATCTTCATTTTCTGCTACCAGCCCCTTGCCCTTATTTTCACAGACCTTTGAAGTTGATTCAACAGCTTCCATCTTCATTTCCTTCTCTTTCTCTAACTCAGCAACTAGTGCAATAGATCCTCCTTTCTTCTTTCCTCTTTCCATCCTCTCATCTTGCTCTATTTCAAGCTCATAAGTTTTCAGGATGCCATACAGTCTCTTCAAAGTAAACTCCTTGTAATCTTGAAAGTTTCTCAATGAGACTGTCATAGGTTTCCATTCCTTTGGAAGAGATCTAAGGAACTTAAGATTGGAGTCTTTTGTCTGATAAACCCTTCCATGCAACTTCAGAGCATTTAGTAGTTTTTGAAATCTACTAAAAATGTCAGTGAGAGACTCACTATCTACACTATGAAAGTGCTCATATTGCTGAATTAGCAGCTGCATCTTGTTTTCTCTAACTTGTTCAGTGCCATCACAGATAATCTGTATAGTATCCCAAACTTCCTTGGCAGTTTTGCAATTGATGATATTGTCAAACATGTCACCATCAACTCCATTGAACAGAATATTCATGGCCTTTTTATCCTTCCTTACTTGTTCAATATCAGGATCAGACCATTCATGCCTTGGCTTGGGGACAGATGGTTCATTTCCAGTTGCAGCTCTCATTGATACATGAGGGCCTCTCTCTATGCAGTCTACATAGGCCTCATCTTGAGAAAGTAAATGAAGATGCATCTTTACCTTCCAGTGATGGTAATTGTCTTTGTCCAGAAAAGGAATCTTGACTCCAACATCCTTCTTGTTCATCTTGTTCTTTTGTTATGAACTTTAAACTCTGTGTTTATCAAGAGCTTGCTCTGATACCAATTGTTAGTCATTAACAATGCAACAAGAATTACAGAAGGGGATTGAATGGAATTCTTGAACCTTTTTCAAAATATAAAATGTTTAACCTTAATAATATTTAAGTGTTTGATTTGCAAAGTGCGGAATAAGAAGTTAGTAAAATTAAAATATAAGTAATTAAAAACACAAGTCTTTAAAAACTTTATGGTGGATTTGAATGTATCTACCAAAGATATATATTATATCAAGAGAACTCTGTGTAGCAAAATTAGCTCACAACTGCTTACAAATATGAACAATGAAGTTTATAGAGAAATGCTAAGAATACAGCTTACAAATGTTTCTCTGAGAATTTTTTTTTGCTTAGTGTTCTTGTTGTTCTATTTGCTACTTCTTGGTTTATATATCACCAAGGTTACAAAGTAATAAGACAAGATAATAAAACAAAACCTATCAAGTCTAATATTATGCTACTTCATTACTCTATTCCAGCATCTTTGAATATCTTCATAATAGCATGGAAATGGCAATGCTTTTTTGTTCTCTAAAACCCAGTTGAATAGTCTTCCACATTCCTTTTGCATATACTCGACGCATGTGACTGTGTTGTCACTTTCAACAGATTTTTGAATTAATTATTCATCGGGTACATGATCATCCGTCTGGTTGCCTTGTTGATCATATGTCGAGTGACATTGTTGTTTATCCGTCGGGTAGCTATCTGGCACTTGACTTTATTTCATTTATGCAGAATTACAAGACATCATCTATGTACAATTAATCAACCTATTATGCATATCTAATTAAAGTCAACATGACTTAAGTGCTACTACTGAATCTAAACAAGGTGTATAAAGAAATGTGCTACAGACTCATTATTACACAAGCTACTCACTCGATGGATAATGAATCATCATCCGTCGGGACTATATTGAGTCATCCGTATGGACTATATTCCTTATCCGTTGAGTGCTACATTTTTCACTAAGTAAAATCTACTAAGGTGTTTTGTTATTGAAATCATCAAGTTCACAACATATCCACAACAGGTAGCCAGACCACCGTTGCCAGAATGCAAGACTTGCGGATGAAAGCATACAAGGGTGTGCAATAAGCCAAACATTACATGTTTTAAATGTAAACAAAAGGGGCACTACTCCAACGAGTGTCCAACAAGGAAGGCGGATTTCACATGTTTCCAATACAGAAGGAAGGGGTTATCGCCAAGGATTGTAAGGGGCCAGTTGCAGCAGCAACTGTTCCCAGGTTTACGGCACCACCACCACCGCCACCCCACAATAAAATCAACCTAGGGAAAGGACCTTCAATATGACAATGAAAGATGTAGTGCAGAATCCGAGTGTGGTTGTAAGTACGCTTCATGTGAACTCTATAAGTGCAAAAGTATTAATTGATTCTGGAGCTACAAGATCATTTATTTCCAAAGAGTTTGTTGATAAGTTGTGTTATGAGGTTCAACGGTTAGGAGAAACGTTAATTATAGAATTAGATAATGAGGATCGAGTTCCCGTTAATCAAGTTTGTCCAAATTGTGACATCGAGATAGCGGGACATCACTTTTATTCCAACTTAATACCTTTCAAGTTGGGGGAATTTGATGTTATATGAGGTATGGATTGGTTAACAGGTCATAATGTTCAAATTGATTGTAAGAATAAAAAGGTGAATTTGTGAACCGCAAACAAAGCAAAGGTGATATTTCGGGGCGAGAAACAGAAGAAGAAATTTCTCACGATGATGCAGACTAAGCGATCGCTACATCAAGGATGTGAAGCTTATCTAGCACATGTGATGGATGTTAGAAAAGAAGCTCCAAGGATTGAAGACATTCCGGTTGTATGTGAATTTCAAGACGTATTCCCTGATGAACTTCCAGGTTTACCTTCAAAATGACACCAGTAGAGATGAAGGAATTAGCTGCGCAGTTATAGGACCTTCTGGATAAGGGAGTTATAAGACCTAGTGTTTCCCAATGGGGTGCACCGGTATTATTTTTCAAGAAAAAGGACGGCATCATGAGGTTGTGCATTGATTATCGAGAACTTAACAAGTTGACCATTACGTTTTTATCTAGAAAAAAGTACTGATATACTTAGGTAAGATTTTTCGGGCTTCACACCAGCAAAGACCATCTTTTTTATCTCGAACTGGTTATAATATTTTGTTTTTATAGATGAAGACACACGCTTTAATTAATGATGGAATCCTACAAGCTGTAGTTCTTATTGTAAGATGAATATACATGTTTCAATGAATGCCCTTTTAATACCTCATATAATATTGTAGAATAATCTCAGCTTACCAGACATAACATAAAATCCCTAACCGCAGATTTACAAGTGTAAGGATAAGTTTTCAAAAAAAATTATGTGGGCCCCTACGACTAGGGCTGAGCATTCAGTCAGTTCGGTCAGAAATCAAACCGAACCAAATTAACCGAAAACCGAATAGTATATTTTTTGTAATCAAACCAAACTTACTAATAAACCGGACCGAAAACTGAACTGAAATATTTCGGTTATTCCAGTTTGGTTTCTAAAACCGAAATATTAAAAAAACATATATTAACAATTATAAATAAATTTGAGAAAATAAAATTAAAAGATGCAAGGCAGTAATAAAACCTTCTGTACAAATTAAAATATCATTGGCCATTAATTTAACATAAAAGTTAGCTCCTACACAATGCATCATAGTATTCAGTTGCTTAAGATCGAAAACGTATTACATAATTAGACGAAAAAAAGAATTTGGAATAAGAATCAATAATAGCTAATTATTGGATGAACTCATGAAAACCCTTTAATATTATTTATCGATAGCAGGTTAGAGATCGGATGGACAAGATGACAGTATTACAATATTAGTATTAATTAAACGAATAATATTATATATATAATAAAATATATTTGTTTATAAAATATAAGTTACAAATATCTAAAAATGTAATTCGGTTAATTCAGTTAAAACCGAACCGATATACGGAAAATAGAACCAAACCAAATTTATTTTGGTTTAAACTAAAAAACCGAAGTAGCCGAAATTTTAAAAAGAATTCAAACCAAACGGAACCGAATTTAACCGGTTCGGTTCGGTTTTTTTGTTCCGGTTCGGTATTGCTCAGCCCTACCTGCGACCCAGTGGGCTCAGAGTAATCGCACCGGGTAGGGGTGTACACAGTTTAGATCGGATCGATTTTGGAGTAAAAGTCGAACCAAATCGCGAAGAGCGGTTTTAGAAAATTTACATCAATAACCGTATTTGCGATTGTGATTTTGCGATTATTGTGGTTCGGTTTGCGGTTCAACCACTTACTATAAAATATTCAGAATCACAAAAAAAATCAAAACATTAATAAAGTTAAGTTTGAATTGCTTGATAAGTTAACATTCGGGAAAAAAAATGGTATCACACTATTAGGTATTAACAAATATAAATTACCGGACAACTTCAAACTCTGATGTGCTTTGCTACCGGAACATGCTGATAATAATAAAATATTAGGAGTAATGGACTAGGCTAATGAGTTTGAACCTTGAGTCATTAAAGTAATGGATTATACTTGAAGTAATAATAAAAGAAGTGTTAATATATTAATATTACAATATTGAATAATAAAATTTTAAACAAAATAGATGTGTGTACTTATTAGTTTATATACTATATACTATATATTTTATTATAAATATATTTTGCCATTGCGATTATGATTTTTAAAATTTAAAATCACATCCAAACCGTAAATAAGTGTTATTCCCAAACAATCTAAAAAGAATTACAGAAGGGGGGTTGAATGTAATTCTGGATACTTTTTAAATTTTAAGAAATGTTCTACTATGAATGTATATCAGTGTTTGATTTAGCTAAAGTACGGAATGAAAGTATTGAAGAAATCAAATACAAGGTAATCAAATATAAGTATTTAAAAAAATTATGATGGATTGAATTTATTCACCAGATATATATATTAATTTGAGAACTCTGTGATTCAATGTCTTTGCACACAGCTGCTTACAAGTTGAACTTACAAGAACAGAGGAATTCTTTACAGATATTGCTTTATCTATTTCTCTGGTAATTGCTTACTAACTTAGGTACTGTTCTACTTGCTAGACATGGTTTACATATCACCAACTTACATGATAAAAAGAAACACAAATAAGACAAAATGCTTCTAGTCTAATTTCACGCTTCTTCATTTCTCAATCCAGCATCTTTGAATATCTTCAGTTTAGCATGGAAATGGGAATGCTTATTTTTCTCTAAAACCTGTAAGTAGGCTGCCATATTCTATTTGCATACAATCAACGCTTATGACTTTCAAGTCACTATCAACTGCTCTTTTGAATTTGTTCATCCGTTGGAACTTTGTTGGGTCATCCTTTGAGAGTCTGGTTGATCATCCGTTGAGATATTAGTTGATTATCCATTGAAGCCTTGTGGAACATCCATTGAGACTATCTTCATGGCACTTGACTCCATTTCATTTATACAAGATTACAAGGCATCTAATATTTATAATTTACCAACCTATCTTGCTTATCAATCTAGTAGTCAACATGACTTAAAACATTCTACAACATCCAGTTCTCTAAGGAATTAAAATATGCATAAATGTTCTACTAAACTTATTAATGTATAAGCTACCCTTTCAACGGATGTTAAAAGTGATCATACGTTGAAAGCTACAAAATCACTGAATTAAATCTACTAAGTATTTTGTTTAACTTATAATCAAGTACACAACATATTCCTAACAATCTTTCCCAATTTATGTCTACTGGAATTGTAGCCATAAATTAGGAGAAACTTGATGATAACAAAACACCCTATGAATACAGACTGAATTATAGTAGATAAAATTAAGAAGTGCTACAATTTATTGAAAATCTTACAGAGGAAGATTTGTAGAGAATCACAATTCATTTTCAAGGTGCTCCTCTAGACTGAGTAGATTGAGATTATTTCCTTGACTATCTGAACTTCTTACCCAACTTCTCATTATTTTCTTCAATCTGTGTTGAAGTTGCCTGTAGATTTAAGTAGTATCCTCATTTATCTGATCCAGCTTTTGTTGCATCTCCATGAGAGTTTTATTACTTAAAATCTTTAGCTGATCTTCCAATCTGAAGAATCTCCTGATGTATTTTTCATCTTTGAACTCCATTATCTGGTATGGCCTCAAGTGCACTCTACTTTCTATGTAAGGAATTGTTAGAACTCTTGGGAGTGCATTTAGTCCTCTCCAGCTATTCCTTATCTCCTCAATTTTGTTCAGTACCATTTTCTTGGCAATAATTTTGAATCCAAAATTCTTCTTTATTGAGGAGAAAATCTTTACTAAAATAGAATAGCCTTCACTGAGAATCTTATGAAGAGGCCAAGTCATCTTTTTTCCACCCTTGTACCTGAAGACTAATCTTTCTGGAAGATGTTTGTAAGCATCAATAGCTCTAACTTCTTCTAGCTCATTCAGATAAAGATTTATGTCTGAGAATTATTTGATGTCATAAATGAAGAGTTGATCTCTCTTGTTGACAGTTCATTTGGGTTTGGCCAATGATTTGCATTAAAGTTTGACAGGCTTGACCTTCTTGATTGCTCTTTTCTTTGTCTTCTTTGGCTTGGATAGGTTTGGAATGTTTAGATCATGAAGAGACAGGCTATCCTAATCTATAGGTTCATCCTTGGGGATTATGGTTTCACCATGGAAGTTCGTGTCAGGATAGACCTTGAATTCATCTTGTTCCATTGTGGGCATGGATGTTTGACTTGAGGTAGTAGATTGGGTTGGCATATACTCATTCTTGTCTTCATTGAAATCCAGCATCCTCTTTGGTTTGAGCTTGTATCTCATTTTCTTAATCTGCTTTGGTTCTTCTTGCTTTTCTCCAGTCTGAGTCTCGGCTGTCACAGTGGGTATTACAGAATATGTAGTTGCAGGCTTCTTAGCTTGGTTATTGGCATCTAAAGCATCTTGCTTTTGTTGTTTTTTGAGCCTCACATTTTCTTCTTTTTTAGCCTCTGCAAACTGTGGATGTCCAGCCATCACACAGATTAATTTGCCCTTCCTGTAGATTTTAGCAATTCTTTTCTTTTAACACTGAATTTCTGGGATCTTTGAAGAAAGAAATAGACCTTTCAAGCAGCTTCTTCTCATCAGGCTCGGGAATTTCATAGGCTAGGTCCAATGGATTTTTGTCTGAGTTCTTTGGATCATTTCTCTTTGGCTGAAAAATCACATTGGCCTTTGGATATTTGATTGCTGAGGGTTGAACCCTTTCCATGTTCCCTGAGCTCATGTCATTGGCTGAAATTGGTCTCAATTGAGAGAAATGAGAAAAGGCTTTATCTTGTGTTAGGAATATGTGTATTAGTTTGATGATAAGTTAAGCAAAATACTTAAGTAGAAATCTAGTGTTTGTAGCCTCAACGGATAAGACCACTCTGGCTATCCGTTGATGGAGTAGCTTTACTTAGAAATAAGTTTAGTATTGTAGCACATTTCAGTTTCTGTATTTAAGTTATAATTCTTAGAAGTTGTGGGAAATTATAAGTCATGTTGACTACTAGTGGATATGCAAATAGGAGGGATAATTGTAAATATTTCATGCCTTGTAATTTTGTATAAATGAAGTAGTATCAACTGATAAATTAAAGGTCTTCAACGGATGAGAAACAAAGCTTCAACGGATGTCTCTAAAGCTTCAATGGATAACATCAATCAACGGATGAATGCATCAACGGATAAAGCTTCAACTGCTAATGCATCAACGGATAAAGCTTCAACTGATAAAGCCATCAATGGATGAAAGCTTCAATGGATGCTCAGTTCAATAGTAGTTGACAGTGACAATTCATAAGCTGACAGAGGCACATGGGTTGACAGAGATAATTGGAATGTGATAGCCTCTTGGAAGAATCAAGAAAATGCAGCATTTCCATTCTGGTGCAAACAAGGAAGTATTCAAAGATTCACAAATTATCCTAGATTGCATTGGATAGAGAAATGAAGAAGAAACATGTGAAGAACTATTTTAAATTGTATTTTATCTTTGTCTTCACTTGTAAACTTGGTGATATATAAACCAAGTTGTAGCTAGTAATTAGATATGAATTTTCCAGAGCTGTTTAGAAAAATATAGAGAGAAAATCATCTAGTTTGTACTAGGATGCAGCTGTGATCAATTCTTTGAATCACAGATTTTCTGAAATACACATCTCTGGTGGAACAACAAATCCACCAGAAAAGTTTTTAAAGTCTTTGTGTTCTTTACATTTGTGTTTTGAATATACATCTGTCTGCACCTGCTCAAAGCAATTCACACACAATTGTTCATCAAACACTTAGCCTTTGAAACTGCTCAAAACTTGAAAAAGTTTTTAGATTTACATTCAACCCCCCTTCTGTAAATATCATTGTTAGTTCCTTGGGAATAACATCTTGTTTCTTAATTGGACCAAATTTCTTTTTGATGTTCTTATCAAGCTTCTCCCATTTTTCATTCAGCTGCAATTCAGCTGCTACTCTGTTGATTAAGTCAATACTGTCAATCATTGGTGGCTTTGTGAAGGAAATTGTTGGAACTATTACCTTGATGACATGTATGTTTAGCACTTTCTCCCCCTCACTAGCTGACTCTCCCTAGCTAACTGGAATGATAGAGTCTTTCTCCCCCTTTTTGTTAACATCAAGTTGAGCAGAGTTTGAGGTTTGTGCAGCCAAAAACTATTGAAGAAGCAGAGTCTGTTGAGCTTGATGGAGTTGGATTTGAGTAATAGAAGTTTCTAGAGTCTACAGTCTGGTATCCAGATAATCTACCTTGCTACTGAGTTCAGAATTCTTCCTGAGTTGCCTTGATATATCTAACATTGTAGTGGCAGGAAGTATAGACTCCAATCTTTCTGAGATGTCCTTTTTAACTTCTCCAATCTCTGTCTTGATTTCAGACACATCTTGATTTTGCTTGAGAGATTGGATTTTATGTAATTGAAGAGACTCAAGGTGTGCTTGGAGAAGACTTTTGGTGTTGGCATCTATGGTAGCTTGAAGAGCTGTCTGAGCCTGATGAATTAGTTTGAAGAGAGTTGATTTGAAGTGATGCTCACAACATTCTTCGCTAAATATCCATGATGGAGTGTTTGTACTTGAGCTAGGGCCTACTTCTCCCCCTATGTCCATGAAATCTCCTTCATCATCTTCATCATCATCCCCAAAATTGTTTTCAGAGTCACCGGTTGGATATTCAAGATCATCACCAGCCGTGGAGGGCATGGCAGTGATTGCATCCTTAGCCCGTTGCATGGAAGCAGTTGTGTGCACCAAATTTAGAATTCTCTCAGCAGCCACATTGTCCTATTCAGCCAAAACTTGATAAGCTGGAACATGGTGAGTAAATGTCTCAGCTTCATAAGAAACAGAATCTAAGACAGTTTGATAATCTTGCTGAAATAGCAGTTTCTTTTCAGCCTCATTGACACCCATTAACTCACTAACAGTGGGCTCTTTCCATTCTTTAGTACCTTCTTTTCTCTCATTGTCTCTATTTTCTTGCATCAAGGGCTCCCCTTGACTTTCCACCCTCACCTTCACCTACTAAGGTGGGACTCCACTCACTCACTTTTACCAAGCTGGAAGAAATAACTTGCATATATTCACTTGTTTCCTCTCCTTTTTCCTGAGGGCAACTCAGCCTCTCACTCTGTTCACTTCCTTCCCTCAATTATAGTAGTGATTGAACAACTACTAAATCATCTGCACTTGTAACAATAGTTGAGATTTCAAGTGGTGCAGTGATAGTCAACGAATGAGAAATATCCGTCAAAGTAGTAGTTAAGAGTTTTAACGGATGAATGTTGTTAAGCACATCCGTCAAGATACAATCACTAGTCAACGGATGAACAATATCCGTCGAGATAGTAGAAATGACAGAGTTTAGAGTGGAAACTATTGTAGAATCTGCGGTGATTGATTTAAGATTATACACAGATTTTTCAGTAGAATTAGAAAGAAAAGGCAAGTGAGCCAACAAATCATCTAAAATATGATGCTCACTTGTTGTAGATTTTGGCTTCTCTATGAGAGTTAAAGATGGAGAATCAGGAATTTATGTGTGAATTATATCCATATCCACAGAGTTTGTAGGTGATTTGTGTGTGGGGTGCTTCGATTATTAAAGATTTTGGCTGTGACTCCACATTTACAAAAGTCACATCAACCTGACTTTGAGAAGGTGCTGTAACTGAGTCTTTGACTGCAGTTTGCACAGTGTGTGCACCCTGTGTATCCCCAAGTGTTTTAGATTTCTTCTTTCTAGTGTAAGTTTGGGGTGAGTCTGTGTCCCTAACCCTTTTGGCATGTGCTCTTGGTTGAGAGCTTATTTCAATAATAACATCATTTTGGGAGGATAAAACTAGTAATGAGCTTAAATCCTTATTAAGCACTATAGTTTGTTGGGAAACTACAGTGTGTCTAGGATGGGTTACATACACCTCTCCATCCTTATTCGTAGGGTTTCTTTTATGTTCAACCTGTCCTTCACCAGGCTCACTTCCATTCACACTCCCTTCTTGGTTTTTAGTGGATTTTACAACTAGCTCCTTTTGAGAGAAACTAGAGGGGGTTTTCTTTGATTCGGATTTTAAAATTTGTGATTTTGTGGCTTGGGTAGGCACTTGTTTGGTCACTGTCACAGGTGTCATGGCCACAGTTGTTTACAAAGAAATTTGTGGTAGAGATGTGGCAGGGACCGAAGTGTTTACCTCACTTACCTGAGGCTACTCCATGATCGGCATGTAGATTAAGGGAACCTCCTTATGGTGATTGGCCCTGTTAAGATCAGCAATAACCCTTCTCTCTTGGACCCAACAATCTAACTTGTTTGTTGGGTTCTCAATTGAGAGATTCTCAGAAACAAAATTAGCTATCATCATAAGGAATCAAGCATAATAGATGTTCTTAGACCTCTTCTTTATATTCCCTAATTTACTCCCTATTTCACACATCACAGAGTTGCTGAAATTAAAATACTTATCACTAAGAAGCATATAAAGCATGTCAACAAGTGAATAAGTTACAACATCAAAATTGATAACTTTACCAGAGAACATCTTAATAAAAGAATCACATAGAAAGCTCCATTATTTCCTAAAGCCTAGTCTCCTAACTTCACCTAACTTGGTGGCAGTAAGAGCATAACCCATAAAAACAAGCATGTTACTTACATCAGTGTCTATGTGTGGGGCAACAATGCTATTTTTAAGCAATTTAAAGCATTTTTCAATGGCATCACAGTTGATACAGTGTTCCTTACCTTTGAGAGTGAAGGTAATGGTTTTGTCCTTGGAGTTGAACACAACCTTAGTCCAAATCTCCTCAACTATAACACCCTCCAAATCCGGAGTATAGATTTGGGGCATTATTAACAACAATTACCAACTAAACCTGCACAAGCGGAATATAAATATAATAATTACCCCGAACTATCACTACTCAAAATCTTTTAAGGTCTGAGTTTGAAAACAAGAATCACATACTATACTTTATTACAAACCCAACTAAATAAAACCTGTCTCAAGAACTCTCTTTGTTACAAAACTTTATTCTATCTACAATCTCACTACACAACTTTTATTTCAACTACACAAGACTTTTATTCAACCCAACATTACTACTTATCCTGCTACACCTGATCTGGCAATTCAAAGCTCTCTTCGGGAATAGGAAAGAACACTCTTGGTATAAGAGGGTCCCGCTGCTTGACTCGCTTCTTGACTATGCAGGTTCTGATGGGTTTCATTCTCTACCTTAACTGTAAAACAATAGGGGTAACAATAAAAAGGGATGAGCCAAAATTGCTCAACAAGCCTGCAACAATATATATAGTATAAAGAAAGAGAAATGAGTGAAACAATAAGCTGCTGGTTGGAACAACCATCTGAATCTGTATAGAATAGTAATTTGCCAATGCTGGCGAGTACCAAATGAACAAGACTGGAAACAAGAACCAACATATGCACTATAACCTGCTGATCAGTCAGAATATAGTGCGGATCTATACCCAACTGCATAGACCCAACCAATATAAGGAGTACTCAGGCAACTATGGCCTATTAAATAATGGTCTGGGTAAAATCCAGCCCGTATAGTAACCATCCAGTCCAAGGCTTAGCATCCGGAACAATCGGATTGCTATTGATATATCCCAACACCAGGATATACCAGAGTATATGTAACAAGGGTAAAGGAATTGAAATATGAACAGGGAATTCAATAAATTGGGTAAATCAAGAATTGAAATGAAATTGGAATCAAGCGATAATAAATGGGTAACAGTGTATATGAACAATGATTATCAAAGAGAACTGATACGATAGAAAAGAAATATAAATCACTATTCTGAATTTAGAATAGGGGAAAAACTTGCCTTGCGCGTACTTAACCTGGTTTAACTCACCGCCTTCTGACCCTAGCTTGCTTGGCCTTGCTAACACTGAACAAATCATGGAAAGATAGGCATTTAGATAACTTACTATATACGTGTATCTTGAATTGATAACACGCAACCTTATCAGTCTACCCATGCGTTTCTATCTGACTCGTATATATACACATACATTTATACAGCACATAGGTTCATATAATCACTAAAACACGTAGCACATAAAGCACATAATTAATTTCTAGATTTATAATTATTTTTAGAATCAATTCTAGGCTTATACCTGCATTACTAGTCTTATCTGATTTTATTATAATTTTTTGGGATTTATTCGGCTCAATTATACTCCTACTAGGACCTACGAACTATCAATTATCACCAAACCACTCTCTTTCGGAAGAAATTATAACTTACAACTATTTTTATTGGATTCGTTTCATTTTTCTGAGTCTAGGGGTCTTTGTTTCGCTCAAATCGGACTAACGGTTGAATTATTATGAATTAAACAAGATTTAATTAATTAATAATTAATTATAAATAATTAATTATAATTAAACAATCCTTAATCATATTTTTTAAATAATTAATTAATAATTATTGTATTTTAAAATAATTAATCCCTAATTATTAGGAATTATTATTTATTACAAATTATTATTACTTATTCGATCAGATCGATTATTTACAAATAATCAATCGATTTAATTAACCGATACGCTATTTATCAAATAACTACGAATTACTCGAATTATAGACCAACTTAACGATTAATCACTCGTATAACTACGAGCTACTCGCGATTCTCGCCTAATTACCGAACTATTCTATTATTATTGAAACTCATACGATTCGCTAAACAGATAATTACCGATAACTATTATACGATACGAATAATTATCACAATATTATTCGAATAACTAACGCTCGAATAATAATTCTAATTACCGAATCATTATTCGCACTATTAACTAATTATTAGATTATTAATTACCTCACTTAATTATTTCTAATCCTTATTTACTAATTAATTACCTAATTATTAATTAATTACCCAATTATTAATTAATTAGATAATTAATAAATAATTAGATAAATAATTAAATAATTAATTAAATAAATAAATTCAAATTTATAATTTAATAAAATAAATCAGAAATTATAAATACTATTTTTCAGAATATCAAACTAATTTTTAATTAATTTTTAGAATTATTAAAACTAATTTTTAATTACTAAAATATAAATAATTATTTATTTTATTCAGAAACACAAAAACATAACAGGATTTAGGGTTTTTAGGATTGAACCTGGGTCGAAACCGGGTTGCAACCGGGTCGTCCCCGACCCGATCGGGTCGGGAAGAACACCGCCCTACAATCCCAGAATCCGACGCTGGCGGAAATTTTCGACGAGACGAAACGCTCGATTCAGTTCGTTCCTTCTACGTTTCTGAGGCACAGCATCACAACGACGTCCCCCCTTCCTTCCTTCTTCGTCTTCGTCGAACACAGTGCCGAAACCGCGAAGAACACGGCGGCGGCGGCGAAACTCCGGCGATGCTAAATCGGACACCAAACATCACGAAACCGGTACCGTTCGACTCGCACAACAACGATCTACTCATCTCCAACAACAATAACATCAAACAACACACAGAGAATCAAACCCGAATTCAAGAACTAAACCCGAAAACACGAAATTAAAATCAACTCAACAATCAACAAAAATAATCACATAAACAGAAACTACGAATCACCAGCTTCAATTTGACTACTTACACGCTCGATTTGGTTGTCGGAATCACCTTCAAAATCGCGATTGATCCTCCTGCCCTGTTTGTCACAGAAACCCTAACCCTAATTCCTTTTTCTTTTTCTTTTTATTTTCTGATTTTTCTGTATAATTAACTGATTTAATTACTAATAAATCATGTATTTATATTTATGAAAATAATACCCCTAAGTAAAATTAAGGGTCTAATTATACTCCTAATAAAAATATTTGGCCCCAATTTTTATAATTTTTGAGTAATAATATTGAATTTTTAAATATCCAATAATTACAAAATAAATACTAAAAATTCCCAAAAATTATGAAAATTACAAAAATACAAAGAAAAATGATATATGATAATTTCATGATCATATAAAAATAAAAATATAATTTTTGTGGGGTTTTTGGTACCCGAAGGGGTCCGGAAAAGTCGTTTTTCGCGAAAAAGGTCAATTTGTAAAACGTCTAGGGGTTCAGAATAGCGATATGGTATAGGGCATTTTTAATAAAATAGAGCCAATGATTTTGTTTGAAATACGGGCTTTTAAAACATAATTTTGAGTTGTACAGGTTTTAATATAATATATATAACTGACGATAAAACGCTCAATAAATATCCAAAACACGTTTGGATCAAAACAACCAACACATAACACATAGCAGTTATGGTTTAACGACTTAACACATTTAATCACATAATTTATCATTATTATAATATAATACAAGCGTAATTCCTCGGTCGTTACATTCTCCCCCCCTAACAAGATTCTGTCCTCAGAATCACACTATGCAAATAACTGAGGATACTTTGCTAACATTTCACTTTCAAGCTCCCAGGTTGATTCTTCAACCACTGGGTTTCTCCACAAGACTCTTACTAATGACACAGACTTATTTCTTAATACCTTCTCTTGACGATCTAAAATCCTTATCGGCTGCTCTATATACGAAAAATCTGCCTGAAGTTCTACTGGTTCATACTCTATTACATGCCTTGTATCAGGATTGTAATTCTTAAGCATAGATACATGAAATACGTTGTGAATGTGCTGCATATGGAGTGGTAAAGCTAACTCGTACGCAACCTTCCCAATTTTCTTCAAAATCTCAAATGGTCCAACGTATCGTGGCTTCAATTTCCCTTTATTTCCAAATCTGGTCAATCCTTTCCATGGCGATATTTTGAGCAATATGTGTTCTCCTTCCTGATAGTCCATATCCTTCCTTGCTTGGTTTGCATATTTGCTTTGCCTGTTTTGCGCTGCCTCGATTCGTTTTCGAATAAGTTCAATCTTTTCTTTTGTCTGCTGAATTAATTCTGGACCCAAAATCTTGCGTTCTCCAACTTCATCCCAATACACTGGTGATCTGCATTTCCTCCCATATAATGCTTCATACGGTGGCATTCCAATACTAGCGTGATAGCTGTTATTATAAGAAAATTCCACTAGGGGTAAATGTTCATCCCAACTGCCTTCAAAATCGATCGCACAAACTCGTAGCATGTCTTCAATCATTTGAATTGTCCTTTCACTTTGACCGTCAGTTTGCGGATGATAGGCTGTACTCATATTCAACTTCGTTCCTAGACATTCTTGGAATTGTCTCCAAAATCTTGAATTGAAACGAGGATCTCGATCCGATACAATCGATACTGGTACTCCATGACGCATCACAATTTCTTTAAGATATAAGTGCACTAGCTTGTCCAGTGAAAATTTCTCGTTAATTGGAAGAAAATGTGCTGATTTCGTCAATCGATCAACAATAACCCAAATTGCATCGTGATTTGCTTTCATCCTTGGAAGTCCCACTACGAAATCCATCGCTAGATGTTCCCATTTCCATTCTGGAATGTCTAACGGTTGTAATAACCCACTCGGACGTTGATGTTCTGCTTTAACTCGCTGGCATGTGTAGCATTTACTCACCCATTCTGCTATCTCCTTCTTCATATTCGGCCACCAAAAGTTTTCCTTCAAATCGCGATACATTTTCGTGCTTCCTGGATGAATGGAATACTTCGAATTGTGCGCATCTCGCATAATTTCTTCTTTTAGTTCTGCCACGTTAGGGATCCAAATTCTTGATGCAAAATGTAAAATTCCTTCATTATCTTTCTAAGTTGTAATCTCTTCTCCCGTTAAGTCGTCGTTTTGACTCATTACTTTATCTTGACAACGGCGAATCTTTTCTAGCAACCCTGGTTGAAAAGTCATAGCGTAGATAGTTCCTGCAGATTCATGGGGAATACAAATCTCAATTTCCAATTTGTCGAATTCTTTAACCAATTCTTCACATGAAGTTAACCGATTCAACCTTTCTTTTCTGCTCAGCGCATCTGCTACAACATTTGCTTTTCCTGGATGATAACTGATTGTAACATCATAATCTTTAATCAATTCTAGCCATCGACATTGTCGCATGTTCAGTTCCTTTTGCGTGAAAATATACTTCAAACTTTTATGATCCGTGTAGATTTCGCATTTTTCACCGTACAGATAATGTCTCCAAAGCTTCAATACAAATATAATTGCTGCCAATTCCAGATCATGCGTAGGATATTTCTGCTCATGAGGTTTAAGTTATCTCGAAGCATATGCAATGACGTTACCATGTTGCATCAACACACATCCTAGCCCGCGATACGAAGCGTCACTGTAAATAACAAAATTTCCTTGCTCGTCTGGCAGTACTAATACTGGTGCAGTCACCAACCGATTCTTCAACTCTTGAAAACTTTCTTCACACTTACTATTTCATTCAAACTTTTCACTTTGTCGAGTTAACTTGGTCAACGGTGTTGCTAACTTCGCAAAATCTTTGACAAATCTTCGATAATATCCTGCCAATCCTAAGAAACTTCGAACCTCTGTCGGCGTCTTTGGTCTTTCCCAATTCAACACAGCTTCAATCTTTGCTGGATCAACTTGAATGCCTTCTCTACTGATGATATGCTCTAGAAACTGCACTTCTTTCAACCAAAATTCACATTTTGAAAATTTTGCATAAAGCTGCTCCTTTCGTAATATCTCCAATGTCGTTCTTAACTGCGCTGCATGTTCTTCTTCCGTCTTTGAGTAGATCAAGATGTCATCAATAAATACAATGATAAACTTATCCAAATACTTCTTGAATACTCGATTCATCAAATCCATAAATGCTACAGGTGCATTCGTCAATCCAAAAGCCATCACAAGAAATTCATAGTGTCCGTACCTCGTTCTAAACGCTGTCTTTGGAATATCCTCGGCCTTGATCTTTAACTGATGATAGCCTGATCGTAAGTCAATTTTTGAAAACCATGCTGCTCCTTTTAGTTGATCAAATAAATCATCGATGCGAGGTAAAGGATATTTATTCTTGATAGTTAACTTGTTCAGCTCACGATAATCAATACACAGTCGCATACTACCATCCTTCTTTTTCACAAACAATACTGGTGCGCCCCATGGGGATACACTTGGCCTTATAATTCCTTTGTCGAGAAGTTCTTGCAACTGCTTTGCTAATTCCCTCATTTCAACAGGTGCCATTCGATATGGAGCTTTCGAAATTGGTTCAGTCCCTGGCGTCAAGTCAATAGTGAACTCGATTTCTCGATCTGGTGGAAGTCCTGGTAGTTCGTCTGGAAAAACATCAAGAAATTCACAAACTACAGGAATATCTTCAATCTTCGGATTTCCCTTATCAGCATCCCGTACATAGGCTAAATAAGCTTGACATCCTTGGCGTAGCAATCTTCTCGTCTGCATTATTGATAGGAATTTCTGCTTTTGCTTCTCACCTTTAAATATTACCGTTTCATTTTCTTCAGTTTGCAATTTCACTCTTTTATTCGCACAGTCAATCTGAGCATTATTACTAGATAGCCAATCCATTCCTAGAATAACATCAAACTCCCCTAACCTAAAAGGTATCAAATCAACTGAAAAATGACATCTCCCTATCTCAATATCACAACTCGGGCATACTCGATCTACTGCAACCTGATCATCATTTGCTAATTTTATGACTAACACTTCATCTAACCACTGGATCTCACAATCTATCTTAGAGATAAAATCTTCAGAAATAAAAGATCTAGTAGCTCCTGAATCAATCAATACTAAAGCATTTACGGAATTTACAGGGAGTGTACCTGCAACTACATTCGGACTCTGTACTGCTTCCTTCATTGACATATTGAAAGTCCTTGCTCTAGGCTGATTTTGCTGTGGTAGTGGAGGTGGAGGTAATGCTAAAACTCTTGGAATACCAGCGGCCATTGCAATTCCTCTGCAGTCTCTGGCGATATGTCCTTTTCTCCCACATTGGAAATAAGTAACTTCTGCTTTTCCCATCGGACATTCTCCAGAATAGTGTCCCCTTTGCTTGCACTTGAAACATGTGACATTTGGCTTGTTGCAAATTCCCGTATGCTTTCTACCACACGTTCTGCAATCAGGTATAGGCGGTCGAATAAGCCTTTGCTGAGTTGGAGCAGGTAGTTGATTACCCATCCTCTGCTTGTTTTGTTCTGGCCTCCTAAAGTTTACTTTTCCTCGAGCTTGAAATCCCGACCTTTTGTTGAAACGATTCTGAAAATTTTCTGGTCTTTTCTCTTTCTGAGCTGCTTCGCTTTCACCTTCAATAATCATAGCCTTCTGAACAACAGCCGTATAAGTTGTCAGTTTAAACACAGCTACCCTGCTACGAATCCATGGTTTCAGTCCTTGCTAGAATCTCTTGGCCCGCTTCTCGTCCGTATCCACTTGCTCTGGAACAAATCTTGCCAATTCAGTGAACTTGGTCTCATAATCCGCAACTGATAAGTTGTCTTGCTTCAACTCTAGAAATTTGATCTCCATCTGGTTCTTCATAAAACGAGGAAAATATTTCTCCAAGAAAAGATCAGTGAATCTATCCCAGGTCACCACACCTTCTTCTTCCAAAGCTTTCTTCGATTCCCACCAGTAATTAGCTTCGCCTTTCAGAAAGTAGCTAGCGAAATCCGTCTTCTGTTCTTCCTCAACCTTAACTAACGAAAAAGCCTTTTCCATCTCTTTCAGCCAAGCTCTCGCTTTTGTAGGATCCGTGGAACCCATAAATTCCGGTGGCTTCACCGACTGAAATTGCTTGAAAGTGACCGTAGGTGCTGCTGGGCGTACTTGATGTCCTGGATGAGCGGCTTGTTGTAACATCTATTGCTGGAACTGCTGTTGTTGTTGCTGCATTTGTTGTTGCATCATCAACATCTGTTATTGCATGAGATTAAACATCTGATCCATCTGGTTATGATTGTTTTAGCCCTCGGTGTTTCCATTTGATGAGTCGGGTTGTGCTCTTCTTTTAGGTGCCATCTTTCTGGTAAATAAACAATGGGTCTTCTTTAATAATAGTATATTAAACATATATTAAAACAGTTGATTTGGGAAAATAAAACAGCTTATTAAATAACTGAATAAATAAAACATTATGATGTGTTTAAAATTTATTTTTATTTTTTTAAAAACATAGGGGTACAACATGATCGTAAATAAAACAACATTTGTAAATATGCAATGGTACTGAAATAAATGTAAATGCTTAAATAACTGGAAATAAAATAAAGAAAACGTGCAAAAGATTATTTCATATATATATATATATAGGTAGAACACCAGCTACAGGTGTCAGTACTTGATACAAAAACCTATGATATAACAGTCGTACTGCTACTACTATCAGTCAAAGTCTGTAGCTATACTTATACAAACTAGTCATACAATACTATGTTGCCTCTATCTACAAAATATACATAATACAACACTCATCGATCTGCTAGTCTCAAAATCCTGGTGGTACGTGGCTCAACTCCTCCTGCAATGCCTCTAGCACTGCCTCGGTAAGTCCTAATGCTCTGCGATATGCTATCTCCGCACTAAGATCCTGCTGTCTCAAATCAGTAAGCTACTGAGAACTAATCCGATGAATCTGATGTAGCCTCTCTCTCAGTATATAATCTGGTCGTAATGCTCTGATAGGACCATCTGCCTGTGTCTCATACAATCCAAGGATCTCTCTACACTGGTTCTGCCATCTAATCCTCTCCTCCCTCTCTGTCTAAAAGCGCTGGTAAGTCACTGTATGATGCTTATGAAGATCAGTGCTGGAACCTCGAGAAGGTAATGGTCCATCTACCACGATCTCATCCATAAACTCTGGCTGAGGAAACTGATAAACTCCCGGAACAGGTGCATAAATGGCTAATGGGGCAGGGAATAAGACAGGCTGCTCCATAGGTGCATACACTGGCGGCTCCTCTGGCTCCATCTGTGGCATCTCTGGAATCTCGACTGGTGGCATAGGAATCTGAGGCTCTAAATCCTCCCACTGCGGAAGATCAACCATGTCAGGAATATCGAACATCGGAAACTCTAATGGTGGAAAATCTGGTATCTCTGGCTCAAAGTATGGAAAATAATCTGCAAAACCTGGTACCTCTGGGGGAAGTGGTATCTCTGGTGGTGGTCCAGGTGGCAATGGTGGAGGGGGTGGCAATGGAGGTAAGATCTGCTCTGACACTGGGGCTATTACCGGTGCAACCACTGGATCTGTCTCGGTCCTCTCCGTAGACGATGATAAAGAAGCCATCTAATATACATAAAAATAATAACACAAAAACAATCAAATCACAATCCTAAAACTCATAACTTCTAAACACATAAACAAACAATCCTAACACTCTTACTCCTATCCAATCTCATTTTCCTATCTTATCTTAGCCCTAACGTTCTTGTTTTCAAAAGTCAAACCTAAGCTCTAATGTCAACTATAACACCCTCCAAATCCGGGGTATAGATTTGGGGCATTATTAACAACAATTAACAACTAAACCTGCACAAGCGGAATATAAATATAATAATTACCCCGAACTATCACTACTCAGGATCTTTTAAGGTCTGAGTTTGAAAACAAGAATCATATACTACACTTTATTACAAACCCAACTAAATAAAACATGTCTCAAGAACTCTTTTTGTTACAAAACTTTATTATATCTACAATCTCACTACATAACTTGTATTCAAACTACACAAGACTTTTATTCAACCCAACATTACTACTTATCCTGCTACACCTGATCTGGCAATTCAAAGCTCTCTTCGGGAATAGGAAGGAACACTCTTGGTATAAGAGGGTCCCGCTGCTTGACTCGCTTCTTGACTATGCGGGTTCTGATGGGTTTCATTCTCTACCTTAACTGTAAAACAATAGGGGTAACAATAAAAAGGGATGAGCCAAAATTGCTCAATAAGCCTGCAACAATATATATAGTATAAAGAAAGAGAAATGAGTGAAACAATAAGCTGCTGGTTGGAACAACTATCTGAATCTGTATAGAATAGTAATTTGCCAATGATGGCGAGTACCAAATGAACAAGACTGGAAACAAGAACCAACATATGCACTATAACCTGCTGATCAGTCAGAATATAGTGCGGATCTATACCCAACTGCATAGACCCAACCAACATAAGGAGTACTCAGGCAACTATGGCCTATGAAATAATGGTCTGGGTAAAACCCAGCCCGCATAGTAAACATCCAGTCCAAGGCTTAGCATCCGGAACAATCGAAATGCTATTGATATATCCCAACACCAGGATATATCAGAGTATATGTAACAAGGGTAAAGGAATTGAAATATGAACAGGGAATTCAATAAATTGGGTAAATCAAGAATTGAAATGAAATTGGAATCAAGCGATAATAAATGGGTAACAGTGTATATGAACAATGATTATCAAAGAGAACTGATACGATAGAAAAGAAATATAAATCACTATTCTGAATTTAGAATAGGGGAAAAACTTGCCTTGCGCGTACTTAACCTGGTTTAACTTACCGCCTTCTGACCCTAGCTTGCTTGGCCTTGCTAACACTGAACAAATCATGGAAAGATAGGCATTTAGATAACTTACTATATACGTGTATCTTGAATTGATAACACGCAACCATATCAGTCTACCCATGCGTTTCTATCTGACTCGTATATATACACATACATTTATACAGCACATAGGTTCATATAATCACGTAAAACACGTAGCACATAAAGCACATAATTAATTTCTAGATTTATAATTATTTTTAGAATCAATTCTAGGCTTATACCTGCATTACTAGTCTTATCTGAATTTATTATAATTTTTCGAGATTTATTCGGCTCAATTATACTCCTACTAGGACCTACGAACTATCAATTATCACCAAACCACTCTCTTCCGGAAGAAATTATAACTTACAACTATTTTATTGGATTCGTCTCATTTTTCTGAGTCTAGGGGTCTTCGTTTCGCTCAAATCGGACTAACGGTTGAATTATTATGAATTAAACAAGATTTAATTAATTAATAATTAATTATAAATAATTAATTATAATTAAACAATCCTTAATCATATTTTTAAATAATTAATTAATAATTATTGTATTTTAAAATAATTAATCCCTAATTATTAGGAATTATTATTTATTACAAATTATTATTACTTATTCGATCAGATCGATTATTTACAAATAATCAATCGATTTAATTAACCGATACGCTATTTATCAAATAACTACGAATTACTCGAATTATAGACCAACTTAACGATTAATCACTCGTATAACTACGAGCTACTCGCGATTCTCGCCTAATTACCGGACTATTCTATTATTATTGAAACTCATACGATTCGCTAAACAGATAATTACCGATAACTATTATACGATACGAATAATTATCACAATATTATTCGAATAACTAACGCTCGAATAATAATTCTAATTACCGAATCATTATTCACACTATTAACTAATTATTAGATTATTAATTACCTCACTTAATTATTTCTAATCCTTATTTACTAATTAATTACCTAATTATTAATTAATTACCCAATTATTAATTAATTAGATAATTAATAAATAATTAGATAAATAATTAAATAATTAATTAAATAAATAAATTCAAATTTATAATTTAATAAAATAAATCAGAAATTATAAATACTATTTTTCAGAATATCAAACTAATTTTTAATTAATTTTTAGAATTATTAAAACTGATTTTTAATTACTAAAATATAAATAATTAATTATTTTATTCAGAAACACAAAAACATAACAGGATTTAGGGTTTTTAGGATTAAACCCGGGTCGAAATCGGGTTGCAACCGGGTCGTCCCAGACCCGATCGGGTCGGGAAGAACACCGCCCTGCAATCCCAGAATCCGACGCCGGCGGAAATTTCCGGCTAGACGAAACGCTCGATTCAGTTCGTTCCTTCTGCGTTTCTGAGGCACAGCATCACAACGACGTCCCCCCTTCCTTCCTTCTTCGTCTTCGTCGAACACAGCGCCGGAACCGCGAAGAACACGGCGGCGGCGGCGAAACTCCGGCGATGCTAAATCGGACACCAAACATCACGAAACCGGTACCGTTCGACTCGCATAACAACGATCTACTCATCTCCAACAACAATAACATCAAACAACACACAGAGAATCAAACCCGAATTCAAGAATTAAACCTGAAAACACGAAATTAAAATCAACTCAACAATCAACAAAAATAATCACATAAACAGAAACTACGAATCACCAGCTTCAATTTGACTACTTACACGCTCGATTTGGTTGTCGGGATCACCTTCAAAATCGCGATTGATCCTCCTGCCCTGTTCTTCACAGAAACCCTAATCCTAATTCCTTTTTCTTTTTCTTTTTATTTTCCGATTTTTCTGTATAATTAACTGATTTAATTACTAATAAATCAGGTATTTATATTTATGAAAATAATACCCCTAAGTAAAATTAAGGGTCTAATTATACTCCTAATAAAAATATTTGGCCCCAATTTTTATAATTTTTGGGTAATAATATTGAATTTTTAAATATCCAATAATTACAAAATAAATACTAAAAATTCCCAAAAATTGTGAAAATTACAAAAATACAAAGAAAAATGATATATGATAATTTCATGATCATATAAAAATAAAAATATAATTTTTGTGGGGTTTTTGGTACCCGAAGGGGTCCGGAAAAGTCGTTTTTCGTGAAAAAGGTCAATTTGTAAAACGTCTAGGGGTTCAGAATAGTGATATGGTATAGGGCATTTTTAATAAAATAGAGCCAATGATTTTGTTTGAAATACGGGCTTTTAAAACATAATTTTGAGCTGTACAGGTTTTAATATAATATATATAACTGACGATAAAACGCTCAATAAATATCCAAAACACGTTTGGATCAAAACAGCCAACACATAACACATAGCAGTTATGGTTTAACGACTTAACACATTTAATCACATAATAATACACATAATTTATCATTATTATAATATAATACAAGTGTAATTCCTCGGTCGTTACATCAACAGCCTCACAATAGATGATTGGAGACTCAAGCATAGCATAACTCAGTTTGCTGCTTTGAATGAAGTCCATCATTTTATGATAGACTTTAGATATAGGAATTTGCTCGTTCACCAAAGCCACGAAGTTGTTCTTTTCATAGACATACCCAGTTTGAGACATGATTTTGACTATAGGTGTCATTGATGTGCTTGATAGTTGTTGTAGAAAGAGGGTTTTTGCTTTGTAGACGAAGAGAGATTAGAGAAATTGCTTGATAAAGATAAAAGTAAAAGTGAAAATGAATTTGGCTTTTATACTCTCTCAAAAATAAACTGTTAAAAATTAAAAAGTAAAATAAAGTAACCAATCAAATTAGCCCAAAATAGCCGTTTACAAATAAAAAAAACTATCAAAATTCTAATGATTATCCATCGAAATATACTTACATGCTGTAAGTAAATTCAATGGATAATGCCTAGAATTAACGGCTAAGATTAAAAGCAGTTTGACGGATAAGATTAAAGTACCCAGAGTAATATTTGATACTTCAACGGATGAAAGAATTCAACGGATATTCATTTTCAATGGATAATGAACATCCGTCGAGATGTAAATTCTGACTAATTCAAAATTTCATCTTTTGACAGGAAATATCAAATTTTACTCTAGCTGCATTTCAATTTGCTTAGACATCAAAACATACTAAGAGTAATTAAGCATACCTAACTCACTTACCAACCTAGTAAAGGTGGATTCATCAAGTGACTTGGTAAAGATGTCTGCAAGTTGTTTCTCACTTGGAACAAAATGAAGTTCCACAATACCATTCATAACTTGATCTCTAATGAAGTGGTATTTGATGTCAATGTACTTGGTCCTTGAATGCTGTACTGGATTCTCAGTAATTGCAATAGCACTTGTGTTATCACAGAAAATAGGAATCTTATTCACCTGTAGACCATAGTCCAACAGTTGATTTTTCATCCATAAAATCTGTGCACAACAGCTACCAGCAGCAATATATTCAGCCTTAGCTGTAGAAGTAGAGGCTGAATTTTGCTTTTTACTGAACCAGGATACTAGCTTATTTCCTAGAAATTGACAGGTTCCTGTAGTACTTTTCTATCAATTTTACAACCTGCATAATCTGCATCTGAATAACCTGTTAGATCAAAACCAGAATATCTAGGATACCAAATGCCAAGTTTTGGTGTTACTTTGAGATATCTGAAAATTCTCTTAATAGCTACTAAATGAGATTATCTAGGATCAACCTGAAATCTAGCACAAAGACATGTAGTAAACATTATATCTGGCCTACTTGCTGTTAAATATATAAGTGGGCCAACCATGTCTCTATAGCTTAAAATATCCACAGACTTTTCAGTAGTGTTTAATTCAAGTTTAGTTGCAGTAGCCATGGGAGTTTTGCAGATGTGCAATCCATTAAATCAAACTTCTTTAAAAGATTATAAATATATCTGGTTTGACTAATGAATATTCCATCACTAACTTGCTTAACCTGTAACCAAGAAAGTAAGTTAGTTCTCCCATCATGCTCATTTCATATTTACTTTGCATCAATTTAGAATTTTTCTTGCAAAGCTTCTCATCTGTAAAGCCAAATATTATATCATCTACATAAATTTGAACAAGTATACTAGAACCATTAACATTTCTATAGAATAAAATTTTATCAACGGTACCTCTTGTGAAATTATTTTCTAAGAGAAACTTTGACAAGGTGTCATACCAGGCTCTAGGTGCTTGCTTCAGTCCATAAAGTGCTTCCAAAAGATAGTATACATAATCTGGAAAATTGGGATCTTCAAAACCAGGAGGCTGATTGACATAGACTTCCTTCTCTAAATTTCCATTAAGAAAGGCACTTTTAACATCCATTTGATAGACCTTGAAATTGACATGGGCTGCATAGGCTAGAAAAATTCTGATGGCTTCAAGTCTTGCAACAGGGGCAAATGCCTCATCAAAATCTATTCCTTCTTGTTGACAATAGCCCTTAGCAACCAATCTAGCTTTGTTCATGACTACTATGTCATTTTCATCCATCTTGTTTCTGAATACCCACTTTGTGTCAATAGGATTCTTTCCTTTAGGCTTGGGTACCAGTTTTCAAACTTTATTCCTTTCAAATTGGTGTAGCTCCTTCTGCATAGCTAAAACCCAATCAGGATCCAACAGAGCTTTTTCTACCTTTTTAGGTTCTTCCTGTGATAGAAAGCTACTATAAAGACATTCTTCTTGAGTTACTTTTCTTGTTTGCACTCTTAAAGATGCATCACCAATAATTAATTCAAATGGGTGATCTCTTGTCCATTTTCTCTGTTGTGGTATATTAGCTCTATATGAAGAGGCCTCATAATTGTCTTAATGAGTGACTGAGTTTTGATTAGAATAACCCCCCCCTGAGTTTGTGGATCTATGACTTGAAGTTGGGGTAATTTCTGATTATGATTTGTATTGGCTTTCAACTCCTATTGATGGATCAACGGATGTTGTTCTTTTCCTTTCGACGAATAATGCAGATTGTCTTTCAACGGATGATGCACTAGGTCTTTCGACGGATGTTGAGTTATGTGCTTCATTGGTTGTGGACTTTTCTGTATTGTCCTTAGATATTGGTTCTTGATCACTTTCATCATCACTATCATCACAAATCATCTCAACATTATCAAATTTGAGGCTTTCATGGAAATTTCCATCTTGCAGTCCTTCAATCTTTTTATTATCAAACACAACATGCACAGATTCCATAACAATGTTGGTTCTGATATTGTAGACTCTTTATGCTTTTCTAACTGCATATCCAACAAAAATGCCTTTATCTACTTTAGCATCAAACTTTCCATGTTGATCAGTTTGATTCATTAAGATATAGCATTTACAGCCAAAGACATGAAGAAATTTTAATGTTGGATTCCTGTTCTTAAATAATTGGTAGGGTGTCATGCATTTTGCTTAATCAACCAAAGAAATATTTTAAGTGTAGCATGTAGTATTTACAGCTTTTGTCCAAAAATATGTTGGTAACTTTAATTCTTCTAGCATTGTTCTTGCAGCTTCAATAAGAGATATGTTCTTCCTTTCCACCACACCATTTTATTGGGGGGTTCTTGCTGCTGAAAACTCATGCATGATCCCATTCTCTTCATAAAATACCCTCATCACGGAATTCTTGAACTCGGTTCTATTATCACTCCTGATTCTTCTAACTTTGAAATCAGGATGATTGTTAACTTGTCTTATGTTATTGATGATGATTTCACTAGCTTTATCTTTGGATTTTAGAAAATATGCCCAAGAGAACTTTGAGAAATCATCCACAATTACTAGGCAGTATCTTTTCTTTGAGATGGGCAATACATTGACTGGTCCAAATAAATCCATGTGCAGTAGTTGTAAAGGTTCTTCAATTGTTGAATCAAGCTTCTTCCTGAATGATGCATTGATCTATTTTCCTTTCTAACAGGCATCACATAATCTATCCTTTTAGAATTCCACTTGAGGAATACCTCTTACCAAATCTTTACTGACTAGCTCATTCACAGTCTTGAAGTTAAGGTTGGACAGCTTCTTGTGCCATAGCCAACTTTCATCTTGACTTGCCTTGCTGAAGAGACAAGTGACAGATTCTGTATCTGATGAGTTGAAATCAGCTAGATACACATTCCTTTTTTCTCACACCAGTGAGAACCACTTTGTTGCTTTTCTTGTTAGTCACAACACAGGCTTCAGAATTAAATGTTACTGAGTTGCCCTTTTCACAAAGTTGGTTGATACTCAAAAGATTGTGCTTGAGTCCATCCACTAGGGCAACTTCTTCAATGATGACATTATCTTTAGAAATCAAGCCATATCCCACAATATAACCCTTGTTGTCATCTCCAAAAATGATACTTGGGCCAGCTCTCTCCTTGAACTCGGTGAGCAAGGTAGAATCTCCAGTCATGTGCCTTGAGTACCCACTATCCAAATACCAAAGATTCCTTATGTTTTCCTGCACACAACAAAATCAAATCAAGTTAATTTTGGTACCCAAATTTCCTTGGGTCCTGTTTTGTTATCCTTTTTCTTGGGCTTCTTAGGCTTATCCTCATTTGACTTAGGTATTTGAGATTCATCCTTAGTCATTTGAATAGAACCTTTGAAACCATTCATCATTACAGAATTATCATGCACAGGCTGGTTAACATGGAAAGGCATATTTTGTGCAAACATGTTATTTCAGTAAGATATATTAATGGCATTTGTGGCATACTAAATGCAGCATAATAAGGATTTTGTGCAAATGGCATATTAGCAAACAATGCATTTAAATTATGTGTAGGCATAACATTCACAGGCATTGTGGGCATGTTAGGAAAAGAAGAAGGTGCAGACATGGGTGATGGCATAGCAAGTTTGCAATTAACAGACAAATGATTAACGCTACCACACTTCACACAAGTTTTTCTAGGTGCATATTTATCAGGTGTGTAGTTGTTGTGTTTGTTAATTCCTACTTTCCCATTCCTATTATTTTTCCTTTTAAATTATGCTTTAACCTTAATTTTCTCCAATCTGTCATTCAATTGCTTGATTGACAGATGCCCTACATTGACTCTCTTGTCCTTTTTCACTTGACTTTTTTTTTCTGGAACAAAGTTCTTAGAAACTGATTCATATTTCTCATTTAACTTAGCTAGCTGGGATTTACTAACTGGATTTCTTTCACTCAACGGATGTGGTTCCTTGTCTTTTGACGGATAATTCTTTTGATTATTCGACGAATAACATTCATCATCCGTCGAATCCACATCCGTTGAAAGTCCTTCTTCCAAGTTGGAATTCAGTTTCTCTTTGCTCTTTTTCCAAGCTTCATCACAAAAGGATTTTATACCTTGAACTTTAGTAATTTGAGCATGAAAATCTCTGGATGATTTCCATGCCTTGAATACTTCATGTTCTTATTCAAGCTGCTTTCTTAAAATCTCAATTTTCTTTAAAGATTCAGTTAGTTCATCTTTAGCAGTCTTGCACTCTATCTTCGGTTTTTTAAACTCAACAAATTGAGTTTCTAACTAATTGTTTCTTTCACTTAAAAACATATTGTTCTCTTTAATTTTAGTGTTTTCTTTAGTGAGCGATTTGAGTGTAACACGCAAATGATATAATTCATTAGACATGTCATTTATAGCATCATTACACTTAGTTTTAGATAAATGTGCTAGATTAGTGGTGATTACCTGACTACTTGAAGAACTAACTTCTGCTTCATCTGATTTGTCCATCAGGGCTAGATTCACATAGCTTGTATCCTCATATTCATCCAATCCATCAGCAGTCCAGTCATTTTCTTGAGTTAGAAAGGCCATTTTCCTTTTGTTTGAGCAAATCAAAATACTTCTTTTGTAATCCACAGGCTCAAACTTCTTTCTGTCAGAATCAGGCTTTCTGCATTCACTTGTAAAATGACCACTCAAGCCACACTTGAAATATTTGAATTTTGACTTGTCAACCATGTTTCTGTTTGGCTTGGTTGCTCCAAAATTCTTTTTGAATTTGATCTTGGAAAACCTTCTGGATAGAAAAGTTAGGTGTTCATCTAAGTCATCCATATCATCTTGACTAAGATGATCTTCATGTTCAGCTACTAGCCCTTTTCCCTTACCTTCACAAACTCTAGGGTTTGGTGCAGAATCCACAACTTCAACCTTTATCTATTTCTCTTTCTCAGCAACCAATGCAATGGACCCTCTAATCTTTCTTCCTTTCTTTAGCTTCTCATCTTGCTCTATTTCAGGCTCATAGGTCTTGAGAATCCCATATAGTCTGTCCAAGGTGAATTCCTTGTAATCTTGAGAATTTCTTAATGAGACTGTCATAGGCTTCCATTCCTTTGACAGAGATCTAAGGAATTTAAGGTTTGAGTCCTTTTTTTGAGAGACTCTTCCATGCAACTTTAGAGCATTTAGTAGTTTTTAAAATCTACTAAATATGTCAGTGAGTGATTCACTTTCTTCACTATGAAAATGCTCATATTGTTGAATCAAGAGTTGCATTTTATTTTCCCTTACCTGCTCAGTTCCATCACATATAACTTGAATAGTATCCCAGAAATCCTTAGCTGTTTTGCAGTTTATGATATTGTCAAACATGTCACCATCAACACCATTAAACAGAATATCCATGGCCTTCTTATCCTTGTGAACTTGTTCAATATCTGGATCAGACCATTCTGCTCTAGGCTTTGGGATGGATGGCTAATTTCCTGTAGCAGTTCTCATGGGAACATGAGGACCTTTCTCAATGCAGTCCACATATCCTTTAACTTGAAAAAGAAGATGCAGGTGCATTTTCACCTTCCAGTGGTGATAATTGTCTTTGTCCAGAAATGAAATCTTCACTCCAACATCTTTTATGTTCATCTCGTTAGTTATTGTGATCTTTAAACTCTTTGTACTTCAAGAGCTTGCTCTGCTACCAATTGTTATTCCCAAACAGTCTAACAAAGAATTACAGAAGGGGGGGTTGAATGTAATTCTAGTACTTTTTCAATTTTAAGAACTATTCTACTATGAATGTATATCAGTGTTTGATTTAGCTAAAGTGCGGAATGAAAGTATAGAAGAAATCAAACACAAGGTAATCAAATACAAGTATTTAAAAACTTTCTGGTGGATTGAATTTATCCACCAAATATATATATTAATTTGAGAACTCTGTGACGCAATGTCTTTACACACAGCTGCTTACAAGTTGAACTTACAAGAACAGAGAATTTTTTTACAAATATTACTTTATCTATCTCTCTGGTAATTGCTTACTAACTTAGATACTATTTTACTTGCTACACTTGGTTTATATATCACCAAGTTACATGATAAAAAGATAAACAAATAAGATAAAATGTTTATATTCTAATTTTATGCTTCTTCATTTCTCAATCCAGCATCTTTAAATATCTTCAGTATAGCATGGAAATGGGAATGCTTCTTTGTTCTCTAAAATATGTAAGTAGGTTGTCACATTCCATTTGCATACAATCAACGCATGTGACTGTCAAGTCACTATCAACTGCTCTTTTAAATTTGTTCATCTGTTGGAACTTTGTTGGATCATCCGTTGAGAGTCTGATTGATCATCCGTTGAGACATTAGTTGATTATCCGTTGAAGCCTTGTGGAACATCCGTTGAGACTATCTTCATGGCACTTGACTCCATTTCATTTATACAAGATTACAAGGTATCTAATATTTATAATTGACCAACCTATCTTGCATATCAATCTAGTAGTCAACATGACTTAAAATATTCTATAACATCCAGTTCTTTAAGGCATTACAATATGCAGAAATGTGCTACTAAACTTATTAATGTATAAGCTACCCTTTCAACGGATGTTAAAAGTGATCATCCGTTAAAAACTACAAAATCACTGAATTAAATCTACTAAGTGTTTTGTTTAACTTATCATCAAGTACACAACATATTCCTAATAATAAGCGATTATTAAAAATTTTATCTGCAATCAACCTGCATTTTACAATTATCCGTAAAATACGGTTCGATTGCGAGTGATGCGAACGGTTAATACGATTGAGCTAATGCGGTTGAGCGGTTTATGGGTAGACCCCTAGCACTCGGGGTCGGGACCGGCTAAGTGGGTCCAATAAAGGGGGTTAACTTTGTATTTATAAAGGGGTGGTGCTAAATGCAATAAAAAATTACTCTACGCAGTAACCGCAAATTACTTTTAAGACCCCCTAGGTGTTAAATGCATAGCCTCGTGAATCTAATATGCACAGAATTCAACTCGCTGCTTTTATTACTATACTAGTACTAGTATTTTGAACATTTTAAATTTAGTTCACAAATTACTCAATATACATTTTTTTCATTTAAACATAATTTTTATTTATCTTTTCAATATAATTTTTTTTATATTTTAAAATTATACTAAAATATCTATTTATTTTTTCAATATCCTTTTTATTTCGGATATGATTAAATATATTTCGGACGAATATCGAAATTTTTTACCAATTTAATATATCCAACACTACTTATTATGTTCTCCATCTGTCCCATACGAAATATACATTGAAAACGAGGATAACGCTCATTTATAACATATTTGCATAAATTATTTTAATTTATTTTTTCTTCTAGATAAAATTTTGATATTTGAAGTTTAATACACAAAAAGAAATTTTAAATTGAGTTATGAAAATGTGTTTTTTATTCAACTTAAAATGCGTGTCGAACATTGGAAAAACTGTATACAATTGAACATGATGGAGTGAGTATTTAATATTCAAGATTTTATTAAGATTGTTAAAATTTTGCTTTTATAAAAAAGAATATTTTTTTTCAACTAATCATTTATAAAAAATATTTTGAATCAATTTAAAAACTTTCAAAATAGATATCAAAATTTTTAAATAATAAATTTTAATTTGACGACTCTTACTATCTAAGCATAACAATTACAAACGGATCGGAAAAAGTTTAGAAAACAAAAAAAAAATCCCAGATTTACACTGAAAAGAAGCAAATGCATAACATTAAACATGCACGGTTATTTTTGTTGCACAGAAAATGAAGAAGGCTATTATAATAATTACCTAATATTGCGTGAAGCAATTATTTACAACATTTAGCAATTATGTAACAAAGACGTGCCGTCAAATATAAGTATTAAAGATCCCGTAAAAACTTTGACTGTTTTCCCTGGCAATTTAATTTTTACTTTATGTATGTGTTCTTTTAATTTCCTTAATGCATTAATAGATTTGATTATGCGAGTTAGCAGTGCTCTGTAGGTGGTATCAGTTCAGGATTTGGGAGTGCATGCGTTGCTTATGGAAAATGACCTTCAATGCTACTCCTTCAGTCCCTTCATTTTAAGGTGTATAAAAAGTATAGTTATATAACTTATTTTTACAATTTTCTTTTTCTGAATAAAATTTGAATGTTTTAATTTTTATTTAAAAAAAAAAAATTGTAAAAAAAAATTACACAACTATACTTTATATAAAATGTGTGTCAAACACTCTCTAAAAAATATAAACAATTGAAAGAGAGGGAAGGAGTCTCATACAACATTACAATATTAAAATTGTAGAGTCTATACTAATCCACCAATTACAGTCACCACGTTATTGGAATAACCGACTAGCAGGAAAGGATGATCTCGTTTACTAAATATCTAAAATAATCGACATTTACCTAGTCTAAAGTATAATTAGAGAAAATAGTTCCTATTTCAATTCAAATTTGTAAGCCAAATAGTAAATTTTTACTATATGAAATGTTATCATCAACATGCATGCACTGAAACCAATGCAGATTGTAAATTTCAGATCACATAGAAATTTCGTCGAGTTGGCAGTAAGCATAATCTCTGTGCTTCTTTGTTTTGTACTTGGCCGGATCCTGTTTGTTAACAAGTTTGGGATGTGGTCCAACTTCCATCTCTTCTGGTGGCACCATGAACACTGGCCATGACATTCTTGCTTTTTCCTTGTTCACTGTTGTTCTATGAATAATTGCTTTATACTTGCCATTGCTCACTATCTGCGTACATTAATGCACACAGTTTAATGTCAAGATTATATAAAGTTATGTCTTGAGATTATATAAAGTTTAATGACAGTGATAGTGAGTAAGTGCTTGTTTGGTTGGCAACAGGAAGTTATATGGGTAGTCACTCACCATAAGAAGTGCAAGTTATTAAGGTGGCGATTGGTGATGAATAACTTTCAATATTTGATGGAAATTCAAACTCCTCGTGTAACTTCCCTTGTTTTTGTTAAACAAACAAGCAAGCAAAATGACATGTCCTGGGTATTTTTAAGTTCCTGGCTATTTTTATGATAAAAGTATAGTACCTTAATGATAGAACCAATATTAATGACAAGTGCATTTGGAATGTACTGAACATCAATCCAATTTCCCAGATGGAACACTTGAAGTCCCTGCACATCATTAGGAACAAGAATGGTCGTGGCAGTCATGTCAGCGTGAGGGTGAACGCCGAGTGCTAGGCCAGGACTTGGACAGGGTGGATAATGATTGATCTTCAATAGGCAGACAAGATCATCTCCACCGACTGCTGCTTTCAGCTCATTCTCCTGTAACCCTATTCCTTTGGACAAGCACCTTAGAAGCCTCTCCTTCACCGTGAGCAAATACTTTGTATACTCCTCAGTTGCCTCCCTACAATCGTCCAATATACAGAAAGTTTATATCATAGGATGCTAATAAGCTGTCGGACAGACTATGCCTCAATCGATATCAAAATGTTACCTGTAAGAAGGTGGATTTTTGGGCCAAAACTGATAATTAACAGCAGCAGGAGGAGATAATATTTGATAGAAATGATCCACACGTGCTTCGATGATACCATCAATTTCTTTCTCTAACTTGCTTCCATAACCCTCAATGCTCTTGGAACCAGGATGATTTGCATAAACTTCTTTCTCTTCTTGTGACAACTCGAAAAGACAAGCCCCAACTTCTTTCAGTCTTCTCATAACATCATCAGGAATACCATGATTCACTAACTGAAAAATACCCCACTCAGAGCACACATTGTAGATTTGAGCCACAAGTCCTTCATCGTCCTTGATAGAAAAATCGATAACAGGGACTTGAGGGAGCTGATCCTTGGTCGAAATGGTGTCTGCAACATCTACATCACGAATCATTTGTGCATCCATTAAATTCTTTCGTGGAAGAAGAGTGTTATGAAGACTACAAATACTGCATTTAAGAGTGTCTTGTGCAAGTTATTATCATGCCAAATCGCTCTCTTATTAGGTACTGGTCACTGACTATACAGGTGGCCCGATGAGCTACTTTAATAATGGCCAGCTAGTCCAGTCATATTCGGTTACCTTAATAAGGTTTAGTTTCTCTTCACTCCATCAACCACTTGGAACTTATAGATGAAAACATTGCAGCATGGTAGGTTAATTTGATTTAAACACTACAACTAATTTCTAATTACAACTAAACGTACGTAAGATAATTAATGATGCTGTTTATAAAGAAACTCAGATGTCATGGTAAACAGGACCACTATGAGCTATATGCCTAATTGTTCGAGATAATTCCAAAGTTCATATTAATATTCATTTTTATAGTTATTTTTAGATTAAAGATTACACAACTATTTTGCTATTTTGTTTTAAAACTTGTTTATGGGCAGCAGCTTTTGGCTAAAAATAGTTAAAAATTTATTTTGTAAAATTCAAAAGTTAATTTTCCGAAAAGTGTTTTTGGGCTTAAAAGTTAATATTAGACAAAAAAAGTTCTCATTCTTTTAGAAAAAGCTATTTTTCAGTTTTTGTTGTAAGCAGATGCTAATTTAACTATCAAATATTATCAAAAACATTAATATTTTTAAATTTTGCATCAAAACATATATATATTAAAAAAATTATCAAACAATTTTTAGAACAACACTTTTTCTAATAGTACAATAATTTTTAACAGTAATCCCAAGCCTATCAATTTTATCAACATGGCTTTTTTTTGTCAAACAGAAATTTGGGAAATTTGTGTATATGCACCTTAAATTTCTTTATAATTGTAAAACTCATCCTAATAAATAATAATGATGTGATTTAAAATTTTATAAACAAGCGAAATATATAATATATTGGATAGAAATTTAAAATCTTCCATTTCAAATATTTACCTGAAAATATTTTATATTTACTTGAAAAATAGGAAAAGAAATGCATTATTAAAATCTATATCTAATTTATATGAAAATAATTTTATTATTTAAACTTAGAAAAGAATAATTATTATTTTGGAGGTATTAATTATATAGCTTTACAGGTGATCATGATTGTAAAAATCTATAATCGGCACTAATCGATTTAGATACCGATTAGAAATTAATCGATAAATCAAGGATTAATGGAAGGGATTAATCGAAACAAAAATCGGATATATTTAAATATTTTAATTATATTTAATATATTTACCTTATTTATTACTAAAATATATAATTTTAAAATATTAATAGAATTTGAAAATTTATATCAGTCAAATATTTTTTAATGAATTTTTAGAATGCAGGTGACATAAAATTGCAGGATCATCTTTGCATACACACCGATCTGAAATATTACTCCGACAATGAATCGAGCTACTTACACTCTGTCCCGCTCTTTTCTCTCCGGCCGTCACTCCTCCGCGGTGCTCCGTCCAACTCATCTCCTTAGTTCCAGATTCTTCTCCTCCTCTTCCAGATCACAATCGCCGTCGTCGCCGTGGCTGAGACCGTCAATTGGAGTCGCCGGAGGTATCATTTTCGCCGCCGGAGTTGCGTCGTATATCGGAGAACAAGTGTATGCGAAAGAGCTTCCAAAATCACCGGAATATATGCCCAAACAAGTGGTGTTGTATCAGTACGAAGCTTGTCCATTCTGTAACAAAGTTAAAGGTATGTGTATGTGTGTGTGTGAAACAGATGTGATTTACTTTTTTTTTTATCAGTAATTGTGATGAATTAGTTATTTGGTTTTACATTTCATTGATTATAATACTTGCAACAATTTATTATAACAGAAACATGTAAAATGTACTAAATATTAAGATACCCGATTAAAAACATTTTCGGAGGAGTAGCATTGTGCTTATCGGATAACCGGAAATGCAGGACATCTTGTGAGTGTAAGATGGTCTCTCTTTCGATTAACTTATTGTGATTAATATTCTTAAGGGATTGTTTTTGTTTATTCTTCCTTTTCCAGCTATCAAGTTATATTTGGATTGACATAATACCACAATAGCATGCATTACTGAAAAACTAAATGCTCGTGTCAATTTTTTTCCCCTATGTGATGTAAAGTAATGTAATGCACATTTCCATATTTGTATCTGTCACGGAAACAAGAAATGTACAAGTTGTTGCACTTGTCGGTACTGTACAATAGATGATTAAAAATGAGCTATGCACAAATTATTTTGCACGGCGTGATTTGCAACAACTGCGTATCCATGTTGTTTTGTTGCGCAATCTAGCAATGTGCAAGTAGTCAGTGATGTGCTACAGATGCTATGCATTTCTGTAATGCAGGGGTCCCGAAAAAATCAGAAGTTCATTCATAAAAAATTTAAAAAATTCAGAAGTTACGCATGTTTTTGGTTCATATCACCCAGGTTGGTCAAAGATAAAGTATTAAATGTGGGATCTATGTGGTATTTTGCGAATTGTTCCCATTTTGGTATCGTGAGCAATTTTTTTCCGGCCATATTGTTGTATCCTAGCCAAAACCCATAAACTAAGCACATTATATTAAAGCACATCTTAACTAATATTTTTTAAATATTTGAACATATTGTATTGTGTTTGTGACATTAAAAATGTGAGTGCATTGGAAGATCTTATTTCTCTTTGTTTATCAGATCCAACTTGTTATGCAGGGGTTTGTATGTACGATTTCGTATTTGTAACGTGATTTGTCTAAAAATTCTCTTCAACTACTCAAGCTTTCATTAACAAAAGTGCAATTTGTTACGGTTTTTAGCTTTTCTGGACTATTGTGATGTGCCGTACCAAATTGTGGAGGTGAATCCATTTAGCAAAAAGGAAATCAAATGGTCTGATTATAAGAAGGTGCCTATATTAGTGGTGGATGGAGAGCAGATGAACGATTCATCAGGTTATTAGCTTCCCTAGCAAAACTCAGAATATTCTAATATAATTATTTTTAGCTCATGTGTCGTCTTTTGCAGTGATTATTGACAAGTTAGGCAGTATGATGAATTCTGACACGCCAGTTAACGAAGTCCCAGATAATGACGAAGAGAAACAGTGGAGATGGTATTGTTGGTTTTTGTTTGCTACTTCTAACTTCTCAAAGGGCAATCTCATATTTATAAACTAAATTTATAAGTTGTATTTGTTTGTTAATATGGAGACCTGTTTAAACCTTATAGCCTGAATTGTATATACTATATATATATATCCT
This sequence comes from Apium graveolens, assembly GCF_009905375.1. NCBI lineage: Eukaryota > Viridiplantae > Streptophyta > Magnoliopsida > Apiales > Apiaceae > Apium > Apium graveolens. The sequence continues at coordinate 48,634,494 of NC_133649.1, forward strand.
ACCACGGCATGATTATCAAAAGTCTCCTTTCTATCTGCTGCCACATGGGTTGGAACCCCAAAAAGAGTACTTGTTAATAACAAAAGGCTAAAGTTATGTACATCAGGACCTTATATATGTTGTTTTAACCTCTTTCTCCTAGCTTTCCAAAAGATAGTTTAAACAGCTATACAATTAATTCATAAGAATACGTGTGAACCCAAATTCTACCAAAAGTTTGCGGATATGAATATGGATATTTTAAAGTTTGCAAATACTAAATACAATATTACAGATGTCGTATGAGATATAGCTATTGTGAATACTCAATTTTGTATATACAGATGTATTTTTTATCTGGTTTTTGGGGAAGTCTAGAAATCTTAAATGTTCAACTCTTTTAGCTCACATATTTCTCTAGGAAATTCGTAAGAAGAAAAGGATGAACCACACAACATTTGTAGCTTTTTAAGCTTGCCTATAGTTGGAGGAATTGCTGAAGGTTCAGGACACAGCCTGTTAAGCCCAAGAATTTTAGAAGAACCAAAATCACCGATTTCTTCTCGTATCCTGTCCGATTTTACACTCATCAAATCTAGCACCTTGAGATATTTAAATCTCGTGTACAACTTGATTTCTTCCAATTCAACTCTATCATTTCTATTAATAATTAGTGCCAATGAACGCAACTTTAAGTCATCGGAACTAAGCCCAAGAGATTTCAAGTACTTAGCAACCCTATTGTAAATGGCATTCCTTGATTGTCCCTGCAACAAACGATAGGACTCTGATGTTGTTTACTTGTATCGAAAATTTCCAATAACTTTTGTTCTGTGGACTTTTTATAACAAGATCGCGTAAGAATGAGGTCTCGTAATATAATATTATAGATGTTGCATGATATATAGGTGATCAAGCTTCTAATCTTGTAAATACCAAAAATTAACTTCCAGAATTGTTCATTAACTATTTATCAAGTTGACAGCACCGTTTTGTATCAATCATTGCCATGTATGATATGAATTCAATATCAATTGAGTTGTTTCTGCTTTCTTGATGAGCTGTTTGCTCTTTTACTTTTTTTTTTGTTCTTTTGAAATTTAGTTGAAATATTGGTATCCGTCAATCATATCCAACTGATACTGACATCTAGCCAATAACTCCAGTGAAAGTCTTGGAAAGTAGAGAAGAGAGATAAATTCATATATTAAGCTGAACCCAGGTCCTATGCTCAACAAGTAACAAATTTAGTGGCGAGTTAGCCTGAAACATTAGTAATTAATAGGAACATATTAGCCAACAACTATGAGTAACATTTATTATCAAGAACAATGTATCATCATATAAAGCATGTGATAGCTTAGTGTTTGTACCCAGTACCTTGCTTCCTCACTTTAGATCACTTTATAACCGTGAAATTTGTATGTTCAATTAGTGGAGCTATCTGTTGTTATTATTGCTATCAAATATTGTTGTATTGGCTATTTTCATTTTATCTTACAAAACCACTCTTTAGAATTCGAACTCATTTCTATATATGTTGACACAGTTGGGTAGATAACCATCTGGTTCATATGCTATCACCAAACATCTACCGTAACACTTCAGAGGCTTTGGAATCCTTTGACTACATAACTAGCAATGGTGAGAAATCTATATAACTGATGGGTCTGCCATATATATGATATTTATGATTGTTTTGCTGGTTACCGGGAGTCCTCTTGATATATAATCAAAAAAATATCAAGTGTCTGGTAGAAGTGCAAGTACTAAACTTTTGGATCCATTAATTCTGATATTGCTGTGTGTGCTTAACATACGGTCTCATATTTATGTGCTAGAAATGTGGATTATATTTATCCCGAATACTCTTACTCTATACTGGAAAACACATTCTTCCTATTGTAAGGTCATAGTGGAAGGACTAAGGGGTCCTAGTGGTTTCTTGAATGTGCTTTACGATGTTCTAAACTGTATAGATGTAGAGATCATATGAGTTTATTTGAATGTGCAGGTTTAGATTTTCATCTTCACCTCTTTCTTACAGCAAAATGCACATACCATGTTTAGTTTCTTAACATACCTATGTCTGATTTTATCTTTATTTCTTCCTCATTTTTCTTGCGTGTAAATATATTATTCCATTTATGTTAAATTTTATGCACATGTCCGTTGCGCTGTCGAGACTAAGTGGTAGTTTTAGCTATAAGTAATAATATGCAAAGTTGCACAGATTGTTGTCAAACCTTCATAAAAAACATTTCAAAACATCTGTGCTTTTATTGATATTCTCATCTTCTCAATTTTTGCTTGCATAGGTAATTTTGGCTTCACAGAAAAAATTACTGTGAAATATGCTGGGGCTGCTGCTATGTATTTTGTATCGAAGAATTTGAAGAAGAAGTATAACATTACTGATGAACGTGCCGCTCTGTATGAAGCTGCACAGCAGTGGGTGGAAGCACTTAATGGTCGTGAATTCCTTGGTAGGTTTCTGCACCTTTATTTTCTTAGACTCATGAGACATGAGTGCTCTTTGGAGTTGCATATTTCAGAGTATCTGAATACTAAACTACAAGGGTGTTGGTTGAAGCAGTAATGTAAAATTTGTTACCCTTCAAGTTTAATAAGCAATTGGGCCCAGGTTACTTTTTGCTAGCTGATCTTATGGACCAACAAATCCAGGGTTGGAGTAGAATGTAGAAAATTGTTAACAGAATATAAAGACTAAAAAATGCAAAAAAAAAAGTTTAAAATAACTACCTTTTAGATTTAACGGTATTTTTATCACAGTCAATGAGAGCAATATAAATCCTGGAAATAGAGGTATAATGGTTGCATTCCATGACTAAATATATTAGTATTTGGCATCAATGGAGCTGTTTGGCCGCTTTCTTTTTATTTAACTTGGGTTTATTTGTGTGTTTCGAGATTTGAAGTTTGTTCCTTATTACCATGTTTGTGGCTTTTGAGGTCTTGGAAGACAGCAAGATCAGCTAGAGTAGGCTTGGAGCCACCTGAAGCCAACAAACACATATAGTAAACATGGACATGGTAATAATACATAGTACCAAAGGAATATGCTTTCATAGGTAGTTTGAAGCCAACAAGATTGGTAATTTTATATTGTAAAATTTCTGTTGTCAGAAAACATATTGAAGAACTGGTAAAAGACGGGCCACGGGGTTTTGGTTGACCTTCGTAGTTCAAATATTGTTCTTCACAATTAAGTGCAGCTTGAAGGAATTTAATAAATAGAAAATGTGAGTGATCACAAGCACAGTGAATGTAGATAAATTTTTCAGGATGTGCTAATTTTAGTTCCTTGATATTCAGGATGTGCTAATTTTAGTTCCTTGAAAAACGCTCCTATGGGATGTAAAAATCGCGGTGTTAAAAACTATATTATTGGTGCTGACTGGGTGCATTAAATTGCAGATATTTTTTTTGTCAAATAACCCTGCAGCATTTCGCTCTCTGCATGTTCTAGACTGTATCCTCTTTCTTATTCAACTAAAATTTTGCTATATGTGGTCGACTTCAGGTGGCTCCAAACCTAATCTAGCTGATCTTGCTGTCTTTGGGGTGTTGAGACCTATTCGTTACCTGAAATCCGGTGTAGATATGGTCGAGAACACACAGATTGGTGACTGGTATGCAAGAATGGAGAGTGTTGTTGGTAAGTCTTCAAGGATCGTGATTCAAGAGTAGTGGAGTTTTGTGGGTGAATCTGCAATTTTTTGATATCTAAGGTGACGGGCAATATTTTTGTTCCTCGTAGAGTATATAGGGGAAGACTGCAAGTTTATAGGACACTTTTCAATTTCAGAATCCGTGTTTTGTAGATGAACTTTTTTGATATATATAAAAAGTTGTATAGGTCATCATTCAAGGATGAAGAATAAGATGGTGAACAACACGGTTTTGGGTGTTAGGACAGGGTTTGGGGGAATTATTGTTTTCAGATGGATCCTTTGGTACGATTTATATATCTATAATAATTTAAAGCGATTTTAATTTCTTCAACTACGGTGTTCACTTTTCCCAAAAGGGACTTTTATTAGCAATGTGGCATGATTTCTGTTTTCATTCATCTGAAAAATGGTTACTAGCCTCAAGTTAAATATGTTATCCGGCACGTTGAATCTTTAGACTTCCCGGATCTTTAAACTTGATTGTTTAAAGGTATGATTCGGTTGTCTTATGTTTATGATGTAGTCTACTTATATATTCTATTTCTTGCGTTTGTGTACTCCATATTTTTTCCCAGCTTGTGAAATGTACTCATCGAAATAAGAATTTTTTGGTTTTTCAAACTTAAAGGACGACGCCCTAGTTTGAGGGCAACAGTCTATATCACAACTAAAGAATGCTTATGTCTCTGTTCTTGATGTTTTTCTTGTTCTTTTGGAGTTGTAATTTAAGCAGGCATTATATATTGCAAAGTATCAGATTATCATGATCCTTTCAAAAGCCGTTAGGAGAATAATCATTGAACTGCCATAAGATAAATATATAAAAAAACTTGAAGATCAGAACTAGAACTTTAGACGAAGGCAGTGATTATATGATTTTCTGTAGCTTTTGTTTGAATTAATAAGAACTTGCTTCAGCATTTGGAGAGAGGACAATTTACTATGAAGATGAATTGTTTCAAAATATTTAACAGAAATGCTGTTTTTTCATATGAACACTAAGCCCAAATTGCCATTACAGACATTCCACCAGCACCTAACACAACTGCAACATAACACAATGACTGAAGTTTCAAATCTCCTTGTAATTTTGCCCCCATAAAATCAGGTGCCAAGAGATCAACCAAAGCCATATAGTTGAGTAATCCTGCTGAAGCCGCGTCTAATAGCCCTACCACTATCAGTGCAGCGGGGCTATTGTCAGTGTACACGTTTGACAAACCGATTCCAAGTATGATGCCAAACGGGGTTGTGGCGGAGAAAAAGAACACCATGATTGCATTCGTCTTCATACGATAATTAGCCTGATGATCAAATGCAAAAAATAAGCACGAGATTGAATAAACTACACACAAGATAATTGCAATAATGTGTTTCAATGACTCACCTGTAGAATGCAACCTCCTAGACCCATGCCTTCGAACATTTGGTGAAAACATAAAGCAGCCACAAGTGGCCTTATTGTGCATGGATTATCCGATGCTCCTAATGACAATCCAATAATCACCGAGTGCACAATAATCCCTAGCTCTAATACCTACACAACATAATTAAGCATTACATTTGTTAAATATCACTAGAAACAAAAAATCATAACACACTATCTCATGATCTTAATTTCTTTAATTAAGTAAGATGCGAGCGAGCATGTTGAATAATCTGAATAAAGTACTACAAATAAGATGATTCTATACAAGCAGTTAGCATTTCAAAACACGAATACATTCTTCAAGTAATAAGTTTTTGAAAGAAAACTACCTGAGCGACAACACGACACCTTAGTAAAGTTGAATCAAACCCCTCAGCTGCAACACCTCCGTGGCCATGACAATGATTTTGCAACTCCACACTGTCGTTAGTAACCACCTTTTGTTGATCAGTCCCCGGTTCCTTAGCATAATGTTTCTTAAAAAAACTCATGGCAAATGAATCAACCATCAACGTCAACACCGCGGAAAACATTGCCACTAATGTTGTGAAGGGATATTTATGCCATGGTTTATGAGGCAAACACTCAGACTTGAGAGCGTCGAAAGAGTCAGGTAACACGTGCATGTACCCCGTGGCAAGAATTACACCAGAGGCAAATGCTTTCACAACAACAAATAGCTTTCGGTCCGGACTAAGAGCAGGCACCGCGCGTGTTATTATTGGAAGACAAATGCCAATCATACTAGTGATCAGTATCGCAAAAATAGCTATGATTTTGAGTTTAAGCGCGTATGCTCTGTCGTGACATCCTCCTATCGGTCTTGTACATTCAGGTGGAGGTTCAGTGGCATTCCACTCACCGGAGATTCTTGAAACGGAGGACAAAATAATGAGAAATATGAGAAAATATTTATGGTTTTTGATGGAGAGAGCCATTGAAATGAAATGTTTTTTTTTACAGTGCAGTGAAGTTAGTTAGTTTTGGAGTTTCCAAATTTAAAGGAGGTAAAAGATCTGAGGGGGGAGGATGAGGATGAAATGACCATTAAGGTCTAATTACTATCTAGGAATCTTGTTCTTTTTGTAGGTAAATAGTGTGGTTCTCGAGGTTATTTTGGGGTTTTGGTGGGGGATGAGGTAAGCTTGTGTGTAGTGTGTGGGTCATGTGGGGTGAACTTGAGATTTTATTAACATTATTTTTCGGACTTACTTTTAAGTGATGGAACATGATAATGTGGCAGATGACTGGGTAATCCGACATGGCACAAGCATCTCAACAATCTGTGTATTAACCAATACAGTAGATCATAATATATAATAATAATATTATATAATTAAGAAAAGTAGTACAAAATATTATAAAATAAATATCAAATTTTAAATTTCTTTGCGTGAATAGTATTATTATGGCGTGATATATGGAAATAAATATATTTCCTAAACTAATATATTTGGTGTGCATCTGTAACCTAAAATTAGTTCCAGGAAATAATTTCCTTCTCAGCATGACAAAATTCATAACATAATAATTGCTAAAAACTAATACTTATATTTTTAAAATTATTATGACTTTATGTGTATATTTGTAATTTGGTATATTAAAACTTATCTTTGTCTAACTATTTTGTTTGGTAACATGTTGTACTTGGTTCTTTATTTTTTTTGGTGTTGACATGTTGTACTTATGGTGGACCTAGAAATACTTTTTTGAAATATATCAATGAAATATTTTATTCTTTTAATATTAACTTTAAACTCGTGGGATGTACAGATTATTTTTAATATTACATAATTTTTTGAATTTAATTTGAAGCAAAAATTTTAAGTTATGTGAATTATTTATTTGAAATTTTAATAATATGATTTGATAATAATTATTAATATACACATAGGTATATAAGTTAGTAATACTATGATTTTAAAAAATAATATAACTATTGAAATTTATATTTTTATTGATATTTATAGGTGCAATATTTTTTTTGGTGTTAACTTTTTGTACTTGTGGTGGATGGAGAAATACTTTTCTGAAATCAGTTAAGCGAATTTCAATGATTTTTTTTCTTTTAATACTAGCCAAAAATATGTGCAATGCACATATTATTTTTAATATTACATAGTTTTTTAAATTAAATTTGAACCTTTAATTAAAATTTCAACCCTCATCTATCAATAATAAAATGGCTAATCATATTAAAACTAATAGCACTTAAAAATGTTCAAAAATTTTAAATTGATTTTCAATTTGACACAATAAAAATTCAAAAAATTTAATTTAAAAAATCATGTCTAATACAACCTAGCCATGACCTACTTTTGTCGTCAAAATTTAATCAATACAAAATTGGAAAAATTCGAATTTAAAATTAAATTTCAAAATATCTGTATAAATCCCTAAGTTTAAAGAATCAGGACAAAGTCACAATTTTTAAATAATCTAGGTCAAAACTCAATTTTCTAGAAAAAAGTCTTATAATTTATAATAGTTTTGTTAAACTTTAAAATATTTTATTAAGAAAACTTTGGATAAAAGTCTGTTCCGATCCGACCCACCAAACTGTTTATCCCTGTTCACGCCATCATCAATTATTTTTTTATATAAATAAAATTAATGAAACTATTAATTTAAATTATGTTAGCTATTTTGACCCTTACGATCACTTTAATAAACTGGGTGGGTTAAAGACTCAAACCTTGTTTGGGCTTGATAATAAAATGGATTTACTAAGATATACAGTAATTGGACATTCAGCCCAAATTAAAATTATATTGGTCCATTCGCACTCTCAAACATAGTTCTTCGATTGCTCACTTAAACCCTTTGTCTGAATATATATAAACCTTGGATTTTTTATGCCCATAATATATTTTCTTGAGCAAGAAAAGAAGCAGCAGCGGGAGATGATGTCTGCCCTGTACCCCAAAGAAAGGGTTGATGATTACTTCTACATCATCCCTGAGGAAATCTTGGCAGAACGGTAAAGTCCTTGTTATGTTTCATGTGCGTTCAAAAGTTATGGTATCGTCTTATAAAATCTCCTACTTTGATCAACCTCCACTTAAATTATTATCAGAACAATACCACCACCATTACTAATGCTTATGATCTTCCTGAATATCTATTGTTCCGCTCAGATAGTGATTTGAAATTACTATGTTTGCGTTATGATGATGAAGATTGTGAAGAATTTCTCAAACTTGAACTTCCCGATGATGTGATTCGTCCAGTCCATTGGGCCTGCTGGCAAGCAACATCGGGTGGTCTCATATGTGTGTATTCCATCGATAATGCTAATAGATATAAAGATCGAATATATGTATGGAATCCTCTCATTCGAAGATGTAAAACTCTTCCGGTCTTAGATTTATCACGTATCTTGTTATTATATAGTAATTGGATGGCTACAGCTTTTGGATATGTGGCTTGTATTAATGATTTCCAGGTGGTACGGGTTATTAGTTATGGTTCAGACACAAGTCCATTATTCTTTGTTTGTGTTTACAGTCTAAACACCAATTCTTGGAAGACAAAAACCACTCGACAAGATATTTTTGTGGATGTGGTTTGTGTTTACTAGTAAATACTAATCCTACTTTTGTCCTCCCACCTTCTATATTCACTACTTGTGCTTCCACACCTATTCTATCTATGTCTCCTTGCACTTTTTGGTAATATATATTTTCTCTTAATACCAATCAATCTTCTGGGAAAATAATAAGCCTATAGACCAAGCAGTTCTTTCAAATTCTTCGCCTGGTTCGTATGCAGATCTTCCTTATAATTGCGGAAGGGGGGGGGGGGGGGACATAACAAAGAATCAATTCAACGACGAAAGCAACATACCGGGATCAGGAGTAGTCATCAATCTAATCACAAAAACCACATCCACATCTGCCTTATAAATTCAAAAGCCTACCTGCCAAAACTTGTTTAAAAATGACACCACAATTGCTCTCCTTCAACAATTGCCAATTTATTTACCACAAAACACCGACGAATAGCTGTATCTTTCCTAATTAAACACACACTTACATACATACATACATTCATTCTAAATTGTAGAATCATAAATTTAATTACTCACGCACACATGCTGACCTGACCTGACCACCGTATATTAAATTATAACTTTAAAAGTCCCAACAGATACATAAAGTCCTTACTTATTTCGTAAACTAAACACTGCCCTAATTTACAGACATGATCCACAAAAAGGACAGAATTTAAAATCACAATTAACTCCACGGCCACACACTTGACATCGAAGATCGACATGTTCACGCGGTAAAAAACTAGACAACGAAGGCGGAAAAAAGAGATTACAGTTGTTACAGTGCATAAGCTGGTCTTTTCCAGGCCACCTCCACACAGGCACGAAGAAGAGCTTCAGAACCTTATCGTATTCGACGAGATCAGAAGGTGATCTGCACTTGAAGCATTTGGCTGCGCCTGTTTTTACTACTTGCCGAACTTGATTCTCTACTCCACCTGCGAAGAAGAAAAACATTTCTCCTTTTTTACTTTTATGTTTCTCAAGATACTGTTTAGGATTCACGGTTTCACCGCCCTTTTTTGTATGTAAACAGGGAGGCTCTAGAACAGAGACACTGTTTCTGGACGTTTCCAGTTCCCACTATTCCTACGTCCTTCCCTTTTTTATTATCCCATTTTTTTCCATGTAGGTTGCCTTATTGTGTATTATATTAAAAAAATTAATTTTTCAAAAAAATTCTTTATTTTTTGTAAAAATAGATAATTAATATTATAATTTACAAAATTAATAATATTTATATCTATCATGTCCAAGAGTAACTATTTTATATCTTGTGCACTAAGCCGATCTTCTTACTTACTTCCTGGATAGGATCAGAATTGCATATATTTTATTCTCTCCGGACTCCTCAATATGGTTGATTTGATTTGATTTGATCCAAGTATAAGATCAAAAAATAATTTATTTTAGATAATAAATTTGTTTGAAAAATGAAATTTTAGATCATAAGTTTTATTATGTTCCTGATGTTAATTCCAAAATCTAATGATCGGAAGTTGTTCGTTGATACGAGAACTTAAACTTTCATCATGTATGGGTTTAAGATTTTTTCTTAATAAAATTCATAAAAAATTAGAATTAAAATTAGTGATTTGAAAGAGTTTGAAATGAGAATGTACTATTTTGTCCCACATTGAAATAAATAAATGGAGGTATTGGCTTTATATTGTATCACACACATGTGTATTGTAGTCTGTACAACTACTAAGGTCTGCGATGGTGCATGGTGTTCTTGCGTGCTTCACGGTGCCGCCGCACCGGACCGGGTCGGACCGGGTCAGGGTGATTTGGGCGAATGTCTTGACGTCTCGCGTACGCGAGACGACCTTGGCGAAAATTTTACTTATTTGTGATTTAATTTTAATTAGAATTATTTATCAGTTGGACTGGGTTATTGTTTATGTTGGGCTCAACAACTAAGTTCAGTTTCGGATGGGCTGGGGATTTTATTTATTTACGATTAAATTTTAATTAGAATTAATTTATCAGTTGTGCTGGGTTATTATTTTTGTTGGGCTCAACTACTGGGTTCGGTTTCAGATTAGGATAAGTCACTTTGTAAAAATGCTAAGTCAGATTTATTGAACCTGGACATGTAACTGATAAAATATATTCAAAATTAAAAACATTAAAACTGATTTAATGTGTGGATTAAATATATAAGTTGTTACATTTTTTATTTAAATTCAAAATCAACAATTTTGATTTATTTATTAAATGGACAGTTTTAATTTTGATATTATTGCAGGTTGGTCATTTATACTTAGCCTATAGTATAAATATAGGCTTAACTTGCTGAATTATACACACCACACCTTACATTCTCTTTTGCTCTATACTTTCTCTTATCTTCCAAACACAAACACAGTTAGTGGTTTTTCCGGCGACTGAGGTGTTAGTCGAAGTTGAGTTTGTTGTTGCTTAAACACCAAGCTCGAAACTGTTTTATTCTGGAGGAGGCGTTGCAAGCATCCCAACACAGCAGGCAGGGGAAATTATCTCTTCAAGAGCAGTCAGGGATTCGAGCAAGGCCTGACGACTCGGTTGTTTAGTTATTTCGTTTGATTGTACATGTTGATAGCCTCAGCTTTACTGTTTCTTTATCGTTGTGTTAAAGCTATGGTTATTGGTACAATTTCTATACTTTCTTTGTTCTTATAGTTACTGATATGCATTTTGCCTACATGTTTATTCGGGTCTATATATGAAAACCAAACCCAAATCCAAATCCAAGAATTTCGAGTTCGGACAAATTTATTCCGGTCGGAATGGTTAAGGTACTCATCGGGACGGTTCAAATTATCATTCATGCATTTAAATATTGAACTATCTTGGACATGATCCCCATCCACTTGTTTCAGAAAAATCTTCATTAACTTTGGCTTATCAGTTTCATCTAGACCCGACAACGTTCCGTGTCGTGTACAAATATTCCGTGTGCTTTCGTGTTTTCGTGTATTAAACCTTAAATCCGAACCCGACCCGGATTTGGATTTGTGTACCAATTTGGTGACACTAACTCGATACTAATATATTCGTGTTTACCCGCTTTGGTACACTAAAGTACACAGATTATATATGAAAAAAATTAAATATTAAAAAATGTAATAGATAATTAAATGGTCTTAAATAGTGAATAACAAAGTTCTGAATAGAAAAGCACGAATCAAGTGAAAATGTTTTTGCGTACAACAAATTACAAATTGTTCGGTATTCAAAAGAAATTAAAATCATAAAGTCAACTACTTGATCAAAATTAAGTAATATATATGGATCTAAATTGGAAAGAGAAGAGTTTGGAAGCGGGATATAAATATATATAGGGAGATGATCAAATAGAAACCAAAATAAAAATAGAAACTATAAACTAATTTTAAGCCATCAGATCAATCTAATCTAATCCTCCCCCTAAAATCACAACACCCAACTAATCTACACCCTCCCACACCCAATTTTAGATTTTTCCCTCTGTTTTTAATTTGATTTTTCCCGTCAAACGGTAAGTTTTTTTAAAATCCGACTTCACTATATTTTTCTCCATCTCTCAACGATCGATTTGCATACCATATGTGTTATGTTTCGAAATAATTTTTCAAAAAAAATTATTTGGTTTCTAGATTCTATTATAAAATGGTTTCTATTAAAGTAGTCCCATATATATACATATAGAGAGAGGGAGGATCAAATGGTAACTCAACTTGATTAGGTAACTTTAGTAACTAAATTTGAGGCATTAGATGGATTTTGTATAAACGGTCCAGATGATTTGGAAAACATAAAAAATAACTAACTACACGACGTCGTTAACATATGTTTAAAAACCTAATTAACTTGCATTTTTAAACACCTTAATTTGTTTAATTTTATAAAACATTTTAAACTTAATTTATTAATCTTAATATGTTACATTTTTTTTTAAATTGCAACACAACAAATTTCACTTTAAGATGAAAAATAAAAAAGGCATGTACAATGTTGATGTGTCATATAAATTTTTTAATTTTGTCAATAATCCCTTTTTACATTATTCTATCCCTTGTTTCCTAACAAATAGTATTTTAAAATTAGAAAATCTAAAAATAACATAAAACAAACAAATAAAACTCTAATAAAACAATATTCAAGATCAAAATTTTAAAGAACAAACAATTACTATAAAACACAAAATTGTTAAAAAATACAGAACACTAAAAAAAAGATCCAGTACACAAAATAATTACAGAACATGTTAAACTTTCACTGACATTAGTTAAAAATAATATTAACTAAAAAAGAGAACATACAAAAATTACATAATATTATTTAAAAATACAGAACACACATAAATTACATAATAATAATTAAAAATAAAGAACACTGGTAAAGAACAAATCCTATAAAAATAATAATTAAAGAACATAAAATTAATTATAGAATATATAATTACTAGATGCAAAAAAATAAAGAACACTACAATCTAAAATATTTAAAAAAATACCGTGTGAAAGAATTCAGAACAAGATGTTAAAACTGCAGAACATAAAAGTAGTTAAGAAAAATAAATCGTAGAACATAAACTAGTTAAGAACAGTAAACTGTAAAACAAAAACGTGTTAAAATTGATGAACTTGTTATATAATAGTTACTTAGTTACCTTAATAAAATGGTTATCTATATATTATATTTTTTTTAAAAATTTAACTATTTATTTATTCCGTGTACTTTTGTTCCATGTCATGTACCAATATCGGAAACCCAGACCCGACACTAATTATATCCATGTACTTTCGTGTTCGTGTACTTTCGTTTTCGTGTTCATGTACCAAATTTTCGAATTCAAACACTAATTACTCGTGTCGTTTCGTTCCGTATTCACGTGTCGTATACCACTATTGTCAGGTCTAGTTTAATCGACTCCCCTGGTTTATCGACTCCCCTGGGACAAAAACCATATCCATTTTGGTCATCTAGGACAATCTTCAGCCCTACTGCATATGTTTCCCTCCGTCTGACAACCAAATACTTGGACTATCCCAGTATTACCTCACGCATCCTGATCCCTCTGCCTAAAAACGTTCACTTGGTATATTCACAAGGGTGCACCCCAGGAGATTTATACAATGACGAGAACCATATCCTCTGTCTATTAAAACAATCCCAGAATCACCTACCTACATTCTCTTCAGTCCAAGGCTGAGCGGCAGCTTGCGAAAGAATTAGATGCAGACATGGCTATTAAACTAGCTGTCAACAGAATTCCCCTTGTAATAACTCATTTTCTAGTGTACTTGATTAGCAAATATTTTGTCCTTGGGCAATTATATGGCTATCGTTCTAACTACTTAGTAATGCTTGTGCCCAAATTACACAGATAAAGTCGGTATAAGTTACTGCATGACAACCATCATTTCCGAAAATCCAAAGTTTCTACATGTGACATGCATGCTACATTCCACAATCTCACACATATTACTGAATATTAAATACATATAAACATGCACAGATTCTTCCACGTGAACTATCTGGAAGGGACTACTAGCCAGGTATAAACTTATGCTAGTTTCCAGGCTGCGAGCACCTCGTGAAACATATCCACCAGTAATTCTCGTTCTGCATGATTGAAGAAGTCGTGAATTTCATCCTTAACATCATAAATCTTTCCAAAAGCGAACAAGTATGTCATACACCCTTTCTTTAGCTTGTCAAGTTTGTGAAGACATGCCTCTTGTAGCCTCTCGAGCACATTCCCACTGTTAATGTCTTCCATGAGGCTTTCTTCACATGAATTCTTTAAATCTATAATATCATACTTGTTGGCTGCACCAAGCAAAGATAATCTGTGCTTCCAAAAATCCTCTTGATTAATGGTCCCATACAAGTAACTGAGAAGAGCCATGCAGGAGTCCAACGACATGTCCTCTATGTCGACTGTGGAGGACTCTTCCCCGAGATTGTCCACAAACATGCTATGAAACACTGGAGAGCTTGCAGAGAGAATTGCTTTATGAGCCCATAGGGTGCCGTCATTTGTTTTGATAGTGACATCAGCGTGGATAGACTCGTTAAGCATGCGAGAAAGGCATCGAAGAGCACTTTCGGTTGCTAGAGATTGCAATTGGCCACCACAGGGCCATATGGAGGTGGCTTCCCCACCCTGTATAATATGACAAAAGAAAGTAAAGATCTTTAAACATGTATTTTCCTGCTTCACCCTATATAACATTCTGAATGATTCTTTGATGAAAAAGATAGTTAAATAATATTCTTGTAAAGGGACAAATAACTACAGTAAAAAATAATTTAAGGTTCAGCCAATAATCTAGTAATCCGAATAAGAGGCTTGTGCATGAATTTTTTTCAACCAAATGACAATTTCATTCATATAGAACACATAATCTTCTATTGTACTCACATTTGTTGGGCAGACCTTCAGATCCAAAAACTCAACATCAATGATGAAGCGACCATGAAAAGCAGAATCAACTGGCCAAACAAAGTCTTCGCTAGTTCTTAGCAGTCTCTCATGAACTGCAACATGTAAAAGCACGGCAAGAAATTTACAGCTTCTGGAGATAATAGCCTTAAAGGTTACATATTGAAATGAAAAATGTCATAGGCAATAGTAAAACGCTAGGTTATGCTTTATGACTCTTGACTTTTATATAGATCGATGAACAGGAGCAAATATTGATCAATTAGCTCCATGCCTATTTACTTGCGAGTCTTGAACTTTATTAGGTAAAATACAACCTACAAGTTTCAGTTGGGTCAAGTCTATTACCAAATTCTAGAGCAGTAAACTACCCGATACTCTAAATAACTTCATTTCTTTGAGCTTCACTATACAATTAATGCATTTCAATACAAAGAATTATACTCTTTCCATTCATTAAAAAAACTGAAGAACGGTAATAATTATAGCCCAAGGCCGACTAGTGAATCTGAACAGAATTATTATTATTGAAAAACAACAAAAAATCTGAAAAGTCCTTTGTGCTCAGTAC
This sequence comes from Apium graveolens, assembly GCF_009905375.1. Lineage (NCBI taxonomy): Eukaryota > Viridiplantae > Streptophyta > Magnoliopsida > Apiales > Apiaceae > Apium > Apium graveolens. Next base: position 48,650,136 of record NC_133649.1, read on the forward strand.
TCATCTATAATGTTATGAAGCTTAAGCTATCCCCAGTTCCTGCAAATCTTGTATATTGTTTTTCACATCCAAAGAATAACTACTTTTATAACAACCAAACCTGGAAATGGCACAAAACATGTAATACCATTCACGAATAACAGCTCTGATGCATATGGATACCAACTGTGAAATTATAAAGTCTGTTTCAAATGTTTCTGCATATATGAGACTCAACCATCTCTTTATTGTTAAACTGATTTCTATCTCAACACTCATTCTGTTTCAACTTTTGACTCCTTTTTCAAGCTTATTTCCTGAAAATCATAGAATTCTTTTTTCTCTTATAATTTTCGGTATAGACTTCCACAAAAGAACCAATCTACTCCACAACTAGTTATTGCATAAATAAAAACATATACATGTACTTGCACAATTGCAAAGCAGAAATTAAGTAGTAACAACTAACAAATTGTGGTAATAACCTAGCCTAAAAACCGAAAATGATCGACCCTGCATAATCCAAACCAAATCATAATTCAAGCACAAAAAATCCAATCATACTTGGGGAAATATAAGGCCTGCGATTAAGGGCACCAGTAGGCGTAACCCGAAGAATAAACCTAGCAATCGGAGGCTGCTCCTTAGCAATTCTTGTAGGCTCCGGAAACAAACGAATATACATGTGCCTATTCTTCTCAACTGACAAATTCCTAAACATATACAAAATCAATTACAATCATTTTCAACTAGTGTGATTTCAGCTCAATAACAAACAAACAAAGAGATTTAAGTAAAAGGGCTGTAGAGAATCACCAAGTCCAAGGGCCCATTTTGAAAGGATCGGATCTTTTGAAAGTACAAGGCCCAAATGTCTCGATCTTCCATTGAACTAGTCTTGATATTGTTTCCACCTTGGCTTCCATTTCTCTGTGTATGCAATTATTCATGTGTTTTTTGACACTCTCTCTATATCTGTGCTGGAGAGAGAGAGAGATGGCGTGGTAGTGCTGTGTCTATCTGTATCTTTGTGTTGGTGTTTATCTTCTTCACTTTGGTGTTCGGTGCTGGGAACTAGCTAGACTTGGCAATTACACTCTTACAGTGACAAAGATGTTGTGCTGAAAATATTATTTTTTTTATTTTGTATATATACGTCCTTATCGAGTTGAGTTAAAATAAGAATGACAGTTATAATAATTTTTTTATTATATAATAAAGTACTGTTTTCTTCGTATTCTTTTTCACAAATTTAATAAAATTAACCGACCATCTAAAAGTGAGTACTTCGTATGACACGTGTCAAGGGCTCACTTGCTGTCATGATGTGACAACAAGCACAGAACTCCCCCCTACAATAATATACTCTACTTGTCACCTGCAAGTTGTAAAAGTAAGCAAATAAGCAAGTTCCTGTTGATTCCGCCAAGATCCGAGAATGAACGGGATCACACAAGTTAATAGCATCAGACCCACAAATCCATTTAAAATTTTACGACACGACTGTATGTTTATCTATTAAAAAAAAACCAATTATATTATTCATCCAAAATATAAGTTATTGCCAATTGATTTGTCATGTAGTCAAATATTGTAATAGTAGGGCTAAACTTTAGGGCCATGTTTGTTTAATGTAATTAAGCCGGAGATAAGATTATAATCCTTTAAATTTTCCAAATCTATGTTTGTTTGGTAAAAAGTTTGTGAAGAGTTATTCGAGGATTATAATCCTTTAAATTATCATCTCTCATGTTTGTTTTGTTAGAGAAGAAGATAAAACTATAATCCCATCTAATACTTGGTGAGAGGAGGTATTGTTTTATCCCCTCCCACAAGTCATTTTTTAAAAGATTATAAGCCCCTCATTGTTATCACATATGAAACAAACATATGATTGAAAACTTTAAAGGATTATATTTCAATCCCAAGTGTTAGGTCCCAATTTGTTTGTAGAAGGGGGGGTTGAATGCAAACAATACCGTTTAGTCGAATAAAATGCGGAATAAAATAGTGAAACAAAATTCAAGTTAAATAAAACTTTTATTAAACTTGAAAGGTGTTACAACTACGGTATCGGTTACAAGGGATTAATCTCAAATCAATTATTACAAATCTAGAATAAATTCGACATGAACTTTTTCTATTTTTGTAATTAAAAGATCAAATGCTAAATACGATTTGAGATTAAGTTCTAGGGATTTTAATCCGCTAGATTGATACACAAGAACAAGATAAGTATTTCTAGTTGATTGGATTTAACTTTACAATCTAGAAATTGATCTTGAAGTTGCAGATGAGATGAAATATTTTTCTGCTCCTTTTTCTTTTGTTCTTGAGTTTGTGTTCTGTTTTTTCGATGGTGAAATAATAGACTTCTGCTCCTTTTCATCAAACAGCCGAATGTAAACATGTACTGGCATGACAATCTCTTTGGCCAGCAAGACTTTCGGTATGACAAAGTTTACAACTAGCAAGACAATTAAAATGAGCTAGCAAGACTTTCGGTATGACTATTGATTGTCATACCGATTGTCATATTAGTTCAAATAAATTGTCTTGCTGAATTAATAACAGATTTTAATCTAAACAGAAATTCTAATAAGACAATTAAATGTATTGGCATGACTTTCGGTATGACTATCAATTGTCATACCGATTGTCATACTAGTTCAAATGAATTGTCTTGCTGAATTTAAGCAAATTTTAAACCAATTAAAATCTTGTAAATCCTTAATATTAATTCTAAATTAATTAATCAATTTAATTCAATTAATCAATAAATTAATCTTTGCAGATATAATTTATTTTCTTAATTAAATTATATGACTTAATTAATTAATAGAGAATTAATATTAACGCTGAGCAGCATCCATTCTTCTGACAATCTTCTGAAAGTCACTGAGACTTATGAATCAATTCCGCCACTTCAATGCTGACACTCGATGTACTGTCTGGTTCATGAGTGACTAACTTCCGTGACGTTTCTTCATGTCTTGACTTCGATATTCTGATTGAATCCTTGTAATAAATGATACCCTGACGAGATCTCTGTCACTTGATTAAATCCACGATCTTGATTTATATCACTGAGGCATGATCAAATTCTTGAACTTCTTCCAGTGAATCTTCAAGTCTGCAGATGAACAATGTTTCTTTATTCTTTGACAGATGTTACTTTGTGAGATCTCTCTGATGATAGATCCACTATTTACTTATTACATTCTTATTTGAGTTGAGTTAAATACTCGAATAAACGAGTAGGCTATGACATATGCCTTTCAATCTCCCCCTATTTGCTTGTTAGACAATAACAACAAATACCTAGAGGATAACTCAACTAACAAATAAGAAAAAGATATAAACAGTAATGTAAAGTAAATAGCAGAAAAGTTCTGGATTATATTTAACATTTTCCAGATTCCAAATGAAATTTACAAGTGAATACAAGATAGATGTTCCTCTAGCCTGAACATATAACTACATTAGACTATCTTGATTCATAAAGCTCTAATCATATTACATTGAGTTTTGAGCTAATTGACTTCAGTTGTCTTCTCTTCTGACTTCACCTTCTTCTAAATCTTGAAGCAATTCCTTGTCAAAGACACGATCCTTTTCTGAAGTGAAGCTTGCTGGTCTGACTGGTTGAACTCCAACTGACTTCAGCTTATTCTTGAGTTGATTGTACCTTTTAACATTCTTTTCACAATAAGCTTGAATCAAGTCAGCAGCTTGAGTCTTCAACATGGATGAATATCCAGCAGTTCTCAAATGATGTTCCATCCAGACCAGATGCTTAGCTGAGTAGTCTTTAAGAGATTGTACATCTAGCTGACAGATTTGAAGACAATCAGACTTAAAGAATCTCACCTGATGAGGATTGTTGACCACTTGAGGACTAGCCCTGCTGGCAAACTCTTTAAGCCTTTCTCGAAGAACTTTATTCAATTCTGAGCTTCTTTTGACTTTGTTTAAAAGAACCCAAATCTCTGACAAAGAACGATTCTCAAATAGATGAAGTGACACCTTGAATGATCCTTCACTCTGACAATATACAAAAATGCTCATCTCATTTAGGGATCTATCAAAAGCAGCTGTGATCCTTGAGACTTCAGTCTTGATAGCATTCATGTACATGTCATTGTTAGGATTTGAGATTTCCAGCTTGTCAAGAAGATGTAAGAACTGCCTATCATTGTTAGTGCTCAGCTGAGGCATATCAAGTACTCTCCTAGCTTCATCCCATTTTTCACCAATCTTTAGTCTGACATCTCTTCTCCTTTCTTGAGCCTTAATGTCATGAAGACGTTGCTTTTGAAGAGTTTCTGTTCTTTGAATGTCTTTTCTCATGTCAATGATCTGAGAGACCTTCTTGAGTTCAGCTTCTTTTCTTTTCATCTCTGACTGCTCCTTCTGAAATTCTTTCTCAAACATAGGATCCACTTGAGCTTCTTCTTCCCATTCTCCAAAATCACTTTCCTCTTCAGCTTCAAATGACCCATCTTTATCTTCCTGAACTGGTTCAGTGGGAATGTCAAAACTATCAAAGTCATCCTGTTCTCCACTGTAGTAGACATCATCAGCCTTTCCTTTGTTTCCAGCAGAGGTATCTTTTTCTTTCCCTTTGGCACTACTCCCTTTCTTCTCCCCCTTAGTTGAGGGATCCTCTACTGACTTTCCTTTGGAACCTCCATCACCTCCAGAGCCTGATCCTCCACCAGACGGTCCTTCAAAATAAGTTCTTTGTTCTTCATTAGGGCAATGAGAATTCTTGATCATGAAATATAGGTGCTTCATCCCTTCATTGAGATGTTCCATGCCCGTCTCTATCTTTAGAAATCTTGAGGAGTCCAGTGAATGATTCATCTCAACGAGGTCTTCAAGAGAAGTCATTCTTGTGTGTAGAGAACAGAAGTTGGATATGTCATCAGCTGATAAAGTTGGAGTGTCCTGAATAGAATTGAGCTTTGGTATTACAGTGGTCTTTAGATCTGAGATGTCATTCCTTATGATTGCAAGCTGATTGTTGACAGAGGTGGAAGAAGAAGACCGTTCAACCACTTGTGCTTTGAATGCTTGAGCTTCAGCTTGGCTTTTAGCAAGTTCTTCTTTTAGGGCAACAATCTGAGCTAACAGGTTTACAGTATCAGTGTCTGTGTGTGCTCTCACCTGAATTTCACTCGTGTTTGGTTCACTCACCTCACGTGCATGTGTTTCTCTGAATATAATTGCTCGTGAGGAGTCTTCCTGTTGCTGTTCTTCTGTACCTGCATTAAAAATCACCCTAGCCTCTTCAAGAGAGGTCAGTGGTGGTGCAATGGGAATTCGCGAGTCCCGATCCTCAGTCAATACTATCAAATCTTTTGGAATAGATGTCTGAATTGCTTCAGGGATAGATTGACCGAGTTGCCCTCCACTTTCTCCAGATAAATCTGTGAGTGGAGAATCCCATAAGGGAGCCAGAGGTGTTGGATCTGGGAGGGGAGAAAATGACTCTATTAAAGATGGCGGAGAGTCAGATTTTCCCTCTGAAGCATGTGACTGCTCTTCTGCCGTAACTATGGCAGGCACTGTAACCGACTCTACGTGCACTCCTCGCTGTGTGTCCTGAGTATGATCTGGGGAAGTGTATGGTTCCATTGTGAGTAATGGAATTGTGCTTGACTCAGTACAAGATGCCATGGCCCTATGGCGAATTTCAATAGATGCATCCTGTTGAGAGAATGCCTCTAGTAACTGTTCATTGGCCATTTCAAAGTCCATGTCCTGTTGGGAGGACAAGGATGGGCTTTCAGATGCCTCAGAATATGTTCTTCTTTTCTTAGGAGGAGGCAGAGCTGAGGGTTCACTCATATTTAACAATGTACTACTTCCTAGTAATCTTCTGGGTAACATTTTAGACAGTGGGGGAGAGGTTGAGATAGAATGTGACTCTGTGTTTGGCTCTATGACCTGGGATTGAAGCTGTGGTTCTACAACTTCATGGTCAGCCCTATCAACCACTGGGGGTCTTTCAACAGAAGTAGGAAGGGAGTGAGAGTGAGGAATTACTACCTGTAATGGAAGAGCATCTGATGTTTGAGGAGCCTGGGTGGCTTGAACCACTGGAGGTTGAGGTTGCTGTTCATGGCCGGGAAGATTGAAAATAGGTAAAGGAATATAAGTGGCCATGAAAGCAGATACAAGTACTGGAACTTGCATGAATTTGAAGGTTGTGTCTTGACGAGTGTAAATCTTTTTGCTAACTGGAGGGGGTTCGGTTACTGCAGAGTTAGCAAAAAGGGCTTTGTGTTCAGGTGTGAGAAGATGATCTGCTATAAGCATGAGAAAACGAGCATAGTAACATGATACCCTACGATTTGTAGAATGATCACGTAAAGCAGAAGTTAGACGTCTCAAGAGAATGGGAAAAAGTAGTTTGCCAAAATTGATCCTTTGATTGAAAACAACCGCCAGACCAATATACTGCAGAGTGGAAGTGATGTTATGAAAATTGGATTTTGTGCAGTTGGCAAACACTTTGGAAAGTGTATCGAAGAAAATATCCCATTCAGACACCAAATTTGATTTAGAAAGTTTGGTTAAATTGATCACCCCCTGATAGTGAATAGCATTGAAAAAATTTGTGATATCATTTTCAGAGGGTAAATTACAGAAATTGTCTAGTGGAAAATTTAACGCACGATTGACGACTGTTTCATCAACTACATACTGTGTGTTTGCGACGGTGAATGAAAAAGATTTTGAATCATCGGCCACAGTAGAGGTTGTGCAAATCAGTCTAAGTAGATCGACGTTTAAAATCACATTTGATTTAATAGCAGAGCTAACAATCGAATGGTCATTTAAAAATCTAATCCATGGCTTAAATTTTTCAACATCACATTTTTCCGGATTAAAATAACCAACCTGATTATGCGCGACAATTTGGAAATTGAGAGCCATTTAAAATAATAATAAGACACACGCTTTTCAGAATTTTAAGAATAATATTAAGAAAATTCGAATTAATTAAATTAATTTAATAATTTGAATTAAATTAATTATAATCAAAAAATTTAGACAGAAATGTATCTCGTTAAAATTCTTAACTCACAAACGCAGTTTTGAAAAACCAAAAGACACAAATCAGAAATTAAAATAAAAATAAAAAGTTCAAAATCAACAAACACAAATTGAATTTGAAGGGGCAAACTGATATATATATAAAAAATTTGAAAATTTTGACAGCACTCCTGTATGTATATATATATGTAAGTATATATCACAGGAGTGAAGATTCAGTTTGCTGAGTAAAAACTCGAGCAAGGAAGGAAGCAGTTCGAAGAGAGAGAAGAGAGAAACTGAAGACAAAAACTGTTCGAATTTTTGAGAAGAAATGAACTGTTGAAAATGGTTTAAAACAAAACAAACAAACTCCTTTATATGACAGCTGGTATGACAATCCTGGATTGTCATACCGATTGTCAAACCAGGCAAAAGAAGGAAGAGAAAAAATCAACAGAAATAAAGGAAATAACAAAATAAACACTGAGTATATATAACTGGTATGACAATCTGATAGTCATACCGATTGTCATACCAGTATAAAATAAAAGAAAATATATATATATATTGTTTATAACTGGCAAGACAATTGATAGTCATACCGATTGTCTTGCCAGTATAAACTATACTGAAAAACACTTAATATGACAATTATATAGCGAAATGACTTTTAGCAAGACAATTTCAATTGTCTTGCCGATTGTCATTTTAGTAGAAATACAATCAAATATGTACAGACTCTATAAATGTACTGAAATTATATTACAAAATGGTAAAACTGAAATACAGACCTATAATATTTACAGAAACAAAGACAATATATCAGAATTTATTATTTTTTTTATTCCAAAAATAGATTTCTATTGAATTTTAGCAAATAAAATTCATAGTAAAATATTTTTAGAGGAAATAAAATATTCTGAGATATTTTAAATTAACAAGTAGGGAAAATAAAAATAGATAAGATAATATATATTACATAGAAATAAGCAAGAAATATGATAAAATGATAAAATAAATTTGCAAATGAATTTTTCATTTATGAAAAATTCATTTGTAAATTCATTCAAGAACAGATCACAGATATTAACTAAATTAATCACTAAAACTATTCAACATGCCCAATTTACCAACTAATCTGGTAAATGTGGATTCGTCAAGTGGTTTAGTGAAAATATCTGCTATTTGTTCTTCTGTTGGAACAAAAAATAGTTCAACAGTACCATTCATGACGTGCTCTCTAATAAAATGATACCTGATGTCAATGTGCTTTGTCCTCGAGTGCTGCACAGGGTTGTTGGTGATGGCTATTGCACTTGTATTGTCACATAAAATAGGAATCTTGTTCAATACAGAGCCATAGTCTCGTAGTTGGTTCCTAATCCACAAGATCTGAGCACAGCAGCTTCCAGCAACAATATATTCAGCCTCGGCCGTTGAGTTGGAAACTGTTTGCTGTTTCTTGCTGTACCATGAGACTAGCCTGCTTCCTAGGAATTGACAACTTCCTGAGGTGCTTTTCCTATCAACAACACTTCCTGCGTAATCTGAATCTGTATATCCAACAAGGTTAAAACCAGATTCTTTAGGGTACCAAATACCTAGATTTGGTGTTCCCTTAAGATATCTTAAGATTCGTTTAACAGCAACGAGATGAATATCTCTAGGATCCGCTTAGAACCTTCCACATAAACATGTAGCATACATAATATCTGGTCTACTTGCAGTAAGATAGAGTAACGAGCCAATCATACCTCTGTAGCTTGTGACATCTACCTTAATGGAGTTTTCACATGGTCCAAGCTTGACAGCTGTAGTTGATGGAGTCCTTGCTGATGCAGAATCCTCTAGATTGTACTTTTTGAGGAGTTCCTTGAGATACTTGGATTGACAAATAAATGTTCCATCTAACCTTTGATTTACTTGTAATCCAAGAAAGAACTTCAGCTCTCCCATCATGCTCATTTCAAACTTGCTGTGCATTAACTTAGCAAATCTCTTACAGAGATTATCATTAGTAGACCCAAATATTATATCATCCACATAGACTTGGACTAATATAGTATCCTTCTTATGTGTTTTAGAAAAGAGAGTTTTGTCTATGACACCTCTAATAAAGCTATTTTCAATAAGAAATTCAGAGAGAGTGTCATACCATTTTCTTGGAGACTGTTTTAGCCCATAGATAGCCTTGAAAAGAAAGAAGACAAAATCCAAATGATCTGGATCTTCAAAACCAGGAGGTTGCTCTACATATACCTCTTCATCCAGCTTTCCATTCAGAAAGGCGCTCTTGACATCCATTTGATAAACTTTAAAGTTTGAAAATGCTGCGAATGCCAGAAATATCCTGATGGCCTCAAGTCTAGCCACTGGAGCATAGGTTTCATCATAATCAATGCCTTCAGCTTGAGAATACCCTTTAGCTACCAGTCTTGCCTTGTTTCTTGTAACCACACCATCTTCATCTAGTTTATTCCTGAATACCCACCTAGTACCAACAGCTTTCTTGTGTACAGGCCTAGGTACCAGTTTCCAGACTTGTTGACTTTCAAACTGATTGAGTTCATCTTGCATAGCAATCACCCAATCAGGATCAGTCAGTGCTTCTTCAATTTTCTTAGGTTCCATCTCAGAAAGAAATCCTGAGAACAGACACTCATTTTGAGTAGCACGTCTAGTTCTGACTCCAACATCTGGATCACCAATAATCAACTCAAAAGGGTGAGCTTTATTCCAGACAGTCTGTCTTGGAAGATTTGATCTTGATGATTCGCCTTGAAATTCATTGTGATGTTGTGTCCTACTAGATGATCCTTCAGCATCTCCCCCTGAGTTGTTGCCATGTTGACTTGAAGATTCTCCGTCAGTAGCAGTGGTATCTCCATTGTTGCCAAAGTTTCCATCACTATTACCTTGAGTATCATCAGGATTAACAGGTTCTTCACCAGCAACAACCTCAAGTACTAGACCATGTTCTGATTCTGAATCTGACGTATCATCAAACTTCAGTTTCTCAGAAGGATCTTCAGTTTGGATACTAGGGAGTTTAGTGTCATCAAATGTAACATTGACACTTTCAGTTACTTTGTGTTGATCAATGATATACACTCTATATGATCTTCTTCCATATCCAACAAAAATACCCTCATATGCCTTTGCCTCGAACTTACCACGACGATCATCTCCATCCTTGAGCACGAAACATCTGGCACCAAATACATGAAAGTATTTGATAGAAGGTTTCTGTTCATTCAAAATCTCATAAGGAGTTTTAATGAAGTCTTTGTTGATTAGAGTTCGATTCTGAGTATAACATGCAGTATTGACAGCTTCAGCCCAAAAGTACATTGGAAGACCTGATTCACTTAACATCGTTCTTGCAGCTTCAATCAATGTACGATTCTTCCTTTCTACCACTCCATTTTGCTGAGGGGTTCTAGGAGCTGAAAATTGTCTGGTAATCCCTTTGTCTGTACAGAATCCATTGAGAAGTGCATTCTTGAATTCTGTCCCATTATCTGACCTTATTGCTCTAACAGGGACGTTAGAATCTAACTCAATCATCTTGATATGATCAATCACAACTTGTGGTGTTTAATCCTTAGAGTGAAGAAATAAAACCCACGTATACTTGGAATAGTCATCAACTATCACAAGACAGTAACACTTCTTTGACATAGAAAGGATATTAACTGGACCAAATAAATCCATGTGCAATAATTGCAGAACACCAGTTATGGAAGATGTGTCAGTGCCTTTGTGACTTGCTTTCTTTGACTTTACTTTCTGGCAAGCCTCACATAGTCCTTCTGGAGAGAATTCCAGCTGAGGCAGACCTCTTACCAATTCTCTTTTGACAAGAGAATTCATTGTTTTGAAATTGAGATGAGAAAGTCTCTTGTGCCATAGCCAACTCTCATCTGACGATGCCTTTGCATAGAAACAATTGACTTCAAGATTGCTTCCAGAGTTCATGTCAGCTACAAACAGATTTCCTTTCTGGATTCCCATTAAGGAGGGTTTTTCACTTTTCTTGTGCAGAATCTGACACTTCAGCTTGTCGAATAAAACATTGTAGCCGTTGTCACAGAACTGACTAATGCTAAGCAGATTGTGTTCAAGTCCTTGCACAACATATACATTTTCAATGATAACATTTCCAGCTAGCAAACAGCCATATCCCTCCATTAAACCTTTGCTGTTATCTCCAAAGGTAACCACTGGGCCAGCTTTCTCAACCACATTTGATAGCAGGGCTCTATCTCCGGTCATATGTCTTGACGATCCGCTGTCAAGAATCCACACTACCGGTTGTACCTGTTTAATGCCCTCTTTTCTTGACGATGAGGTGCTTGCATTACTAGCCATGAGAGCAAGATTCCCAACTTCTTCATCTTCACTGTCAGTATCATCCCAGCTTCTTCCCTTTGCCAGGTACGCCCTTTCAGATTTACTCTTCTGATTAGAATCGTAAGAGTTCTTCCTAGCTTGTTTTGGCTTCCTGCATTCTGTGGCAAAGTGTCCCAACTCATTACAGTTGAAGCATCGAATGGTGCTTCGATCAACCATCCCTGTTTTATACCCACCACTGCTGGTGTTAGAGGATGAAGATCCACCTTTCTGGAATCTGTTGTAGTTGGACTTGTACTTGAACTTGGGATTCCTTTTGAATCTGACATTTGAGAATCTCTTGACAATCAGGGCCATTGACTCATCCTCCAATTGCTCCAGTTCTTCCAAGGAATAATAATCATCTCCTGATTGATTTGTAGTAGGAGAATCAAATTCTGCTACTATCACATTATCTTCAACCTTGGAAGACTGTACCATTCTTTCTGACTGTTGAGATTGTTGTTGATATTGTGGTTGTTGTTGTTGTTCATCAGCTACTAGAGCAGTAGATGTGCTGACCACTCTTCCTTTCCCGTAAACTTCCTTCTGCTGAATCTGCTCCAACTCTTAAGTCTTTAACACACCATAGAGCCTTTCCAAAGAAATCTCATTCAGATCTCTTGCTTCTCTTATGGCAGTGATTCTATGTTCGAGATGAGTTGGCAGTGTTAAAAGGAACTTTTTGTTGACCTCCCTGATGGAATAGTATTTACCATTAATGTTCAGGTTGTTGATCAATGCATTGTACCTCTCAAACACTTCAGTGATTCCTTCTCCTGGATTGGATTTAAAGTATTCATACTCAGAGGTTAGGATTTCTAGTTTGTTCTCCGTAACTTCCTCTGTGCCTTCATTAATAATCTCAATAGTTTCCCAGATATGTTTGGAATCTTTACAATTCATCACATGTCTATTCATCAGGGGATTAAGGGAATCTACTAAGATTAATTTAAGGCTAGCATCCAGGGAAGCTTCTTCTATTTCAGCAGGAGAGAAGTCCTCAGGATCCTTCACATAAGTTCTCGCTTTGGTGATCACCACATCATTTTCTATTACCTCTGGTTCCATAACCATAGGAATTTTTGGACCCTTCTTCAACACTTGCAAATATTTGGGATTAGCAACCTGTAAAAACAGTAGCATCTTCTTCTTCCACATAACATAATTTTCTTTATCGAAAAGTGGAATTTTAACGGTTCCAACTTTTTGTGTAGTCATTATGAATTTTTTGAGTGAATAAAAAATTCAAGAAGTGAAAGAAACATAAAAGTCTAGGATCTAGATTTGTACGTTAATCAGAAGGCTCTGATACCAATTGTTAGGTCCCAATTTGTTTGTAGAAGGGGGGGTTGAATGCAAACAATACCGTTTAGTCGAATAAAATGCGGAATAAAATAGTGAAACAAAATTCAAGTTAAATAAAACTTTTATTAAACTTGAAAGGTGTTACAACTACGGTATCGGTTACAAGGGATTAATCTCAAATCAATTATTACAAATCTAGAATAAATTCGACATGAACTTTTTCTATTTTTGTAATTAAAAGATCAAATGCTAAATGCGATTTGAGATTAAGTTCTAGGGATTTTAATCCGCTAGATTGATACACAAGAACAAGATAAGTATTTCTAGTTGATTGGATTTAACTTTACAATCTAGAAATTGATCTTGAAGTTGCAGATGAGATGAAATATTTTTCTGCTCCTTTTTCTTTTGTTCTTGAGTTTGTGTTCTGTTTTTTCGATGGTGAAATAATAGACTTCTGCTCCTTTTCATCAAACAGCCGAATGTAAACATGTACTGGCATGACAATCTCTTTGGCCAGCAAGACTTTCGGTATGACAAAGTTTACAACTAGCAAGACAATTAAAATGAGCTAGCAAGACTTTCGGTATGACTATTGATTGTCATACCGATTGTCATATTAGTTCAAATAAATTGTCTTACTGAATTAATAACAGATTTTAATCTAAACAGAAATTCTAATAAGACAATTAAATGTATTGGCATGACTTTCGGTATGACTATCAATTGTCATACCGATTGTCATACTAGTTCAAATGAATTGTCTTGCTGAATTTAAGCAGATTTTAAACCAATTAAAATCTTGTAAATCCTTAATATTAATTCTAAATTAATTAATCAATTTAATTCAATTAATCAATAAATTAATCTTTGCAGATATAATTTATTTTCTTAATTAAATTATATGACTTAATTAATTAATAGAGAATTAATACTAACGCTGAGCAGCATCCATTCTTCTGACAATCTTCTGAAAGTCACTGAGACTTATGAATCAATTCCGCCACTTCAATGCTGACACTCGATGTACTGTCTGGTTCATGAGTGACTAACTTCCGTGACGTTTCTTCATGTCTTGACTTTGATATTCTGATTGAATCCTTGTAATAAATGATACCCTGACGAGATCTCTGTCACTTGATTAAATCCACGATCTTGATTTATATCACTGAGGCATGATCAAATTCTTGAACTTCTTCCAGTGAATCTTCAAGTCTGCAGATGAACACTGTTTCTTTATTCTTTGACAGATGTTACTTTGTGAGATCTCTCTGATGATAGATCCACTATTTACTTATTACATTCTTATTTGAGTTGAGTTAAATACTCGAATAAACGAGTAGGCTATGACATATGCTTTTCACCAAGTACTATCCCACAAAACAAACATAGGATAAAGTTTTAAAGAATTATATTTCAAACCTACACTTAATCCTTTTAAACAAACTTAGGATAAGATTATTTAATCCATATGACTAATTTTGATGGGATTAGTTATCCCCGGATTATTATTATAATCCCACGAAACAAACATGGCCTAGGAGTAGAAATTTTGATAATGCATTGATTGCTTTTATTCTTCACCTTGGCTATAAATACATGGCCTTGGTGAATGTAAAACTCGCATCAAGCATCCTAATACATGCTCTCTATCTCCCTCTGATTATCATTCTTTTCCTCTCAGATTTAGTAGCCCCTTCTAATCTATGCTCTTTATTAATAAGTGAAACCATGTGTAATTTGGTGCTAAAAGTACCAAAGTACCAAATTTTGGTACTGACCTGACATAAGTTGACTTCTATTCTCTATAAACTTTGTTTTTAACACAAATCGACTTACATTCTTTGTAAATTTTATTTTCTTTGCAAACTATTAAGTAAATTACTAACACGGATTGACTTATATTCTCTGTAAACTTTATTTATTTATAAATTATATTAAAAATTTATTAAGTTACGTTAAATTAAGTAAAATAACATATATTTAGTTTTATTGTGAAAAACTACTAATTGCAAAGTAAACTATTAACACGGATTGACTTCTATTTTCTGTAAACTTTATTTTCTATTAGTTAGTGTCAATCCCAGTGTTAGTTTACTTTTAAATTGGATAATATTATTTTAAAAATAATTAAGTAATAGCAAATGACTTTAGTAACATTTATTAACTTTTAAACTGAAAATTATTGATTTAACGATGGTATTTTTTACTGTCCATCACAACATTTATTTACTTCAAATTTAAAAACATATTTTAACAATAACACATTTATGGGATGTATTTAGATTATATTAAGTAATATTAAATTAAGTTTAATAACATCTATTTACTTTTAATTTGTAATTTAATTTTTATCGATAATTAGGTAATATTAAATAAACTATATTGAAAAGGCTAATTATAAGAAAATTATCAAAAAATATTAATTAATATAAAATTATCTAAAGAATAGATATTTGGTTCGTAAGATAGAGCTACAATTCGTTTCACAAAAATAAAACTAATATGTAAGATTTCTATATCAAGTAAAACAATGCAAAATTAGAATTATAGTGAAAAATTTCATAACTTATCCGATTCTTTTTAACCACATACCTATTTTTTGCAAGTACCAATTAAATATTTGATATTAATATATTAATTTTAATTTGTGGTTTCTTTAATTCTCTACAAATATTAATTCAACATTTTTAGTCTCGGGCCCGTGTTTCGCACGAGTTATCAACTATCAACTATCTATACTAATAAGCAAAATAATGTTTAGGTCCCAAATCTTGGTACTCACTAAAAAATTATACAACTATTTTTAAAATTTTATGTAATAAAATCTCAATGGACAAAAATTAACTTTTACTCTCTGCAAATTTTATTTTTCTTCAATTTTTATTTGTTGTTGAACATCCAAGGCCGGTTTACTTTAAAATAATCGTATTAGTAAGTTAACATGTCAGATTTATATAAGTAAAATAATTGGGTGCATGCATAACTAGAACTATACGGTGAAAGTTTAGAGTTACACTTAACTTCGATTTTTTTAACTACATATTTTAACAGTATTTTATCTATTATATTTAGATATGTATTTTGTACAGATTATGAGTTTCAGTTTTATGCAAATAATAATGTGATACTATTATTTTTAATTCAGGGCTCGTGCTTCGCATGGGTTACCAACTAGTATTATTAAAACTAGTATATTACAAAACGTTATCAGCACGAAACTCTGCCGAAACTGAGAAGGTATAATTTTAATTTAAGTATACATATATATGAGTATACGTGGTTACACCCTCTACATATAATTTAAATATATATGACCGGAGTAGACGTGGTTGCACCCTCTACAAATAATTTAAATATATATGAACGAAACACCTCCTATTAAAATTATTTTACGGTACCAATTAATTTGGGTAATACCGAAGTATAGTGGGAACCTTAAATTTATAAATTGCATACTTATCACATAATAACCTTTTGCCCCTAACTAACTTATACAGGATTGTCCACTTTAATTTATTATTGGTCGGAGATAACCTGCATACGCAAACGTTCGTATGGCGGGTGAAAATCCATTTGTCTTTTTATATAGAGATCTGTTTATAATATCAATGATAATAATGACATATACATTGATTATTGCATACTTGTTAACGCACTCGATTAAGTAGGAGTTTATGTAATATTTACATTGATGAAGTAAAATTTAATAATTTTCGTGTCAATTCATATTTAGTATGACAAATTTTACAAGCTTGTCGTTCGTTGCCTTGGACATTTCTGGCGATAATTATTTATCATGGGTACAAGATGTAAAGTTGCATTTGGGTTCAAAGAAATTAAGTGACACAATAAAGGTAGAAAATAAATCCACGACTGAAGAAAACTTTACCTCTATAATTTTTCACCGACACCACATGCATGAAGTTTTAAAATCCGAGTACATAGAAGTCGAGGATCCCTTTATTTTATGGGAAAATCTAAAGGATAGGTTCGATCACCAGAAACTAGTTTATCTACCTACAGCTGAAAATGATTGGGCTAATTTAAGACTTCAGGATTTTAAGAGTGTCCGAGCATATAGCTCTGCTTTGTTCAAAATAAGTTCTAGGCTTATTATGTGTGGTGAGAAAGTTACGGAGAAAAGAAAAATCGATGAAATGTTAGGTCCCGTATGAGGGCTATTTTAAGCTATAAGGGGGGTTGAATAGCTTAATTACCAATTTAAAAATTGTTATAACGTTTTAAAATAATTTATCCCTTTTTAAAACTTTATCGAGTGGTTATGCAGTTTATATGTGCGGAAAAATAAAGTGCAAGGAAAGAAAATACCACACGGTGATTTTATCCTGGTTCGCGATGGCGCAACCTCTAATAGATTCGCTCACCCCTACTCCAGTCCCCGAGCTCCTCTCCCGGATTCAGGATTTTTCCTTCTATTAAACTCACTCCTTTAGTAGGCGGAGAAGCCTTTACACCCTTACAAGTATTTGTCTTGGTGCGTAAAACAAGGGTCACCACCTCAAAATAAATGTAATACCTACACAACTTATCTTAGACAATAACTCTCCGCTATTTTTTCAAAGTTGTTGTAGAGCCTTTGCGTGGACTTGGCTTGCTTAGCTTTTGCCGGTCTTGGATCTTAGTGATCCGGTCTTGGGTCTTTCCTCTTCTTCACAGTGCGAAGACTACCAACTCTCCGTTAGTTAGTTTAGGACTTGGGTCTTAGAACGAGAATCACCTCACGTCACTTCACCTCACTGCAAAACTAATAAGACAATCCACGAAACAAACCAAGTATAGAAAAGATGGTTTGAACTAGTATGTTACTGTACTAGCCCACAAATAGTATAATATTCAAATAAGAATATTAAAACTAAATAACAATACTTGACTTAAGAATAATACAAGATGGTCAACTATATTTATAATTACTCCTTTATAGATTTAATATTTTTGTGAAGTAATATGAAAAGTCCCTTTTTATGTTAAGCACTTATGGCTTATGACTTCTTTAGTATTCTTCTTCTTTCGATTAAGTATTTATAGATCGAAGAATACTTTAATTATAATCTCGAAGTTGTAATTTACCTTTAAGTACATCAACTTAAGGTTTTAAGGTATACTTGTATATTGACGATTATAAGGTCAAAGTATACTCTTTTAACTTCAAGCACGTTTATAAGATTTATGACTCTTAGCCAAGATCCAAATAAGTTAAGTGCAAGTAATTGGCTTAAGATTGTGCTTTCGAAGTTTAGACGAATAATTATGAGTATTTTATAGATATCGTAGTATAACCCCACGGAACACTGAAAGATGTTAGAATGGGCTTATACGATATGACTCGTAATTATTTATATACACGATACGTGTTAGCCAAGATCTAATTAAATAGCATGAAAGTAATTGGCTAACTCGTGGATTTGATTCGTCCGTAATTTTAACGGATGATTACGAAGTGTTTATAGATCGAGTTATAATCCCCCGGAACACTAAAGATGTTTGAAGGGATTAAAACTATGCTTTGTAATAATTTATGTGCACGGAATGTGTTAGCCAGGATCCAATTAAATAAAGTGCAAGTAATTGGCTAACTCGTGAACTTAATCCGTTTTGATATTTGACAAATTACGAAGTGTTTATAGATCGAGTTATAATCCCCCGGAACACTAGAGATGTTAGAAGGTATTAAAACTTTACTTCGTAATATTTTATGTGCACGTATAATGTTAGCCAAGATCCAATAATAAAAATAATTGGCTAACTCGTGAACTTGGGTCAAATATAATCTCCCCTTTGGAGATAAAGTACTTTTGTTTATAGATCTTCTTTTTGCGATGATTTATGTGAAGATCAAGTACTTATTCGAATTCCGAGTTCGAATCTTAGTTCTCTTGAGAACTTTGTTTATAAGAGATCTTGTATTAGAGCTTAAGATGAAGTAGAGAAATTAAGTACAAAGCTCAAATAAAAAGAACTCAAATAAGAAACTAAAAGTTACCACTTTTGAAGAACGGTCGGAAAAGTTCGCCGGAAAAATTCGCCGGAGGTTCGGCCGGATTTTGGCACTTTGGTCGAACTTGGGCAGCCCTTCGGGAGGCCGGAAAGTGGTAGTGGATGAGCTCACTCGGTGGGATAAAGCTTGGTTGGGTGAAGCTAAGCTTGTGTTTCAAAAATCTTGTATATATGTAAGTATATAGAAAAGATAGAAGGTTTTTGAGAAGAAGTGTGTGTATAAAATTTGAAAGAGATGAAGAGAAGCACTTCTTGAAAAAATCCCAGCAACTTTGTGGCTCTTTAGCTTGAAGAAAATGGGTTGGGGTGGGGGTTTATTTATAGGAGAAGTTGGGTGGATTGAATGGTGGAGATTTAAGGAAAATAGATGGTGGATGGTGTATGTCACTTGGATTGATGACTTGACAAGTAGGTTGTGTTTCTTTGACATAGCCATATAAGACAAACAAGTTTATGGATTCAAAATCTCAGATGAGATATTTGAATATATATATATATATATATATATTCCTTTTCTTTTAATCATTGTTTAATCACTTTAATTGAGGATTAAACACCATTAATTATGACCACCTTAAAAACTCCTAAATAAATATCATAAAAAATATGATAAATACTTAAATAATATAAAATGATATCCTGAAAGTTTTGGTCAAATTTAGTCAATGGTAACTAGGTCAAACGTGGTCAACTGTGGGACCAACTGCCTCGATTTTTGTGCCCGGACAAAAATTCTCTTAATGCTACGAAATTTTTACCATACTTAGAAAATACCATTTAAATGATCCATACCAAATTTTAAGTCATTATAGCATGTGGAAGTATTTTTTTCTAAAAATAAAACTGTTCTGTCAGCCTTTCTTCCGAGTGAAAATATCATTGGTCTTGAAATGAAGGAGATGGATCTTTTGACCAAAGTTTTGACTTGAATAAATACTTAAAGTATATTTTATAATATATATAATATATTTGGATTATATGAAATTTGTTTTAGTATTTTTGAATAATTTTCTCCGAGAAATGCTGATTTTACGAAACGGGAGAAAATTACTATTAGTATACAGAATTGTTTTGCAGAACTGGATATTAATATTTCAATCATGAATATTAATAATCGTTGATTAAAAATCTTTTGATAGATGTAGAGATATATTTTGGAGCGAAGAGTTAAATATTTTTGATATAGCACGAGACCTCTAAAGAATATTTCTGATATATTTCTTATTCGAGCTTGTTGTCATATTCCTGTTGTAATACAGATCTAAGAAATATCATATCTTGATGTTTCTTCTTTGATTATTTTTCCTTAGAGATATATTCCATAAAGATATAGTTTTGATATTTTGCAAGGATGAAATATCTCTTTTATCTGTTTAAAAGACATGATTTTGCTAGTTTGACTTTTGACTTTGATTTGGATCAGTTAAATTCATGTCCTAATAGAGAGGATCTACGTGTACTTAATTTTATGTTTAATCGTACAAATACCAAAATAAATAATATATCGAAGATTCCTTATCGTTGAGATTCCTTTATAATCGTCAACTGATCTTTATATAAACCATTATTTCACAAATTCCAACATTCCTAAATCCAAGCGTAGTTTAGTGAATCTTTCGGAATTTAATGGTTTTGTAAATATGTCAGCGAGATTGATCTCAGTATCAATATGAGTCATTTTTATATCGCCTTTATTAACATGATCACGTAAAAAATGATGTCTCACATCTATATGTTTAGATCTAGAATGTAAGACGGGATTTTTGCTAAGATCAATAGCACTCGTATTATCACATAAGATTGAGATCACATCAAATTTTATATTATAGTCAGCTAGTGTTTGCTTCATCCACAGTATTTGAGCACAACACTTTGCAGCTGCTATATATTCAGCCTCGGTTGTTGAGATGGATACGGAATTTTGTTTATTTGAAAACAAAGAAACTAAACATCCACCGAGAAACTGACAAGTCCCACTAGTACTTTTCCTGTCGACTAAATGCCCGGCATAGTCTGAATCAGAAAAACATGCTAAGTCAAATGGTATTCCTTTTGGATACCAAAGACCAACATCAGTGGTTCCTTTAAGATATCTCAATATCCTTTTTACCGCGGATAAATGAGATTCTTTTGGTGCTACTTGAAACCTAGCACACTTACAAACACTATATTGAATATCGGGACGACTTGCAGTTATATAGAGCAAGCTACCGATCATTCCTCGATATTTCTTTGTGTCTACGGGAACTCCTTTCGGATCTTCCGTTAATTTATCTGATGTAGACATAGGAGTAGAGATGGGTTTGGCATTATCCATTTCGAATTTTTTCAACATCTCTTTACAATACTTGGATTGAGAGATATGGATGCCTTCATCAGATTGCCTTATTTGTAATACCAAAATGAAGTTTAATTCTCCCATCATACTCATCTCGAATTCTTTACTCATACTTTCAGAGAATTCTTTACATAGTGCATCATTTGTCGAGCCAAATATGATGTCATCTACGTATATCTGTACGAGCAATATATCATCTTTTTCTTGCCTCGTAAATAAGGTTTTATCGGCCGTTCCCATCTTAAATTTATTATCTAGTAGGAACTTGCTCAACCTTTCATACCATGCTCTTGGAGCTTGTTTTAAGACATATAGAGCTTTATATAATTTATAGACATAATCGGGATATGTTGCATCTTCAAACCCGGGAGGTTGTTACATATACTTCTTCTTCCAAAATCCCGTTTAAGAATGCAGATTTCACATCCATTTGATAGACTTTGAAATTTTTATGACAAGCATAAGCCAATAGCATTCGAATTGATTTAATTCTTGCTACCAGTGCATATGTTTGATCAAAGTCTATTCCTTCCATTTGGGTATATCCTTGTGCAACTAATCTTGCTTTATTTCGAACTACCGTTCTATTCTCGTCAAATTTATTTCGAAATACCCATTTTGTACCAATTATGGAAGTATCATGAGGCTTAGGGACAAGTTCCCAAACTTTACTACGAGTAAATTAGAGCAATTCATCTTGCATAGCAGAAATCCAATCCTCATCTAATAAAGCCTCTTTCGCGGTCTTAGGTTCTATTTGAGATAGAAAACTAAGATGATTCACAATGTTTTGAACTTGTGACCGTATTTGAACTCCCTTCCTTAAGTCTCCAAGCACATTATCTAATGGATGACTTTTTATAGTGGGAATTTCTTGAGGAAGTTCATCTTCTTTTTCGTCCAATTCTAATGAATTTTTATGTACGGGAATCCCGAGATCCATATTTTCGAATTGTCGAATAACTTTTTCAATATCATCTTGTTCAACATTTTCTTGGTCAACAAGATCTTTATATTTCGCCGGTAGTTTACTTTCATCAAAAGCGACATTCATAGATTCTTCCACCACAAGCGATTTGAGGTTAAACACTCGGTAAACTTTACTATTGTTAGAGTATCCAAGAAATATACCTTCGTTTGATTTAGGATCAAACTTCGTAAGGTACTCTTTATAATTTAATATGAAGCACTTGCTTCCGAATACTCGAAAGTAGCTCAATTTCGGAGTTTTGCCAAAATATAGCTTGTAAGGAGTCTTTTGTTTTATAGGTCGTAGCAAAACCCGATTAAGAATATGGCAAGCAGTTAACATAGCCTCGGCCAAAAAATATTTAGGTCGACGATATTCATTTAGCATTGTGCTAGCCATTTCTTGGAGTGTTCTATTTTTCCGTTCAACTACTCCGTTGGATTGAGGAGTGTCTGGAGCGAAAAAATTATGTATGATGCCATGTTCATCACAAAAGTTGGTGAAACTCGAATTCTCAAATTCTTTACCACGATCAGTCGTTATATAGACTATGGTTTTATTTTGTTAATTTTGAATCCTTTTACATAAAGATGAGAAGGATTCAAAAGCATCACTTTTGACTTTGAGAAATTCAGTCCATGTAAATCGTGAATAATCATCCACAACTACCAACGTATATGAGCAACCTCCGAAACTTTGTATTGGAACCGGAACAATAAGATCCATATATAGTAGCTCGAGAGGTCTCGAGGTAGATACCATAAACTTTGCTTTGTGAGAAGCTCGAATTTTTTTACCAACTTTGCAAGCTTCACAAGTATGATCTTTATGATAGTTTAGTTTTGGTATACCTCGGACATGGTCTTTAGTTGATATATTCTTTATTAACTTCATGTTGGCATGTCCTAATATTCGATGCCATAGCCATGGATCATCATTTATAGTGATTAGGCACACATTCACTTGCTTGCTCATGTCACATGTATAAACTTTTTTATTTCTGGGGCAAGTGAGAACCAACTTTCCAAATTTATCTAATATAGAACAATGAGTAGTGTAGAAAATTACCTTGTAATCATTGTCGCATAATTGACTAATGGAGGGAAGATTGTATTTTAACCCGGTGACCAATTGAACATCGGAAATTTTAACTTTCCCATTTCCAATATCTCTGATGCCGACAATGTTTCCTTTACTACTATCACCAAATGTTACGCTCCACGCGGTAACCTTTTTAATGTTGTTCAAGAGTGACTTATTACCGGTCATATGTCTTGAACAACCACTATCTAGGTACCATATGTCTTATTTCGCGGCAAGACAAACCTCTTGATTTGAAGAGGAGATTTCCGTTGAGGTAATTTCATTTTCGAGAGCCATTAAGCATATATTTACCACTTCTTCACTAGCTTCCGGAGCTTCTTCATCTTCACTTAGATCCCAACCATTTTCGGCCACGAGACTTCGTCCCTTTGAAAGTTTAGGACATTCTCTTTTATAATGACCAGGTTGTTTACACTCGAAACACACATCTTGTGTTTCCTCCGGAGATGGATCTTTAGGTTTTGGAGGAGTGTAAACAGGATGGTTTGTAGAGGCATTGGCATTACTATAAGTATTTATATTTTGATTGCCTTTGCCTTTATTATAGCTCGTTAACGGTTAATTACTCTTATAGTTGGAAGAATAATTTTGAGAGTAATTTGGTCTTCCGTTAGAGTTAAAAACCCTTTGTTGATTATTTGATTTTAGGAAGCCTTTTCCGTATCTTTGAGCTTTGCTTTGAAGCACACGACGAAGTTGTCTCGTGAGTAGAGCAATTTCACTCTCATCGAGATTTTGGAGTTCCTCGTTTAACTCCTCGTCATTTTCATCTTCATCAACTTATATGGCCTTTAGATCCATATTTTCCTTTTTATCCTCCACTTTTGGAGCAACCTTTTCCAGAATATTATCTTCTTCGTAAGCACGAAGATTTCCGAATAGATTATCAATCTTATACTCATTTAAGTTGTGCATCTCTTTTATAGTAGTGACTTTAACCTTCCAACTATGAGGTAGAGATTTGAGCACTCTTCTATTCTTTTCATTTTGAGTATAATTCTTTCCAAGTTGAGATAACTCATCGATAATACGAGTAAATCTTGTTTCCATATCGATGATATTTTCTCCTTCTTGGAGTTTAAAGTTCTCGTATTCTTGGATCAATGTATCCATCTGAGAATCTTTTATATCAGTGGTTCCTTCATAGGTTATCACTAATTTGTTCCACATTTCTTGTGCCGACTTGCAATTATTTACTCTTTTATATTCTTTTTCTGCAAGTGCACTTGTGAGAACCATTTCCGCCTTTGCGGCTATATTCATTGTGGCTTCTTCCTCTAAGTTGTATTCACTAACCTTCTTTTCGACGATGATGTCATCGATAGTTTTTGTAGGAATGCGAACACCGTCTTTGATAGCCATCCAAACTTTGACTCCTTGAGATCTAACATATATGCGAAACCTCGTTTTCCATGTTGCAAAGTTGGTGCCATCAAATAGAGGAGGTCGTGAGCTAGATAGACCTTCACCACATCCAACGGGATTAATATACGCCATTCAGATCACTTTTTGTTGTGCCTGTAAATCTGCAAATCACTTAACAAACACGTTAAAAAGCACTGCTCTGATACGAATTGTACATGGTCATGGGTCCAACCAATATCACAATACAATGGTATCTATCAGATCAGCCGATAATCGTATCCACCGATCTACTGCCACCCTATGGTCGGAGATCCTGGCTTCGATGACTCATTCACCAAGCAGAATTCCCATAGGTGGTATGCCCAAATTCATAGTATGGGTCAACTAGCTCTGATACTAATTGTTAGGTCTTGTATGAGGGCTATTTTAAGCTAGAAGGGGGGTTGAATAGCTTAATTACCAATTTAAAAATTGTTATGGCATTTTAAAATAATTTATCCCTTTTTAAAACTTTACCGAGTGGTTATGCAGTTTATATGTACGGAAAAATAAAGTGCAAGGAAAGAAAATACCACACGGTGATTTTATCCTGGTTCGCGATGGCGCAACCTCTAATAGATTCGCTCACCCCTACTCCAGTCCCCGAGCTCCTCTCCCGGACTCGGGATTTTCCCTTATAATAAACTCGCTCCTTTAGTAGGCGGAAAAGCCTTTACGTCCTTACAAGTATTTGTCTTGGTGTGTAACACAAGGGTCACCACCTCAAAATAAATGTAATACCTACACAACTTATCTTAGACAATAACTCCCCGCTATTTCTTCAAAGTTGTTGTAGAGCCTTTGTGTGGACTTGGCTTGCTTAGCTTTTGCCGGTCTTGGATCTTAGTGATCCGGTCTTGGGTCTTTCTTCTTCTTCACGGTGCGAAGACTACTAACTCCCCGTTAGTACGTCTAGGATTTGGGTCTTAGAACGAGAATCACCTCACGTCACTTCACCTCACTGCAAAACTAATAAGACAATCCACGAAACAAACCAAGTATAGAAAAGATGGTTTGAACTAGTATGTTACTGTACCAGCCCACAAATAGTATAATATTCAAATAAGAATATTAAAACTAAATAACAATACTTGACTTAAGAATAATATAAGATGGTCAAGTATATTTATAGTTACTCCTTTATAGATTTAATAAAGTTGTGGAGTAATATGAGAAGTCCCTTTTTATGTTAAGCACTTATGGATTATGACTTCTTTAGTATTCTTCTTTGTTAGGTATGAATACAACACAGAGGGGGGGGGGTGAATGTGTTTTGGCTTAAATATTTTATTTTGATCGACTTTGGTTTTAGCAGTTGGTTGTTGTCAATGATTTAGTAGAATAGATGTTAAACATAAATAACTATGCAAATATGTAAAACAAAGATCTTCAAAACTCACTTAATTTTATATTAAAATCAAGCAGTGTTTGGCTACAAAATTTCTAAGTTCTTGTTTTAGAACTTAGCTTCTTTCTTGAGAGAGAATACTTGATTTTCTATCTTGATTGTTACATTTAACTAGAGGACCAGTATTAACTTTATAACTCAGTTAACTGCTGGTTTACACAGTGGATAATAAACACGCTATTAGCTTTTCTAAACTGTCACTTGTCATTTCTATTTATAGAAAAGAAAATCTTCCATTTCTGGCTTAGCATATCCTTAGCAACCCGTGTTTACTTTAATCTTCCTCTGTCAGATAATCTTTGCCATTGATCTTGCACATCTCTCAAGTTGCTTTTTGTAGACTTGTCAATCCAGCTGTGTGAATTGTTTGTTGATTTGCAACCTTGGATATTGAACTGTTCTGCAATTCTGTACTTAGAGAAATTTCTTCACTTCGAGATATCCAATAAGCTGTAGAGAACTCGACATCTCGATAGGCATGTTGGCTTGTCGATATCTCTGAAACTTCATTGATATCTTGACTTATCGACAACTCTGAGTTCTCTAGTGAATTTTGGTTTATCGATAACTCAGAGTTCTCTAATGGACTTGGGCTTATCGATAAATCAGAGTTCTCTAATGAATGTATACTTGTCGATATCTCTGAGTTCTCGAATGGGTATCTGACTTATCGGTATCTCCAATAGCATTTCCTGAGTTCTCGATAGACAATT
Source organism: Apium graveolens (assembly GCF_009905375.1). Lineage (NCBI taxonomy): Eukaryota > Viridiplantae > Streptophyta > Magnoliopsida > Apiales > Apiaceae > Apium > Apium graveolens. The sequence continues at coordinate 48,676,817 of NC_133649.1, forward strand.
CCTGAGTTCTCGATAGGTCTTTCTGAGTTCTCGAATGACTTCTCTATAACACTAATTCTGTGACTTGTAGAGATCTTGACTTAAAATGTTTTTCACCAAACAGAATTATTCAACTCCAAGCTTCTTCATAATTCTTCTGTGGCATGACCTTCTTGATCTTCTTCTAGATAGAATTCTTAGGCTTGACACTGTTTAGGGAAAAATGCTCCAGTCTGCTCCATTTACATTTTACAGACATTAAGTGTTACAAGTATGAATTACAGATTAAGGTTACAATACAACTAATCTTAGGGTTGTCAGTATGACTTAGTCTTGTTACGATACAGGCATGTCTTGCACAACAATCTCCCCCAATTTGTGAGAAGATTGCTTATCACAAATTCATGCATGTTAATAAGACTAACCCCAAGTTAAAGAATGAAAACATAATAATACAAAAGTTGATACAACACTTGTACATTGAACATTTGACAGTTTATAATAATTAAGTAAAGACCGAGTTGTCTGATCCTTTCTCAATTATGTTCTTAATCTGCACAAGTATTTCCAATTCTTCTAGGATGGAGGTGTCAGTTAGAGCCTCTATTAGTTTTAGAAAATCTGGCTTAGGATAACTAGCTAACATCCCTATCCTGTATCTTGACAAAGAACCAACTTTTACATTCAGACATTTTCCATCCTTTGATATTCTGCACTTGCCTGCTACCCTCAACTCTTCTGATATACTCAGATCATAGATGTTGATGACATTATTAGCTCCAGTAATCTTTAACATCATCTATTATATATTACAATCTCCCCCAACTTGTTCATTATGAAATTATGCACAAGTTCTGATTGATGATGTCAAAACTTTATCCAAATGCTGAAACTAAAACCAATCTTCCCATCAGGTCTTCTTTTATTGAGTTGCATTTAGATTTATTCAACATCCTTTAGCTGTTTTGGAATTTAGATATATTCTCCCCCTTTTTGACATTATCTTCAGGAAGAAAGATCCAGCTAGATGCACATTGTTCAAGCTTTTGTTAATGCTCATATAGAACACTATTAGCAGCTTCAAGTTTTAGTGAAATCTGTAGTGATGAGTTTACCAAGTAGATTAGAATGGGAAAAACCTAAGCTCTCTGATCTTTTGAATAAGTAGTCTCACTACTTCTCACTACACTAGTCTCATGACTTTTAAGAGTCAGAGTTACCTCACAAGGATTTCTAAATCCAGACACTCATTCTACCTCTCCTTTTGCCAGGAAGGATCCTGCCTCCCTTATTCTCTGTATTTCACTCAATCTTTTCTCTTATTCTCACATGAAAGGCTTAAATGATGTTTGTCCTACAGAAATAAGAGGTGGCTGAGAAGAGTTAATCTGTGATCATATGATTAGAGGAAGGCCATATAGGGCTAATCATACTCATTTCACCAGAAAAATGAGTGCATAAGCATCTATGACTGGGGTTACAGTTTGACTCACAGATTGCTATGTGGTTGTGACAGTGTGTTGTCCACCACATGTAATGGGAACCTCCATTGGAATTGGAGAGGTTTTGACTGGGTTACTGTCATGTACACCAGCCTCAAACCTTTGTGTGTCTTGCAACACACTGACACTTGAATGTGCTAAGATTGCCCTTCTTATGACATTGTCATAGACAATTGTTCTTCTAGCTTTGACTGGTAAGACAACTTCTGCTAGAGTTATGAGGGGAGTTGTTCCTTCTTGAGGAACCTCCAATTGAATTGGAGAGGATTTAGATAGCTCCCCCTCAGGAGTACTACCCTCAAACCTTTCAGTCTGTGAAGACTGTTTTGCACATGAAGGTGCATAAGGAATACTCATGAAATATTCAGTAAACTGATAAATTTGCATGTTTGGTAGATTCTTTTCTCAAACAACAGAACAATCTGAAGAACATCATGGAATTTCTGTCCTTTTGTAAAACAGGTGGCTTTTGAGAGTCACCTGAGTGGGATTGTGTTTGAGTTTATGTTTGTGTTGATGTGCCTGGGTAAACCGCAGTTTTGGTTTTGAAATGTTTTAGCTGCAATTTTAGCATTAATACCTGTGAATTGATTATTTGAATTCCCTGTTGATGTCTTGAATTAGACCTGTAATGCATTGAACAAATGTATCTTCTTGGAGTTTAATTGGACAAATACATTGTAAGATATTTTAGTTGCAAGCATTATTGCAGAGAAGACAAAATTTAATAAAAATATAAGCACATAGTAATTATTACACAAACAAGAGATTTCAAGACAAGAATCAGAACTTTCATTAAAAATGTAAACATTGTACATTAAGACATAAATTTAACAAGTAAATCCTAATCCTAACTACTCTAATTCAGATTCCGTCTTCTCGGCCTCCAACCTCCTCGCCCTGCGCTGGTAAGCTCTGGACATGGAGTGTGCAAGAGAGATGATCCTCTCCTGCAACTCCAAAGCAGCAAGACGTTGCTGCTCAGCCACCCTTGCACGTCTCTCCATCTCCAGAGAGACTTCCTCTTCAAAGAAAAGAGCGCTGAGTTGATCATTCCACGAGAGTTCATAAAAGACCTCAAGTAGAATATCAAAGGGGCTGGAAACAACCCCCTTGATACGGACACGAAGTCCGATAGGATCAAAATAAAACAACCCCCTTGATACGGACACGAAGTCTGATAGGATCAAAATAAACTAGGTCATCATCCAAATGATGGACCGGCTGGTAAACTCCATGAATAAGTCTGTAAAAGACTGGGGCATCCATTTGAGTGAGAGAGAGAGAGAGATGAACAGGAGGTGAGTTTGAAAGTGGATGTTTGTTGAGAATAGGAGAGTAGTGATAAATGATAAAGAGTGAAGCATTTAAATTTATAGAGGGAGTAACGATAGAAACCAAGAGACTCTTGAGTTGCCCGGATAATAAGAGTAATAATCACATTAAGCATACTTGACAGCTAGAAATGACTAGTTACTATTCCCCATGCAGGTACTCAAGAATATTAGTTTACTTTAAAGTGTGGCTATTCCCCATGCAAATAAGCACGCACTCCCTACACAAAAAGTAACTCACCCTATCAGCAATTAGTCAAATAAATTTACCACTATCAGCATACTCAAAACAACACAAATAATGTACTAGTCCACTAATATTGGGCTAACATATTTCCACGTAAGCAAGAAATCATACAAGCATGTAAATGTGTCAATAAGTCAGAGAAATTAGAGACAAAGTATGCCAAAAGTATTTTTATGAACAGAATTTATGAATTAAATTTGTTCAGTTTTTCATACTTTTTGCTTCTTTTGATCTGTTATTTATTAAGTTCATATACCGAAGATATGAAGTAATAAATATTCAGTTTACTTAGAATTTTGAGAAATTCCAAGTTAAGATTAATCGAGAAGTCTGGGTATTTATAGAAAAAGTAAAATACTTATCGAGAAGTCAAATAAATGTTTGATATTAAACTTATCGAGAAGTCAAAGATGACTTATCGAGAACTCTGATAAATACCCAGTTTGTCCGAAAATGGACTAAAATAATTCTAATTCATTGAATTGAATCAAATTAAAATCAGAATAAATTTTCCAAAAGTATTTGTCTAAAATAATTCATTGAATTAAATTATTTTAGTTCTGAGTTATTGATAAGTCTCAAAATATCCTTGTCGAGAACTCTGTGAATTAACACTATTATAGAACTCTACATGGTCTTATCGATAAGTCATAATAGAGCTTTTCGAGAAGTCATTCGAGAAGTCTGTAAATAGACTTATCGAGGACTCACTCGAGAACTCTAAAATGACTTGTCGATAAGTCATTTTGACTTATCAAGAACTCAGTTCTCTATACCTTTGATACTATTTTTCTGCCCTGTGTTAATTTTACATATTTAAGATGTAAATTAACAACTAAGCAGTTTACTTAGAATTTAGAAATATTCTAAGTTAATTTTTGAGTTTTTAAGAAAGATAAATATACAGAGATTGTGAAATATTTATAATTCATATTTCAGTTAATTTTCAATTAAATCAAACTAGGTTGATTTATCAGAAATTAATCTGCTGCAACACATTAGCTGAGTTCTTGCCTTAGGATGAAGAATTGAGCATTCCAATTTCACTCACAAGTCTAGTGACGGTTGCTTCATCCAAAGGTTTAGTAAAAATGTCAGCTAATTATTTCTCTGTTGGAACAAAAATGAGCTCAATGGTACCATTTGCAGCATGTTCCCTGATAAAATGGTACCTAACATCAATGTGCTTTGTTCTAGAATGATTAACTGGATTAGTTACTATAGATATGACACTAGTATTGTCACACATAATAGGAATTTTGTGTAACAGTAGACCATAGTCCATTAGCTGATTTCTAATCCAAAGCACCTGAGCACAACAACTTCCTGCAGCTATATATTCAGCCTCAGCTGTGGAAGTTGACACAGATTGCTGTTTCTTACTATACCAGGATACAAGTCTTTGACCAAGAAATTGACAGCTTTCACTAGTACTTTTTCTATCAACCCTGCATCCATCAAAATCTGCATCTGTATATCCAACAACTTCAAAACTAGTTCCCTTAGGATACCATAATCCCAAGTTTGGAGTTCCCTTTAAGTATCTGAAAATCCTTTTTACAGCCATCAAATGTGATTCCTTTGGATTGGCTTGAAATCTAGCACATAGACAAGTAGCAAATATGATGTCTGGTCTACTAGCAGTCAAATAAAGCAATGATCCAATCATCCCTCTGTAGCTTCAAATATCCACACTCTTGCCTTTCTTGTCTTCATCCAACTTGATTGCAGTAGACATTGGTGTAGATGCTGGTGAGCTATCTACCATACCAAATTTCTTCAATAAGTCATTCACATATTTGGTTTGGCTAATGAAAATACCATCACTCCTTGACTAACTTGAAGGACAAGGAAGTAACTCAATTCTCCTATCATGCTCATTTTATACTCACTCTGTATTAGCCTAGAGAATCTTTGACAAAGCTTTTCATTTGTAGATCCAAAGATGATATCATCCACATAGATTTGAACTAGGATCATATCTTCACCATGCTTCTTGTAGAAGAGAGTCTTATCAATAGTACCTCTGGTAAAACCATGTTTGAGTAGAAATTCTGACAGTGTGTCATACCGGGCTCTAGGTGCCTGTTTCAGTCCATATAGAGCCTTGAGTAATTTGTAAACAAAGTTAGGGAATTCTGGATCTTCAAAGCCAGGTGGCTGTTGCACATAAACTTCTTCTTCTAGTTCACCATTAAGAAAAACACTCTTGACATCCATTTGATACACCTTGAAATTTGAGTGTGTAGCAAATGCTATAAAAATTCTTATTCCTTCTAGTCTTGCAACAGGAGCAAAAGTCTCATCATAGTCAATTCCCTCTTCTTGTGAGTAGCCTTTAGCAACCAGCCTTGCTTTGTTTCTAGTAACAATTCCATTTTCATCCATTTTATTCCTGTACACCCACTTAGTTCCAATTATGCTTCTATTCTTTGGTGCAGGAACTAATTTCCAAACTTTATTTCTCTCAAACTGATTCAGCTCCTCCTGCATATCACATATCCAATCAGTATCCAATAGAGCTTCTTCAGTTTTCTTGGGCTCTACTTGAGATAGAAAACATGCATGTAGGCACTCATTAGCAATTGAACTTCTAGTTCTCACACCAGCTGAGGGATCACCAATAATAGCTTCTACTGTATGACTCCTATCCCACTTTCTAGTGCGTGTCTGTTGACTAGTGCCTTCATCATTTTCTTCAGTATTACCATGATTGTCATTTCCATTCTCTCCTTCTCCCCCTGAGTTTGTGCCATCAAATTCAGGTGTCTGAAGAGAGCTTTCATTTCCATGATTTTGTTCAGAGGTTTCTTCATTTGTTAGTTGTTGTGTCACAACTTCATCTTCCTCATCAGAATCACTATCAATGGTTAGATTTTCAAATGCAAGGGCTTCAGCATCATTTATATCAAGGCATTCCAAGCCTGGACACTTGTCATCATCAAAAGTCACATCTGTGCTTTCCATAATTTTCTTTTGATCAATCACATAAACTTTGTAGGTTGTTCTTTCCAATGAATATCCCAGAAAAATTGCTTCAAAAACTTTAGAGTCAAATTTTCCCACATATTCAGAGTTGTCTTTTAGAATATAACACTTGCTTCCAAACACATGTAGATGCTTCACTGTAGGCTTCCTGTTAGACATGATTGAGTAAGGTGATTTGCCATGAGCTTTGTTGATGGGATATCTGTTTTGAGTGTAGCATGCAGTATTAACAGTCTCTTCCCAAAAACTAGTTGGCAACTGAGCATCTTGTAGCAAAGTTCTAGCAGCTTCAACCAATGTTCTATTTTTCCTCTCAACTACTCCATTCTGTTGAGGTGTTCTAGCTGCTGAAAATTCTTGAACGATGCCTTTGCTTTTGCAGAATTCGCTTAATGTTGAGTTTCTGAATTCTGTTCAATTATCACTCCTCAATCTTTTCACACTAACTTCTTCTTCAGCTTGCTTCTCAATTTTCTTGATGTGCTCAATTATAATGTTTGGAGTTTCATCTTTAGAGTACATGAACTCAACCCAAGTGTATCTTGAAAAATCATCAACCATGACAGGAGCATATTTGTTCCTTGAAATGGACAAGACATTTATTGGCCCAAACAAGTGCATGTGAATAAGTTGCAGAGGTGCACTTATAGAATTCACAGATTTTGACTTGACTTGATCTTTTCATCTTCCCTTTCTGACAAGCTTCACAAACTTCCAGTTGAGCAAATTCCAGACTGGGCATGTCTCTCACAAGCTCCTTCTTGACTAAGGTGTTGATTGCTTTGAAATTCAAGTGAGATAGCTTCTTATGCCATAATTTGCTTTGCTCTTCTGATGCCTTGGTGTAGAAATAACACACTCCATCCTTATTTGTTGAGTCTAAGTCTGCAACAAACAAGCTTCCCTTTCTTACTTCTTTAAGAGCAATTTCACCAGTCTTTTTGCTAATAAAAGCACAATCTTCTTTGTTGAAAACAACTTGAAAACCTCTGTCTGCAAATTGACTGACACTTAGGAGATTTACTTCTAATCCAGCAACTAGTGCTACATCTTCAATGACAACATTTCCAGAAACAATCTTGCCATATCCCATTATGAATCCTTTGTTGTTGTCTCCAAAGGTCACCAAAGGGCCAGCCATCTCCTCAAATTGTGATAGCAGGGCCTTATCACCTGTCATATGCCTGGAACATCCACTATCAATGATCCATATGACCTTCTTTCCTTTGCCCTGCAGACAATGAGGATTAATTGTGATTAGCTACCCAGGCTGTGTTGGGCATTTTCTTCTTGTAACTGATTTTGCAGAAGTAGAATGAGAATTTTGAGATAAAATGGAATTCATAGACTGTTGAGCATTTTCCCTCTCAGATACTAAACCAATTTTTGATTCTATGAGATCAATTCTCAATTTGTGGCAACTCTTCATCACTTTCATGTTGCAGGGAATGCAGTCAAACTTGTCACAGAATTAAAAGGGATCATTAGCCTTAGCTTCATTGTACTTGCAGACTCCTTCAGGTGAATTGCTAACAGTCTTTTTATAAAGATGAGTTAGGTGATTCATTGATCCACAATTCTCACACCTCTTTCTAGGAGCATCTGCAATATAAGCAAAATTATTGCTTTTATTTATCCCAATCTTTCTATTTCTATTCTTCTTTTTCTTTTTGACATGTTCAGCTTTAGTCTCCTTCACAGGCTCCTTAGTTTCTTGATTAGCTTTTGGTGATTCAGAGATGGAAGACTGAGTTGTCTTATCATTTTTCTTTTCCTTGTCCTCATTAGCTATCTCGTGTTTGATGATCAACTCTTCTTCACTGAAGTTCACTTCATATGCCTTGAAGAAAGGTGATTCAACTTTCTTCAAAATAATTGGAACATCCTCAGTTTCAGTTGATTTTCCTTTGTCACTGACAAACTTCTTTTTGTTGTTCAAACCCTCATAATCAAGACCAATGGCAATGTTTGCACATGGCTTGTTCTTTTCATGATATTGGCCAATCAAATCAGAAGCATTTTTGAAGGATTTCAGCTTCACTTCATTCATCCCAGCCTTTCTCTCAATACTGCTTCAATTTCACTTGCACACTTTAATTTGTTCTTTAAGTATGCATTTTCTTGCCTAGCAGCATCAAGCTCAACCAGCAACAATTCAGTCTCTTATTTTTCACCCTCAAGTTTTTCATTGATCTTTTTCAATCTGCTAACTTCCTCATTTGCAGCAACCATGCTTGTATGAATGTGGAACATTTCTGTGCTCATCTTTTCAACAGTTTCCTTATATTGACTCACATTTAAATCAATTGTGGTAAGAGTTGATACCTGTGATTTAGATGATGAAGAGTCTCCTTCATCCTCATCATTATCTGAATCATCCCAGCTCTTGCCCTCAGCAATATAAGCTTTCCCTTGTTACTTCTTTAGAAGAGCATCATACTTTGCTTCCAATTCAAGATAGGCTTTGTCTTTCTTTGCCTTCTTGGGTTTCCTACATTCTGTAGCAAAATGGCCCAACTCATCACAGTTAAAGCACCTTATATTTGATATATCAACAGATCTAGTTTTGTAGCCATTTTTGCTATCAGGAGTGTACTTCCCTTTTCTTTTCCAGCTGCTGTCTTTGTTGAAGGACTGTCCTTTGCTCTTGAAAAATCTTGGTTTCTTCACTTTAATGTTAGAGAATTTTCTAGCCAAGTAAGCCATTGATTTTTCTAGCTCATCAAGCTCATCAAGAGTGTAGAACTCATCTTCTTCATCCAATTCCAGTATGACTTGCTCTTTAGTGTCATTGACTCTTTTCTCACTTGTAGAAATTTCTGGAGTTTGGGATCTTTGCTCATCATTAGAGGTCTGGCCATCATTCACAATCAGTGCACTTAAGCCGTACAGTACATATCCTTGACCAGCCCTTAATGATTTCTTTTGAATCATTTCAAGTTCATAAGTTTTCAGAACCCCATAGAGCACTTCCAGTGTGATTCTACTCAAATCCCTTCCTTCTCTGATTGCAGAGATTTTTTGTTCCAAATGATCAGGGGGAGTAAGCAAGAATTTCAAATTCACTTCTTCGACATCATAAAATTTATCATGAAGTTGCAAGTCATTTATCAGCTTATTAAACCTTTCAAACACATCAGTAATACCCTCCTTTGGTTTAGCCATAAAACCCTCATACTGAGAAATCAATATCCTTCTTTGATTTGACCTAACCTCCTCAGTTCATTCACAGAGTATCTCAATTTTTTCCCAGATCTGTTTAGCAGTGTCACAGTTGACAATGTTATTATACATTACATTGTTAAGTGACTCAATTAGTATCAGTTGCAAAGCACTGTCCAGGGAAACTTTCTCTCTTTCAGGTTCAGTATACTCAGAGGGATCCTTGGGAGCATAATGAGCTGGAATAACCATGTCTCCATCTGTGGTTTCCTCAACTCTAACCACAGGAGTGAAGGGCCCATTCTTGAGGATACCAATGCAAAGATGATTGGCCATTCTTATAAACAACAACATTTTCTTTTTCCATAAAGTGTAGTTGGCCTTAAAAGGGAGGAATCTTGATACTACTGATTTTCTGTGTATTCATTTTTCCAAGATCTAATCTGTTTACTTTCAGATTTTTCTCTGATACCACTTGTTAGGTATGAATACAACACAGGGGGGTGAATGTGTTTTGGCTTAAATATTTTATTTTGATCGACTTTGGTTTTAGCAGTTGGTTGTTGTCAATGATTTAGTAGAATAAATGTTAAACATAAATAACTATGCAAATATGTAAAACAAAGATCTTCAAAACTCACTTAATTTTATATTAAAATCAAGCAGTGTTTTGCTACAAAATCTATCAGTTCTTGTTTTAGAACTTAGCTTCTTTCTTGAGAGAGAATACTTGATTTTCTATCTTGATTGTTACATTTAACTAGAGGACCAGTGTTAACTTTATAACTCAGTTAACTGCTGGTTTACACAGTGGATAATAAACATGCTATTAGCGTTTCTAAACTGTCACTTGTCATTTCTATTTATAGAAAAGCAAATCTTCCATTTCTGGCTTAGCATATCCTTAGCAACTCGTGTTTACTTTAATCTTCCTCTGTCAGTTAATTTTTGCCATTGATCTTGCACATCTCTCAAGCTGTTTTTTGTAGACTTGTCAATCCAGCTGTGTGAATTGTTTGTTGATTTGCAACCTTGGATATTGAACTGTTCTGCAATTCGGTACTTAGAGAAATTTCTTCACTTCGAGATCTCCAATTAAGCTGTAGAGAACTCGACATCTCGATAGGCATGTTGGCTTGTCGATATCTCTGAAACTTCATTGATATCTTGACTTATCGATAACTCTGAGTTCTCTAGTGAATTTTGGTTTATCGATAACTCAGAGTTCTCTAATGGACTTGGGCTTATCGATAACTCAGAGTTCTCTAATGAATGTATACTTGTCGATATCTCTGAGTTCTCGAATGGGTATCTGACTTATCGATATCTCCAATAGCATTTCCTGAGTTCTCGATAGACAATTCCTGAGTTCTCGATAGGTCTTTTTGAGTTCTCAAATGACTTCTCTATAACACTAATTCTGTGACTTGTAGAGATCTTGACTTAGAATGTTTTTCACCAAACAGAATTATTCAACTCCAAGCTTCTTCATAATTCTTCTGAGGCATGACCTTCTTGATCTTCTTCTAGATAGAATTCTTAGGCTTGACACTGTTTAGGGAAAATGCTCCAGTCTGCGCCATTTACATTTTACAGACATTAAGTGTTACAAGTATGAATTACAGATTAAGGTTACAATACAACTAATCTTAGGGTTGTCAATATGACTTAGTCTTGTTATGATACAGGCATGTCTTGCACAACAATCTCCCCCCATTTGTGAGAAGATTGCTTATCACAAATTCATGCATGTTAACAAGACTAACCCCAAGTTAAAGAATGAAAACAAAATAATACAAAATCTGATACAACACTTGTACATTGAACATTTGACAGTTTACAATAATTAAGTAAAGACTGAGATGTCTGATCCTTTCTCAATTATGTTCTTAATCCGCACAAGTATTTCCAATTCTTCTAGGATGGAGGTGTCAGTTAGAGCCTCTATTAGTTTCAGCAAATCTGGCTTAGGATAACTAGCTAACATCCCTATCCTGTATCTTGACAAAGAACCAGCTTTTACATTCAGAAATTTTCCATCCTTTGATATTCTGCACTTGCCTGCTGCCCTCAACTCTTCTGATATACTCAGATCATAGATGTTGATGACATTATTAGCTCCGGTAATCTTTGACATCATCTATCATATATTACATTCTTCTTTCGATTAAGTATTTATAGATCGAAGAATACTTTAATTACAACCTCGGAGTTGTAATTTACCTTTAAGTATATCAACTTAAGGTTTTAAGGTATACTTGTATATTGACGATTATAAGATCAAAGTATACTCTTTTAACTTCAAGCACGTTTATAAGATTTATGAGTCTTAGCCAAGATCCAAATAAGTTAAGTGCAAGTAATTGGCTTAAGATTGTGCTTTCGAATTTTGGATGAATAATTACGAGTATTTTATAGATATCGTAGTATAACCCCACGGAACACTGAAAGATGTTAGAAGGGGCTTATACGATATGACTCGTAATTGTTTATATACACGATCTGTGTTAGCCAGGATCCAATTAAATAGCGTAAAAGTAATTGGCTAACTCGTGGATTTGATTCGTCCTTAATTTTAACGGATGATAACGAAGTGTTTATAGATCCAGTTATAATCCCCCGGAACACTTAAAGATGTTGAAGGGATTAAAACTATGCTTCGTAATAATTTATGTGCACGAAATATGTTAGCCAAGATCCAATTAAATAAAGTGCAAGTAATTGGCTAACTTGTGAACTTAATTCATTTTAATATTTGACAAATTACGAAGTGTTTATAGATCGAGTTATAATCCCCCGGAACACTAGAGATGTTAAAAGGTATTAAAACTTTACTTCATAATATTTTATGTGCTCGGATAATGTTAGCCAAGATCCAATAATAAAAATAATTGGCTAACTCGTGAACTTGGGTCAAATATAATCTCCCCTTTGGAGATAAAGTACTTTTGTTTATAGATCTTCTTTTTGCGATGATTTATGTGAAGATCAAGTACTTATTCGAATTCCGAGTTCGAATCTTAGTTCTCTTGAGAACTTTGTTTATAAGAGATCTTGTATTAGAGCTTAAGATGAAGTAGAGAAATTAAGTACAAAGCTCAAATAAAAAGAACTCAAATAAGAAGCTAAAAGTTACCACTTTTGAAGAACGGTCGGAAAAGTTCGTCAAAAAAATTCGTCGGAGGTTCGGCCGGATTTTGGCACTTTGGTCGAACTTGGGCAGCCCTTCGGGAGGCTGGAAAGTGGTAGTGGATGATCTCACTCGGTGGGATAAAGCTTGGTTGGGTGAAGCTAAGCTTAGGTTTCAAAACCTTGTATATATGTAAGTATATAGAAAAGAGAGAAGATTTTTGAGAAGAAGTGTGTGTATAGAATTTGAAAGAGATGAAGAGAAACACTTTTTGAAAAAATCCCAGCAACTTTGTGGCTCTTTAGGTTGAAGAAAATGGGTTGGGGTTTATTTATAGGAGAAGTTGGGTGGATTGAATAGTGGAGATTTAAGGAAAATGGATGGTGGATGGTGTATGCCACTTGGATTGATGACTTGGCAAGTAGGTTGTGTTTCTTTGACATAGCCATATAAGACAAACAACTTTATGGATTCAAAATATCAGCTAAGATATTTGAATATATATATATATATATATATATATATTCCTTTTCTTTCAATCATTGTTTAATCACTTTAATTAAGGATTAAACACAATTAATTATTACCACCTTAAAAACTCCTAAATAAATACCATAAAAAATATGATAAATACTTAAATAATATAAAGTGATGTCCTGAAAGTTTTGGTCAACTTTAGTCAATGGTAACTAGGTCAAACGTGGTCAACTGTGGGACCAACTGCCTCGATTTTTGTGCCTGGACAAAAATTCTGTAAATGCTATGAAATTTTTACCATGCTTAGAAAATACCATTTTAATGATCCATACCAAATTTCAAGTCATTCTAGAATGTAGAAGTATTTTTTCTAAAAATAAAACTGTTCTGTCATCCTTTCTTCCGAGTGAAAATATCATTGGTCTTGAAATGAAGGAGATGGATCTTTTGACCAAAGTTTTGACTTGAATAAATACTTAAAGTATATTTCCTAATATATAAAATATATTTGGATGATAGGGAATATGTTTTAGTATTTTTGAATAATTTTCTCCGAGAAATGCTGATTTTACGAAACGGGAGAAAATTACTGTAAGTATACAGAATTGTTTTGCAGAACTGGATATTAATATTTCAATCATGAATATTAATAATATTTAATTAAAAACTCTTTTGATATATGTAGAAATATATTTTGGAGCGAAGAGTTAAATATTTTTGATATAACACGAGACCTCTAAAAAATATTTCTGATATATTCCTTATTCGAGCTTGTTGCCATATTCCTGTTTCAATACAGATCTAAAAAATATCATATCTTGATGTTTCTTCATTGATCATTTTGACTTAGAGATATATTCCATAAAGATATAGTTTTGATATTTTGTAAGGATGGAATATCTCTTTTATCTGTTTAAAAGACATGATTTTGCTAGTTTGACTTTTGACTTTGATTTGGATCAGTTAAATTCATGTCCTAATGGAGAGGATCTACGTGTACTTAATTTTATGTTTAATCATACAAATACCAAAATAAATAATATATCGAAGATATCCTTTTATAAAACACTATCAACTTTTCACCCCCAACAATATCAACTTAGCGGAGATGTACAGGGAGCGCAAATTTACTAAGTTCGGGGATCTTCTATCAACTCTCCTCGTTGCTGAACAGAATCATGAATTAGTGAATAAGAATCATCAATCCCGTCCAACAGGGTCTGCCCCATTACCTGAAGTAAATAACATGTCATTCCAGCAGAATGTACGTGGAAAAGGGTATAGAGGTGGACGAGGCCAAGGTCAGTACTGTGGACGAGATCAGATCCACAGGCATTTTCGTCCATATAACAACTCTGGTCACCGGAAGTGGCAATCTGAATCACAGAGTAAAAAAAGGGCACCACGAGAAGGAAAAATGGAAATATTTACTATAGGTGCGGCATGGATGGGCACTGGACACGTAATTGTCATGCCCCAAATCATCTTGTTAATCAATACCAAGCTTCTCAAAAATCAAAAGAGAAAATGGTAGAAACAAATTTCGCCAACAATAACATAGATGATTTTTTGAGAATCATAACTGGAGGAATAAACATTAATGGTCCGAATGAACCTAACGAAACTCCCATATGGGAGGCTGAAGATTAGTTTTATAAAATTACTATAGTATTGTGTATTGTGTGCTTTATTTTGTTTGAACTATGTTGTGTGTTATGTTCTTATCAAATAAATTATGTTTCTTAATTATATACAGAATGGATTCTGAAGATATATGCATTGTTGATTGTGGTACAACTCATACAATTTTACAGAATCAAAAATATTTTACCCAAATAACCAAAACTGAAGCTCAAGTCGGAACGATTTCCAGCGTATCTAATATAATCGAAGGTTTTGGAAAAACTAGTTTCGTCCTACCTAATGGTACACACATATACATTTCAAATGCATTATATTCTAGTAAGTCTACTAGAAATCTTCTTAGTTTTAAAGATATTCGACTCAATAATTTTCACATCGAAACTACCCCTGAGGCTAATAGAGAATATCTTCTTATTACTTCCGCTAATCCTAGCAACAAGAAAACCTTAGAAAAGTTTCACTCACTATTCTCAGGATTATATATGATAAAAATTAGAACTATTGAGTCACACAATGTCATTGCTTCCAAACTCATAGATCCAAAATCTTTTACACTTTGACATGAAAGATTAGGTCATCCTGATGTCTCTATGATGCGTCGTATTATAGAGAATTTTACTGGTCATCCTCTTAAAGATTTTAAAGTTTTTTCCAACAATGATCTTCCATGTTCAGCATGTTCTTTAGGAAAACTGATTACTGGACCATCCCCTACTAAAGTTCAGCTAGAAAGCCCAACTTTTCTAGAAAGGATCCAAGGCGACATATGTGGACCTATACACCCATCATCTGGTCTATTTAGGTACTTCATGGTATTAATCGATGTCTCGACTAGATGGTCTCATGTTTGTCTTGTCTCAACTCGTAATGATGCTTTTGCAAAATTACTTGCCTAAATAATCAAATTACGAGCTCAATTCCCAGATCATTGCATCAAGTCAATTCGTTTAAATAATGCCGACGAATTCACATCTGCAACTTTTGTCGACTGTTGCATATCTGTAGGAATCTCAGTTTAAAACCCAGTTCCTCATGTACATACACAAAATGGGTTAGCCGAGTCCTTTATCAAAAGACTCTAACTTATTGCAAGACTGTTATTGTTAAAAGCAAAATTACCTACATCTATTTGGGGTCACGCAATAATTCATGCTGCTAATATTATTAAGATTAGACCAACTTCCTACAACCAACATTCTCCGCTACAACTGGTACTTGGTCAAGTTCCAAATATTTCTCACTTCAAAATTTTCGGCAATGCTGTTTATGTACCGATTGCTCCACCACAAAGATCGAAGATGGGAGCTCAAAGAAGAATAGGTATATACATTGGTTTTTATTATACATCTATAATTAGATATCTGGAGCCTCTAACCGGAGACTTATTTACCGCAAGATATGCAAATTATCATTTTGACGAGTCTATGTTTCCTCCGTTAGGGGGAGATAAACATTCAAATAAAGTTAATCCTGACATAACATGGAATGCATCAGGATTATATTTTCTAGATTCACGTACCGGTCAATGTGAACTTGAAGTTAAAAGAATTATTCATATGCAAAATATCGCAAACCAAATGCCTGACACATTTAACGATTTTAGAAATATAACTAAATCTCATATAGCTGCAGTAAATACTCCAGCTAGAATAGATATACCAATTCAAAAATCAGATACAAAAGAATTGGTTATAGAATCAAAGCCACGCCTGAAGCGTGGTAGACCGGTCGGTGGAAAAGATGTTGCACCACGAAAAAGAAAAATAAAGAAAATTGCCCCTGAAGTGGCGCATGCTCCAGAAGAAGCAAATACCCCTGAAGTGGTATTATCTCCTGAAGAGATTCCAGTCCCCGAAGATACGAGATTAAACAATCATGAGATTTCAATAAATTATGTGCATGATATGAAATTATGGAACGAAGTAAAGCCATAATCGATGATATATTTGTGTATTCTGCGGCATTGGATGTCGACATAAATTGTGATCCTGAACCACAAAGTGTAGATGAATGCCGTCGAAGAAAAGACTGGCCAAAAGTGGAAAGACGCAATCCAAACAGAATTAAATTCATTGCGTAAAAGAGAAGTTTTTAGACCTGTGGTCCAAACACCAATTGGTGTGAACCCTGTTGGGAATAAATGAGTATTCATAAGAAAACGAAATGAAAAGACTGAAATTATGAGATATAAAGCCCAACTTGTAGCACATGGGTTTTCTCAAAGGTCTGGATTGATTATCAAGAGACATACTCTCCAGTGATGGATGGAATTACCTTTCGTTTTATATTAGGTATGGCATCTAAAGAAAATTTGGAAACACATCTTATGGACGTCGTTACTGCATACCTATATGGTTCACTTGATAGTGAAATTTTTATGAAAATCCTAGAAGGGTTAAAAATGGATGAGTTCAAGAAACCTCGTCATATATACTCCATTAAACTTCAACGATCATTGTATGGACTGAAACAGTCTGGTCGTATGTGGTATAACAAACTTAGTCGTTATTTACAATAGAATGAGTATATTAGTAACCAAATTTCTCCATGTGTTTTTAATCAAAAAATCACAATCTGGTTTTGTGATTATTGCTGTATATGTCGATGATTTAAACCTTGTAGGAACAACTACAGAGGTTGATGAAGCTGTCATATACCTAAAGACAGAGTTTGAAATGAAAGATCTTGGAAGGACAAAATATTGCCTTGGTATACAAGTCGAGCACTTGTCATCGGAAATTTTCCTCCACCGATCTACATATACAGAAAAGATTTTGAACATATTTTACATGGATAAATATCATCCATTGACTACTCCGATGGTGGTTAGATCTTTGGAGCAGATCCATTTCGACCACGAGAAGATGATGAAGAAGTTCTCGGTCCTGAAATCCCATATCTTGGAGCAATTGGTACACTTATGTACCTTGCAAATAATACAAGGCTAGATATTGCATTTGCTGTGAATTTATTGGCTAGATTTAGCTCTGCTCCGATGGACAAACATTGGAGTGGGATCAAGCATATATTTCGTTATTTTCGTGGAACAATTGATTTTGGGTTATTCTTCCCGAAAAACTCAACATCTCAGTTGATTGGATATGCAGACGCTGGATATTTGTCAGATCCTCATTTTGGCAAATCACAAACTAGATATGTGTTTACATATTGCGGTACAACCATTTCCTGGAAATCTACGAAGCAAACTACAGTGACAACCTCAACAAATCACTCGGAACTCATTGTGATTAATGAAGCCAGTAGAGAATGTGTTTGGTTGCGGTCTATCATCAAGAATATTCAGGAATTATGTGGATTACCAGACATCACTAGAAGTCCTACCGTTATGTTTGAGGATAATACTGCATACATTGATCAACTCAAGGAAGGATATATCAAAGGAGACAGGACGAAGCACATTTCAACAAAATTCTTCTACACTCATGAGCTTCAAAAGAATGGTGAAATTGATGTACAACAAATTCGGTCATGTGACAACCTTGCTGATTTATTCACGAAATCATTACTGAATTCAACCTTTGAGAAATTACGAAAGAACATTGGAATGAGTCGACTCAAGAATTTGTTTCAACAAAATTCAGAGAATGATTAGTTTTTCCAAGGGGAGATTGTAATCTTTTTCTTTCGTCAAAATTTTTATCCCACTGGGTTTTGTTTTGACAAGGTTTTAACAAGGCAGTCTATGATTCATACAACAATGACAATCAAAGGGGAGTGTTGTGAATTGATTTGTCATGTGGTCAAATATTGTAATAGTAGGGCTAAACTTTAGGAGTAGAAATTTTGATAATGCATTGATTGCTTTTGTTTTTCACCTTGGCTATAAATACATGGCCTTGGTGAATGTAAAACTTGCACCAAGCATCCTAATACATGCTCTCTATCTCCATCCGATTATCATTCTTTCCCTCTCAAATTTAGTAGCCCCTTATAATATTATTAAAGCTGGTATATTATAGCAGTTACATACTATTTTTTAGCATGATATAATAAATACGCATTAACAATATCCTCTTTAAGGTGTTGGGTATTCAATACACAAATTCCTTGATTCGAGAAGTAAAAAAGATACGCAACCTTGATTTTTAAAAATTAGAAATTCAACCGTCTAAAATTCTGGAATTAGCATAAAATTTGAATTTAGATTTCATTTGATATGCAAGACCTTTAAATATTACTCCCGAATTCTTTACATTGGGGGACGGAGATCGGCACATATTTTAAGGCTCTCGTAAAACATGATTCCCTAAATAATTTTAAATATTTTTTTCTTTTAAATAAAAATATAATGTTTAAACTTTTATACAGAAAAAAAATAATATATAAATAAATTATGAAATTATACCTTATAGTAGTCTTAAAATGCGTGTGAGTAAAAAATAAGTAAAGAATCAAGTGTGACGAATGGAGTAGTACAGAAAACGAGAATTTGAAAATGAAAACTCAAAGTCATGTCATTTCAACTCCATTTGAAATAAAATGTGCGTTCCCAAAACACAAGAATTTATAGGGACTTGCACAGAACTTTTGAGTTGATTGAGCACATATACAAGTACCTCGCTCAGCAACTCATATTTGATCGTATGTACATGGAAATCTCTGATACAACAAAAGACAGCATATTGTACAGAGCTGAGGCCCAGTCTAACAGAAATGCACACGGCATAAGTACACGGCACAAAAGGTGTTACACAACATTAAAGTCGGTATCACGAGTTGATAAGAGCAGCTTTGAACAATCAGTTACTTATTATCAAGCTTCAACTGATTGATGATGTTTTTGTCTATATACATGTACATTTGGAGGAAGCATTCTTTGTTCCATTTATTAACCAGGTACAAAGTAATCCATCCTTTCCACAGGCAGGTTCAGAACTGATGTTTCCACCTACAGGAGTATAAAGATGAACGCCAAGGTCACAAAACTATAGTTCAGAAAAACATCACCAAACGGAGTTTAATACGATTTCTAAGAACTAGTTAGTCACAGTAAATAATTAAATCGAACATGTGGGATAGATAAATACCTCTTCAAATGGAATAAATACGAAAGGGGTCAAACCCCTCTTGTGTGAAATAGCTGGGACATCAGGATTGTGTGTTTCATCCTCCTCCCAACCTTCAATAACTTCAAGAATGTTTTCAACAGGGCCAATAATATCACTGTCATTCACTCCACTTGTGACGATTGAAAGTAGATCCATCCGATTGTTTGCCCCTACAATTGTACCTCTTAACCTGTTGAAAGGAACATGTAAAGTCAATATAGTCCATGACAAGGATGGTACTGTGCTTTAGCGCAAAAAAAAAAAAGATGGCACAATGAAGTCTATAGAACATCAGAGATAGACAAGGATATTTTACAGCGGCTGTCGTGTCTTTTGTTTACGACTTTACACTAGTAATTATAACATAATTATTATTATAGGGCTCTTCCTCTAGCATATAAAAGCACAAAAATGATGATACTTGATCGATGATGTTTACTTGGTTGCTAGAAATGGCATAAGATGAAAGTACCAATCCAGAATATAAATTTCCTTATTTTGAAGTCTATAGGCAATAAGAACTGAATATAATGCATCTCAATGTCAAAATTTAGTATTCGAATGCTTGATCAGCATACTGCAGAGTGTAGACGTAAATATATTAATATGATCAATATTGTAATTGCTGGAACTACACGACTGGAGAACTGCGACATGTACATTTATTATCCAATCACAATAGCAGACCGCATTGGTGTTAACACCTTGTCTATATCTGATAGTTAACTAATGACTCTGAGCTAATCAATAAGGACATCCCCTGTTGTTAAATTTTTGACATGAAGGGAAGAATTTCATAAGAAAGATTTAAAATTTAATTATTGGTGGAAGGGCACATTGTAAAAGAACGATAAGGCATTTTGCATAAAGGTGATACACAATAATATATAGTCGAGGGGAAGTTCAACAAATAGAGATGCATAGGTACTAATTAGGTATTTAGCACATCCCACATACTATATTTCTTTGTTTAAATTTCAGTCATGTAAGAGAGCGAACACAACAACAAATACATGTCAAAATAATGTACAGTTATAAATCCTGAAATACCAAAGCTTATACCCAGTGCATAAAGCTCAAGGAAGAACTCTGTACGCAGCCTTACCCTTAGATACCACCCATGACTGATATAACAAGGAAACTATAAAAAAAAATCTATAGCTTCTAACATATACGGAGGAGTATATATGCGGAGACATAACTATTGTTATAGGGAAAAAGAAATAATACAGAAAGCTGCTCATAAAAAAAATATACCTCAAGCGGATTCTCCACACAGTTGGACGTAAACCAGGATATAAAACAGCAGCTTCCACCTGCAATGAAAAAGTAAATTAGCTAGAATCACATAATATTAACTGAGAACATGCAAATGACAAATCAAACAAATAGATAATCTGTCACAGTAACACATTATATAGGGCATAGCTGGAAACTCCATTCTGACATCATCAAAATAGGGGTAATTTGATGGTTATCAAAAAAAAGTGTGGTCTTGTCCAAAAAAAATGTATGGTCAATTCATGATTCAATTAACCCTTATTTTATCAACAGGCTAGCATATATTAAATGTAATTTGTTCATATGCTTCTTAAAGCCTAAGAATGTAATTATTAAAAGGGTTGCAGTAAACGGACTACATTATGATTTTCGGTATTTGCGGTGTTCTCATTGTACTAGATGTGTATCATTGAGATAGAGATAGGAATTCTGCAGTCCATGCATTTAAGCCTTGATGACCATGTTTGCACAGGGAATTTTTATACAATGATAATCAACACTTTTAAAGTTATAGGCGATTTGCAGACTGAATGAGTTCTAAAGGATGTTGGTATAATGATATTTAATACTTTTAAAGTTACAAGAGATTTGCAGATTGAATATATTTTTAACAGAGACTATGAGTGCTAACGAAAGCAGCAAAGGGTATTTGTAAATAAAAATAAGATATTGATTATATGGAATGTAAAATGTCAAGTCAAAGAACTCATATAGAAAACTAATAACTATACAATATTTCTTCATTTTCAAGTTTATAATTTTATCACAAGTATGCAGAGCTTATGAAATGGCTACGCCCCTATGGATATTCAAAACTATGATGCATTTAAAATTTTGATGCAAATTTCCATGCAATTGTATCAGTGTAAAAGCTTCGCCCCATGCAAAACAACTTGTAAAGAAAAATATTCACTTCGCAAAAAACTATAATATTTATACTTTAGAATCCTCGAAAAACATAGAGCCGGACCTTGTCTTCTGACAATGTGTAGCTGCCACTGTAAACACCTTCCACTTTTGCTGCACGAAAATTCATAAACTTGGCCACATCCTTGACTTTTTGTGATGAATTCTACCCATTGCAGATTAACAGAATAAGACCACAGCATGAAAAGAACTCTTCTTCAAATTAAGATTAGGCACTAAACCATATGACCAATCTAACCTTGTAAAGAAATCTGCCAGAAGGATAAAATCTCATGTAGCGGAAATAGCAGACCTGCATTTCGGAGATAAGATCCAAGAACAAACTCCTCGTAACTAATATCCAATACATAAAGATGAAACCCTTCAATCCAAATACTCGCTTCATCATTCTTTAATAATTACAATTAAAAAGCATACCACATGAACTGGATTTGTAACCTTCCATTCAGCCACTCCAGCTCGTATGTAGGTGTTCCTACTGACATATAGACCTGATAGGAGGGCAATACATATCAGTACCGGAATGTGTAGAGCTGAAGATGATGAGAAGTACTAGTTTATCCCAACATAATTGAAGCAGAGAAGGATGATAAAAAGAACCATGGCAACAGTATCTCACTTTAATCTAAAAATAATTGATAGGAAGGTTGAAAACTAATTAATCCCATGAATTCTGATGATTATATAGAAAAATCTTGAAGGCTTGAGGCTGCACTGTTATTACAGGCGTATATAATTAATGATCTTAAGCACATCTCTCACATCTTCAAAGGAAGATGCTGATGCTAAGTAATGGCTGAGGAATGTGAGACCTTTTCTTTTTGCAACATCATGGAATCTGACAACTTAAGATCATTTGTGCGGCAGTAAACTGTCCTAAACTCATTATAGAAGTCTTGCATTATAGACAATATTGATATATCATTGATGATGCTCTTAAAAAGGCAAGGACAGAAAAAACAGATTTAGAAGCTAATTTATAAGACAATGTAGAAAGTGAGATATTTGACTATTTATTTTTCTCACTGCTATTTGGACAACAAGCCTTTGACGACGATTTGTACAGTTTGAACCCTTTGACCTTTCAAAATACTTTATACCTCTTGATCCCCCAAAAAATGTCTAAAAATCCTTCACCTTTTAAAATGATCCACTTTTGCAGCACGACAGTAAGGTGGCTTATTTATCCTTCTCCACTATAACTCCATTATGCAATTACACATTTTTGGTAATCAATTAGCACTAGTATTAGTAAAATAAAAAACTAGGTTCATCAGTCATATCTTACCATCAGTACGTATCCTTGGCCTAGAAAGCCACATTTTTCTCCATGAACCATCGTATTTTGACTGGAGAAGCTTATAGTTATCCACAACTCCGAAGAGCTTCATAACAGCAATCCAATCATTTAAGTGATAAGATAATAGTCAGCAAACAATGGCAATGAGTTCACTTCCAAAACATGTTACCTGCCAGGCCTTTAAGCATGCATTGCGCCAATATACAGGGTTACGGATTGTGTATTTCCATTTTCGACAAACACAGGCTGCCCTTCCTAAGGTGTATGGGCTCATTCTTGTAAAAATCTGAAGATTAATATTTCCAGAGGGCACTTAATCTTATTTAAATATATGATACTAGTACACAGAAAATAAAGGAAAAAATTTACAGATAAATATTTTGTAAGAGCATATTAAAACTTGCAAGGTCTTATGCAATAAAATTAGCAAGCATAGTATACAACTAACTAGCTATGACCTCAACATTATATTACAACAAAAAAAACTTCAAAAGCTAGATAATCTACAACGGAAAAGTCACAAAAAAGTGCTTCAATGTCCAAGACTATGGCTTAAAACCTGTTTCTACTCGCTAAAAAATCTTTTTGATTAATCTTTTTCTCGCAATGTTGTCTGGTCGATTTGTTATCACAATATGAGATTCCCCAGTTCAAAAGACAGTCATACCTCCAACTTCTTACTAAGAAGCTGTCATAATCAATATCCATTTGTTTGAGAAATCCATCTGGCTATTTGAATGTTTTAGTAATTTATTGATGTTCAAGTTAGCAAGTTTTTCTGGGTTCTTCACTTCATTGTGATAAAAACATTGAACCTCTTGTGTTAACTATAATTGCATATAATCCCTTGGAATAATTGTCACTTGACTTAAGAAATATTACGAAGTGTAGAAAATGATGACAAACAATGTCAACTGAGAAGATAAAATATATTATATATATGTATGTGTGTGTGTGAAATATGAACCACAAACCGAGTAACATACAGATTATATAAAGAAACATAAATAAACACACACGCATACATGTGCAGTCAGACAATTACATATATTATATTTTACGTATTGATCAGGTGTTGTTGCATCATTGCGGATTTATGGATTATATGCAACGTCCACGCCGTATAAACATGAATGCAGCATTTTCTATATTCTGAAATAGCATGTAGATTATTGAGCATATCCTTGTCACCTTATACATTGTTCAATCCAGTTACTTTGTGAGTGACGTATTGGTTCCAGTGTGACCATTTAACAAGTTTTAGATGACGTTCATAAAATATCTAATGCAGGCAAGTGAACACCTTGGAGTTTATACTGCTACTCTTATAAAGCATTAATTAGCTAATTCTCATAAAGATACAAACTGAATCCACAATAAGAAAGAATGACAACTGTATACAGCAGCTATAAGCATCAGGAAAAATTCTATACATTACATATATGATGAAGCCAAATTTGTCCAGGGTCAATGAAAGTACTACCTCGAAAAGTAGTTCTTCGGGCAAGTACCGGTGAATCAAAGCTGGATCAATATGAGGTTTACTAATTGCACCCCCATAAGGCACCACCGGTTTGATATAAACACCATAAAGGTCTGTTAATCAAAAAAACATAAAATATAGAACCACTTCAATTTAAATAGAGAAGACTGAGACTAATACATTAAATTAGTAAAATCAAGTTCTGCAATCTTTATTCAAATTAACGAAAAATAACAAATAGGTAAGAAATGGAAACAATTAGATTCCGGGCATCACCAAGCCATGGCCTCTGTGTCGAAAAGAAATGTGCAGCCCTCAATTGAGAGGCAGATTCAAGCTCAGCTGACACTTCCAATCCATAATCTGAAATAAATGAATATCAAAACAACAACTTTTAAAAACCCGTATTAATCAAATTCAACATAATCTTACAAGGGGTATCTTTAAAATATAGTCAATTGCATAAAAGATCAGATTTTTAACTTGAAAGAATCAAATAAACACGACAAGAAATAAACAATTGATCAACACCCAGATGTTAATACACATTAAAGCATAAATCTTTACATAATAATAATGTAGAGAGAGCCAAATTTAACACATACAAGAATACTCATATATGAATTATACAATAATTGATATAATTGAGCACCTGAAGTCATGAGGAGGTTTGAAGAAATATTTCTGATCCAAAGCCCTTTGAAAAATCTTGTAATCTGGTTTGTCCGTACGAAAAACTAGGCCATATATAAACAAACACACAGTAGTTTTATATATGTTGTAAATGTAAATATCTTACCGTTTTGATATGCGGTGGCGGTTTGATCAGAAAGGCCACAGTCTTTTTCAATTAAAAACATTAAACTAAGCTCCATTTGTTTATGTAAAAATATATTACTTTTTATGAACATAATTTCTGATTTTCTGTTATAAAATTACTATTTTACTATTCCTATTTAATTTAATTTTTATAAGTGATTGAAGTAATTATCAAGTTACATCATTCATTTTATTAAATAAATTAAGACATGTAAAATAAAATATTTTTCTGAATAATTTAAAACGGTTATATCATAGTCAGAGGATGCAGAAAGTTTACAATTATAATATTAATTTGAGCTATATTTTATCTTTAAATCGGTTATATAATCTTGCTAAAGATACATTAGTTAATTTTTGTTATAAAAATTGTGGGTGTAAATTTAATTTTTTTAATAAGAAGGTGAAAACAAAG
Organism: Apium graveolens; assembly: GCF_009905375.1. NCBI lineage: Eukaryota > Viridiplantae > Streptophyta > Magnoliopsida > Apiales > Apiaceae > Apium > Apium graveolens. The sequence goes on from NC_133649.1 coordinate 48,702,574, forward strand.
GCAACTTATTAGTCGTGGAGGCAACTATAATAGCTGATGTATTGAGTCTGGAAGTTGAGAATGACAGCAACTAATCAATTATGAAGCAGCAATTAGTCCAGCCGGTAGAGTGGTGGTGTGATCGGAAAGTCAGAAACTTAAAGCTTTCAACCAAACTTACTAATCAGCATCATGCATGCCCCTATGGCTACAGCCATCAATGTGAGTTGATAGAAGCCAACATAGATTCATCTTAGACGCCTCCAAATTGCATATATGATTTGTTACCCAAAGGCCCTCCCGTTCCTTCAAAAAACTCGATTACAGCCAACTAAAAGTAAAACACAGGCTGTCAGGCAGCACTTATTTACACACTGCCAATCACACGCACTTCATAACATATATCCTCGCTACTCTAGAGGGGAAGTTTACACCTTCTCTGTCTCTGACATGGGTGGGACACAAGGAATATTCATCAACAAGAATATTTGGTTCATTGTTAGTGAATCTGGTTTACAAGTAACAACCCATCAACCCTATTCTCATTATTCCCAATTATCATTCCCATCTAACTTTCAAACACCCCCTTTAATATGACTTTTTATAGGCCCATTTACAACATCTCCAACATTTTCTTAGTTCATTCTCTAAATTTAAATTAAAAAAATTAGATTCTAATAACTTAAGACATTAATACATATTCTCACTGTAAATTGCACAGCTAACCTTACAGAAATGAAAAGTAAAATCATTCGTTTGGTGGAGTAATCTCCATTTTATCATTAAGCTAACAAACTTGTTTTCAGTACTAATACCAGCTAGCCTATTTTGTCTATATACATCATTGAGAATAACTAACTGAAAAGTTAGTTACGCTGAGCTGGCAATAAACTATAACTTATATGACTAACTCTAATAGACTAAGCCTTATATTACTGCTAATGGACTGATCTAGCATATTGACTATGGGCCTGATCATCATGTTGTTGGACTGGTTTGCCTGGACTGGATTGTTTTGAATGAGCTGGATTTGATGAACAAATATTGTTAATATCCCCACACAAGGTGGAATGGACAGAGTACATTCCTAACTTGGATAACAAATTGTTAAACTGAGCTGAAGGAATGATCTTGGTGAAAACATCTGCTAACTGACTCTTAGTTGGCAAATAAGTAAGCTGGATAAGACCTTCAAGTACTTTATCTCTAGTAAAATGGCAATCTATTTCTATATGTTTAGTCCTCTCATGAAAAACAGGATTCTTGGCTATGTGCAATGCTGACTGATTGTCACAATGTAATGTGATAGGCTTTAGATTAGTAACACCAAGTTCTTCTAATAAACGGACTGTCCAAGTGATTTCAGATGCTGCTGCAGCCATTGCTCTATATTCAGACTCTGATGATGACCTTGAAACTGTCCCTTGTTTCTTTGACTTCCAAGCAACTGGAGAATTTCCAAACAACAAAACATAGCCAGTAATAGAACGTCTAGATTCTGGACAAGAAGCCCAGTCTGAATCAGAATAGGCTTGAAGAGTTAACTCGTCTGTAGCCTGCAACATAATGCCTTGGCCAACTGTATGTGAAACATATCTCAAGGTATGAATTAAAGCTTGAAGATGAGGCACTCTGGGTTTTTGCATATATTGACTTAATATCTGTACAGCATAACACAAATCTGGTCTTGTGTTTTGTTAGGTCCCAATTTGTTTGTAGAAGGGGGGGTTGAATACAAACAGTACCAAATAATCGAATAAATGCGGAATAAAAAAAATGTGAAACAAAATTCAAGTTAAATAAAAATATTATTAAACTTGAAAGGTGTTACAACAACTGTATCGATTACAAGGGATTAATCTCAAATCAATTATCACAAATCTAGAATAAATTCGACATGAACTTTTTCTATTTTTGCAATAATTAGAATCAAATGCTAAACGCGATTTGAGATTAAGTTCTAGGGATTTTGATCCGCTAGATTGTTACACAAGAACAAGATAAATAATTCTAGTGGTTTGGATTTAACATTAACAAACTAGAATTTTGATCTTGATGTAAGCAGAGAAGAAAATAAAATGTTTCAAGGCGGCTGCTTTCTTTTCTTTGTTCTTGAATGTGTTCTGTATGATTGAGAGCATTGAGTTGAATGACTTCTGCTTCTATTTATCAAAAACCGAACTGAAAAATGTACTGGCATGACAATCTCTTTGGCCAGCAAGACTTTCGGTATGACAATATTTACAACTAGCAAGACAATCAAAATGAACTAGCAAGACTTTCGGTATGACTATTGATTGTCATACCGATTGTCATATTAGTTCAAATAAATTGTCTTGCTGAATTAATAACAGATTTTAATCTAAACAGAAATTCTAATAAGACAATTAAATGTATTGGCATGACTTTCGGTATGACTATCAATTATCATACCGATTGTCATACTAGTTCAAATGAATTGTCTTGTTTTGAATTTAAGCAGATTTTAAACCAATTAAAATCTTGTAAATCCTCAATATTAATTCTAAATTAATTAATCAATTTAATTCAATTAATCAATAAATTAATCTTTGCAGATATAATTTATTTTCTTAATTAAATTAAATGACTTAATTAGTTAATAGAGAATTAATACTAACCCTGAGCAGCATCCATTCTTCTGAAAATCTTCTGATAATCACAGTCAATTATGAATCAATTCCAGCACTTCAACGTTGACACTCGATGTACTGTCTGGTTCATGAGTGACTAACTTCCGTGACGTTTCTTCATGTCTTGACTTTGACACTTTGATTTTCTTCAGATTAAATCCTTGTAATTAATGATACTCTGACGAGATCTCTGTCACTTGATTAAATCCACGATCTTGATTTATATCACTGAGGCATGATCAACTTCTTGAACTTCTTCCAGTGAATTAACTCTTCAAGTCTGTAGATGAACCTTGTTTCTGAATCCTTTGACAGATATTACTTTACGAGATCTCTCTGACGGTCGATCCACTATTTACTTATTATATTCTTATTTGAGTTGAGTTGAATCCTCGAATATACAAATAGGCCTATGACATATGACTTACAATCTCCCCCTATTTGTTTGTTAGACAATAACACACAAATACCTAGAGGATAACTCAACTAACAAATAAGAAAAAGATATAAACATACATGCAAAGTAAATAGTAGAAAAGTTCTGGACTAGATTTAACATTTTCCAGATTCCAAGTAGATGTTCCTCTAGACTGAACATATCTTCCAGTAGTTCCATCTTCATTTGTACAACCACATTTCCTGTTGAGAAGCCCATATCTCTTGCTTCTCCCCCTATGAGAATCAACTGATTAAAGAAGATCACCTCCGTTTTACCACCTCTCCCGTACAATAGGATCCGCAGATAAAAACCAATGGTACTCCCCTAACAGCTTCTTCCCTTACTAGGAAATCACCTTGTGTTTACCACCTCTCCCGTACAATAGGATCCGTAGTTACAAATAACAATGGTGTGGTGTAGTGTACATATAGGATCTTTTTCTTCCTCCCTGCTATTTCTCCCCCTTAGTTGAGGAATCCTCCAAACTATTACTTAAGCTTTTATCTCCCCCTTAAAGAAGGAATGTATGCCGTCGTCTGAAGGAGTTCTCATATTTCACTTGGTTGGAAAAGAAATAACAAGTAGTTTTTCTTTCTTCCTCACTGTGAGTGTGTGATTCTATTTAGTGTACCTCACATGTGTTTCACTCTTCTCTCCACTCGTATTTACACTCATTCTCACAAGTGTATCACTCCTCTCATAGCTCCATATTCCAGCTATACCTACAAGGAAAATCACCTTAGCCATCCTTAAGGAGGTCACAGGTGGTGCAATGGGAGTTCACAAATCCCCATCCTTGTTAAACTCGTCAGATGAATCTGAGTCATAATCTACAAGTTGCTAGTTTCCCTTTTAGGGTTCCAGATTTGAATTCTGGGAAGGTAAACAATGATCCAACGAATTTAGCATAAAGATCAAAGTTCCCTTCTAATATCTGTGAAGAGATTTCCTTGTGACTTATCAGGTAATATCTGAATCATTGTCAACAAGTTGTCGATCTGCGCCTATGTCAGATCCACTATCCGCAGATGCATCCAGGGGATTTAAGCCTGGGGAGGTAGACACTGACCACTGACATATGGCTTTTGGATCAGTATCCTCTCCTAACACCTGTAAAGGCAATTGGTCCACTAACGAACCTTGAACAATCGAATCTGACCTTAAAATGGTCAAAACTCTTGTTTCCGTCAACTCATCCTTTGTGTGTGTAACCTCTCCTTGTGCATCAAGAATTGATTATGTTTGAAGTGGTGACACTACATCGGATACCTTGGCCGACAGGCAAAATTCAATAGACGCACCCTGTTGAGAGAATGAATCTAGTAACTGTTTTTGTGCCTTTTCAGCCATTACATCTTTTTGAGAAGATGTATGGGGGCTAGCAGTTGTCTCGGTTTAAATACTACTCATCTATGTAGGAGACAGAGCTACTGGGTTGACTACAGAACCTTCCTTATGTGGTGCACTAGGCACTATCTCCCGCACGCTCATTCATACTACATTTAGTGGTAAGAGAGTGTTGGTTGGTTCTGTTTTTGTGTTTGTCTTTACAGTCTGGGATAGACGTTGTGGGTTTTCAACCTCATGACTGTCAATGAAAGAAAGTCATTGGAGACTGAACCAGTAACACAGAATATATGGTAATAGAGAGAAAATGATTTACAATAGTGATTTCAAAAGATTTTACATGAAATAAGAAATCACTAATGTAGCAAGAAGTTTGATTTTGTTTTTTAATGTGAATGAGTTTTATATAAAATATTGATCACTTAGGGTAAAGTCTAAGTAATTCTCATTCATGTCAAAAGCTTACAAATATCTGCAACATAATGTTAACAAGATATCATTGACCGATACTTGTCAAGTACTTTAGATACTAATTGTTATGTTGCATAATCAATATACCACTGCACATATAAAACAATATGATTGTACTTAGTGATAAGATAGTTATAAATATGACGACTCTACTTATTCATATAAAATTGTAACTGTAGTTAGAGTGCCATACCATGTCCTTGACGATTGCTTAAGCAGTATACTAGTTCATACCAACCTGAAGTGAGATTGTGAAGAAGAGATTGCATAGTCCAATAGATCTGCAACTGCAAAGTTCATGAACTGTGGTGCACTGACTTCCTCTTTTGACTTACCAACCAGGAGTACACTTGTACACATCTTACTAGAGTACAATTCCAAGTGTAATGTGCAGCAGGTGCTTGATATGTCGTAATATTCTCAAGTCTCGTCACTGGTGCTATATGTTAGATACTGCTTCCTGATAATAACCTAGCACAATATACAAAATTACAATGATAACATTCCCAGCTTGCAAATAGCCATATCCCTCAGATAAACCTTTGCTGTTATCTCCAAAGGTAACCATGGGGCCAGCTTTCTCAACCACATTTGATAGCAGGGCTCTATCTCCGGTCATATGTCTTGATGATCCACTGTCAAGAATCCACACTACCGGTTATACTTGTTTAATGCCCTGCACTACAAATGGATTAGACCTTCTTCGGAACCCAAACTTGGTTGGGCCCGGCATACTTGTAGAACTGTCCTTTGTCAGGCAAAACAACATTTTTAATTTTAATTGTCTCAACTTTCTCAATGACTGAACATTTGACCTTGTAAACAGCCTTAACAAATTTCTGTTTAAGCTTAGGCACAAATGTCTCCTTTCTAGCCTTAGAAGGACTGGCAGTCTTAGACCTATCATGCTTCTTGTTATTCACATGCTGACGAGGAGTAGTCTTATCATTAGACACATGCTTACCATTAAAATAAGCATACATCATATTAAAAGCACAAGACATACAATTAGAAACACCACATGCTTTATGAGAGTGATTAACAGCAGGCAATTTATGCATGGTAGACATGGCATTTTTGTTATCCAACTCATGTGTGTCTGAGTTAGTCTCAGTTGCTTTCACAACTTTGACTGGAACTTTCGACACACTTGACTTGGAAACAACCTTCTCATTAGCAAGATCTTCAGCACGTATTTCTTCTTGAATAACAGAAGAGGTCGCATCAAATGGTTCAGCAATTGATGCTTTATAGAGGGGTTCATCAACACCCTTAAGCACATGTGGTACTTCCCTCCCTTTAGCACAGACATGAGGAGGAGAGTTTATGCCTAATTCTCCAATAGCAATATTGTAATCATAACCTATTCCAGATGTTTGATTAACAGCTTGCTTACTGTAGAACTCTTTAGCCTTCAAACAAGAATTGAAGTAGGCTCTAACCTTAGTCTCAAGACCGGTGATCTTGTCTTTGAGAATAGTTTCGAGTTTTCTATAACAGTCAACTCTATTCTCTAGAAAAGATACCTGTTCTTTTAATTTGTCTTGATTAATGTGCACAAGTCTTAATTCATTGACCTCTTTCTCAAGGTCTGTGATCTGTAAACTTAACAGTTCATTATCACGACGTGCACAATCTAAGTTACCTCTTAGATGATAAACCATTTCAGCATCAGAAAGTTTTACCTCTATTCTTGACGATGAAGCTTTTCCATCAATAGCCATAAGAGCAAGATTTCCTTCATGTCAGTATCATCCCAGCTTCTTCCCTTTGCCAGATAAGCCCTTTCAGAGTTCTTTCTTACTTGCTTTGACTTCCTACATTCTGTGGCAAAGTGTCCCAACTCATTGCAGTTATAGCATCTAATGGTGCTCCGATCAACCATTCCTGTTTTGTACCCACCACTGCTGGTGTTAGAGGATGAAGATCCACCTTTCTGGAATTTGTTGTAGTTGGACTTGTACTTAAGCTTGGGATTCCTCCTGAATCTGACATGGGAGAATCTCTTGACAATTTGGGCCATTGATTCATCTTCCAATTGCTTCAGCTCTTCCAAGGAATAAAAATCATCACTTGATTGATTTGTAGTAGGAGGATCATATTCTGCTACTAACTCATTTTCCTCACCCTTGGAAAACTGTACCATTCTTTCTAACTGTTGAGATTGTTGTTGTTGTTGACCTTCAGCTACAAGTGCATTAGATGTGCTGACCATTCTATCATTCCCGTAGACTTCCTTCTGTTGAATCTGCTCCAACTCATAAGTTTTTAACACTCCATAGAGCCTGTCCAAAGAAATCTCACTCAGATCTCTAGCTTCTCTAATGGCAGTGATTCTATGTTCAAGATGAGCTGGCAGTGTTAAAAGGAACTTTTTGTTGACCTCCCTGATTGAATAATACTTTCCATTGATGTTCAGGTTGTTGATCAACGCATTGTACCTCTCAAACACTTCAGTAATTCCTTCTCCTGGATTTGATTTGAAATGTTCATATTCAGAGGTTAGGATTTCCAACTTGTTCTCCCTAACTTCCTCTGTGCCTTCATTAATTACCTCAATAGTTTCCCACATGTGTTTAGAATTTTTACAGTTCATCACATGTCTGTTCATCAAGGGATCAAAGGAATTAATTAATATTAATTGAAGGCTGGCATCCAAGGAGGCTTCTTCCTTCTCAGCAGGAGTAAAATCTTCGGGCTCTTTTGGATAGGTTCTAGCTTTAGTAGTCACCACACCATCTATTATTACCTCCGGTTCAATAACCATCGGAGTTTTTATACCCTTCTTTAACAAGTTTGAATATTTGGGATTTGCAACTTGTAAAAATAATAGCATCTTCTTCTTCCACATGATATAATTCTCTTTATCAAATTGTGGAATTTTAACGGTTCCAACTTTATGTGAAGTCATTATGAATTTTTTGAGTGAATAAAAAATTCAAGAAGTGAAAGAAACACAAAAGTCTAGGATCTTGATTTGTTCGTTAATCAGAAGGCTCTGATACCAATTGTTAGGTCCCAATTTGTTTGTAGAAGGGGGGGGGTTGAATACAAACAGTACCAAATAATCGAATAAATACGGAATAAAAAAAATGTGAAACAAAATTCAAGTTAAATAAAAATATTATTAAACTTGAAAGGTGTTACAACAACTGTATCGATTACAAGGGATTAATCTCAAATCAATTATCACAAATCTAGAATAAATTCGACATGAACTTTTTCTATTTTTGCAATAATTAGAATCAAATGCTAAACGCGATTTGAGATTAAGTTCTAGGGATTTTGATCCGCTAGATTGTTACACAAGAACAAGATAAATAATTCTAGTGGTTTGGATTTAACATTAACAAACTAGAATTTTGATCTTGATGTAAGCAGAGAAGAAAATAAAATGTTTCAAGGCGGCTGCTTTCTTTTCTTTGTTCTTGAATGTGTTCTGTATGATTGAGAGCATTGAGTTGAATGACTTCTGCTTCTATTTATCAAAAACCGAACTGAAAAATGTACTGGCATGACAATCTCTTTGGCCAGCAAGACTTCCGGTATGACAATATTTACAACTAGCAAGACAATCAAAATGAACTAGCAAGACTTTCGGTATGACTATTGATTGTCATACCGATTGTCATATTAGTTCAAATAAATTGTCTTGCTGAATTAATAACAGATTTTAATCTAAACAGAAATTCTAATAAGACAATTAAATGTATTGGCATGACTTTCGGTATGACTATCAATTGTCATACCGATTGTCATACTAGTTCAAATGAATTGTCTTGTTTTGAATTTAAGCAGATTTTAAACCAATTAAAATCTTGTAAATCCTCAATATTAATTCTAAATTAATTAATCAATTTAATTCAATTAATCAATAAATTAATCTTTGCAGATATAATTTATTTTCTTAATTAAATTAAATGACTTAATTAGTTAATAGAGAATTAATACTAACCCTGAGCAGCATCCATTCTTCTGAAAATCTTCTGATAATCACAGTCAATTATGAATCAATTCCACCACTTCAACGTTGACACTCGATGTACTGTCTGGTTCATGAGTGACTAACTTCCGTGACGTTTCTTCATGTCTTGACTTTGACACTTTGATTTTCTTCAGATTAAATCCTTGTAATTAATGATACTCTGACGAGATCTCTGTCACTTGATTAAATCCACGATCTTGATTTATATCACTGAGGCATGATCAACTTCTTGAACTTCTTCCAGTGAATTAACTCCTCAAGTCTGTAGATGAACCTTGTTTCTGAATCCTTTGACAGATATTACTTTGCGAGATCTCTCTGACGGTCGATCCACTATTTACTTATTATATTCTTATTTGAGTTGAGTTGAATCCTCGAATATACAAATAGGCCTATGACATATGACTTACATGTTTGTCAAGTAATTGAGCTTGTCAACCAATGATCTATATAATTCAGGATCAGACATGAGCTCACCACTGTCAGATTATAGTTTCAAACTCATTGGCAATGGAGTAACAGCCTTAACAGATAGGTCAAATTGACAAGCAGCAATCAAATCTCTAGTAAACTTATTTTGACTAAGAACAATGCCACCAGGTTCATAAACAACTTCTATTCCCAGAAAGTAATTCAAGTAACCAAGATCCTTTATACTAAAAGCATTGTCAAGATGAGTCTTCAAATTAGAAATGGCATGATCATCAGAACCAGTGATGATAATATCATCTACATAAACAGCTATGATAGTCATATGCTGATCTGATTTCTTTATGAAAAGACTATAATCATTTTTTGATTGCTTATAACCCTGATCAATCAATTCTGCAACCAATTTTTCTGACCAATTTCTAGAGGCTTGTCTAAGACCATACAATGACTTTATTAACCTGCAGACCTTATTAGAAGGATAGATATGAGACAATCCTTCAGGAATCTTCATGTACACCTCTTCATGTAAATCTCCATGTAAAAATGCATTATTCACATCTAGTTGATGAATATGCCATTTTTTACTAGCTGCTAAAGCAATTATACACCTGACAGTATTCATTTTAATAACAGGAGAATAAGTCTCTTCAAAATCAACACCATATCTTTGATTGAACCCTTTAGCAACCAACCTGGCTTTGCATCTTTCCAGACTACCATCAGATTTCAATTTAACCTTGTAAACCCATTTACAACCTATTGCTTTCTTGTCAGCTGGTAAATCTATAATACTCCAAGTATTATTGTCTGCTAATGCTTTTAATTCTTTCTGCATTGCCTCTATCCACAATGGATGTTTAGAAGCTTCATTATAGTTTGCAGGCTCAGATATAGTATTGACTTGTGTGAGAAAAGCTTTATGAGGGGCAGAATATGATGAGGAAGAAACCACATTACACCAATGATTATTTTGAGCAGTTGCACAAATATAATCCTTGAGATAATGAGGTGTGGTTTTATATCTAGTGGATGATCTGACAGGAATACTAATGTCTACAGTATTATCAGAAGATCCAGTATTTTCAAAATGAGAATTATCATCAACATCAGAATGACCATCATAATGAGCATGAATTGGTGCAATGTAAGGATCATCAGATAAAGAAGTGAATTTTGGTAGAAAAACAGCAGAGTTGTAGAAATCAGATTGATTTCCAGAAATAAGATGGAAAGGAAAGTGCATTTCATGAAACTTTACATCTCTGGAAACAAATAATTGGTGAGTGTTCAAGTCAAGTACCTTATATCCTTTTTGTGATGTAGGATAGCCTAAAAACACACATGATGCAGCTCTTGGTTGAAATTTTGTCCTATGAACCTTAACAGTAGCAGCAAAACATAAGCATCCAAATGGCCTGAGATTCTGTAAATCTGGGGACTCCTTATACAAAATGCTGAAAGGAGTAACATTATTAATACTAACTAATGGCATCCTGTTAATCAAATAACATGCACATAGTATACATTCCCCCCAATACTTATCTGGAACCTTGGACTGAAATAATAAAGCCCTGGCAGTATCTAGCAAGTGCCTGTGTTTTCTCTCCACTACCCCATTCTGTTGGGGAGTGTGAGAACAACTTGTCGGGTGCACAATTCCCTTTTATGCATAAACAGATTTAAGCTTCCCTTCACAGAATTCTAAGGCATTATCAGACCTCACACACAATACTTTTGCATTGAACTGAGTTTCAGAATAATTGATGAAATTGGTTAAAACATCAGCAGCCTCAGACTTAAACTTGATCATATGTATCCAAGTAAATCTACTAAAATCATCAACAATAGTGACAAATTGATTACAACCATAATGAGTTTTTGTCAAGGACCCCATATATCAACATGAATCAATTCAAATACAGCTTTTGTCTTAATACTGCTATGAGGAAAGGAATTTTTTGCTTGCTTAGCAAGTGGACAAACTTGACAGATAATATCTGAAGTATCCTTGACAGATATAAAGTTTGACAAATATTTCATTTGAGAAATTGGAAGGTGCCCTAATCTAAGATGCCAGAGCTTGGTGTCTTCAACAGCAGTAAAGCAGCATTTAGCATGAGTTGCAGCAGCAGAAACAAGATTACTATGTTCAATGATGTAAAGCCCATTTCTCAGATTACCAAGAAGAATTGGCTGTCCTTTCTGAGAATGGCCCTGTACAAAACATTTATTATCAGAAAATATCAATTGGCAATGCAAATCTTCACACAACTTGTGAACTGATAAAAGTTTGAACTGGAAGTCAGGCACATGTAAGACATCTTGTAGATGAAAATCAGAATTCAGTTGAACTTTGCCAATATGCAAAGCTGTTACTTGCTTTCCATCAAGGATGGTGATTTTGTTATCAGAGGTAGTGATGGCCTTATATTCAGAGAAATCATTAAGATTTGGACAAATATGATCTGTAGCCCCACTATCTAACAACCAAATAGAATTGAATGATGTTGTCATTAAACAAGTTTTACCTGCTAGAGCAGCATGAGAATCTGTAGCAGGGCTTTGGATTTTTTGATTGTTAAGCAACTCAATAAGGTGATTGTACTGTTCCACTGAAATAGAATTAACAGAATTAGAAATACTAGCATTTGAAACCTCAGCAGAATCAGGGATAACACCTTCAGGATTAAATTGTGACACAGCAGCTACTTTCTTATACTTGTTGTTCTATTTAAATCCAGCAGGAAAACCATGAATCTTAAAGCATCTGTCAATACTGTGGCCTGAAATTTTGCAATTGGTGCAAAAATAGTTGAAACCTGGTTTCTTCTTGTTGAAGTTGCTAGAGAAATTGTTATTTCCATTGCTCCCAGAATTAGGTTTAGAGTACTGAAAATTAGTACTTCCAGAGTTACCAGATCCAAATGACCTTTTAGTAGCAGCAAAAGCCATTGCATCAGATTGTCCTGAGTTAGAAAACTCTTTGTGATTCTCTTCTTGAACAATAATTCTGAAAGCTTGAGAAACAGATGGTAGTGGCTGCATCAACAAAATGTGCCCTCTAACAATTGAAAACTGATCATTCAACTTCATGAGAAATTGAAGTAGTCTATGTTCTTGTTGCTTCTGCAACAACTTAGCATTTACTTGACAAGTGCAGCTGCCACAATTACAATATACCATAGGATTCACCTCATCAATATTATCCCAAACTGACTTAATCTGTGTGTAAAATTCAGAAATACTCTGATTTCCTTGAGTGATCTCAATCAGTTTCTGCTCAAATGTATATACTTGTGTGATAGATGTGAAACCAAAACGCTCCTCTAAATCATTCCAGATCGCACTTGCAGTATCAAGAAACAGAACACTCCTTGCAATATTCTCATCAATATTGAACAATAACCAGGAAATCACCAGATTGTTGCATCTCTCCCAAGCAACATAATTCACAGATGTAATTTCTTGTTTCGTTATTGTTCCATTAACAAAACCGAACTTATTTTTAGCAGATAATGCTAACATCATAGATCTTTTCCAGTTTGTGAAGCCATTTCCATTGAACTTAACAGAAACTAATTGAGAATTTGACGAATCAGACGGATGTATGTAATAAGCATTCGACGGATCATGATTTGTGGTGATGGCATTAGTAGTGTTTGTACTAGCCATAATCGAATGACACAAAAAAAATTACAGTGTTTGATGAATTAACAATAACGAAAGAGGAATCACAAACGAAGAAGATGAAGATTGGAATGAAGAACAACACAAATTGTATAGAATCACGAAGAAATATTCACGATCTTATAAAAAAAAACTAATCATCATGAAGTAATGCATTAATCAATACGTATAACAATGTATGATACGTACAGCTTCTGAAGAAATCAATCAAGAATCGATTCAGAGAATAAACGAGATCCCCTGATGATTGTACGAAGAAATTGCATGTCTAAAACATCAAGCGTAGCTCTGATACCATGTAAATTGCAGAGCTAACCTTACAGAAATGAAAAGTAAAATCATTCGTTTGGTGGAGTAATCTCCATTTTATCATTAAAGTTTTCAGTACTAAGACCAGCTAGCCTATTTTGTCTATATACATCATTGAGAATAACTAACTGAAAAGTTAGTTACGCTGAGCTGACAATAAACTATAACTTATATGACTAACTCTAATAGACTAAGCCTTATACTACTGCTAATGGACTGATCTAGCATATTGACTATGGGCCTGATCATCATGTTGCTGGACTGGTTTGCCTGGACTGGATTGTTTGCCTGGACTGGATTGTTTTGAATGAGCTGGATTAGATGAACAAATATTGTTAATACTCACCTCCAACAACATTCCCTATATACATTCCTTATATAATATCTAATCATTAAAAAGTATCATTATTGCAAAAAGTGAAGAAAGAGAAAAGAAAGAGAAAGTGTTTCTTTCAAAATATTATAAAATAAAGGTTACAAGAGTAGAGAGGTTAGTTAAAGATAAGAAATTGGAAAAAAAATCTTATTGGATCTTAGTAATTTAAGGAATCACTAGAATAATACCGTTGGAAGAGTTTTTTTCCCCATATTTCTTATATTGTATTTTAAGACTCAAAATAGCTTACCTAAACTTTTGGAGTTGATCTTACATATTTTCTTCTTCTATAGTTTAAAGTAGTTAAAAATGTACATTAAGTTAGACAATTGTATTTATTTGCATATTACAACCCAAATTGTGCAACCAGATAAAAGGTCTGGCATAAGCAGAAAAGCATGTTTTGAAATCCTTCATGAATATTTTACATGTTGCAATCAAACCAAAGCATTCTATAATTCAACTTTACATATTTCTAGAAGAAATTGAGCGTGCATGGTTACTCAATTACGTTGCTCAAGCTGCTATTGCAAATCGGAAAACAAAAGCACCAATTTATTTGATACATTAAAAATGGAAAATGTGGGGAAGATGATTGATCTACAGACGAATGAAACACCCCACCTTCACTTCAATAATTCCACGAGTATATGATCTCTTTCAAGCATGTCCTTTTTTTAGCGCATGCCGATGCACATCATCACTCCCACCAATTTTACTACTTCAAGGGTGACAAATCTGGTATATAAATTTATCAACAGACTCTAGAAGTAAAATGACAATAACCTAATTGTATTATTCTAGCAGCACTATGCAATCAACAACTTTCTTTCTCTTCTTAATTTTCACACTGTTTAGCAAGGATATTTGCTGTTGCATCTTTGATTGATTCCTCCAACATACCATATATATTGTTGGAGAGTACAAGGATCTACCGGTGGTGTGCAGTGACCACTCAAATATATTTTTATACACATATGATATACTGCGAAATATCCCACAGTTGGCGTGAGAAGCCAATGATCCTTAAACATTGGATATATCAGCAAGCGAAGGTGTTAAGATGTTAATATCTCAAAAGAAGGGCATGTGATATGCCAAGACTTTATGATAATATGATTGAAACAAATAAATTTCAAGAACTCTATGACGACATACATTAATGACCGGAAAATTTTAATGTCATTCTCTACAGATGTACTGGTAAAATAGCAATACTCCAAGTACCAAAACCATACTAATTACCAAGCAGAGATGTCAAAATTGCCAAAACTGCGATCACAATTATTATATTAAGGAAATAGTTTGACTGGAGAGGCTTATCTGGGCTTCCCCCGACAGCTTGATACTCTGCTCTAATCTTCTCCTTCATTGCATCCGACAGCTCTCTCTGCAATTCAAATATGGAATACTCATTGAAAAAAATGCTCCTTCATTAAGACTTCGAAGTTATAGACGTAGACGTAACCGGGTTGACAAGATTTCATTATAGCTTCATCTTGTGTTATTTAAAAGAAACATCAGAAGAAGAAAACAAGATGCTTTTAATCCTGCAGCAACCATGACAAACAAAAGGTTTAAAATTACTGTATAAAAACTGAGGTTAAGTTGAAATCTTGGGCAAAAAGCAAAACAAATATATAACCATAGAAAGAAAATATTTGATTATGACCGCATTAAACAAATTTATGTATTATGCAGCATATTTAATGTTACAACCTTTCCTGATGAATACTTTGCAGCCACAAACTTCTCAGGCACAGGGCCTGATGGAGCATCCAGAGAGAAACCCTGATTATATACCACAAGTGAAAATATTATGACCATGGAGCTTATGGAAAAAGAATATAAAGATGCATCTTCAAAATTGTTCAAAATTAAACTGAAAGCAACTACAAATAGCAACAAAACTATAAATTAGCAAGTTTTACACAGCAAAGTGGTTCAAAAAGAGATCTAGTGATCCTAGAGTATATTTTGAAGAAAAATCATAATTCTATCTTCCTAATTTGACAAATATGCTGAAGTTGTTCATCTAAACAATGCATCCAGATTAAAAATAATAAAAAGCTATGATTACATAAAGATGAAAATGGTCCATCTCTTACAGTAGTCATAATAGATAACCACTGGAGCACTTGGTAGTTTTCAATAATGCAAGTACAAAACTACCTCAGAAGGATCAAACTTGGCTCCACCATTGCTGAGTTTGGCATGGGCTTCAGCATAGTCCTTGAAAAATGCTTCCTGGTCCTCAGCATATTTCTCAGCATAAACCTGCAGAATTATATAATCGAGGTAATTCTTCATATAAAAATTCTACGTAAGGATGTATCATATTTCATATTTGCACCGTACCTTGAATGACGGGTCTTCAAAAAGAACAGCATCCGTTGGCAAAACTAGAAGATCCGCATCTCTTCTTTCTTTAATATCCTGTAACCATCCATATACATATTATACAACCAAATTTCTATAGACATACTAAACAAATAAGTGCTTATAAATTTGCACCTTGAAGTAGGAGTTGTCAAATTTGAGCCACTGCGCCGTCCAAGACTGTCCTCCTGGAGCTCCAGGACCATCTTTCTGTCAGTCAACCAAAGCACTTCAAATACCCCTACCACTAATATTATGACACAATATAATATTACTGTAAAATCGACATGATTCACTTCATTAATTTGTGGCAACTTTTGCAGCACGTAACACTTTATACTTCATAAAATAAATTAATCAATTTGCATAAATTAATTAAAAATATCTATTTTGGATATGAAAATAAGGCAAACTGATCTAGAAAAAAACAAACCGGAAGAGAACATGTCAAATTGACTTTCGAAAGCTCATCTCTTTGAGTCTTTGGGATAAAGCGAGTACAACAGGACTAGAATGAGCATAAATGGCCATAAATGCAGTACTGCAATTAGCTAAATGTACACACAAGAATCCTTTGAATACGACTTGGAACTACATCCAAATAACAAAATAAATTACATCTAATCAGCTTAAATACCTATTAAATGGACATGGCTAATTTGAATCAAGTGAACATTACATGTACATAGGATACAGCTTAAATACCGTATATTTAGTCTCCGGTTTGCCCCAGCCGCTGCGTTCTGGTCTTGACCTTCCTAAAGTATGAGCACCAGAAAGTGCAACTATTTCCTGAAAGTGAAAAAGCTGTAATTATGCATCAAAGTAGCAAAGTGCAGAAACACTATGATAAATGTTCAAGAATCTAACCTTATCACCCAGTCCCATCCTGTAGAACACATCACGCAAATGAGCAGCAGGAGAAGGCGGGCCCGCATCTAATAATGAGATAAAAGTAATTTAGATCTTGAGCTAATTATAGATAATGAGATGAAACTCCTCAAGTTAGATGTCAAGCTAATAATACTGCAGAAAATCCTATTTACATTGTGATAGCAGTGGGTGAGGTACAGCAAATGTAAAATTCCAAAGAAAGTTTATGAAGGCCAGATCCAAGGGAATTGTTGGAGTAATATTACCGACAGTGAAAACTCATGGCAAGAAACAACAAAAGCTGATTTTAAATTAAATCAGATATATGAAGTTTATTAGAAGACGAAAAATCGTTTTAAACATTACTTGGATTATAAATATAAAAAAGAGTCTTCGAATAGGAGTTTATTGGTTTCAATTCAGAAAGTAGTAAAAGCTTTGAAATGTTTTCATTTAAAAATATGTTGATTTGGATATCATGTCATTAAATCCCTTTAAATTAGTTTTTTCTATCCCAAATTCTCTTCTTCCTTACTCTCCATTTGGTACAGTAGTCCTATGTCAAACCACCTTCTGCCTCCAAATTCTAGTCCATACACCCGAAAAATATATTTTTTATAACGTACCAAATTAATACGATAATTTACTATAATAAATTTATCCGTACAGGGGATATCAAAACTTTAGCGGGCATTGTTGTGCCTTAATCTTTACCTATACTGGTTCGAGTGAAGACTAACGTTAGGAATAAAGTTTAATGCTGTCAGAATATACCATCAATGTTTAAATCTACTGTCAGAGTCTCGTCATCAGCATTTACTCATCAGTGTTTACTTAGTCAGTGTTTACACATGTTTAATTTATCAGAGTCTGTTGTGCTACAAATCATGACTTGATTAATTCTATATAAAGAGATAAAATTTGCAGAGATATGTCGTTTCCAGGAAATCAGAAATTGCAGCTATCATTCACAGGATATGTTCTACTTTCTGTTTTACGTTGTGATAATACATTTATAGTTGATAGGATAGCTGTGTGATTTATAAACTGTGTTGTAACATCGTATTATCACTTAGATAACTTAGCAGCTCTCAAGAATACTTGAACATTCTTGAGAGTGCAGTGAGTATTTTTGTAATTAGTTTTATAAAATTGATAAAAACGGCTATACTTTCATATGAACTGGGTAACAACAATGCAATCACTTAATCAACACAAAAGAATACAAGAAACATTAATTACATAAATTTCCTTTATAGGATGCATAGTAAACTTTAATAGGGTTGCGTAATAAAAGACACATAATCCTATTCTTGTTACCAAACCCTCTATGTATAGTGGAATATTGAATCACCACTGAAAATTCACAACTAGATGATAAGAAAGAAAGGATAACGAAAACAACCTATAAAAGAGAAGATCTCGATATTGAATTCAATAACCTCTGAAGTTGGACATGAGGAGAACCCTTAATCCATGGCATTGTACCCTAGGGGTATAAAAGGCCGGAGTCTCAAAGGAGGCATGTGTGCGGTAATCCTTTAATTTCTATGAGCGACACCCATCACCAAAAAAAGTAGAATAATTCCTAATGATACTTATTTCCTAATACTAATACACCTGCATAATTAAATTTTGGGAAACAACTCTTTTTATTACTCTACTTCATGGTCATTAAAATATTCATAGTAATCTACTTTTTAACTTTACCATAAATATTTAATTTTCTTTCAAAATATATAACCCAAATAAATACAAATTAAGCTTCTATTTTCTTGGTCAGCATCATGATCCAGCTCAATATACAAACCAATTTTTCAAGCACGGAAACATATATGTCTAATGAATTCAGTTGTTTAATGTTAATTTTGAATGATGAACGAAATTAAGCACAGGAGAAAACCTCCAGCTAATTTACCTGGGAGTCTCCCTTCTTCTGGACATTGATCAGGTCCAGAAGCATCTACTCTTCCATACTTCATAGGAATTTTAGGGCCTCCGGCATCCTGTAATTATTTAAAAAGTATCATCGAGACCAGTGAGAGAATTAATATAAGGGTGAGGCCCACGCCATGAAATAAAAACTACCTCCACAGCAGTAGCACTAGCCAACTGGAATAGGTCTGCATAGGTCACACCTGGATACTTGTCTTTGATAGGCTGCAGTAGCTTGACAGCATTGACAAGCCCTGTAATCCAGCTTGTAAGGCAAATTAAATTTCACCAACTTCATAAATAAGTAGGAGATGAATCATATCTGACATACCAGCATTAGCCGCATGTTTTTGTTCTATTTCAAATCTTAAACTTCCATTAGCTCCACCTCTCTGTGGCCACTCTTCGATATTCTTGTTGTAAGTGCCAGCATCGTGCCATCCCAGACGGACCTGTGAAGATCAGAAAAAAAAAATCCGTACAATATATTATAAAGTCTACGTTTCGTGCATATACTAGTGCCAACACAGCAATAATCTGGATGATGGCATCCTAACAATAAGAAGGGAACATTTGGAACAAGTGCAAGTCATTTTTGGTCGACGGAAAGTGTAATAGAAGGCTTTGCAATTAAGAAGACAACAGGTTACACTGATAGCAAGAAAACAGAGAGGACATTAACAATTAAAACAATGTGATAACATCGTGAAGCAGAATATTCCACGAGAAAAAATAGCTCATTTTTAATGCAAAAAGACTGGAAGTTGAATCAAATTTTTTTTTGAACGGTAAAACAATTCATCAATTATAAGCCATACGGCATTTACAATGATTATCCAAATTGAAGAAGAAAGAGATTAAAAAGGCTTACATTTAAAAAAAAAAATCTATAATCAGTATCTGATGATTCTATAAATTTTCACGGCAATTGAACAAGTGCATGTCTACGAAGTAAAAAAAAACAAAAAACTAACAGTAAATGCATTACACATGAATTGGTGCTTGGGGAAGGGATTTGGGGTAGGTAAATGAAAGTACAGATGAGCAGCTCAATCTCAAGCTCTCCTAGTACTGCTGTGACCAAGTCCCAACTCTGCAGTACTCGCATCGGGCCAATTTCACCTCAAGGAAAATTGTCAAGGGCCTAAATCACCTAATACGTTAGGTCTTCAGAATCTATCATATGTACAGTTGTATGGGATTATAACTTCCTTCACTCTTTGCGATTATTTAGAGTTTGGTCAGAGTAAGTAACTGGGAGTAATGGTTGACTGGAACATGGTATAAACATTTTATCTGCACTTATTTCCAAGCTAAGCAAAGTGACTTACTGATAAATTGTTGATAGTCTTGCAATTTAAGGTGCTACAAGGATAAATGAGTTAATACATATTTCAAATTTAATTGCAAGTGTCTTTGTACTGTCGTGGAAATCTTACTATTATTTACTAGTTTGCAAATTTATATGAACATTCTGTGTAGTAATTATGCTGCTCATCTTGTAAGAGGGCCAATTTTCCACTTGCAGGCACAGTTTTTGTATATTCTAGAGGAATTAAGTAGGTACTGATCAGATAAGAGCCGATTGTGATTCTAACGACTAAGTGGCCTGACAACAGATTCTGATACCGATCCTTTGATTTGCCATCTTGAGTTAACAACTTCCTAGTGCAAAATGTGTTTTAGGGTTTTAGCTTAAAAAATATACACCCAGTTGACCATATTACATGCTAAGCCAACCTCTCACACTCCCTAAGATATAAGGAAAGTGAAAACACTTTGTTTAGTATATTCTATTCTTTAACTACAAATATAGAAACTAAACAATTTAGAATTTTAAGATAGCACTAATTGACGAGATTTGTGTTTGTTTTTGTATATAATATACTCATTGGTTGGTCCAAACACTTAAACCAATTACCTGTGTACTAATTAGTTATATTCTTTAAATATTTAAAGTTAGACTTTTGTCATCACCATTAAAATGAATTTGTAAGCTAGACTTTTTGTCTTATCAAATGAGCCAAACTCTAGCATGTACGTATAGTGTTAATTAACACTATACTTAGCTAAACTTTTGTTAACTCGTTGAAATTATTGATCTTATAGTAATTAAGAGTCAATCAGTTTCGATCATTTAATATCATTCTCCTCTGGTTTTAAAACCACAACAGCGCCTACAATGAGCAAAACTTTGTAACTAGTAAACCAATAGATGCAGAAAGTGCAAATTACAAATAAACATAAATAATTACATGTACTCATTTGATACAAAAAATAAAACTAATTCAATTGTTTTTCTTCGTCAAACTGCAAATCTTACCATAGTATAATTCATTTATTAGGAAAACAAGCAAATTCACAGTGCAGTTTAAATATAAGAGTGGGTAAAAATATTTGTACCATAATAGGATGACAAAAGGTAGATTTGAGTAGCTCTTTGAAATCTTCTCGGGCACTCTTCAGTTCTTCGATATTCGAAGCAAAGCATTTGGGGGAGCTCACGGTACTCAGATTCTTCCTAGACAACCGAATCGCCGACTTATTCTGCTTAAAAAACACAAATAAAAGCATATATACAAATACACACATTACAATTTAGTAATTTACACACACATTGAAATGAGACCGGAGTATTTTATAAATATATAGAGATTATAAACTGTGTCTACTATGAAATTATCAGTTTACTAAGAGCAAACATATATAATGGATATATACAGAGAGGGAGAGAGAGAGAGAGAGAGAGAGAGAGAGAGATGGAGAGAGAGAGATTACGCGATGAAGGAAGGGGCGAGAAACGATCGGAGATGATCGAAGAGGAAAGGAGATAGAAACTCTGGCGGTGGCGATGGGAGAGATAAGGCGACCGACGCGGCCGTGAGAGGGCGCCGTAGACGACGGAGATAAAGTGAGAGAAAGACGCGCGGCCATTGTATACGTGAGTGAGTTGGTATAAAACAAAATGCGTGTGTTTTGTAATTGTATGTGGCTGCTCTTGTCGATTGAAATTTGGGTGTGAGTGAATGTTACTCGTGCAGGGTATGTGTATGTGCGTCTATGGCAACACCGGAGGTGTGAAATGAATATATTACTCTTTTAAAAATTTACAAGTGATGAGCTGATGATGAGTAATGTTGTTGCCGGGTCAATTTTCGCCACTTGACTTTCCCACTCTCTTTTTTTCATTGGATAATCAAATGTGTTAATGTTTTTTCCTTTTTCTCTTTTGTTAAAACCAAATTTGTTATGTTTATTTTAGTAAAAAAATAGTTTTGGATTTAATAAAAATAAGTTGAAAGGAAAATTACCAAAAATATTTAATTATTTAATTTTTTTGACCAAAAACAACTAGACATGTAATTACGTGTATCAATTTTTTTGTTATATTTGAACTTGACATTGAATTGAAAAAAAAATCGTAATTTTGCAAACAAAAAAAGTAAACTAGATTTTTTATAAATTAAAAAGTTTCTTTACAATTTTTTTTAAAAATTGATAGTATTTTATAAAAAAAATTACACTTGAATATTTTACAAAAAATCCTAAATTAATATATATATATATATATCATTGATGTATAACATGAATTAAATAATTATATTATAATTTTAAGGTGTAACTACTTTGAATTAAATAACATTATTACAATTCTCTTTATTAATTAAATATATTTTTAATATATATTGTACTTTACTTAATTTGAATATATTAAGTAAGATTATTATTGGCATGAAAAATAATATAAGAAATTTTTACTTTTTGAATAGAAAACTTTAGAGATAATTTAAAGTAAGGTTTAGTACATCTTATTTCATGTTGTGTAAACCTGTGTTTACTACTGGTCTTTTGCTTTTAAACTGTATCAAACAGATCTAGTTTTTCTTGTAACTCTCAATAAAGAAGTTGAGTTCTTTACTTACAAAGAACCTAGGATTTGTAACAAAACACTATCTTGATTTTAATACAAAATTAAGTGAGTTTTGAAATATTGTGTGCACTATTTTATTTCTGTTAATATAATATTACTGCATATCCAAAACACATTCACCCCCTCTGTGTTGTATTCATTACCTAACAAGTGGTATCATAGCAAAATTTAAAAGCAAACAGATTAAAGATCTTGCAAGAATGAATACACAGAAGATTAACATTATAAAGATATCAGCTTTTGATAAGACTAACTATAAATTATGGAAAAAGAAGATGATGTTGTTTCTAAGCCTTGTACATTCAGATTCTGAAGAATGGACCTTTTATTCCTATGAAAAGGATTGAAGAGTCTACAGAAGGAGACATGGTCATCCCAGCTTACTATGGTCCTAAAGATCCTTCAAAATACTCGGACATTGAGAAGGAAAAAGTTTCTCTAGACAGTGGTCTGCAATTAATTCTAATAGAATCACTTGACAATGTCATGTACAATAATATTGTCAATTGTGACACAACCAAACAGATTTGGAAGAAAATAAAGATTATGTGTGAAGGTACAGAGGAAGTGAGATCCAACCAAAGGAGAATACTGGTGTCTCAGTATGAGGGTTTCATGGCTAAACCTAAAGAAAGTATAACTGATGTCTTTGACAGATTCAACAAGCTGATTAATGACTTGCAGCTTCATGACAAATACTATGAAGCTGAGGAGGTTAACTTGAATTTTTTTCTCACCCTTCCTGACCATCTAGAACAGAATATTTCAGCTATAAGAGAAGGGAGAGACTTGAACAGAATGACACTGGAAGTTTTATATGGTATTTTAAAAACCTATGAACTGGAAATGATTCAAAGAAAATCTTTAAGAGCTGGTCAAGGGCACATTGTTGATGGATCAAGTGCACTAATAGTTAATGATAGCCAGTCATCTGATGATGAACAAGAAATCCAAACTCCATTTGCTTCAAGTAATGAGAAAAAGAACAAGGAGCCACAGAAGCAAGTTATTCTTGAACTTGAAGAGGATGAATTATATACCTTGGATGAACTAGATGAGTTAGATCAGTCCATCGATTACTTAGCAAGAAAATTCGCTAACATTAGAGTAAAGAAGCCAAAGTTCTTCAAAAACAAGGGACAAACATCCAACAAGGACAACAGCTGAAAGGCAAAAGCACAGTACAACTCTGGCAGCAAAAATGACTACAAAATAGGATCTGTTGACAGGTCGAAGATCAGGTGCTTCAATTGTGATGAATTGGGCTATTTTGCTATAGAATGCAGGAAGCCAAAGAAAGTTAAAAAGGACAAGGCCTATCTTGAATTGGAGGCAAAGTATGAGGCTCTTCTAAGAAAGCAATAGGGTAAAACTTATATTGCAGAAGGAAAGAGTTGGGATGATTCAGATAATGATGATGATGGGGAAGTAGGAAACTATGCACTCATAGCCTTGGAGCAAGGAGAGTCATCCTCATCAAATATACAGGTACCAACTCTTACCGCTATTGATTTAAATGAAAGTCAATACAAAGAGACTGTTAAAAAGATGAGCATAGAAATGTTCCACATTTATACTAGCATGGTAGCAGCTACTGAGGATGTCAGTAGGTTATCAAAAGCTAATGAGAAGCTTGAAAGTGAGAAACAAAAGTTTGAACTATTACTTATAGAGCTTGAGACAATCAAGAAACAAAATGAATATCTAAAGAACAAGCTCAAGTAGAGGTTGTGTTAAGAGAAAAGATAGAGAAAAATGAGGTGAAACTGAAGTCATTCAAGAATGCATCCCAATTAGTTGGTCAGTACCATGAGAAGAACAAGCCAGGTACTAACATAGCTATTTGTTTGGATTATGATGCACTGAACACCAATAAGAAAGTTGAAGGTGACAAAGGAAAGACAACAACAAATGAAGATGTCCCAGCTATGCTGAAAAAGGTTGATTCACCACTGTTCAAAGCATGTGCAATAAATTTCAGTGAAGAGGAGTTGATCATAAAGCAAGAACTTGCTGATGAGGATAATGATAAGAAATGCACAGAAACAACTCCAACTCCTAAAGCTGAGAAGAAGCCCATGGTAAACCAAATTCCCAAGAAACCAATCAATGAAGTTAAGACTGAGAATGCAGGAAAGACGAAGAAAAACAGAAATGGGAAGGTTGGAATAAACAAAAACAATAACTTTGCATTTATTACAGATGCTCCTAGGAAACAGTGTCAAAAATGTGGCTCTACAAATCATCTAACTCACCTTCGTAAAAAAACTAATAGTGAGCCAAAATTGGGAGCATACAAGTATAATGAAGCAAAAGCTAATGATCCTTACTCATTCTGTAAGGCTGGTAGAACATTAGTGGAGGCTGCTAGAACAATGCTGCCAAACTACCAAGAAGTTTTTGGGAAGAAGCTGTCAACACTGCATGCTATACGCAAAACAGATATCTCATTAACAAGAATCTTGGAAAGTCACCCTACTCAATCCTATCTAAAAGAAAGCCTACTGTGAAGAATCTTCATGTGTTTGGAAGAAAGTGTTCTGTTTTAAAAAGATAACTCTAAATATGTGGAAAAATTTGACTTTAAGGTTTTTGAAGTAATTTATTGGATATATTTGATATGTCATGTCTAATATGTTTCATATTTAGTTTTCAGATCTTAACTAACAGGAAATACCAGTTCTTACTGGAATCAGGACTTAAGGATATCAGGACTTAGATTATCAAAAGATAATATCAGAAGATGGATATCAGAACTTAAGTACTGGAGGACTAACAGTTAAGTAAGGAAACTGATTTACAGGAAATAAGATCGAGACTAATACAAGAAGAAGATATGCATGGAAAGAGTTAGAGGACTAGAAGAATTATATAAGATATCTGATTGATATATTTTAGAAGACAGAATTATATTCCATATCAATTAGAAGTTATCTTGTAATTGTGTGTCTATATAAACACAGACATAGGTTTACACTATATGTGTTACGATCATCGAGAAGTTCATACATTATAACCTAACAGCTCTCGTGATATTTGTTCATCACTGAGAGAGAACAGTTCCATTGTAACAGAGTTTATTATATCGAATACATCTGTATTCTGTTACTTGTATTTTAAATCGATTTGATTGTATTCTACACTGTATTCAACCCCCTTTTACAGTGTTGTGTGACTTAACAAGTGGTATCAGAGCTTATTTATTAACACACATACAGTAAAGATCCAAAACAATCATGTCTGAAGAAGCAGAAAATCCAACCAAATTGAGTTGAGATTATATCTTAAAACCATGTTTATTAGTTACAGAGATCAAACTTTAACACGTGGGAGATTAACTTCTGAAAATCTTGCTTTTAAAAAGAGGAATGATTATTTAGAAAAAGAGTTAGTCATGTTCCATCAAACTCAGAAAGAAAGAGATGATGCCTTTTATGTTAGAGATGGAGTGCTAAAACTGAATAAATCTCTAAAAACTGAGTTAGAAAAGGAGAGAGAGATTATCAGGATTTAACTAACTCTGGAAGAGCAACTCATGATATACTAATTAGTGGAAACTGGAAAGAGGGCTTAGGTTATGGAGATGAGAAAAGTGAAAAAGGAACTGAACAAGTTAAGCAAATTATTGTTAAACAGACTACTAAGCCAAAGGTAAATCCTGTTAAATTTGTAGCTAAAAATGTAAAGTCTGATTCTGAAAAGATGAAAGATATTGAGACAGAAGTGATTGCAGAGTCAACTTCTGACAAATTAGAACAAGATAAACCAACTGAAGTTAACATAGGCTTAATGACTAAGAAGCAGCTTAAACATAAGCTGAAAGAGATTACCAGTGTAAACAAGGTAAAGGTAGCTAGGAAAAATAGGAATGGAAAGGAATGTGTGAATAAAAGCAACAATTATATGCCTGTTCCTAATGCTCCTAGAAAGAAATGCTATAACTGTGGAAACTCAAACCATCTGGCTTCTTTTTGCAGGAAGAATAAGAATATAAACTCCTTACCTTCTAAGTCAGGAGTTAAGAGTCAGTATGTTAGGTTTAAGCCACAAAATCCTTGTTTTTATTGTGGTAGTATATGTCATTCCATTTATACTTGTAAGGAATATCATAGTTTGTACTATGATTATTATCAGATAAAATCTTCTTTGAAGAAAGTTGCTTTAATTCCTTCTAGTGTAAAGTATGATGCAAAGTCTGATAGTGTTAATACTGATAAGAAAAATGTTAGCATAAACTCTGATATTAATTCCGCTGTAAATGTTAACAAGCTTAAAAAGGCCAAAGGATCCAAGCAAGTCTAGGTCCTTAAAACAAACCATTAGTGGTCTTTGTGATTGCAAGGCAACAAGAAGAACATCCTAGTTATGGATAGTGGATGTTCAGGACTTATGACTGGAAATAAAGCCCTGCTATCAGATTTTGTGGAGAAAGCTGGCCCAGGAGTTTCTTATGGAGATGGCAATATTGGAAAAACTCTGGGATATGGCAAGATCAATCTTGGGAATGTAATCATTGAAACAGTAGCTCTAGTCTCAGGACTTAAACACAATCTGTTGAGTATAAGTCAAATCTGTGACAAAGGTTATCATGTGGATTTCTTTGAAGAACACTGTGAAGTCATAAGTAATTCTACAGGAAAAGTGGTTCTGAAAGGATACATGCATGGTAACATTTATGAAGCCAGACTTTCAACAAGTACTGATGGTTCTGCAATCTGTCTCTTGAGTAGAGCATCAATTGAAGAAAGCTGGAACTGGCACAAGAAACTTTCTCATTTAAATTTCAACAATATAAATGAACTTGTAAAGAAAGATCTTGTGAGAGGATTGCCAAAAATAGTATTTGCTCCTGATGGTCTTTGTGATTCATGTCAGAAGGCAAAACAAAGAAAATCTTCTTTCAAGAGAAAAACTGAGTCATCAATTCTTGAGCCTTATCACCTATTGCATGTTGATCTATTTGGTTCAGTCAATGTTATGTCTTGCAAAGAAGAAATATGTTATGGTTATAGTGGATGAGTTCACAAGGTACACCTGGGTGTACTTCTTGCACAAGAAGACTGAAACTGCATCTACTCTAATTGATCATGTCAGACAGCTGGATAAATTGATCAAAGATTCTGTTAAAATAATAAGGAGTGATAATGGCACTGAGTTCAAGAATTCAATCATGAAAGAGTTCTGCAAAGATCATGATATCAAACAAGAATTTTCTGCACCTGGAACTCCACAGCAAAATGGAGTTGTAGAAAGAAAGAACAGGACTCTCACTGAAGCTGCACGAATAATGCTTGATGAAGAAAAGCTACCAACCTATTTTTGGGTTGAAGCTGTGCAGACTGCTTGTTTTACACAGAATGCTACACTTATAAACAAGCATGGAAAAATACCATATGAGATGGTGAAGAAAAAGAAGCCAAATCTGAAATACTTTCATGTATTTGATTGCAAGTGTTTTGTTCTTAAGACTAATCCTGAACAGTTGTCAAAATTTGATCTAAAAGCTGATGAAGGAATTATTGTTGGATATCCACTTTCTACAAAAGCCTTCAGAGTCTAAAATTTAAGAACAAGAGTTGTCATGGAATCTATCAATGTCTCTTTTGATGATAAAAAGATTACTGGACTTGAAGATTTTGATGATCATGATCAGCTGAGATTTAAGAATGAAGATTTAAATTCTGATTCTGGAAATTCTGATGAATTAAATCCTGATCCTGTAAGTTCTGATGGATTAAGTTCTGATGTCATTGAATCTGTGGTAACAACTCCAAAGGAAAACGCACCTGTCCAGGGGAAGTAAGCCGAAGAACCTACTGTTGGATTTTAATCGCAGCGGGGGCATTGCAAAACACTTTTACACATATAAAATCCAAATAAAAGCATACAGATCATGAATAAAAATTCGAGGGATCGAATCTAACCTTTAAAATAATTCGGAGACAACGATCAGAGATCCTTAGCAGTTGCTCCTCAAGTGTGAAGCACTCCACCGGTATCCACCAAGAAAACGATGTTAAGGAGGAGGAAGGAGGTGGAGAGAATTGGGTTTTCCAAACTTTTTGGGTTTTTGTGGTTCGAATAAAATTAGGGTCTATAATAGTGTATTTATAGGCAAAATTTTCAGCTGAAATTTTCCCATAAATATTATTATTACTATCCCATTTATTATTCTCATTAATAATTAAAACACCTTTTAATTATTAATCCTTTTTCTAAACACTTTAGAAATAATTCTCTCTCTTGATTTAATTTCCAAAAATTAAATCCTTTAATTAATAATATTAAGAACTTTTCTTAATTAATTTATAATCAATTAAATCTCATTTAATCAATTATTAAATTTGCCAATTAATTATTTATTTCACAAATAAATAATTATTAGCCATTATTAATTAATTCCTCCACCATTAAATTATTCTCTTTTTATGGTGTGACCCTGTAGGTTCAATATTAAGCCGGTAGTAGAAATAAATAATAATAAAACTATTTTATCATTATTTATATAAATTCTCTAATTTATTAAATATGATTAATTAATTAATCACATTTATTCTACATCGTGAGGGATACTTCTCAGCATATCGCGACTATCCGGAAAATATG
Organism: Apium graveolens; assembly: GCF_009905375.1. Taxonomy (NCBI): domain Eukaryota; kingdom Viridiplantae; phylum Streptophyta; class Magnoliopsida; order Apiales; family Apiaceae; genus Apium; species Apium graveolens. Next base: position 48,731,974 of record NC_133649.1, read on the forward strand.
AATTCACTGCTTAGAATACCAAGAACCTATTCAGTGAATAGTTACCGTACAATAAACTCCTTCTACCCTACAATGTCCCGATTAAATACAAGGCATGGATCTCGTGTCAAGCCTATCTAATTCAATCACTTGCTTACCATTTAATATGCGTAGTTCTATGCAAATTAGAAACTCCTTTCTAATTTCATTCACTCTGGCCAGAGATTCCTGAACTAGCATAAGTGGATCAGCCTTGAACATTCGCTTCCTTCACTGGAAGGGGTAGATCCTTTATTGATCATACACTATCTTCGTGTACAAATTCCTATACCCAGTAGAGCCCTAATAATTGTCCCTGGAGACTAAGAACTAAACCAAAGCATAGTTCAGTGTACACAAGATGACTACGATGACCTCAAGTCTAAGGATACTTGTACAACTATCACTATGTGAACAACTGCTGACACGTGAGTGAACTCCATCAGTTGTTCAGCTGTGCGAGTCATGTTCAGTGAACTTATTCTATAATAAGCACCTACATACTAGCTATAGTGTCACCACACAAATGTCTATGAGAACATACATCCTTCATAATGAAGCAAGCATAGTATATACCGATCTTTGCAGATTATTAATTACCAGTTAGTAATCCTATGACCAAGAACTATTTAAGTTTAGAGTTATCATCTTTTTAGGTCTCACTATTATGATCTCATCATAATCTATAAAAAGCTTTACTCTAAACTATGGTATATCTTATTTAACACTTAAATAGATAAAGCCCGTAATAAAAACAAAACAAGTCTTTTATTAATATCAATGAAATCAAAACAGATTACATAAAAGTTATTCCTAAATCCTCATACATGATTGGACTTAGGACATATTCCTTTCACCTACCACATCTCAAGACTCTTGAGAAGCATCAGAACCTGTCACTGGCTCTTCAAGTTCTGATTCATCTAGTTCTGATGAGCCAAATTCTGATAATTTTGGAAGCTCTGATTCTTCAACTCCTGAAAAATGAAACTCAAATTCTGAAGTCTCAGAGAGCATAACTACAGGGGGAGCATCAGAAAATGCTGATGGAGACAACATGGATCATAGAGGAGGATCCAGTTCTAGAGATCAACTTCCATCTGCAAGGAAGTGGACTAAAGCACACACATCTGATTTAATCATTGGAGATCCTGAAGCAGGTGTCAGAACTAGAACTGCAACTTCAAATGAATGTCTCTATCATTTCATTCTATCTCAGACTGAACCAAAAAAAGTGGAGGAAGCTCTTCAAGATGCTGATTGGGTGCAAGCAATGTAGGAAAGGTTAAATGAATTTGAAAGAAATAAAGTCTGGACCTTAGTGCCAAGACCAAAGAACAAATCAATTGTTGGTATAAAATGGGTCTTCAGAAACAAAACTGACAGTGATGACATAATTACAAGGAATAAAGCAAGACTGGTTGCTAAAGGCTACTCTCAACAGGAGGGTATTGATTATGATGAAACATTTGCACCGGTTGCTAGATTAGAAGCCATAAGGATCTTTTTGGCTTATGTTGCTCACAAGAAGTTTAAAGTCTTTCAAATGGATGTGAAAAGTGCTTTTCTCAATGGAGAATTGGAAGAAGAGCAAGCTCCAAGAGCATGGTATGAGACTTTAGCTCAATTCCTTCTAGAAAGTGGATTTCACAGAGGCACGATTGACAAGACTTTATTCTACCTCAACCATGGAAAGGACTTACTTTTGGTACAGATTTATTTTGATGATATCATATTTGGTTCTACTAATGCCAAATTGTGTGAGAAGTTTGCAAAGCTAATGTAGTCAAGATATCAAATGAGTATGATGGGAGAACTCAGCTATTTTCTGGGCCTTCAAGTCAAGCAAACTGAAGAAGGCACTTTTATCTGTCAATCCAAGTACTCCAGAAATTTACTGAAGAAATTTGGAATGCAAGATTGTTCAACTGCATCCACTCCCATGGCCACTGCAACCAAGTTAGATAAGGATACTGGTAAATCAGTATTACTAACTACAAAGGTATGATTGGCTCATTACTCTATCTAACTGCAAGTAGACCTGATATCATGTATGCTACCTGTTTTTGTGCAAGATTTCCGGCTGATCCAAGAGAACCTCACTTATTAGTTGTGAAAAGAATTTTTAAGTACCTTAAGGGTACAGCTGATCTGGGATTGTGGTATCCTAGGGAATCAGATTTTAAGCTAATTGGTTATTTAAATTCAGATTTTGCAGGATGCAAAATAGACAGGAAATGCACTAGTGGAAGCTGCCAATTTCTTGGAGGTAGATTGATTTCTTGGTTTAGCAAGAAACAAAAGTCAATTTCCACATCAACTGTAGAAGCAAAATATATTGCTGCAGGAAGCTGTTGTGCACAGATTCTTTGGATAAAGAATCAGTTACTGGATTATGGGTTATAATTTTCTTAAATCCCTATTTACTGTGATAATCAAAGTGCTATTGCTATGACAGGTAATCCAGTTCAACACTCAATGATAAAGCACATCAGCATTAGGTACCATTTCATAAGGGAACATGTGGATGAAGGTACAGTGGAATTACATTTTGTTCCAACAGATCAACATCTAGGAGATATCTTCACAAAACCAATATGTGAAGCTACTTTTATAAGATTGGTAAATGAACTTGGAATGGTTTCAGGTTCTTTCTCTAAATCTGCTTAGTTTTTGTTCTCATGCATCAGAATTTATGATCAGTGTTTACATATTGTATTATCTATATGTCATCTGTGCTTAATTTGAAAATTCACTAAATGCTGATTGTTATCTGATGTGGATTTATACTCTGATAAGTGTTTTGAATGTTCTGTGACTATTCAATCCAAAGAGTATAACTGTGCTAGATGCTGACCTAGTAGTCTTTAACATACTAGAAATCCCATATTTGAATTAGTTGTTTATGTGGAAACTCATTAACACAAGCAAATTCTAATATTGAGCTTAGTCAAGTTTACTTTGTGTATCTTATTACTAAGTCACAAACTAGATTCTTGTTTCTTATCTGTCAAATTCTGATGTCAGTAAATCTTAAGAATGAACTAAGTGCTGATAAGCCTCACTTATCAAAAGAAAAGAGAAGAAAAGAAAAGAATAAAAGTCAGGTACTCCTTTGAGATCTAGAGTTAAAATGTGGAAGGGAAGACCCAAGTGCATTGCTGGTATTAAGTAATATGCATTAGAAAAGCAAAAAAATTTCTTGGTGACTTTTTACACTCTATGATTACTGGAGAAATACTCTGATAACAACATAAATTCTGATAAGCAGTCATGACTCACTTACACTGAGAAGCCACTGTAAAAAGGAATTTTAAAAGATGCATAAAATGAGCACAAACAGTTGAGGTGGACTCTTGCATAAATTTGTTCTATAGTAGACATCATGACTGATGACAAATTTTAAGCATTTTTCTTAGTTATGCCTTATTTCTAAGATGTACTGAAGTTTATCAGACTTTAATCTTTATCTGATATTTTGCTGAATGCACACACACTTTCACTCCATATGAATGATGAAAACTACTGTGGTGATTAAGTTGTTGTTGACAAACAGTTAAGTGTCATTTGCATAAATTCCGAGGACAAGTTCTGATGGAAGTTCTGATGATTAAATTCTGAAGAAGACAAGTCAGTATTTGTATGAAGAATTACATAACAAGATATTCACTTTTTGAGTAAAGAAGCCATGTTCTGATGATTGTTAAAATCTGATATAAGTTTGTTGGATATATTTGAGATGTCATGTCTAATATGTTTCATGTTTAGTTTTCAGATATTAACTAACAGGAAATATCAGTTCTTACTGGAATCAGGACTTACTGGAAGTCAGGACTTAAGGATATCAGGACTTAGATTATCAGAAGACAATATGAGAAGATGGATATCAGAACTTAAGTACTGGAGGACTAACAGTTAAGGAAGGAAGCTGATTTACAGGAAAGGAGATTGAGACTAATACAAGAAGAAGATATGCATGGAAAGAGTTAGAGGACTAGAAGAATTATATAAGATATCTGATTGATATATTTTAGGAGACAGAATTATATTCCATATCAATTAGAAGTTATCTTGTAACTATGTGTCTATATAAACACATACATAGGTTTACTCTATAAGAGTTACGATCATCGAGAATATCATATATTGTAACCTAGCAGCTCTCGTGATATTTGTTCATCACTGAGAGAGAACAGTTCCATTGTAACAGAGTTTATTTTATCGAATACATATGTTTTCTGTTACTTGTGTTTTAAATCGATTTGATTATATTCTACACTGTATTCAACCCCCTTCTACAGTGTTGTGTGACCTAACAAGTGGTATCAGAGCCTGTCTGTTAACACACATACAGTAAAGATCCAAAACAATCATGTCTGAAGAAGCAGAAAATCTAACCAAGCCCGCCAAAACTGAAGAAACTCCAAAGACTCAAACCCACAGTCGATATGAGACTATCAGGGTTTCCATGCTGAGATCTTCTGAGTATCCCATATGGAAAGTGAAGATGGCTATGTTTCTAGAAGCTACAGATCAAGAATACCTTGACAGAATTTATGAAGGACTACATAAGCCAACCAAGCTCTCTATTGTAGTTGCAGATCAGCCATCAAAGACCATACCAAAGGAGAAAAGTGAATACACAGCTGAAGATATCTCATTTATTGCCAAGGATGCAAAGGTAAGGCATTTGCTGCATAGTACCATTGATAATGTCATGTCAAATAGGGTAATTCAATGCAAGACTGCAAAGGAGATATGGGATGCTTTGGAGACAAGGTGTCAGGGAACTCATGCAATCAAGAAAAACAGGAGGACTATACTCACTCAAGAGTATGAGCACTTTGACTCAAAAGGTGATGAGTCATTAACTGACTTATATGACAGATTTGTCAAACTCTTGAATGATCTGTCACTGGTGGACAAGGAATATGACATTGAAGATTCAAATCTAAAATTCCTTTTAGCTCTTTCTGAAAGTTGGGATTTGAAAGCTACTATTATAAGAGACAACTATGCTCTTGATGAAACTACTCTTGATGAAATTTATGGAATGCTCAAGACTTATGAACTTGAGATGGATCAAAGAAGCAAGAGATATGGGAGAAAGTCAAGGACAGTTTCTCTTAATGCTGAGGAGGAATCCCCCAAAGTGGTTATCTCAAAGAAAGGAAAAGGAAATGCTCTCATCATAAAGTCTGATTCAGAATCATCAAGTTCTGATGATGATGATTCAAAAACTGAAAGCCTACCTGAAGTAGATGCTGATGAAGAGATGATGAAGCGGTGTACTCTTATGGTGAAGGGTATCACAAAGATAGCCTACTAGAAATTCAGAAGGGGAAAGAAGTTTTCCAGGGAAGGTAGAAGTTCTGATAAGAAGGGCTTCATAAAATCTGAAGCCAAAGGAGGAAAGTCTGACATAGGAGATTACTCAAATGTCAAATGCTACAACTGTGGTGAGAAATGCCACATATCTCCTGACTGCAAGAAAGGAAAGAGTGACAAAGGCAAGGCTCTTGTCACAAAGAAGAAAAGTTGGACAGACACTTCAGATTCTGAAGATGAGGAGAACTATGCCTTGATGGCAAATGCTGATAGCAGTTCTGATGCTGCTGAGTTAAAGGTACCTCAAACAACTTATGCCTTTCATACTGATGATATTACTGAGTTGAGATTATATCTTAAAACCATGTTTATTAGTTACAGAGATCATACTTTAACACGAGGGAGATTAACTTCTGAAAATCTTGCTTTTAAAAAGAGGAATGATTATTTAGAAAAAGAGTTAGTCATGTTCCATCAAACTCAGAAAGAAAGAGATGATGCCTTTTATGTTAGAGATGGAGTGCTAAAAATGAATAAATCTCTAAAAACTGAGTTAGAAAAGGAGAGAGAGATTATCAGGACTTGGACTAACTCTGGAAGAGCAACTCAGGATATACTAAGTAGTGGAAACTGGAAAGAGGGCTTAGGTTATAGAGATCAGAAAAGTGAAAAGGGAACTGGACAAGTTAAGCGAATTATTGTTAAACAGACTACTAAGCCAAAGGTAAATCATTTTAAATTTGTAGCTAAAACTGTAAAGTCTGATTCTGAAAAGATGAAAGATATTGAGACAGAAGTGATAGCAGAGTCAACTTTTGATAAATTAGAACAGGATAAACCAACTGAAGTTAACATAGGCTTAATGACTAAGAAGCAACTTAAACATAAGCTGAAAGAGATTACCAGTGTAAACAAGGTAAATGTAGCTAGGAAAAATAGGAATGGAAAGGAAGGTGTAAATAAAAGCAACAATTATATGCCTGTTCCTAATACTCCTAGAAAGAAATGCTATAACTGTGGAAACTCTAACCATCTGGCTTCTTTTTGCAGGAAGAATAAGAATATAAACTCCTTAACTTCTAAGTCAGGAGTTAAGAGTCAGTCTGTTAGGTTTAAGCCACAAAATCCTTGTTTTCATTGTGGTAGTATATTGCATTCCATTTATACTTGTAAGGAATATCATAGTTTGTACTATGATTATTATCAGATAAAACCTTCTTTGAAGAAAGTTGCTTTAATTCCTTCTAGTGTGAAGTATGATGCAAAGTCTGATACTGTTAATACTGATAAGAAAAATGTTAGCATAAACTCTGATGTTAAATCCGGTGCAAATGTTAACAAACTTAAAAAGGCCAAAGGATCCAAGCAAGTCTGGGTCCTTAAAACTAACCATTAGTGGTCTTTGTGATTGCAGGGCAACAGGAAGAACATTCTAGTTATGGATAATGGATGTTTAAGATATATGACTGGAAATAAAGTCCTGCTATCAGATTTTGTGGAGAAAGCTGGCCCAGGAGTTTCTTATAGAGATGGCAACATTGGAAAAACTCTGGAATATGGCAAGATCAATCTTGGGAATGCCATCATTGAAACAGTAGCTCTTGTCTCTGGACTTAAACACAATCTGTTGAGTATAAATCAAATCTGTGACAGAGGTTATCATGTGGATTTCTTTGAAGAACACTGTGAAGTTATAAGTAATTCTACAGGCAAAGTGGTTCTGAAAGGATACAAGCATGGTAACATTATTGAAGCCATACTTTCAACAAGTACTGATGGTTCTGCAATCTGTCTGTTGAGTAGAGCATCAATTGAAGAAAGCTGGAATAGACACAAGAAACTCTCTCATTTAAATTTCAATAATATAAATGAACTTGTAAAGAAAGATCTTGTAAGAGGATTGCCAAAAACAGTATTTGCTCCTGATGGCCTTTCTGATTCATGTCAGAAGGCAAAACAAAGAAAATCTTCTTTCAAGAGCAAAACTGAGTCATCAATTCTTGAGCCTTATCACCTACTACATGTTGATCTATTTGGTCCAGTCAATGTCATGTCTATTGCAAAGAAGAATTATGCTATGGTTATAGTGGATGAGTTCACAAGGTACACTTGGGTGTACTTCTTGCACAAGAAGACTGAAACTGCATCTACTCTAACTGATCATGTCAGACAGCTGGTTAAATTGATCAAAGATTCTGTTAAAATGATAAGGAGTGATAATGGCACTGAGTTCAAGAATTCAATCATGGAAGAGTTCTGCAAAGATCATGGAATCAAACATGAATTTTCTGCACCTGAAACTCCACAACAAAATGGAGTTGTAGAAAGAAAGAACATGACTCTCATTGAAGCTGCACGAAGAATGCATGATGAAGTAAAGCTACCAACCTATTTTTGGGCTGAAGTTGTGCAAACTGCTTGTTTTACATAAAATGCTACACTCATAAACAAGCATGGAAAAACACCATATGAGATGGTGAAGAAAAAGAAGCCAAATCTGAAATACTTTCATTTATTTGGTTGCAAGTGTTTTGTTCTTAAGACTCATCCTGAACAGCTGTCAAAATTTGATCTAAAAGCTGATGAAGGAATTTTTGTTGGATATCCACTTTCCATAAAAGCCTTCAGAGTCTACAATTTAAGAACAAGAGTTGTCATGGAATCTATCAATGTGTCTTTTGATGATAAGAAAATTACTGGACTTGAAGATTTCGATGATCATGATCAGCTGAGATTTGAGAATGAAGATTTAAATTCTGATTCTGGAAATTTTGATGACTTAAATCCTGATCCTGTAAGCTCCGATGGATTAAGTTCTGATGTCATTGAATCTGTGGTAACAACTCCAAAGGAAAATGCACCTGTTCAGGGGGAGCAAGCGGAAGAACCTACTACATCTCAAGACTCTCGAGAAGCATCAGAACCTGTCACTAGCTCTTCAAGTTCTGATTCGTCTAGTTCCGATGAGCCAAATTCTGATAATTCTGGAAGCTCTGATTCTTCAATTCCTGAAAAATCAAACTCAAATTTTGAAGTCTCAGAGAGCATAACTACAGGGGGAGCATCAGAATATGCTGATGGAGACAACATGGATTGTAACACCCCCAGATCCGGGGTCGGGGATCCGGGTCGTCACGGTCTTTCTTTCCACAATATCACTTCACTTAATTAATAATAAATAACCTTATGCTGTGACCCCACACTAACACACACCACAACCCGTTTAGTCTCAGAGATGAAATAGAAATAAGTACAAGTCTTTGAATCCACAATTTAAAAGTTATTACAACCCAAAATGATTACTTGATAATTTACAGTTAATTGCCATTATCTGCCACAAGTTATAATTATACATAATTGATTCTCAAAAATAGATGGTCTGATCTACAATAGATCTACCTCTGCAGCTATAGCAGCTACAACATCATCGGGAAGACGCGGGACGCTTCCTACGCGCTTGCGCTGGGTCTGCTGGAGTCTGGCCATCTTTCCTAACTGTTGTTGTGTGATGAAGAAATAAAGCAAGAGTGAGCCTTACAGCTCGCAAGATAATATATAGTGATAATAATAATATAAGTATCTAAATGGATACTTACTAGAATCTTTTATCATGTGTAAGATAGTTACTTACTAGATATAAGTAAAAACAAGGGATGAAGTTACCAAATACTTCACTACACTCATATCATTTATAAAGCTACTTGAACTACCACTGTTCAAAGTATAATGAGCTTTCAACAGTTCATCACATAGATGAGACTACAAGACAAGATTTGAATAGATTAAATCTTTGAAATATTATTAAAGGAAATGAAGTTATGATATACTTCATTAAGTTCTGATATATATATATATATCCACATATACATCTTCTTTATACATTTCCTGAAAACCTCTGTCATGTAAAGTATGAACAGAGTTTGAAACATCCAATGAATTTTGGAAAGGAAAAGAATTTTGGTATAAACCAGATATCTTGTTGATTAGGCAAAGATACCAATAAGTAACCTTTTCTACTAGTAGATGGACGAATTCCCCACTGGTCATCACCCTGGTCGCAATAGGACCTTATGCTGGACTGCCACTCAGCCACTTATGCATTTGATGGACTCCCACTGAGCCACTTACACTATCATGGATGCCCACTGAGCCCATGTTGCTTATGCCGACTCAATAGATGGACTTACTTCCCGAACGTTGGGTAAGTAATCAATTCATTTACCAAAACTGCAACCTTGTTGCGAATATAAAATACACCATAGAGCTGGATCCCCTAGATTTTTGAGCGAGTATTCAAGTCCACTTAAAATGGAAGATCTTGAATTTGAAAACAAGTTTTGGGATCCGCTCTACCCTTTTTAAATTCATTTTGATGACTCGAAAACATTTTTAAGAATATTTGGAGTAATACTGATTTGTTAAAATAAATCAGTCCCGATATGAAAGAAATATTTGAATATTATTATTTAAATAATATTCCCATAAAGAATAATTGAGGTAGAAGTTGGAAAACTTATACTTGAAATGAATAGCAAATAATCAAAGATATACTTATACGAAAGTAATATCTTTATTTGAATAATCAAAAATAAGTTTGATTATCGACACCTTATTCTTAAATAAAATAAAGAATATTATTAAATAATAAGCGGAGTCATAATACCTCGAATGAATATTATAAATAATATTCATAAAATAAAATAAAGGAGTCAATACATCCTCAAATGACTATCCAATTAATAATCATTAAATAATATAAACTGAGTCATAAGCCCTCGAATGAATATTCGAAATAATATTCGATAATAAAATAAAGGAGTCATAAGTCCTCGGATGAATATTCGAAATAATATTCCATAATAAAATAAAGGAGTCATAAGTCCTCGGATGAATATTCGAAATAATATTCCATAATAAAATAAAGTTATCGAATAACCCTTATTCGATTAATAGTTTTGAAAACTATAACCATATATATATATAAATATATATATAAAATCTACTCGGGATCCTCGACTCCCGGTTTTAGAAAATGTTTTCATCTTTTGGGTCCCTATAATAAGGGTATATGCAAATTACCGCTATCCTCTAGCATATGTATTATCAACTGAACCAACAGATATATATATATGGCAAGAATACGAAACAGGCATGCATATGTACCATATAACATGCTACAATATATCGCAACATTTGCTAATTAACCAACATGCATCTACTGCAAGATAATGCATATACATATATACATCACGACAACAGTATAACGGGTACAAAACTTGCCTGAGCGACTTGGGGTAATAAAAGGCTCGGGACGAGTCTGGTAACCTATAAACAACAAGTAAGTTGGAATTAAACCAAAGTCACTTGTAAATCTATACTTTAACTAACTTAGACTCTAACGCTTGTTTTGCACTTACTGATTCTCTTAAGTCACTCGGGTACCCTCGGCTCCACCATTTTTAATAATTTAACATTTACGAGTTTTAAGGCGATTCCTTCGCGAGTGTCTTACCAACTGCCTAACACACTTACCATAAATGTTTCATACATTAATTAACCCTTTTTGGTCTTTAACCTATGTTTCAAAGTAAGGCGAGAGGAAAAGTTTCGTTCGCGAAATGCCGTTACTTGAAACGGTCATTTCTCCTAAACCGTGCATCGGAATCGAACGAACTACATATCAAAACGAAGCTCGTAACACGAGCTATCTAGACATGCCAATGGTCATAATCTAGCAGGGGGTTCTCGGGTCCTAATGTTATGCACAAAAACAGCCTAAAGAAAATCGGACGTTACGACGGCTATGTTTACGCGATTTCCCAATTTTAAACCATTCAAAACCAACCACAATTCAACCTCAAATCAAACACACAACCAACATCCATCCTTATCACATCATAACAGCCCCAATCAATTCAATTTCAACATTTATACTTATGCCTAAGCTTAACTTTAACTATACTTAAGTTCTTTTAATCAAAACAACAAGATTTACCATTCCATTTCAATACCACTTCAACCCAAACTCTAAACCACAAACATTAAGCTACAATATCACCATAATAATCAAAATCATCTTATTAAACATAGGAATCTAGGGTTTGGAGATGATATACCTTCCTTGAAGTGGTGGGAGGAGCTAGGAAGCCTTAAGAAGCTTTGAGAAGTCTTAGGGATGCTTGGATCTTAAAGGAAAACAAGAAAAATTCAAGTCAAAAATCTTGAAAACACTATTCATTGTCTTCTTCATTGATTTAATGAAGAAGATTGAGAAAGAATTGATGGCTTAAACTCATGATATAGCCCTAACTATGCATAAGGATGATTAGGGAATTAACTCACCAATTTAGGAAGCCTTGATCTTGGATTTTGAATTTTCTTGCCTTTAAAATGTCAAAAAGCCGAGAGAAAATGATGAACAATGCCTTGGTTTCTTTTTGATTTTGATGAAGAATGAATTATTTGGCTTGGTTGATTGGTTTTGTGTTTGTTTTTGGTTAATTACCACTTTAACCTTGATTTTGTGTGGTTTAAAATCCACCACATCTCCTTCCTTCCCATGTCATGCCTATGTCATGTTGTGATGTCATCTTTCCCTCCTTGTCCTCTTCTCATTGGTTGGGTGACATCACTCTCTCTAATCCTTTTGATTAACTTCCTAATTGTTTGCCTAATGACCGCTGATCTGTTATACGGTTCGCTTAACTTTCGTTTTCGTTTATCGTTTGAAGGATCATACCCGGGATCTTATTACTTAGGTTCCCTTAACCTTTCTCAATACATTATATTCCTTTTTATGATTCTCTATTATAATCCTTTAATTTAAATCCTTTTTATCATGTTACCTTATACTCAATTCTCTCCGTATCTAGTGTATTTCCGGGAAAAACCAAAGTGTTCGGAATTGGATTCTGACGATCTTTACATACACTCATATACCATATAGAGTACTAATAAAATCTCAGAATATCCATAACAGAACCCCTACATAGTGTGGCATGAAAAGTTTTCTCATTCAGCTAAAACACTATTCACAAGGGTTACAAAAAGTTCAAAATTTTGGGGGTTATTACAGTCTCCCCTCCTTAAAAGGATTCCGCCCCGGAATCAAACAGAAAACAAATGGGGGTACTTTTCTAGCATTGCGCTCTCTAGTTCCCAAGTTGATTCTTCCACATTATGATTCTGCCATAGCACTCTGACTAGCTTGATCACTTTGTTCCGAAGCACCTGCTCCCTCTTATCTATAATCCTTACTGGCTTCTCCACGTAAGTTAGATCTGGCTGCATATCCACCTGCTCATACTCCACTATGTGTCTGGCATCCCGATGATACTTCCTTAGCATTGACACATGGAACACATTATGAACTTGTTGCAAGTTAGGGGGTAAGGCTAGCTCGTAAGCTAACTTTCCAATCCGTCTTAATATCTCAAAAGGTCCAATGTATCTTGGGCTTAGTTTTCCTTTCCTTCCGAACCTCATTAATCCCTTCCAAGGGGATACCTTTAGCAGTACTAAGTCCCCTACTTCATATTCCTTGTCCTTTCGGGCTAGGTCTGCATATTTCTTCTGTCTGTCTTGGGCTGCTACAAGTCGCCCTCTGATAAGATCCACTATATCTTTGGTCCTTTGGACCACTTCGGGTCCGAGCATCTTCCGCTCCCCCACTTCATCCCAGTATAAGGGAGATCGACACCTTCTTCCGTACAGGGCCTCATAAGGCGGCATTCCGATGCTAGCATGAAAGCTATTGTTATAAGAAAACTCGATCAACGGCAAGTGATCATCCCAACTCCCTTTAAAGTCTATTGCACAGACTCTCAACATATCCTCTAGTGTTTGGATGGTCCTTTCACTCTGCCCATTCGTCCGGGGATGGTACGTGGTACTCATATTTAACTTGGTCCCCGCACATTCCTGAAAGCTCCTCCAAAATCTGGAGTTGAACCTGGGGTCTCGGTCTGAGACAATGGACGCTGGGACTCCATGTCGCGTCACTATTTCCTTAAGGTAAATGTCCACCAGTCTATCGACTGTGTATCTCTCATTGATAGGAATGAAATGAGCTGACTTTGTCAGTCGGTCTATAATTACCCAAATGGCGTCGTGATTGGCTTTCGTCCTTGGCAAGCCTACAACAAAATCCATCGCTATGTCCCATTTCCATTCGGGAATCTCCAGGGGTCGTAAGAGTCCACTGGGTCTCTGGTGCTCTGCTTTTACCCTTTGGCAAGTCAAACATTTGTTTACCCATTCTGCTACATCCCTCTTCATGTTGGGCCACCAGTAATATTCCTTCAAATCCCTATACATCTTGGTACTTCCCGGGTGAATGGAATACCTTGAACTATGGCTTTCATCCAAAATCTCATCTTTAAGCTCTTGAACATTCGGAACCCAAATCCGGTAGGAGTACCTCATTATCCCTTTATCATCTTTCTCAGTATGGATCTCCTCTCCAGTCATTGACTCTCTGCCTTCATTCATTATTTTCTCCTGGCACAATCTGATCTTTTCCAATAACTCTGGCTGCATTGAGATCTCAAAAAGCTTTTCAGTTCCGGTTCCGGTTACCTTTACTTCTATTTCCATTCTCTCAAAATCCCTTATCAATTCTTCCGAAGTCGTTATCATTCTGAATCTTTCCTTTCTACTAAGGGCATCAGCCACCACATTGGCTTTCCCTGGATGATAGAGAATCTCACAATCATAGTCCTTGATTAGTTCTAACCATCTCCTCTGGCGCATGTTGAGCTCTTTCTGCGTAAATATGTACTTGAGGCTCTTATGGTCTGTGAAAATCTCGCACTTCTCTCCATACAAGTAGTGCCTCCAAATTTTTAAGGCAAATACTATTGCCGCGAGCTCAAGGTCATGAGTTGGATATCTAATCTCGTATTCCTTCAGTTGTCTCGATGCATACGCAATCACTTTACCGTGCTGCATAAGCACACACCCTAATCCTTTGTGCGACGCATCGCTATATATCACAAAATCTCCTTTTCCGTCCGGCAATGCCAACACCGGAGCCGTTATCAACCTTTTCTTTAATTCTTGAAAACTGTTCTCGCATTTCTCCGTCCATTCAAACTTCTCTGTCTTACGAGTAAGTCGTGTCAAAGGGGCTGCGATCTTCGCAAAGTCCTGTACAAATCTACGATAGTAGCCGGCCAATCCAATGAAACTCCTTACCTCTGTGGGTGTTTTTGGCCTTTCCCAATTTGAGACCGCCTCTATCTTGGAGGGGTCGACCAATACTCCTTCTTTATTGATCACATGTCCTAAAAACTGTACTTCATTCCGCCAGAATTCACACTTCGAGAATTTGGCATATAACTGTTCCTCTCTGAGTATTCCTAGAGCTATCCTCAAATGCTCTGCATGTTCTGCCTCAGTCCTTGAGTAGATCAAAATATCATCGATAAAAACTATCACACATTTGTCCAAGTACTTCTTAAATACTCTATTCATTAAATCCATGAAAGCCGCTGGGGCGTTGGTTAATCCAAAGGACATTACCAAGAACTCAAAATGCCCATATCTGGTACGGAACGCTGTCTTGGAAATATCTTCGGGTTTAATCTTTAGTTGGTGATATCCAGTTCTCAGGTCGATCTTGGAAAAATAAACAACATCCTTTAGCTGGTCGAACATATCGTCTGTTCTAGGTAATGGGTACTTGTTCTTTATGGTTAGCTTGTTCAACTCTCGATAGTCGATGCACAGCCTCATCCTCCCATCTTTCTTCTTAACAAATAAAACTGGTGCTCCCCACGGAGACACACTGGGTCTTATCATACCCTTATCCAAGAGTTCCTGCAATTGGATAGCTAATTCCTTCATTTCTAACGGGGCTAACCAATAAGGTGCTTTTGAAACTGGCACCGTCCCTGGGGCCAACTCAATAGCAAATTCAATCGCTCTATCGGGTGGTAATCCCGGAAGGTCTTGTGGGAATACATCTTCAAATTCGTTGACTACTGGAATATCTTGTAAGTTGGGCACCTCCTTCTGCGTGTCCACCACATAGGCTAGGTAGGCCTCGTTTCCTTTTCGTAGCATCCTTTTGGCCTGGGCCATGGTCAAAAATCTCTGCGTCTGCCTCTTTCCACTAAATATAACTTCTTTCTTCCCTGAGATATTTAGCTTAACTTTCTTCCCTTTACAGTCTATCTGAGCATCATTGCTAGACAGCCAGTCCATTCCCAAAATTACATCAAACTCCCCTAATTTAAAAGGAATCAGATCAACACTAAAAGATTGCTCCCCTATGCCTATCTCACAGGCGGGGTGAATCTGGTTAACAGGAATAAATTCATGATTGGCTATTTCTACTTGTAAGGGTTCTATCAAGGGTTCAGCCTTAAGTCTTAACTTACGCGCAAAGTCCTTTGATATAAAAGATTTAGTTGCTCCCGAATCAAATAAAACGTTTACACTGACTGAATTTAGAGAAAGGGTACCTGCTATCACATCTGAATCTTTCATAGCATCCTGGACTGTCATGTTGAAAGTCCTCGCAGTAGGTGGCTTATTAGAAGCAGCCATGCTTGCTCCCGAAGCTGCTGGTTTGTTCATTGGGCATTCCCTCTTCCAATGACCCGGGCGTCCACACTGATGACAAGTGGTGGTTGGAATGACGGCAGGGGTTGATGATGGGCACTTAGTTGAATAGTGACCTTCCCGACCGCACTTAAAGCAGGTTACTGGCTTTCCTTTACACTCCCCAGTGTGATTCCTTCCACATATATTACAGGCTGGCAATGGGGGTCGAGACTGGTTAGGATAGGACATTCTTGGCTTCTGGCCGCCCTGGCTCACACTCACACTCATTGGCCGCTTAAACCCAGTGTTCCTTCCTGGTAGGGACACTGCTCCTCGATTAAATCTAGTTGGGAAGCTCCTTCCTGCGGAACCTCCACCCATGCTCATACTTTTCCTCTTTATCCCTTTCTTCTCTCTTTCCTTCTGCATCTGTTCACTTCCGACTTCTACAATCATTGCCTTTTGCACCAGAGTGGCATAGTCCGTAAGCTCAAGGATTGCCACCCTATTCTGAATCCACGGTTTCAGTCCCTGCTGAAACCTCCTAGCTTTCTTTTCCTCGGTGCTCACAAACTCCGGCACAAACCTTGATAACTCAGTAAATTTCGCTTCGTACTCTGCTACAGACAAGTTATTCTACTTTAGCTCCAAGAACTTGAGCTCCATCTGGTTTTCCATAAACCTCGGGAAATACTTTCCCAGAAACAACTGACTAAATCTCTCCCAGGTTATAATAGCATCTGTCTCCATGTTTTTCTTGGCCTCCCACCAGTAGTTAGCTTCTCCTTTCAGAAGGTAGGTAGCAAATACAGTCTTCTGTGCCTCATCGGTACTCAAAATCTCAAAGGATTTCTCCATTTCCTTTAACCATGCCCTTGCCTCAACTGGGTCGGCTGATCCGTCGAACTCAGGGGGCTTAAGGGACTTAAAAGCCCTGAAAGAGTTTGCCACAACATTGTTATTTCCTTGAGGGGGTGGGTTGGGTTGACGTTCCAAATTCTGCCTTAGGAGTTGCATGAACTGGCCCATGGGATCCATGCCTGGGTTTGGTACTGGTTGCTCAATCTCAGTTTCTCCTTCTTCAGCCTCTATCTCAAATCCCTCAACATCATATGTTTCCTCTTCCTCTTCATACAGGGAGTCATCCTGTTCCACATAATCCTCATCTTCCTCTTCACTGTGTTCCTGGTTCCTATCATCCTGGTTATGGCTTCCCTGGTCCTCAGATCCAGGGTTCGCCCTAGTTCCAATCTTTCTTGGCGGCATGATTCTGATAATAAAAAAAATTATTGGGAAATTCAACGTTAGGTCACAATCATATACAACATTGTGCCTTGCACAGCTTCATAATGGGGAGAACGTATATCACAATTCTATTATTTTATGACAGTTCTAATACGAAGTGCAGTAATAATAATAATAAAAACAGTGACCTCGTCACTAAGGAACTGAACCGAAACGAAACAAATATATACATAATACGAGAAATACATAGTTGATCTGGTCAAAAGTACAACAGTGCTACAGCCATCTGTCCCAAAAGTGATACACAAGAGTCTATCTGTCTAGTCAGAAAAA
Source organism: Apium graveolens (assembly GCF_009905375.1). Lineage (NCBI taxonomy): Eukaryota > Viridiplantae > Streptophyta > Magnoliopsida > Apiales > Apiaceae > Apium > Apium graveolens. The sequence continues at coordinate 48,749,446 of NC_133649.1, forward strand.
GGGATGCTATATACAAGTCAACTATCCCGGAAAATTGGCTCTTACTAAGGCCTCGGCTAACTAGACAACTAGACTATTCCATCGTCAATCCTGAATCATACACCGGAGCGGGTCAGCTCCCATACCCTTTCCATCGCACGACGGAAAATATAGTCGGCCTACCGCCTGGAGATCCTACCATGCCTGTCCCCCTGGAGAGATCTGAGTCTCGCTCGGGACGTGAGCTCTATCCCCGTAAGCTCCCTCCTCAAGGATCGGGGTATAGAAGCCCTAGTCTCATAAGCTCGGGTACGCCTACCCGCCCTCTCCGCATCCAACTCCCTCCTGGCCTCGTCCAGTCGGGCCTCGGCAACAGCCACTCGGGTCCTCAGAATATCCTGAACATATCCATGAGCTAACGAAGACTGCCTGTGGGCAGAGTCAAGAGGTGGTGAATCCGGAGCCGCTGAGGGTGCCTCCTCGGTCTGCCTAGGCTCGGAAGTATGGGTCTCTGAGCTGTCATCATCGGGAATCCAAGATAGTGGTGGAGGGGTAGGGGCTCTGACCACCGGAAGTGTGGGTAAAGGGGTACCAGCATACACTACCATAGGTCCAACACGCTCCTCAGCTACTGGGACCTCATCCGGGTCCTCCTCATCTGGAATAGCAATAAACTCTGTCTCTGACTCCTCTGAGGGGTCCTCCTCATCTGAAATAGCAATGACCTCCGTCTCTGACTCCTCTGAGGGGTCCTCCTCATCCTCCTCCATCTCAGGCTCCTCCTGATCCTCAACATCTAGCAGTGCCTCATCATGCTCACGCTCGAACATCTCAGGGTCCTCTATCTCAGGCGCCTACACATTAAACGAGCTAAGTTACTATCATGATACTTATAAGGGTTCCCGTAAGGGTTTTAACTGTCAGCACTACTTTAAGTAGTCCGACCATGAACTTCGCAAGAGTTCTTATTATCTTTGTGAGTTTGTTACTATATCGTCGCATCATCTCTGAGGTTTATAACGCTTAGCTCTGATACCATTTCTGTAACACCCCCAGATTCGGGGTCGGGGATCCGGGTCGTCACGGTCTTTCTTTCCACAATATCACTTCACTTAATTAATAATAAATAATCTTATGCTGTGACCCCACACAAACACACACCACAACCCGTTATAGTCTTAGAGATGGAATTGAAATAAGTACAAGTCTTTGAATCCACAATTTAAAAGTTATTATAACCCAAAATGATTACTTGATAATTTACAGTTAATTGCCATTATCTGCCATAAGTTATAATTATACATAATTGATTCTCAAAAGTAGATGGTCTGATCTACAATAGATATACCTCTGCAGCTATAGCAGCTACAACATCATCGGGAAGACGCGGGACGCTTCCCACGCGCTTGCGCTGGGTCTGCTGGAGTCTGGCCATCTTTCCTAACTGTTGTTGTGTGATGAAGAAATAAAGCAAGAGTGAGCCTTACAGCTCGCAAGATAATATATAGTGATAATAATAATATAAGTATCTAAATGGATACTTACTAGAATCTTTTATCATGTGTAAGATAATTACTTACTAGATATAAGTAAAAACAAGGGATGAAGTTACCAAATACTTCACTACACTCATATCATTTATAAAGCTACTTGAACTACCACTGTTCAAAGTATAATGAGCTTTCAACAGTTCATCACATCGATGAGACTACAAGACAAGATTTGAATAGATTAAATCTTTGAAATATTATTAAAGGAAATGAAGTTATGATATACTTCATTAAGTTCTGATATATATATATATATATCCACATATACATCTTCTTTATACATTTCCTGAAAACCTCTGTCATGTAAAGTATGAACAGAGTTTGAAACATCCAATGAATTTTGGAAAGGAAAAGAATTTTGGCATAAACCAGATATCTTGCTGATCAGGCAAAGATACCAATAAGTAACCTTTTCTACTAGTAGATGGACGAATTCCCCACTGGTCATCACCCTGGTCGCAATAGGACCTTATGCTGGACTGCCACTCAGCCACTTATACATTTGATGGACTCCCACTGAGCCACTTATACTATCATGGACGCCCACTGAGCCCATGTTGCTTATGCCGACTCAATAGATGGACTTACTTCCCGAACGTTGGGTAAGTAATCAATTCATTTACCAAAACTGCAACCTTGTTGCGAATATAAAATACACCATAGAGCCGGATCCCCTAGATTTTTGAGCGAGTATTCAAGTCCCCTTAAAATGGAAGATCTTGAATTTGAAAACAAGTTTTGGGATCCGCTCTACCATTTTTAAATTCATTTTGATGACTCGAAAACATTTAAAAGAATATTTGGAGTAATACTGATTTGTTAAAATAAATCAGTCCCGATATGAAAGAAATATCTGAATATTATTATTTAAATAATATTCCCATAAAGAATAATTGAGGTAGAAGTTGGAAAACTTATACTTGAAATGAATAGCAAATAATCAAAGATATACTTATACGAAAGTAATATCTTTATTTGAATAATCAAAAATAAGTTTGATTATCGACACCTTATTCTTAAATAAAATAAAGAATATTATTAAATAATAAGCGGAGTCATAATACCTCGAATGAATATTATAAATAATATTCATTAAATAAAATAAAGGAGTCAATACATCCTCAAATGACTATCCAATTAATAATCATTAAATAATATAAACTGAGTCATAAGCCCTCGAATGAATATTCGAAATAATATTCGATAATAAAGTAAAGGAGTCATAAGTCCTCGGATGAATATTCGAAATAATATTCCATAATAAAATAAAGGAGTCATAAGTCCTTGGATGAATATTCGAAATAATATTCCATAATAAAATAAAGTTATCGAATAACCCTTATTCGATTAATAGTTTTGAAAACTATAACCATATATATATATAAATATATATATATATATATATATATATATATATATATATATAATCTACTCAGGATCCTCGACTCCCGGTTTTAGAAAATGTTTTCATCTTTTGGGTCCCTATAATAAGGGTATATGCAAATTACCACTATCCTCTAGCATAAGTATTATCAACTGAACCAACAGATATATATATGGCAAGAATACGAAACAGGCATGCATATGTACCATATAACATGCTACAATATATCGCAACATTTGCTAATTAACCAACATGCATCTACTGCAAGATAATGCATATACATATATACATCACGACAACAGTATAACGGGTAGAAAACTTGCCGGAGCGACTTGGGGTGATAAAAGGCTCGGGACGAGACTGGTAACCTATAAACAACAAGTAAGTTGGAATTAAACCAAAGTCACTTGTAAATCTATACTTTAACTAACTTAGACTCTAACGCTTGTTTTGCACTTACTGATTCTCTTAAGTCACTCGGGTACCCTCGGCTCCACCATTTTTAATAATTTAACCTTTACGAGTTTTAAGGCGATTCCTTCGCGAGTGTCTTACCAACTGCCTAACACACTTACCATAAATGTTTCATACATTAATTAACCCTTTTTGGTCTTTAACCTATGTTTCAAAGTAAGGCGAGGGGAAAAGTTTCGTTCGCGAAATGCCGTTACTTGAAACGGTCGTTTCTCCTAAACCGTGCATCAGAATCGAATGAACTACATATCAAAACGAAGCTCGTAACATGAGATATCTAGACATGGAAATGGTCATAATCTAGCAGGGGGTTCTCGGGTCCTAATGTTATGCACAAAAACAGCCTAAAGAAAATCGGACGTTACGGCGGCTATGTTTACGCGATTTCCCAATTTTAAACCATTCAAAACCAACCACAATTCAACCTCAAATCAAACACACAACCAACATCCATCCTTATCACATCATAACAGCCCCAATCAATTCAATTTCAACATTTATACTTATGCCTAAGCTTAACTTTAACTATACTTAAGTTCTTTTAATCAAAATAACAAGATTTACCATTCCATTTCAATACCACTTCAACCCAAACTCTAAACCACAAACATTAAGCTACAATATCACCATAATAATCAAAATCATCTTATTAAACATAGGAATCTAGGGTTTGGAGATGATATACCTTCCTTGAAGTGGTGGGAGGAGCTAGGAAGCCTTAAGAAGCTTTGAGAAGTCTTAGGGATGCTTGGATTTTAAAGGAAAACAAGAAAAATTCAAGTCAAAAATCTTGAAAACACTATTCATTGTCTTCTTCATTGATTTAATGAAGAAGATTGAGAAAGAATTGATGGCTTAAACTCATGATATAGCCCTAACTATGCATAAGGATGATTAGGGAATTAACTCACCAATTTAGGAAGCCTTGATCTTGGATTTTGAATTTTCTTGCCTTTAAAATGTCAAAAAGCCGAGAGCAAATGATGAACAATGCCTTGGTTTCTTTTTGATTTTGATGAAGAATGAATTATTTGGCTTGGTTGATTGGTTTTGTGTTTGTTTTTGGTTAATTACCACTTTAACCTTGATTTTGTGTGGTTAAAAATCCACCACATCTCCTTCCTTCCCATGTCATGCCTATGTCATGTTGTGATGTCATCTTTCCCTCCTTGTCCTCTTCTCATTGGTTGGGTGACATCACTCTCTCTAATCCTTTTGATTAACTTCCTAATTGTTTGCCTAATGACCGCTGATCTGTTATACGGTTCGCTTAACTTTCATTTTCGTTTATCGTTTGAAGGATCATACCCGGGATCTTATTACTTAGGTTCCCTTAACCTTTCTCAATACATTATATTCCTTTTTATGATCCTCTATTATAATCCTTTAATTTAAATCCTTTTTATCATGTTACCTTATACTCAATTCTCTCCGTATCTAGTGTATTTCCGGGAAAAACCAAAGTGTTCGGAATTGGATTCTGACGATCTTTACATACACTCATATACCATATAGAGTACTAATAAAATCTCAGAATATCCATAACAGAACCCCTACATAGTGTGGCATGAAAAGTTTTCTCATTCAGCTAAAACACTATTCACAAGGGTTACAAAAAGTTCAAAATTTTGGGGGTTATTACAGTCTCCCCTCCTTAAAAGGATTCCGCCCCGGAATCAAACAGAAAACAAATGGGGGTACTTTTCTAGCATTGCGCTCTCTAGTTCCCAAGTTGATTCTTCCACATTATGATTCTGCCATAGCACTCTGACTAGCTTGATCACTTTGTTCCGAAGCACCTTCAAATGAATGTCTCTATCATTCCATTCTATCTCAGACTGAACCAAAGAAAGTGCAAGAAGCTCTTCAAGATGCTGATTGGGTGCAAACAATGCAGGAAGAGTTAAATGAATTTGAAAGAAATAAAGTCTGGACCCTAGTGCCAAGACCAAAGAACAGATCAGTTGTTGGTACAAAATGGGCCTTCAGAAACAAAACTGACAGTGATGACATAATTACAAGGAATAAAGCAAGTCTGGTTGCTAAAGGCTACTCTCAACATGAGGGTATTGATTATGATGAAACATTTGCACCAGTTGCTAGATTAGAAGCCATAAGGATCTTTTTGGCTTATGTTGCTCACAAGAAGTTTAAAGTCTTTCAAATGGATGTGAAAAGTGCTTTTCTCAATGGAGAATTGGAAAAAGAGGTATATGTTGAACAACCTCCAGGCTTTGTAGATCCTAAATTTCCCAATCATGTCTACAGGCTTGAAAAAGCACTTTATGGCCTTAAGCAAGCTCCAAGAGCATGGTATGAGACATTAGCTCAATTCCTTCTGGAAAGTGGATTTCACAGAGGCACAATTGACAAGACTTTATTCTACCTAAACCATGGAAAAGACTTACTTTTGGTACAGATATATGTTGATGATATCATATTTGGATCTACTAATTCTAAACTGTGTGAGAAGTTTGCAAAGCTAATGCAGTCAAGATATCAAATGAGTATGATGGGAGAACTCAGCTATTTTCTGGGCCTTCAAGTCAAGCAAACTGAAGAAGGCACTTTTATCTGTCAATCCAAGTACACCAAAAATTTCTTGAAGAAATTTGGAATGCAAGATTGTTCAACTGCATCCACTCCCATGGCCACTGCAACCAAGTTAGATAAGGACACTGGTAAATCAGTAGATATTACTAACTACAGAGGTATGATTGGCTCCTTACTCAATCTAACTACAAGTAGACCTGATATCATGTATGCTACCTGTCTTTGTGCAAGATTTCGGGCTGATCCAAGAGAACCTCACTTAATAGCTGTGAAAAGAATTTTCAAGTACCTTAAGGGTACAGCTGATCTAGGATTGTGGTATCCTAGGGAATCAGATCTTAAGCTAATTGGTTACTCAGATGCAGATTTTACAGGATGCAAAATAGACAGGAAAAGCATTAGTGGGAGCTGCCAATTTCTTGGAGGCAGATTGGTTTCTTGGTTTAGCAACAAATAAAAGTCAATTTCCACATCAACTGCAGAAGCAGAATATATTGCTGCAGGAAGCTGTTGTGCACAGATTCTTTGGATGAAGAATCAGTTACTGGATTATGGGTTAGAATTTTCTAAAATCCCTATTTACTGTGATAATCAAAGTGCTATTGCTATGACAGGTAATCCAGTTCAACACTCAATGACAAAGCACATCAGCATTAGGTACCATTTTATAAGGGAACATGTGGATGAAGGTACAGTGGAATAGCATTTTGTTCCAACAGATCAACAACTAACAGATATCTTCACAAAACCACTATGTGAAACTACTTTTATAAGATTGGTAAATAAACTTGGAATGGTTTCAGGTTCTTTCTCTAAATCTGCTTAGTTCTTGTTCTCATGCATCAGACTTTATGATCAGTGTTTACAGATTGTATTATCCATATATAATCTGTGCCTAATTTGAAAATTTATTAAATGCTGATTGTTATCTGATGTGGATTTATATACTCAGATAAGTATTTTGAATGTTCTGTGTCTATTCAATCCAATGAGGATAACTGTGCTAGATGATGACCTAGTAGTCTTTAACATACTAGAAATCCCATGTTTGAATTAGTTGTTTATGTGGAAACTCTTTAACACAAGCAGATTCTGATATTGAGCTTAGTCAAGTTTACTTTGTGTATCTTATTACTAAGTCACAAACTAGATTCTTGTTTCTTATCTGTCAAATTCTGATGTCAGTAAATCTTAAGAATGAACTAAGTGCTAATAAGCCTCACCTATCAAAAGAAAAGAAAAAAAAGAAAAGAATAAAAGTCAGGTACTCCTTTGAAATCTAGAGAAAAAATGTGGAAGGGAAGACCCAAGTGCATTGCTGGTATTAAGTAATATGCATTAGAAAAGCAAAAAAATTTCTTGGTGACTTTTCACACTCTATGATTACTCGAGAAATACTCTTATAACAACATAAATTCTGATAAGCAGTCGTGACTCACTTACACTGAGAAGCCACTGTAAAAAGGAATTTCAAAAGATGCATAAAATGAGCACCAACAGTTGAGGTGGACTCTTTCATAAATTTGTTCTATAGTAGACATCATGACTAATGACAGATTTTAAGCATTTTTCTTAGTTATGCCTTATTTCTAAGATGTACTGAAGTTTATCAGACTTTAATCTTTATCTGATATTTTGCTGAATGCACATACACTTTCACTCCATATGAATGATAAAAATTACTGTGGTGATTAAGTTGTTGTTGACAAACAGTTAAGTGTCATTTGCATAAATTCTGAGGACAAGTTCTGATGGAAGTTCTGATGATTAATCTCTGAAGAAAACAAGTCAGTATTTGTATGAAGAATCACAGAAAAAGATATCCACTTTTTGAGTACAGAAGCCATGTTCTGATGACTGTTAAAATCTGATATAAGTTAAGTTCTGATATTAAATCTGATGGAATCCTTAATGCTTACGTGGCATTTTTCTTTAATTGACTTATTTGTAATAATATCTAAAACAGTCATTTTTAAATCAGAATAATTTGGGGGAGATAAAAGCAGTCATAATCATTATGGGTTAGTGGTTTACATGTATGTCTTGAAAAACTGCATGTGCACAGTAATTACTAATTATTTCCCGTTCCCATTAATTCTTTGTTTAGATTTTTTACTGACTGTTATTATTACACATCAGTCTAGGGAGTCGAGGGATCATTATTTTTACTTGTAATTGTTAAACAGTCCTCGCGTCCCTTGGTATTCCATTGCCTATTTAAATGACTGATTATTCATCAGTAAAATCACATCTTTTAATTTCTCTCAAACAATGGCACATTTTAGTTGGTTTTACTGCTATGGCACAAAAACTGTGACCATTTTTTGAAATGGAATTCCGACTCCATACCCTATCAACAACATTCCATTCGACATCTGGATTCAACTTCCAGCCAACATTATAAAAGATCTGATGTCTTTCCAAATAGAAGTTTATCTTCGTATTCTTAAATAGCAGGAACAAATCATTCATCTTGCTGTTCTCTTTGTTGAAAGTAGGAAGAATAATTAATTGACATCCATCCATTTCTCTTCACCGTCAGCTTTGTCAGGCTTCTTAGAATATGACTATCTTGTAATTTTTGCATGTAATTGATAAATTTCATGAAATGTACTCATCTGATATATTAATGAAATTTCCTTTAATTGCAAGATTTGGTTTTTGATTCTGAAATTATGTGACTGTGCATGTTTTAACTGCAATTTGTTAATCTTTACTTCATCGATTTTTAATTTTATTTTGTGATGAATGTTTTGATTCAATAATGGTCAATAATAAATTTTGATGATTTGAGGAAATAGTTGAAGCACGAGTTCATGCATCTGAACCTGTGATAATTGAAGCTGAGAATGTTACTTCTCAGAAAGAGAAAGCAGCTCAAAGTTCTGATACTTTGAAAAGGAAATCTGTAAATTCTGATGCTGCTGAAGCAACTCCTTCATTGGCAAGGAGATTGAAGAAAATGAAGGCTTGGAGGTATTTGGCTAAGGCTATATCAGAAGATACTGAAGAAGCTGAGGAAGGGGATCGGGAATCTCTGATCTCACAAGAACTAATTATCATTAAGCCCTTCCAGCTCAAGCCAAAGACACTGCTAATGACACAGTTGTTACCCCTCCTGTCTCTCCTATTAAAGCTACAAATGATGCTAAATAACAAACTGACAATTCTAAAATAGATATTCATAATTTGAATATACCTGATGTTAGATATATTTGATAATGTCATGTCTAAAGATGATTTGTGTTTAGTTTTCAGATCTTATTTAACAGGACGAATCAGTACTTAACTGGAAATCAACACTTATACTGAAGACAAAACTTAAGATATCAGAACTTAAGTTATCAGAACTTAAGTTATCAAAAGATATTTATCAGAAGATAATATCAGGACTTAAGATGACTTTCAGATAAGGCAGGCGGCTGATTGAAAGGAAAGAAGATCGAGACTAAGCAAGAAGAAATATGCATGAAGAAAGAATTCTATGAAGAATAGAATAATTGGAAGAAAAGATAACTAGTTGATATAATTTAGGAAGCAGAATTATATTCCATATCAATTAGAACTTATCTTGTAACTGTGTAGTATATAAACACAGGCATAGGGTTTACACTATAAGTGTTATCATTATCGAAGTTATTATTCTTTGTAACCCCAGCAGCTCTCGTGATAATTTGTTCATCATTGAGAGAGGACAGTTCCATATTGTAACAAAGTTTATTATGTTGAATAAAATCTGTGTTCTGTTACTTGAGTTCTTATATTCGATTTGATTGTAGTAAACACTGTATTCAACCCCCTTCTACAGTGTGTGTGACCTAACAAGTGGTATCAGAGCAATCTGTTAACACACATACAGTTTAAGATCCAAAAACAATCATGTCTGAAGAAGAAACTCCAACCAAGCTTACCAAAACTGAAGAACCTCCAAATACCATAACCCATAGTCGATATGAGACTATAAGAGTTCCCATGTTGAAACCTTCTGAGTATTCCATATGGAAAGTGAAAATGGCTATGTTTCTGGAAGCTAGATATCCAGAATATCTAGACAGGATTTATGAAGGACCATATATGCCAACCAAACTCTCTGTGGAAGTTACAGGTCAGCCAACAAAGTATGTACCAAAGGAGAAAAGTGATTACACTGCTGAAGATATCTCATCGATTACAAAGGATGCAAAGGTAAGAAACTTGCTACATAGTGCCATTAATAATGTCATGTCAAACAAGGTAATTCAATGCAAGAATGCAAAAGAGATATGGGATGCTTTGGAAACAAGGTGTTAGGGAAGTGATTCAATCAAGAAGAACAGGAAGACTATACTCACTCAAGAGTATGAGCACTTTGACTCAAAGCCTGATGAGTCATTAACTGATTTATATGACAGATTTGTTAAACTCTTGAATGATTTGTCACTAGTTGACAAAGAGTATGATATTAAAGATTCAAATCTTAAATTCATGTTAGCTCTTCTTGAAAGATGGGATTTAAAGGCCACAATAATAAGAGACAACTATAATCTTAATGAAACAACTCTTGATGAAATTTATGGGATGCTCAAGACTCATGAACTTGAGATGGAACAAAGAAGCAAGATGAATGGAAGAAAGTCAAGGACAATTGCCTTTGTGGCTGAGGAGGAAATTCCCAAAGAAGCTGCCTCAAAGAAAGGCAAGGGAAAAGCTCTCATCACAAAGTCTGATACTGAGTCATCAAGTTCTGATAGTGATGATGACTCAGATACTGAAAGTATATCTGAGATCGACCCTGATGAAGAGATGATGAAGTTGTGTGCTCTTATGGTGAAAGGAATCACAAAGATTGCATACAGGAAATTCAGGAGAGGAAAGAAGTTTTCCAGGAAAGGTGCAAGTTCTGATAAGAAAGGTTTCAGAAAATCTGAAGGCAAAGGAGGAAAGTCTGACATAGGAGATTACTCAAATGTTAAATGCTACAATTGTGGTGAGAAATGCCACATATCTCCTGATTGCAGAAAAAGGAAGACTGACAAAGGCAAGGCTCTTGTCACAAAGAAGAAAAGCTGGTCAGATGCTTCAGATTCTGAGGATGAGGAAAACTATGCCTTGATGGCAAATGCTGATAGCAGTTCTGATACTGCTGACTTAAAGGTACCTCAAACTACTTATGCCTTTCATACTGATGATATTACTGAGTTGAGAAGATATCTTAAAACCATGTTCATTAGTTATAAAGATCAAACTTTAACATGTGAAAGATTAACTTTTGAAAATCTTACTTATAAAAAGAGGAATGATTATTTAGAAAAAGAGTTAGTCATGTTCCATCAAACTCAGAAAGATAGAGATGATGCCTTTTATGTTAGGGATGAAGTGCTAAAAATGAATGAATCTCTAAAAACTGAGTTAGAAAAGGAAAGAGAGATTATCAGGACTTGGACTGACTCTGGCAAAGCAACTCAGGATATTATTAGTAGTGGAAACTGGAAAGAGGGCTTAGGTTATGGAGATGATAAGAACAATAAGGGAACTGTAGAAACTGAGCCTATAGTTGTTAAACAAAAACCAAAGGTAAATCATGTTAAGTTTGTAACTGCAAAGACTGATATTGATATATCAGAAGTTAAGGAGAAATTAACTTCTGACAAACCTAAACAGGATAAGCCAACTGAAGTTAACATAGGCTTAATGACTAGGAAGCAGCTTAAGCATAAGCCGAAACAGGTTAATAATGTAAACAAGGTAAAGCCACCTAGGAAAAATAGGAATCAAAAGGAAGGTGTGAACATAAGTAACAATTATAAGCCTGTTCCTAATGCTCCTAGAAAAACATGTCATAATTGTGGAAATTCTAACCATCTGGCTTCTTTTTGCAGGAAGAATAAGAACATAAACTCCTTACCTTTAAATTCAGGAGTTAAGAGTCAGTATGTTAGATATAAGCCATAAAATCCTTGTTTTCATTGTGGCAGTTTATGGCATTCCATTTATACTTGTAAGGAATATCATAGTTTGTACTATGATTATTATCAAATAAAACCTTCTGTAAAGAAAGTTAACATTATTCCTTCTAGTGTAAGTTCTGATGCAAAGTATGATATTGCAAATTCTGATAAGAAAACTGTTAATATAAACTCTGATGCTAAATCTGCTGCAATTGTTAACAAATTTAAGAAGGCCAAAGGATCCAAGCAAGTCTGGGTCCTTAAAACTAATCATTAGTGGTCTTTGTGATTGCAGGGCAACATGAAGAACATCCTAGTTTTGGACAGTGGATGTTCAGGACATATTACTGGAAATAAGGCCCTGCTATCAGACTTTGTGGAGAAAGCTGGCCCAAGTGTTTCTTATGGAGATGGCAATATAGGAAAAACTCTGGGATATGGCAATATCAATCTTGGGAATGTCATCATTGAAAAAGTAACTCTGGTCTCAGGACTTAAACATAATCTGTTGAGTGTGAGTTAAATCTGTGACAGAAGTTATCATGTGGATTTCTTTGAAGAACACTGTGAAGTTATAAGCAAATCTACAGGCAAAGTTGTTCTGAAAGGATACATGCATGGTAACATTTATGAAGCCAAGCTTTCAACAAGTACTGATGGTTCTGCAATCTGTCTGTTAAGTAGAGTATCAATTGAAGAAAGCTGGAATTGGCACAAGAAACTCTCTCATTTAAATTTCAACAATATAAATGAACTAGTCAAGAAAGATCTTGTGAGAGGACTGCCAAAATCAGTATTTGCTCCTGATGGCCTTTGTGATTCATGTCAGAAGGCAAAACAAAGAAAATCTTCATTCAAGAGCAAGACTGAATCATCAATTCTTGAGTCTTATCACCTACTACATGTTGATCTATTTGGTCCAGTGAATGTCATGTCTATTGCAAAGAAGAAGTATGCTATGGTCATAGTGAATGAGTTCACCAGATACATATGGGTGTATTTCTTGCACACAAAAAATGAAACTGCATCTAACTTTATTGATCATGTCAAACAACTGGATAAATTGGTCAAAGTCTCTGTGAAAATCATAAGGAGTGATAATGACACTGAGTTCAAGAATTTGATTATGGAAGAGTTCTGCAACAACCATGAAATAAAGCAGGAATTTTATGCTCCTGGAACTCCACAACAAAATGGATTTGTTGAAAGAAAGAATGGAACTCTTATTGAAGCTGCATGAACTATGCTTGATGAAGCAAAGTTGCCAACCTTCTTTTGGGATGAAGCTGTGTAGACTGCTTGTTTTACTCAGAATGCAACACTTATCAACAAGCATGGAAAAACACCATATGAGATGGTGAAGAAAAAGAAGCCAAATCTGAAGTATTTTCATGTATTTGGATGCAAGTGTTTTGTTCTTAAGACTCATCCCGAACAGCTATCCAAATTTGATCTAAAAGCTGATGAAGGAATTTTTGTTGGATATCCACTTTCCACAAAAGCCTTCAGAGTCTACAATTTAAGAACAAGGATTGTCATAAAATCTATCAATGTCTCTTTTGATGATAAGAAGATTACTGGACTTGAAGATTTCAATGATCATGATCAGCTTAGATTCGAAAATAAAGTTTTAAATTCTGATTCTGTAAATCCTGACAGTCTAAATCCTGATACTACAAACTCTGATGGATTAAACTCTGATGTTATTGAAACTGTGGTGACTACGCCTAAGGAAAATACACCTGTGCAGGGGGAGCATACTGAAGATCCAACCACATCTCAAGAGGCATCAGAACCTACAACAGGCTCTTCAAGTTCTGATTCATCAAGTTCTGATAGGCCAAGTTCTGAAAACTCAAATTCTGAAGGATCCAACTCAGAGAGCATAATTTCAGGGGGAACATCAGAAAATGTTGATGGAGACAGCATGGATCATGGGGGAGCATCCAGTTCTAGAGATAACCTTCCATCTGCAAGGAAGTGGACTAAAGCACATACACCTGACTTAATTATTGGAAATCCTGATGCAGGTGTCAGAACTAGAACATCTACATCAAATAAATGTCTCTATCATTCTTTTCTTTCTCAGACTGAACCAAAGAAAGTGGAAGAAGCTCTTCAAGATGCTGATTGGGTGCAAGCAATGTTGGAAGAGTTAAATGAATTTGAAAGAAATAAAGTCTAGACCCTAGTGCCAAGACCAAAGAACAGGCCTGTTGTTGGTACAAAGTGGGTGTTCAGAAACAAAACTGATAGTGATGGCATAATTACAAGGAATAAAGCAAGGTTGGTTGCAAAAGGATACTCTCAACATGAGGGAATTGATTATGATGAAACATTTGCACCAGTTGCTAGATTGGAAGCCATAAGAATATTTTTGGCTTATGTTGCTCACAAGAAGTTTAAAGTCTTTCAAATGGATGTGAAAAGTGCTTTTCTTAATGGAGAATTGTAAGAAGAAGTATATGTTGAACAACCTCCAGGCTTTGTAGATCCCAAATTTCCCAATCATGTCTACAGGCTTAATAAAGCACTTTATGGCCTTAAGCAATCTCCAAGAGCATGGTATGAGACTTTAACTCAGTTTCTTCTGGAAAGTGGATTTAACAGAGGAACTATTGACAAAACACTGTTCTACCTCAACCATGGAAATGACTTACTTTTGGTGCAAATATATGTTGATGATATCATTTTTGGTTCTACAAATGACAGACTTTGTAAGAAGTTTGCCAATCTAATGCAGTCAAGATATCAAATGAGTATGATGGGAGAACTTAACTATTTTCTGGGCCTTCAAGTCAAGCAGAGTGAAGAAGGAACTTTTATTTGTCAATCTAAGTACACCAGAAATTTGTTGAAGAAGTTTGGAATGCAAGATTGTTTAAGTGCATCCACTCCTATGGCCACTGCAATAAAGTTGGATAAGGATACTGGTAAATCAGTAGATATTACTGATTACAGAGGTATGATTGGCTCTCTAATCTATCTAACTGCAAGTAGACCTGATATCATGTATGCTACCTGCCTCTGTGCAAGATTTCAAGCAGATCCAAGAGAACCTCACTTAACAACTGTGAAAAGAATTTTCAAGTACCTTAAGGGTACAGCTGATTTGGGATTGTGGTATCCTAGAGAATCAGACTTTAAGCTAATAGGTTACTCAGATGCAGATTTTGCAGGATGCAAAATTGACAGGAAAAGCACAAGTGGAAGCTGCCAATTTCTTGGAGGCAGATTGGTTTCTTGGTTTAGTAAGAAACAGAAGTCAATTTCCAAATCAACCGCAGAAGCAGAATACATTGTTGCAGGAAGCTGTTGTGCACATATTCTTTGGATGAAGAATCAGTTACTGGATTATGGGTTAGAATTTTCTAAAATCCCTATTTATTGTGATAATCAAAGTGTTATTGCTATGACCGGTAATCCAGTTCAACACTCAATGACAAAGCACATCAGCATTAGGTACCACTTCATAAGGGAACATGTGGATGAAGGTACAGTGGAATTGCATTTTGTTCCAACAGATCAACAACTAGCAGATATCTTCACAAAACCACTATGTGAAGCTACTTTTACAAGACTGATAAATGAACTTGGAATGGTTTCAGGTTTTTTCTCTAAATCTGCTTAGTTTATGTTCTGATACATTAGACTTTATGATCTGTATTTACAGATATTACTATCTCTATGTATTCTGTGCTTAAATTGAAATTTGCTTAAGTGCTGATTGTTGTCTGATGTGAATTTCTAAACTCTGATAGTGATATGAATGTTTCTGTGATTATTCAATCCAGTGAGGATAACTGTGCTAGATGCTGACCTAGTAGTCTTTAATTTACTAAAGATCCCATGTATGAAGTAATTGTTTATGTGGAAATCTTTTAACACAAGAAAATTCTGATATTGAGCTTAGTTAAGTTTACTTTGTGTATCTTATTACTAAGTCAAAAACTAGAATAGTGCTTCTTATCTGTTAAGTTCTGATGTTAGTAAATCTGATGGATGTACTAAGTGCTGATAAGCCTCACTTATCAAAAGAAAAAGAAAAAGAAAAGAAATAAATATCAGGTACTCCTTTGAGATCTAGAGTAAAAATGTGGAAGGGAAGACCTAAGTGCATTGCTGGTATTAAGTAATATGCATTAGAAAAGCAAACTAAAATTTTCTTGGTGACTTTTCACACTTTATGATTACTGGAGAAATACTCTGATATCAACATAAATTCTGATAAGCAGTCGTGACTCACTTACACTGAGAAGCCACTGTAAAATGGAATTTCAAAAGATGCATAAAATGAGCACAAAACAGTTGAGGTGGACTCATGTATAACTCATTCTATAGTAGACTTCAGAATAATGACAGATTTTGAGCAAAGTCCTTAGTTATGCCTTATTTCTAAGATGTATTGAAGTGAATCAGACTTTACTCTTTGTCTGATATTTAGCTTAATGCACACACTTACACTCCATATGAATGATGAAAATTACTGTGGTGATAAATGTTGTTTTGGATGAACAGTTTATGTGTCAGATTGCATAAATTCTGAGGACAAGTTCTGATGGAAGTTTTGATGATTAAGTTATGATGGAACCATATCAGTATTTGTGTGAAGAATTACAGGAATAACCATTCACTTTTCGAGTTAAGGAGCCATATTCCGATGACTTTTAAATCCTGATAATAATCAAGTTCTGATGCTGACGTGGCCGTATGTATTTACTTGGTTTATTTTTGGTCATTACTTGAACGATAATATTTTTACAGAATATTGGTTAATGTGAGATAAAACAGTATAATCATTATGAGTTAGTGGTTAGCGTGTATGTCTTGAAAAAACTGCATGCGCACAATAATTGTTATTATATCCCGTGCCCATTAACTCTGGCTTTAGATCTTTTACTGACTGTTATTATTACACATAAGTCTAGGGAGTCGAGGGGTCATTATTTTTACTTGTAATTTTTAACCAGTCCTCGCGTCCCTTGGTATTCTATTGGCTATTTAAACCGATTATTCATTCAAGCCAAAACATCCTTCATTTTCTCACAAACTCACTCTCTTTTATTCACATCAACAAAAATGGTCCGTTTCAATTTGTTCCTGAACTATGAAACCTTTAACATCGAGTTGAGTTGTAATGAATGGCAACAGGAGTGGCATGTCACCGCCAATCCTGACGAGCTTTGGAACTCAGTTCCACAAGAGGTTCACACAGAACTCTTGTTCTTATCAATGGAGTACCACCTCCATCTTGATATGTTGGAAGAGGAAAGGAGAGAAGCTCTCCGTCAGCAAGAACGAATCATTCATCTTGCAGTGCTCTTCGTGAGCAGCAGAAGAAGTAGTCGTTAGGTCTTCTTAGACTAGGACTAAGGCTGTTGATGATAAGAATCACAGAATAGGACTATCTTATAATTTTGGCATGTAATTGCTAAATTTCATGAAATGTACTCATCTGATATATCAATAAATTTTCTTTAATTGCAAGATTTGTTCTTTATTTCTAAAATTATGTGACTGTGGATGTTTAATTGCAATTTATTAATCTTTACTTCATTGATTTTTAATTTTATTTTGTGATGAATATTTTGATTAAATTATGTTGATTTGAGGAAACAAATGAGGAACAGGTTCCAATATCAGAACCTGTTGTTATAGAAGCTGAGAAGGTCTCTTCTCATAGAGATAATGTAACTGGGAGTTCTAGGTCCCTCAAAAGGCTTAGAAAGTTAAAATCTGATGATAAAGCTCGTACAGTATCTCCACCTTTGAAGAAATTAAAGAAACAGAGAGCTCACAGGGACATAGTTGAGTCAGATCCAGAGGATGTAATGGAAGCAGCTAAGGAAGGGGATCAGGAATCTCTGATCTCAACAGAACCAATTGTTATTGAATCACTTCCTTCTGCACAACCAGAAATTGCTCAAGACAACATACCTACACCTCCTATGTCACCTATAGTTGAACAAGTACATACTGAAGACCCATGTACAAGTGCTGAAATTGATATTCATAACTTGATTGTGCCTGAGGTTCTGTACTTGGAAGCTCCACCAATTCAACTCACTCCACCAACAACACCAATTTTGGATGTTGATCAGAACCTGGCTGTAGATCAGAATTTAGAGGATAATGTTGAAGCCTCTATAGCCTCACATACTGTTATTTTATCAGAGGATGCTGATACTGCAGGCTCTACAAGTTCTGATGCTGCCAATGAGGAAACTACTGGTGAAGCTGCTACCAAACTAAATGTTGATGCAGCTGGTCCATCAGGACATGCACCTCAACAAACAGTTAATAAAGCTGAACTAATCAAGAAGTTTGTTAAGGAGGAACCAGTACCTTGGAGTGAAACTCCTAGAGGAAAGGAGTGGGCCAAGGAATGGAATTCAGTTAGTTTTGTTCCTTCTGAAAAGATTCTTGCTGAGCATCTGGCAAAAGCTGATGAAATGCTGTTAAATGATGATTTTAAGGCACATCTTAGAGTTACTGCATTGAGTACTAGGCACCTTCAAGGTCAACACTCAACAACTCATGCCAAGGTGAACAAAATTCAAGAAACCTTGATCCAGTAAGATATGAATGTAAAACTTGAAAATAACAGATTTTTCAAGCCAGCCTTTGACAGAATTTCCAACATTGAGAAAACTCAGGAGAAGCGACAAGCTCAGATCGATGAAATTCTAAAGAATCAAGCTTCTCAGCAAACTCAACTCAATGAGATCCAATCCTCAGTGGAATTGCTTGTTTCTCTTCTTTTACCTGCTGATGCCAAAAAGGGGGAGAAAGTGATTAAGTCCAAATGCAAATCTATTCAGACACTGAATGGAAAGGATGATGGAAATGATGACCAGGGAAACTCTGATAAGGGTAGAGGTCAAGGTCAAGGCAAAGGATTTTCATCAAGTAAAGCCAGAATTACAAGTCAAGGAACAAGTTCTGATACTAGGAGAAGAATAAGTTCTGATACCGGTAAAAGGATAAGTTCTGGTGAACATCTGGAACTTGATGAAGAAATTTCAAAGGAGTTATTTCTTAAAGAAAATCCAGGAATGGACTTTGAGAGTCTAAAGGAAAAAGAAGCTAGACTCAAAGCAGAAGGTGTCAAGACAAAATCTAAAACTTCTGTTGTTGAAAAGAAATTTCCAAAGCCTAAGGGTATTGTGATAAAGGAAAGAACAAATTATGAGGCAACCAAAGCCAAATCACAAGTGGAAATTGATCCAAGGTCCAAGGGCAAAGAAAAAGTTGATGAACCTGTAAAGGTTTATATGCTAGTCATGGATGAAGAAATAACTGATGATGAAGAAGACGCTAGTCTTACTCTGATTTCAAAGAAGATTTTTCAAACAACCTCTGACATGGCTCATGTTGTTCAGAGTCAAGATGTAGTAAGTTCTGATCTGACAGTGAAGCAAGCAACCTCTGACATAGCTCAAGTTGGCTTGATATCAGAAGTTAAGGAAAAGGAAACCTCTGACATTGCTCATGTTAAACCTTCAAAGATACTTCTACCAAGATTCACCAAAGCTAAACAGACTCAATCTTTGAAGACTGCAACAAGTGGTTTTGAAATAAGAGTTGTTACAGGAAAGGAAGTAAGAGATAAATCTGGATTGGGTAGTTCTGATGAAAGAAGAGTATATAACACTACCAATGATCCAACTTCCTTAAGTGAACCAGGTGTTGGAGCAACTCCTGAAAGATTGAATCGACTTGAATCTGTACAAATGGTTTACCATACCTTTTTGAAAGAACATATCTTGTTATATTTTATGATAGATGGAAGGGTATACCATATTAGGCAGAATGCTATACCACTGAAGTATTTTGAGGAACTGGAACATGTTCTATTTAGGGATGGCAAAATAATCCGATCCGACGGATACCCGATCCGAAACTTGAAATTTTGGATTTACCGAACTCGATTTTTTGGATTTGGATTTGGATATGGATTTAATTTTTAAACCCAAAAATTTTTGGATTTGGATTTGGATATTAGGTATACTGATCCGAAACCCGACCCGAAATCCGAAACTCTATCCGAAGCCGATCCGAACCCGAAATCCGAAAAAACCCGAATTATTATATATATATTAATTATATATACATAATATTAGAATTTTATATATTACACATTATAATATTATAATATTATAATATATATTAATAATATATATTATACATATTATTATATATTTTTTAGAACATGTATTTTTATATTTATGTTAAAAAATAACTAATTATAAAGTTTAATTAAATATAATTATTCAATCATTTAAACGGGTGATAAGGTTTATAAGGTTAACAAAACATCTTTTAGTAATAAATCTAAAAAACTGGGTATCAATTGAGTTGATTTTTTAAATATTAGCTATACATATAATAACACAATTAATGATTTGGTGTAGTGGTTGAAGATGACATGTTAAAACTCTTTCTCTACAAGTCGCGTGTTCGATCCCAAGCACTTGCAATATCAATAATTATACAAATTTTCAGATTTCGGATTCGGGTTCGGGTTCGGGTATGAATATCCAATTCAAAAAATTTCGGGTTTCAGGTATACCCGAATCCGATCCGAAATCCGATGGATCGGGTTCGGGTATTCATTTTCGGGTATTTTTCGGGTTTGGGTCGGGTATAGATAAAATTTTCGGGTTTGGATATGGATTTTGCAATACCCGATCCGACCCGATTGCCATCCCTAGTTCTATTCCTACTTCAAGTGAAAGACAGATTAACAGATAGTGCTGCAGATTATTTAAAGTCACAAATTCAAAGACAGAAGAAGCTTTATTCTGTAAAGTCTGACAGCACATACTATCCCAAGTACAGAGATCACAAAGGTGATATTGTCGAAATGAAGCCTAACTCTGCTAAGATCATAACTACTTTTCTGGGTTATAAGGCTGTGGAATTCAATCTAGAGTCTGACAAGGCATATCTGATTAGAGTAGATCAGGAGATAAGAAAAGCTAAGATAAATGATCTCAGAGTAGCTATTTTTCAAACTGGTGAAGATACAGCTGAATTGATAAATGCTAAAAGGAGGACGGTCAATGAACTTGAATATGCTGAGAGATGTTTGTTGAAGAATTATCTCAGAACAACTCCTGATATCAAAGAGATCAGAAATTGAAGCCAAGTCAAAGATCTACAACTGCTTAAATTCTGAAGTATATACAGACTGAAGCTGATCTCAGATCTTAAGGATGGTAAAGCTAAAAGGACTGTAAGTTGTAGTTATCTAGTCAAATTCTCATGCATTTGTACTTAATATTTTTGACATCATCAAATATCTGTTGAACTTGTATATTATGCTAATTTACAAGTTGGGGGAGATTGTTAGATATATTTGATAATGTCATGTCTAAAGATGATTTATGTTTAGTTTTCAGATCTTAACTAACAGGACAAATCAGTACCTAACTGAAAATCAGCACTTATACTGAAGACAGAACTTAAGATATCAGAACTTAAGTTATCAGAAGATATTTATCAGAAGATAATATCAGGATTTAAGACGACTTTCAGATAAGGCAGGCGGCTGATTGAAAGGAAAGAAGATCGAGACTAAGACAAGAAGAAATATGCATGAAGAAAGAATTCTATGAAGAATAGAATACTTGGAAGAAAAGATAACTAGTTGATATATTTTAGGAAGCAGAATTATATTCCATATCAATTAGAACTTATCTTGTAACTGTGTAGTATATAAACACATGCATAGGGTTTACACTATAAGTGTTATCATTATCGAAGTTATTATTCTTTGTAACCCTAGCAGCTCTCGTGATAATTTGTTCATCACTGAGAGAGGACAGTTCCATATTGTAACAGAGTTCATTGTGTTGAATAAAATCTCTGTTCTATTACTTGAGTTCTTATATTCGATTTGATTGTAATAAACACTGTATTCAACCCCCTTCTACAGTGTGGGTGACCTAACACCTGAAGTTCTTTATCTGGAAGCTCCATCTACATCAAAGACACCAGCTCTGGAGATAAATTCTGCTGATCAGAATTTGGATGATGTTATTCCTGAATCTCCAGTTGCTTCACACACTGTTGAGCTATCAGCACATAATAAGTCTTCCTCAAGTTCTGATGACAGTGTTTCTATTGAGACTCCAGTACTTACTCTGGGCAAGGAAGAATTGGTAAAGAAATTTGTTAAAAAGGAAGCATATATTCCTTGGGAGGATACTCATAGAGGTGTTGAGTGGACCAAGAAGTGGAATGAATCAGATTTTATTCCATGTTCTAAAGTTCTGACAGAGCATATTGCAAAAGCTGATGAGCTGCTCACAAATGCTGATTTCAAGACACAGCTCAAGATCACAGGTCTGTCTACAAAACATCTTCGAGGTCTACATACTTCTACTCATGAAAAGGTTGATATAATCAGAGAAAAAGCTGATAAGCTAGATCTACAGATCAAGCTTGACAAGAACAGGTATATCAGACCTATTTCTGAAAAAGTTGAAGCCATTGAGAAAACTCAAGAGAAGCAACAGGCCCAAATTGCTGAGGTTCTGGCTAATCAAGCTTCTCAGAAAGCTCAATTGGATGAAATCCAATCTTCAGTTGAACTTCTTCTTTCTCTCTTACTTCCTGATGATGCCAAAAAGGGGGAGAAGGTAGTTAAGTCCAAATGCTCACCAACTCAAGAACTGAAGAAAAAGGATGATAAAGGTGATGACCAGGGAAATTATGAAAAGAGCAGATGTCAAAGAAAAGTTCAAGGAAAATCTTCTATTCAGAACAAGTCAAGTTCTGATGCTGTGAATCCTCAAAGACTGAAGTCAAGTGGTGATAAGCAAAGTCTAATGTCAAGTTCTGATTTTCTGATTCAGTCAGGATTTGAAGACTCTCAGAAGTTTTTGCAAACTCTGAAGTTAAAGGGGAAACAGACTACTGTTTATTATAAAGATCCTAAAATCCAGACACTTAATGAGGAGATAGAAAAGTCTGATATCAAGTTCTGATATTCTGATTCAGTCAGGATCTGAAGACTCTCAGAAGTTTTTGCAAACTCTGAAGTTAAAGGGGAAGCAGACTACTGTTTATTACAAAGATCCTAAAATCCAGACACTTAATGAGGAGATAGCAAGAAGATTATTTCTGAAACACAATCCAGGAATGGATTTAGAAACTCTCAAGGAGGAAGAAGCTAGATTTGCTGCGAAAAAGACAAATCCTAAGACTAAAGCTTCTGATGCAAAGAAACCTCCAAGGCCTAAGGAGAAAGTCATTGTGATCAAAGAGAAATCAATTTCTGAGGCATCAAAAGCCAAAACAAGATCACAGATTGAGATTGATTCTAAATCAAAAGGAAAAGAAAAGGTTGGTGAACCTTTAAAGAAAAAGACAAATTCTTCTGTTCAAATCTATCAAGCTATAGTGCATGATGATGATGCTTTGATAGAAGATGAAAATGTTCAAACTCTGAAAAGAAAGAAGATTTCTGAAGAATCAAAGACAACCTCTGATAAGGCTCAAGTTGTTCAGAGTGAAGAAGTGCAAGTTACAGAAGAAGCAGCAAGTTCTGATAAAGTCAAGAAGTCAACCACTAACAGTGCTCAAGTTGATTTAGACAAGATGGAAGTAACTGACAAAAGGAAACTTCTATGGAAAAATGTCAAACCATCAGATCCAAAGAAAAGCCAACTGCTGTCTACTTTCATGACCATTGGGTTAAATGCTAGAGAACCAAGAGACAGGGCTGGACTAGTTTCTGATGAAGCTAAGATCAAAACAGGACTTGAAGTTTCTACAAGAGATCCATTTATGCTAACTGATAAACCTCTTGAAGATATTACTCAGAAATACCTTAATAAGGTTATCTCTGTTCAAGTGGTACTGGATGCTCATGACAAGCACAACATCAAGGAAAATCTGATTATATTTCATGAAGATGGAAGGACATTTCAGATGTCAGAATCAAATGTGCTAAACAAATCATTGAAAGAACTTCAATTTTTTCATTACCTTTTAGAGGTAAAGTTTGATATTACCTGGAGATGTTTTGAAGACCATAAGAGATAAAGCTAGAATTTCTGGTTCAAGAGTTACAGAGTTCATTCCAAGCATAATTGAAGATGATGGAAGTGAAATTCCAATGAAGAAGAATTCTGCTAAACTTGAAATGATCCTGAAAGAGAAATGCTTATGCTATAATAAAGATTCATCTCATCCCAGGGTAATAAGACTGAATAATGATTTAGAAAGAAATCACATCTCTGCTTTAAGGACTGCAATCTACCAGATTGGGAGTCAGACTGAAGAGATGAAGCAAGTCAAAGCTACAATGTCTCAGGTCCTGAGAAACAAAGAAGAAAAGCTGATATCAAACTTTGTCAAGAATCACTTTGAATTCAGATTGACTCAGTAAGATTGGTAAAAGCTACAAAGACTGTAAGTTGTAGTTAGTTGTCTAGTTAAACTCTTAACGCATTTGAACTTAAATGTTTTTGACATCATCAAATCTATTAACTTGTATATTCTTGCATAATTTACAAGTTGGGGGAGATTGTTGGATATATTTGAGATGTCATGTCTAATATGTTTCATGTTTAGTTTTCAGATCTTAACTAACAGGAAATATCAGTTCTTACTAGAATCAGGACTTACTGGAAGTCAGGATTTACTGGAAGTCAGGACTTAAGGATATCAGGACTTAGATTATCAGAAGATAATATCAGAAGATGGATATCAGAACTTAAGTACTGGAGGACTAACAGTTAAGTAAGGAAGATGATTTACATGAAAGAAGATCGTGACTAATACAAGAAGAAGATATGCATGGAAAGAGTTATAGGACTAGAAGAATTATATAAGATATCTGATTGATATATTCTAGGAGACATAATTATATTCCATATTAATTAGAAGTTATCTTGTAACTGTGTGTCTATATGAACATAAATATAGGTTTACTCTATAAGAGTTACGATCATCGAGAAGATCATATATTGTAACCTAGCAGCTCTGTGATATTTGTTCATCACTGAGAGAGAACAGTTCCATTGTAACAGAGTTTATTATATCGAATACATCTGTTTTCTGTTACTTGTGTTTTAAATTGATTTGATTGTATTCTATACTGTATTCAACCCCCTTCTACAGTGTTGTATGACCTAACAAAGTTAAGTTTTGATATTAAATCCTGATGGAATCCTTGATGCTTACGTGGCATTTTTCTTTACTTGACTTATTTGTGATAATATCTGGAACAATCATAGTTAAATCAGAATAATTTGGGTGAGATAAAAACAGTCATAATTATTATGGGTTAGTGGTTATCTTGTATGTCCTGAAAAACTACATGTGCACGATAATTATTGCTTATTTTTCATGCCCATTAACTCCTGCTCTAACTGTTTATTGATTGTTCACACGGTGCCAGGTGTAAAGTGTATCCCATGCTTCAAAAATATAACTGTTGAGTGGAGAGAGTATATATATGGGAGTTAAAAGATTTTCTAATCTTTTACTTACTTTTCTATTCTTAATCTCTTTTACTTTCTCTCTCGCTCTCTCTCTCTCTAAAATTCTCTGAAGCGTTTTCTTTCAGGACTTTTGACAAACACTTTGCAAACACTCTCTTTCTTATTTAATTTCTTACAGAGATGGCACCAAAATACATAATTTTCAATGGAGCTAAGTTTGTTCCTAACAACTACTTCTCCATTCTTAGAAAGGCTGAAGCTCCATCGGAACTTCACTTCATTCAGGATTTTCTCGCTAATTCTGATATTGGGTACGCTCTGAACCAACCTGATGCAGTCTCTGGAACTCAAGTGCTGGAGTTCTGGAGATGTGGAGTATATGATGATGGTGGTTCTCAAGGGACCCTAAGTATAATCTTTACAACATGGGAGGATGAGCATGCCGTAACTTTTGCTACAGTATGCCAAGCACTGCAGTTTCCTAAAAATAAAGCCTATACAACTGTTGAGGAGCCTATTCTTTAAAATATGATGGCCATTCTGGGGTATGAAAAGACATTGGAAAAGCTGGGTCAATTGAAGAGACCTTACATAAGGAGG
Source organism: Apium graveolens (assembly GCF_009905375.1). NCBI lineage: Eukaryota > Viridiplantae > Streptophyta > Magnoliopsida > Apiales > Apiaceae > Apium > Apium graveolens. The sequence continues at coordinate 48,775,370 of NC_133649.1, forward strand.
GAATGGAGTTTCTTCTTTGACTACATCACCAAGGCTTTTGCAAAAAAATGTTCTAACTTCGATGCAATCCCCATATTCAGTCAACAAATCGGGTATGCTCTCATTAATCAAACTGATTTTGATTATGCAAGTGTTGTCTTAGGTTTCATTGGGGATAGGATGATAGAAGATAGAAATACTGTTTATTTTGCTAGATTTTGTTAGCTTATTTATAGTTTTTGTTGTGATGATAAGCCCCAATCAACTAGTGAATTAATTCCATCATTCCGACTAGCTAAAAGAGCTTTTAATGACTTTTTATCTACTGATAATAAGAAGGCTGTGTTAAGACCCCTCCGAGTTCACCTATGATTCAGTTAAATACACTGCACTATATCATGATGTCCAACCATCAACACCTACCACCTCTACACAAACACCCCAGACTTCTCAACCATCAGCACAAACAATCAGACCTTCATCTTTCAAACCTTCTAAGATGACAAAGTCTGTTCCTCAACCTCCATAAAAGAGAAGGAAGATGATTCTCAGAGATGAGTCTGAGAGTGAAGAGGAAACAGTTGAAGCACGAGTTCATGCATCTGAACCTGTGATAATTGAAGCTGAGAATGTTACTTCTCAGAAAGAGAAAGCAGCTCAAAGTTCTGATACTTTGAAAAGGAAATCTGTAAATTCTGATGTTGCTGAAGCAACTCCTTCATTGGCAAGGAGATTGAAGAAAATGAAGGCTATGAGGTATTTGGCTAAGGCTATATCAGAAGATACTGAAGAAGCTGAGGAAGGGGATCGGGTATCTCTGATCTCACAAGAACCAATTATCATTGAAGCCCTTCCAGCTCAAGCCAAAGACATTGCTAATGACACAGTTGTTACCCCTCATGTCTCTCCTATTAAAGCTATAGATGATGCTAAAGAACAAACTGACAATTCTGAAATAGATATTCATAATTTTAATATACCTGAAGTTCTTTATCTGGAAGCTCCATCTACATCAAAGACACCGGCTCTGGAGATAAATTTTGCTGATCAGAATTTAGATGATGTTATTCCTGAATCTCCAGTTACTTCACACACTGTTGAGCTATCAGAACAAAATGAGTCTTCCTCAAGTTCTGATGACAGTGTTTCTGTTGAGACTCCAATACCTACTCTGGGCAAGGAAGAATTGGTGAAGAAATTTGTTGAAAAGGAAGCACCTATTCATTGGGAGGATACTCACAGATGTGTTGAGTGGACCAAGAAGTGGAATGAATCAGATTTTATTCCATGTTCTAAAGTTCTGACAGAGCATATTGCAAAAGCTGATGAGTTGCTCACAAATGCTGATTTCAAGACACAACTCAAGATCACAGCTCTGTCTACAAAACATCTTCAAGGTCTACATACTTCTACTCATGAAAAGGTTGATACACTTAAAGAAAAAGCTGATAAGCTTGATCTACAGATCAAGCTTGAGAAGGACAGGTATATCAGACCTATTTCTGAAAAAGTTGAAGCCATTGAGAAAACTCAGGAGAAGCAACATGCCCAAATTGCTGAGGTTCTGGCTAATCAAGCTTCTCAGAAAGCTCAATTGGATGAAATTCAATCTTCAGTTGAACTTCTTCTTTCTCTCTTACTTCCTGATGATCCCAAAAAGGGGAGAAGGTAGTTATGTCCAAATGCTCACCTACTTATGAACTGAAGAAAAAGGATGATAAAGGTGATGACCAGGAAAACTCTGAAAAGAGCAGAGGTAAAAAAAAAGTTCAAGGAATCTTCTATTCAGAACAAGTCAAGTTCTGATGCTGTGAATGCTCAAAGACTGAAGTCAAGTGGTGATAAACAAAGTCTGATGTCAAGTTCTGATATTCTGATTCAGTCAGGATCTGAAGACTCTCAGAGGTTTTTACAAACTCTGAAGTTAAAGGGGAAGCAGACTACTGTTTATTACAAAGATCCTAAAATCCAGACACTTGATGAGGAGATAGCAAGAAGATTATTTCTGAAACACAATCCAGGAATGGATTTAGAAACTCTCAAGGAGGAAGAAGCTAGATTTGCTGCTGAAAAGACAAATCCTAATTCTAAAGCTTCTGATGCAACGAAACCTCCAAGGCCTAAGGAAAAAGGCATTGTGATCAAGGAAAAGTTAAATTCTGAAACTTCAAAGTTCAAGACTAGATCACAGACTGAGAGTGATCCCAAAGACAATGGGAAAGGAAAAGTTGATGAACCAACCAAGTCACTGGAATTGAAAACTTTTCAAGATATGATGAAACCAGTGTGTAAAATGGTTCAAGTAACTGATGATAATCTTGTTGAAGATGAAACTGTTCAAATTCTGAAAAGAAAAAAGATAAATGAAGATTCTAAAATAACCTCTGACACAGCTCAAGTTGTTATTCAGAATAAAGGACAGTAAGGTACAGAAGAAACATCAAATTCTGATCAAGCTACCAAGACATCAACTACTGACAATGCTCAAGTTGATTTGGATAAAATGACAATTGCTGATAAGAACAAGCTGTTATGGAAGAAAGCTACTCCAGTTGAACCAAAATCCAATCTCATGATTAATCAACTTGCTACATTTGGGTTGAAATCCAAGCAACCTAGAGATAGAGCTGGATTAGGTTCTGACGAAGAGAAGATTCAAACAGGAGTAGAGGTTACTCTAAGAGATCCTTTCATATTGACAGACAAACCATATGAACAAATCAAACAAAGGAACCTTGATAAGGTGTTGTCTGCTCAAGTTATGATAGATGCTCATGATAAGGAGAATCTAAAAGAGAAATTGATCTTATTTCTCAATGATGGAAGGACTTATAGATTAGCTGATACTAATGTACTAAAGAAGTCTATCAGAGAACTTCAACATATTCACTATCTTCTGGAAGTAAAATCTGATGTTACAAGAAGATGGTCGGAATATATTTTGAAGGCTATAAGAGATCTATTCAGAATCTCTGGTACAAAGACTTCTCATTACAGTCCAATGATTACTGAAGGTGATGGAAGAAAAATTCCTATGCTGAAGAATTCTGCTAAGGTGGAAGTTATTCTGAAAGGAAGATGCTTATGTTTTAATGAAAACTCTTCACATCCTAAGGTTATCATACTTGGTGATGGACTTGAAAGAACATCCATTCAAGCTCTCAGAACAGCCATTTATCAAATTGGTGATAGTAAAGAAGAAGAACTGATGCAGGTCAAAGCACAGTTAGCTGAAGTTCTAAAGAAAGCTGAAGATAATATGATAAATGATTCTGTTAAGAATCATTATGGATTCAGATTGATTCAGTGATGTGGGTAAAGCTGGATGTTTTGTAAGTTATAGTTAATAGTCTTATTAAACTCTTATTGCATTTGAACTTAAATGTTTTTGACATCATCACATCTAATAACTTGTACATTCTTGCATAATTTACAAGTTGGGAGAGATTGTTGGATATATTTGAGATGTCATGTCTAATATGTTTCATGTTTAGTTTTCAGATCTTAACTAACAGGAAATATCAGTTCTTACTGAAATCAGGACTTACTGGAAGTGAGGACTTAAGGATATCAGGACTTAGATTATCTAAAGATAATATCAGAAGATGGATATCCGAACTTAAGTACTGGAGGACTAACAGTTAAGGAAGGAAGCTAATTTACAGGAAAGAAGATCGAGACTAATACAAGAAGAAGATATACATGAAAAGAGTTAGAGGACTAGAAAAATTATATAAGATATCTGATTGATATATTTTAGGAGACATAATTATATTCAATATCAATTAGAAGTTATCTTGTAACTGCGTGTCTATATAAACACAGACATAGGTTTACACTATATGTGTTACGATCATCGAGAAGATCATACATTATAACCTAGCAGCTCTCGTGATATTTGTTCATCACTGAGAGAGAACAATTCCATTGTAATAGAGTTTATTATATCGAATACATCTATTTTCTGTTACTTGTGTTTTAAATCGATTTGATTGTATTCTACACTATATTCAACCCCCTTCTACAGTGTTGTGTGACCTAACACAATTTTTCTGGGATATTCATTAAAGAGAACTGCCTACAAAGTTTATGTGCTAGAACAAAAGAAAATTATGGAAAGCACATATGTTACTTTTGATGATGACAAGTGTCCAGGCTTGGAATTCCTTGATGAAAATGAAGTCGGGGCCCTGAAATTTGAAAATTTCAACATTGATAGTGATTCTTCGGATGAAGCTAAAATCAACACAAATCACAGAATAGATGAAGAGACAGCTGAACAAGCGAACCATGAAAATGGAAGCTCATCTCAAACACCTGAATTTGATAGTACAAACTCAGGGGGAGAAAGAGGAGAAAGTCCTGCAAGTCATGCCAATGGCGAAGAAAATACAGAAATTCAAGTCCACAAACTCACACCAGGAAATGGGATAGGAGTCACACAAGAGAAGCAATTATTGGTGATCCAACTGTTGGAGTGATGACTAGAAGTGCAACTTCAAATGAATATTTTATGCATGTTTTTTTCACAAGTTGAGCCCAAGAAAACTGAGGAAGCTCTACTTGATCCTGATTGGATATCTGTTATGTAAGAGGAGCTAAATCAGTTTGAAAGAAACAAAGTTTGGGAGTTAGTTCCTGCACCAAAGAACATAAGTGTAATTGGAATAAAGTGGGTGTTCAGGAACAAAATGGATGAAAATGGGATTGTCACCAGAAAGAAAGCAAGGTTGGTTGCAAAAGGCTACTCACATGAGGAAGGAATTGATTATGATGAAACTTTTGCTCCAATTGCAAGACTTGAAGTAATAAGAATATTTCTTACATTTTTTGCACACTCAAATTTTAAGGTGTATCAAATGGATGTGAAGAGTGCATTCCTTAATGGTGAGTTGGAAGAAGAAGTATATGTGCAACATCCACCTGGCTTTGAAGATCCATAATTTCCAGATTTTGTGCACAAGCTACTCAAGGCTCTCTATGGACTAAAGCAAGCCTAGAGCTTGGTATGACACACTATCAGAATTTTTGCTTAAACATGGATTCACTAGAGGTACAATTGACAAGACTATCTTCTACAAGCAGCATGGTGATGATATGATCCTAGTTCAATTTTATGTAGATGATATCATTTTTGGTTCTACGTACTAATGAAAAGTTATGTCAAAGATTCCCAAAGGTCATGTAGAGTGAATATAAAATGAGTATGATGGGATAGTTAAGTTACTTTCTTGGACTCTAAGTCAGCCAAAGGAGTGATGAAATCTTCATCAGCCAAACTAAGTATGTCAAGGATTTATTGAAGAAGTTTGGTATGGTTGATTGTTCACCTGCATCTACACCTATGTCTATAGCTACTAAGTTGGATGAAGATAAGAAAGGAAAAAGTGTAGACATTTTAGGTTATAGAGGATTGATTGGATCTTTGCTGTATTTAACTGCTAGTAGACCAGACATTATATTTGCAACATGTCTGCGTGCAAGATTTCAAGCCAATGCAAAGGAATCACATTTGATGGATGTGAAGAGAATTTTCATATACCTAAAGGGGACTCCAAACTTGGGATTATGGTATCATAAGGGAACAGGTTTTGAAGCTGTTTGATACACAGATGCAGATTTTGCTGGATGCAGGGTTGACTGAAAGAGCACTTGTGGAAGCTGTCAGTTTCTTGGATAAAGACTTGTATCCTGGTATAGCAAGAAACAACAATTTGTATAAACTTCTACAGCTGAAGCTGAATATATAGCTGCTGGAAGTTGTTGTGCTCAAGTGCTTTGGATTAGAAACCAGCTAATAGATTATGACCTAGTGTTACACAAAATTCCAATTATGTGTGACAATACTAGTGCTATATCTATTGTGGCTAATCCAGTCTAGAACAAAGCACATTAATGTAAGGTACCTTTTTATTAGAGAACATGCTGCAAATGGTACCATTGAGCTCATTTTTGTTCCAACAGAAAAACAGTTAGCTGATATTTTTACTAAACCTTTGGATGAAGCAACTTTCACTAGACTTGTAGGTGAAATTGGAATGCTAAATTCTTCATCCTAAAGGAAAGAACTCAGCTAATGTTTTGCAGCAGATTAATTTATAATAAATCAAAATTCATTTGATTTAATTAGAAATTAACTGAAATATGAGTTATAAATATTTCAGAAATCTCTATATATTTATTTTTCAAAATTCAAAATATAGCTTGGAATTTTTCAATTATAAGAAAACTGTCTAAATGTTGTTTTGCATTTTCAATATGTAAAATTAGCCCAAGGAAGAATAAAAAAGATCAAAAGTATACAGAGAACTGAGTTCTCGATAAGTCTAATTGACTTCTCGATAAGCCATTTTAAGACTCCTCTAGGGAGTTCTCGATACGTCATTTTTCTGACTTCTCGAAGGATTTCTCGACAAGCTTTATTATGACTTATTGATAAGTCATTGTAGAGTTCTCTATATGTGTTAACTCACAGAGTTCTCTACAAGTATAAATTTTAGACTTATCAATAATTCAGAACTGAGATAATCTAATTTAATAAATTATTTTGGTAAAATACTTTTGACAAAATAAGTCTGATTTCATTTTGATTTATTCAAATAATAATTGAAAACAATTCAGTCCATTTAGGACAAACTGGGTATTTATTTGATATCTCGACAAGTCATTTTCTAGTTCTCGATAAGAGTCAGAATAATGACATATCGATATTTATCTATTCTCTCAATATGACTTCTCGATAAGAAAATTCCAAACGTCCATTTTTAGTTCTTGATAAGTCATTTACCTTTTACTGTAAATACCCAGACATCTAGACATACACCTCTTTACGCCTTCGAGATCTCTAAGTGACCTAATTTTTCCAATTCTCAACCGCTCTCTCTCGTTTCAAACTCTTTCTCTCTACTTATTCTTACCCACTCGAATTTAAACTATTCCAATGGCATTAAACTCAGTTACACCTTTCATCCCAAAGGATGGCACCAATTATTTCGCTTTTACTGATGCAAATCAGGCTCTTGATACTTTCAAGAGTTTCGCGAAGTTTCTCTCTGAAACTTACTTTGCAGGTGCTCTAACAGCAAATCCACTCCTGTACTTGGACGTTCGACGGGATTTCTGGAACACAGTGATAAATGGATTTTATATCTACTTGGAACGCTTCATATCGACTTAAGTTAGTGTTTTGGACTCAAGTATTTGGTGTTTTTGATGTGTTTTGTGTTGAGTCGTTGCAGGGCACTAGTCAGAGGTGGAAATAAACTTTTAAATGAATATATGTTGATAAGAGATCAAGGAAGAAGTCGTGGAAGTTTGTACGAAGGACGGAGGGGAAAAAGAAGAAAGCTGCAGAAATTCAATAGAAAGCAGGCGCGCCGGCGCCCAAGGGAGCGCGCCCGCGCCTGTTCAAGCGCGCCCGTATAACGACTCGTATATTTTCGCATTATTTAAATGTGTAATTATTGAATAATTGAGTAAATAAAAAAATATGTTACTGTTGTCAGTTATGTGTTGTTTTATTATTATCTATGTGTGATTTATGGTGCCGGGTTGTTCGCGTAATTAATCATTGAGTTGTACTGAATTGTTTTCACTTTTAAAAGTCGATTTAATACAAATTTATTTGCATAAATATTTGTGATGTCTATAAAATTGTTTTTATAGTTTTATAATTACAATAATTATTTTTGGGATTTTCTAAAATTTGAAAATCAATATTTCATCAATTATTTAGCCCTGTATGATTTTTTGATTGCATTTATTTATAAAATCCGTATTTAATTCCAGGATTTTTCAAAAATTATGAAACTCATATTTATTTAAGTTTGGAATATTCCGAGAATTTTAAAATTATTTTGGAAATTTTTAGGATTAATTTCATCTGCGCATTGATTCGTTTAATTGTTAAAAGCGGGTATAAATTGCGTTTCAGGAATTATTTTGAAATTATTAAAATTATATTTTTATTTACTTCGGGATATTTCTAACATTTTAAAATTATTTTCGTAATTTACTGAATTTGTTTTAAGTGCAGCTTGGTTCGTTAATCGTAAAATGCGGGTTTGATGCGAGATTCAAAAATGCGTTAAAAATTATAAAAAATTTATTTGATTAGTTCTCAAATATTTCAGAAATTTTAAAAATTGTTTCGGGAATTTTCGGGTTAAAACTACCCGTAATTTTGTTCGTTAAATGGCTATAATGCGGAGTCGGGCTAGCCAGAAAAGGGAAAGGGGACACGTGTTAATGTTCAGGTTCTTTTACTACTTACGTGTCTAGCCCTTCTTTTTCAGTTTTATAAAATAAAATTTTTATTCTCTTAATCTCATCTCTCTCTCTATCTCTTCCTCACTCTCTGCTCTCGATCTCTGCTCTCCTTCTGTGCCGTTATTTCCCGTGGCCTTGTTCCTCAAGTTACTTCGATTCACCGCTCTGTTTGCCGGAGTTCAGTTCGCCGGCGTGAATCTTCCAATTTGCTACCTCCGTTTTTTGATCGTTGGCAGCGGTTCATTCTTTCTTGATTGGTATATACATATATACATACGTATATGCGTGTGTGTCAGTTAGGTGATATTATGATTGCTGTGTTTTTTTCTGACTTGCTTTCCGGCCGCCGCCGTGCTCTTGCCGGCGAGGTGGCCTACGTGTGAATAGTGCGCGTGTCATGTGCTGTGTTTGTTCAAATGTTTATTTTAATTTACTAATGCTTGTTTTGATTTACTGATTGAATCTTTATTTTTGCAGAAAAATATATATTTGATTAAAATTTGTGAAATAAAAATATATTCGTGCAAGAATTTATTTATCATCGAAATTTGCGTTGGAAACCCAATTTTAATCGGGTACCCACAAATTTTGCCACCATTGGCGATAAGCCTCGGTGAGCCGACGATGGACGATGATGATTTTGATCTGAGTCCTACCTTTATAAAAATAATAATAATAATAATAAATAAATAAACAAATTTAGTTCCTAAAGTTATTTCCTGAAACAAAAATATTTACTTAAAATGTAAGGTTGTATCGAAGATCGAGATGCATAATTTAATTGATTGTTTGGTTGTTGGATTGGGTTGTTGTAATATTGGACGTCGATTATAACTAACTTGGTTTTCCCGTAGTGACCGGTATAGGTATTTTCCGAAAAATGAGTATTAAACCAAATTGTGAATACATGAACCCTAATTGTTGCGTATGTTATTATAATATATATAATATATAATTACGAGTCGGGATTTGATATCGCATGGGTAGGTTTGTTAGCGAGGATATGTCAAGCATACCTAGACGTCTAACATAGAGTATTTCGACTCTTGTAGGTTCTAGTCAGAAGACCTGAAAGTTGACGTCGAACTAAAGTTAACCTAGCGATCAGTCGACAAGTGCAGCAAGGTTCCCAGCGAAGGACCCGAGCGTTGAAGTCGGATCCAGGATAATCTATTAATTAGGTGATAAAGCCTGAACGTTCGAGTCGATCCAAGATCAGTCATTGATAGTTGTAAAGCTCTGCAAGGCAAGACCCCTGACCATACTCTTATGGTTCAATATATATGAATAGTTGTTGTTTTATTTTCGTAATGGAACAAAACGTTTTAAGTTACGTATCCCCTGTATTTGGAAATGTTATTTAAAATTATGTTTTGGGGAAAAGTAACTTCTGAAAGCACCTATCTCTAAACGTGATTAAAATGAAAAGAAGTTTTGAATTGTGTGCTGTGACAGAATGGTTTTAAATAGAGATAGGTGACAGTGATTTTGGAAATTGGATAAAGAGGATGTTTTGATCCACCTATGTCGTGGAATGTTTTGATCCACCTATGTCGTGGAATTTTGGAAAGAGGTAAAAAGGGAATTCATTTGATCTATTGGAATTGAGTAGGGGTAAGTGGCTAATTCGGTCGGGTGCTCTATTTAACCGATTAGTCCAGCGAGGGGGAAAGATCTAGCTAGTCTTTTCCCAAGTTCCGGAATACATTCTTTATTCTGGATGGCGGTTAGTCACTGTCCGGTGAGGATAGACTGATCAGCTACCTTCACCCATTGAACGTCCAATAGATTTGATTGATTCAGTTTTGAAATTGTTTAACAAATCAACTTGTTTGAGAAAAATGATTTGAAAATAAAATAGCATGCTAAGATTTAACTCTGACATTTATACACAGCACACGACTGATATTGTTGTTTTTCAGAGCATGCTTGTTTTGAATATCCAGTTTACGAATATTTAACATGTTTTGTAAATGAGCTATAATCTCTGTTCCTATAACTGTTTTATCATAAATCGTTTTACTTTTTATTCATATAGGGGTACTGCTGAGCAATTGATTGTTCACCCTTGCAAAATGTTTTGTATATATGTATTGCAGATGCCTATGAGACTCTTTCATCGTAGTCAGGGCAGGGTTCCAGTTCCTTCCGTTCCAGACTCCTCTGAGATAGTTGTGTGGGACCAAGGGTGGTCTGTTGAGTTGCTGTATTAAGTTAGTTGCATTAGGATTGATTGTAATAAGTTTGTTTTGTTATAGTTGACCTAAGTCATACTTAAACCTGGAAAAGATCTTGGTAAAGGGGTCGTAATTATATTCTATCATTGAATTGATAATATTATATTTGTTATTGTTGTTGTTTGATGACGTCAACTCCTGACCCCGGGGTTGAGTCCGTAACAGTTGGTATCAGAGCTACATATTTGAGTCCCTAATTTAGGTTAGGAGTAGAGCCAAAAGAGTGCAGGAAGGTTTATATATAGATGTGAGTCAGTAATTCAATCAGAGGAGCGAGTCTATGAGTTCAGTCGAGGGTTTTTAAGGCAAAACCCTGACGCCTATTGAGGATTGGCTGGAACTGCCCTAGCTTTTAATAGGTCTCCCTCGTATATATGTATCGTTGGCAATGCCGATAGAGGTTTAGATATCCCTCTCGAGAAAACCAGTCTGATCACGAGAGTTCAGTGTTTGGGCGGGCCTTTGATGTGTCGGCTGAAGGAGCACCAACGTTATTCCTAAATATCGCACTTTCTATGTCAAGTGATGTTGTTGGACTAAATGTGCGACCTCGGTGAGTTCAGAGGGAATGATAATAGTCAGTGGCTGCTATGACAACCAAGTTTCATAATGAATGTGGATCAGTACGGTGGGTTGTATCTTTGAACCCTTAAACTTCTTTCTTGAGATGTATTTTATTTCCAGAGTAATTGTTTCCTATCCCATAAGTTGCTTACTTTTCCTGTGAGAAAGTTGAGAACTCGGAGCAAGCAACTTAAGGTTCTGTTGATTTATTATAAATCAGATTTTCCCTTCCTAATTGTGAATTTTCTATCTAAACATTGTTTCCTTTCTCGGTGATTCTATCGGTTAATTGGGGCAAACAATGCATATAACTTGACTATTTGTCTGTGTGACAAAGGGTCTGGTGGGATGCCACCGACTTATATGTTGTAAGTTATGCGGTACTAAGACTGGCCATCTTATGTACTTGTATGGTTGCTCTCAGTCATACCTACATCTTTTTCACTGTTCCATCTCATTCGATTTCTTGGATTTTGAAATTTCATTTGGTATTCCATGATAATAAATTTCTTTAGTGACCTCTGCAATTAGACTATTCTAGTTATTGAAAGCAAATAAAAATTGACTGTCAGGAAGAATGAAAGTCCTATATCAGGATGTTATTTAAGAATAAGGGTAGCAGCGAGGGTTCAGGATCTGATGAGGGAGTTATAGCCTCAGGAAAAGCAATTCAGTGGTTTGTGGATCACTTGTAAGTGATAAGAAATCATCCTTAGAGGGATGGTTGGCTGAAATTTGGACTATGGTGCCTAGAAGAGTCCAGTGTTCCTTAAGTTGACCTGATTTACAAGTTTGTTCTATGTAATTGGTGGTTGATATAGCCAACCAAGTCTCGTAGTATATCAGATTATTGTTGATATGGTAATTGAATAGTGATGGGAAGTTAGTCAGTTGCTGTTGTATTAAGGAGCCACATTACGGTGATTAGTTTCTTTATATTTTGGTTTTTCTGTACAGTTGTTGATTCTGCTACTGTCATTGTTGCTATTGTTGCTAGTGCTGCTAATCTAGATTTCTTTTGTAAATGGACCCCGATATTAACGAAACAGGTATAACACCCTCCAAATCCGGGGTATAGATTTGGGGCATTATTAACAACAATTACCAACTATACCTGCACAAGCGGAATATTAATATAATAATTACCCCGAACTATTACTACTCAGGATCTTTTAAGGGTTGAGGTTGGAAACAAGAATCATGCACTACACTTTATTACAAACCCGACTAAATAAAAACCTATCTCAAGAACTCTCTTTATTACAAAACTTTATTCTATCTACAGTTTCACTACGCAATCTTTTATTCAAACTACACAAAACTTTTATTCAACCCAACATCACTACTTATCCTGCTACACCTGATCTGGCAATTCAAAGCTCTCTTCGGGAATAGGAATGAACACTCTTGGTATAAGAGGGTCTCGCTGCTTGACTCGCTTCTTGACTATGCGGGTCCTGATGGGTTTCATCCTCTATCTTAACTGTAAAACAATAGGAGTGACAATAAAAGAAATGAGCCAAAATTGCTCAACAAGCCTGCAACAATTTATATATATATATTATGAAGAGAGAGAAATAAAGAGAAATAAATAAACCAATAAGCTGCTGGTTTGAACAACCATCTGTATCTGTATATGATAATAATTTGCCAATGATGGCGAGTGCCAAATGAACAAGACTGGAAACAAGAACCAACATATGCACTATAATCTGCTGATCAGTCAGAATATAGTGCGGATCTATACCCAACTGCATAGACCCAACCAACATAAGGAGTACTCAGGCAACTATGGCCTATTAATTAATGGTCTGGGAAAAACCCAGCCTTTATAGTAACCATCCAGTCCAAGGCTGAGCATCCGGAACAATCGGTATGCTATTGATGTATCCCAACACCAGGATATACCAGAATATATGTAACAAGGGTAAAGGAATTGAAATATGAACAGGGGATTCAATAAATTGGGTAAATCAAGAATTGAAATGAAACTGGAACAAGTAATAATAACTGGACAACAGTGTATATGAACAATGATTATCAAAGAGAATTTATATGGTAGAAAGGAAATATAAATCACTATTCTGAATTTAGAATAGGGGAAAAACTTGCCTTGCGCGTACTTAACCTGGTTTAACTTACTGCCTTCTGACCCTAGCTTGCTCTGCCTTGCTAACACTGAACAAATCATAGAAAGATAGGTGTTTAGATAATTTACTACATACGTGTATCTTGAATTGATATCACGCAACCTTATCAGTCTACCCATGCGTTTCTATCTGACTCGCATATATATACATATATTTACACAACACATTTATACACATAATCACATATAACACGTAACACGTAAAGCACACAATTAATTTCTAGATTTATAATTATTTTTAGAATCAATTCTGGACTTATACCTGCATTACTAGTCGTATCTGATTTTATTATAATTTTTCGGGATTTATTCGGCTCAATTATATCCCTACTAGGACCTTCGAACTATCAATTATCACCAACCACTCTTTTTCAGAAGAAATTATAACTTACAACTATTTTTATTGGATTCGTCTCATTTTTCTGAGTCTAGAGATCTTCGTTTCACTTAAATCGGACTAACAGTTGAATTGTTATGAATTAAACACTGATAATTCAATTTATTATTCAATATAGATAATTATTATAACCTTTTAAATTCTAAAATAATTTTTAAATAATTATTTAAGAAAAATCAAAGTCAAAAATAATTTTTTTATAATTTTTGGAGTTAAAATGAAGAAGTTACGATTTATTGAAAATTATGTGATTAATTATTGAAATAATTAATCACTTAATAAATAAATAACTAATAAATAATTAATAGATAATTATTTACTAATTTAAAATAATTAATCCCTAATTATTAAGATTAATCACAATTTATTATAATATTTATAACTTATCGATATTTATTCGATTAGATCGATTATTTACAAATAATCAATCGATTTTATTAACGAATACGCTATTTATCGAATATCTACTATGTGCTCGAATTATAATCTAACTCAACGATTAATTACTCGTATAAATACGAGCTACACACTATTCTCGAATATTACCGAACTAATATATTATTATTGGAATTTAAACGATTCGTTAATCAATTAATTATCGGTATTTAATTATACGATACAAATAATCACTACAATATTATTCGAATAATTATCGCCCGAATAATAATTCTCATTATCGAACCATTATTCGTAATAATAACTAATTATCAAATTATTAATCATATTATTTAATTATTTTTAATCCTTATTTATTAATTAATTACCTAATTATTAGTTAATTACCTAATTATTAATTAATTAGATAACTAATAAATAATTAGATAAATAATTAAATAATTAATTAATTAAATTCGAATTTATAAATCAATAAAATAATTTAGAAATTAATAATACTAATTTTTTTCAGAATATACAACTAATTTTTAATTAATTAATAGAATTTTTAAAACTGATTTTCTGATTTTAGAAAATACAATAAATAATTAATATTTCAGAAACACAACACAGGTTTTCAGATTAGGGTTTTTAGGATCAAACCCGGGTCGTTTCCCGGGTCGAAACCGGGTCGACCTCGGGTCAAGGACGAAGAGGCCGGCCGGCTGCCCAGAACCCGACATCGGCGGCTGTTCCGGCCAAAAATCCGGCAACTCAATTCTCCTCAGCCTTTCACCGTTTCGATCCTTCCTTCCACGATACCCCATCAACGGAACCTCCTATTTCCCGTCGCTGCAACCGTAACCACGCCCAACTGCTGCTCCATCTTCTCCGGCCAATCGACGGCCCGCCGGCGACGTTTTCCCGGCCAAACGACGATTTACCACAATCTTACACCAAACTTCAATATCAATATACCAAAACGAAGCTCATAACCTGGAAAATCTAACCCCTATCGTCTAATAACCCAACAATCAATCCACGTACCACAACAATTAGCAGAAAATTCGTAAAAACCTTGTTATTCGAATTACACTATACGAGTATCATTCGATGCTAATTCCAGTTGTAATCGACTATAACAATCTTCAGGAAACTATATCAAGTATCAAATTCAAGCAACAATCACCCGAATCAAAATACCTAAATTCGGGTATAAACCCTAATTTACAAATCGAAAATCATAGCTATAAAACACAAAATTGATGATATGAATAGCAAGTAGAGATCAAAAGGATCGTTTTGGTTACTCACATGATCAAATCGGATGACAGAATCACCTTCAAATCAAGGATTTAATTCTGCAGTTGTTC
This sequence comes from Apium graveolens, assembly GCF_009905375.1. Classification (NCBI taxonomy): domain Eukaryota; kingdom Viridiplantae; phylum Streptophyta; class Magnoliopsida; order Apiales; family Apiaceae; genus Apium; species Apium graveolens. The sequence goes on from NC_133649.1 coordinate 48,790,712, forward strand.
TTCACCAACAAACCCTAATTCTTGATTTTCTGAATTTTTAATAATAATTAACTAATTAATTAATAATAAAACAGCTATTTATAGTACTGAAAATAATACCCCTAAATAAAATTAAGGGTCTAATTACACTCCTAATAAAAATATTTGGCCCCAATTTTTATAATTTTTGGGTATTAATATTGAATTTTTAAATATCCAATAAATACAAAATAAATACTAAAAATTCCCAAAAATTGTGAAAAATACAAAAATACAAAGAAAATTGATATATGATAATTTCATAATCCTATAAAAATAAAAATGTGATTTTTGTGGGGTTTTTGGTACCCGAAGGGGTCCGGAAAAAGTCGTTTTTCGCGAAAAAGGTCAATTTGTAAAACGTCTAAGGGTTCAGAATAGCGATACGGTATAGGGCATTTTTGGCAAAATAGGGCCAATGATTTTGTTTGAAATACGGGCTTTTAAAACATAGTTTTGAGCTGTACAGGTTTTGATATAATATATATAACTGACGATAGAACGCTCAATAAATATCCAAAACACGTTTGGATCAAAACAACCAACACATAACACATAGCAGTTAGGGTTCAATGACTTAACACAGTTAATCACATAATAATACACACAATTTATCTTTATTATGATATAATACAAGCGTACTTTCTCGGTCGTTACATTCTTCCCCCCTTAACAAGATTCTGTCCTCAGAATCTAATTATGCAAATAATTGAGGATACTTTTCTAGCATTTCACTTTCAAGCTCCCAGGTTGATTCTTCAACCACTGGGTTTCTCCATAAAACTCTCACTAATGACACAGACTTATTTCTTAATACCCTCTCTTGCCTATCTAGAATTCTTATTGGCTGTTCTACATATGACAAATCTACCTGAAGTTCTACTGGTTCATACTCTATTACATGCCTTGTATCAGGATTATACCTCTTAAGCATAGATACATGAAATATGTTGTGAATGTGCTGCATATGGGGTGGTAGAGCTAACTCGTACGCAACCTTCCCAATTTTCTTCAAAATCTCAAATGGTCCAACGTATCGTGGCTTCAATTTCCCTTTATTGTCAAATCTAGTCAATCCTTTCCATGGCGATATTTTGAGCAATACATGTTCTCCTTCCTGATAGTCCATATCCTTCCTGGCTTGGTTTGCATATCTGCTTTGTCTGTTTTGTGCTGCCTCGATTCGTTTTCGAATAAGATTAATCTTTTCTTTTGTCTGCTGAATTAATTCTGGACCCAAAATCTTGCGTTCTCCGACTTCATCCCAGTGCACGGGTGATCTGCATTTTCTCCCATATAATGCTTCATACGGTGGCATTCCAATACTGGCGTGATAGCTATTATTATAAGAAAATTCCACTAGGGGTAAATGTTCATCCCAACTGCCTTCAAAATCGATCGCACAAACTCGTAGCATGTCTTCAATCGTTTGAATTGTCCTTTCACTTTGGCCGTCAGTTTGCGGATGATAAGCTGTACTCATATTCAACTTCGTTCCTAGACATTCTTGGAATTGTCTCCAAAATCTTGAATTGAAACGAGGATCTCGATCCGATACAATTGATACTGGTACTCCATGACGCATCGCAATTTCTTTGAGATATATGTGCACTAATTTGTCGAGCAAAAATCTTTCATTAATTGGTAGAAAATGTGCCGACTTCGTAAGTCTGTCAATGATTACCCATATCGCATCATGATTTGCCCTAGTCTTCGGTAGTCCTACCACAAAATCCATCGCTAGATGTTCCCATTTCCATTCTGGAATGTCTAATGGTTGCAATAACCCACTCGGACGTTGGTGTTCTGCTTTAACTCGCTGGCATGTGTAGCATTTACTCACCCATTCTGCTATCTCCTTCTTCATATTCGGCCACCAAAAGTTTTCCTTCAAATCGCGATACATTTTCGTGCTTCCTGGATGAATGGAATACTTCGAATTGTGCGCATCTCGCATAATTTCTTCTTTTAATTCTGCCACGTTAGGGATCCAGATTCTTGACGCAAAACGTAAAATTCCTTCATTATCTTTCTGAGTTGTAATCTCTTCTCCTGTTAAGTTGTCGTCTTGACTCATCACTTCTTCTTGACAACGGCGAATCTTTTCCAGCAATTCTGGTTGGAAAGTCATAGCGTAGATAGTTTCTGTAGATTCATTAGGAATACGAATTTCAATTTCCAATTTATCGAATTCCCTGGCCAATTCTTCGCATGAAGTCAACCGATTTAATCTTTCTTTTCTGCTTAGCGCATCTGCTACAACATTTGCTTTTCCTGGATGATAACTAATTGTAACATCGTAATCTTTAATCAATTCCAGCCATCGACGTTGTCGCATGTTTAGTTCCTTTTGCGTGAAGATATACTTCAGACTTTTATGATCCGTGTAGATTTCACATTTTTCACCGTACAGATAATGTCTCCAAAGCTTCAATGCAAAAACAATTGCTGCTAATTCCAGATCATGCGTAGAATATTTCTGTTCATGGGGTTTAAGTTGTCTCGACGCATATGCAATGACGTTACCATGTTGCATTAACACACATCCTAAACCACAATATGAAGCGTCACTGTAGATAACAAAATTTCCTTGCTCGTCTGGCAATACTAATACTGGTGCCGTCACCAACCGATTCTTCAACTCTTGAAAACTTTCTTCACACTTACTATTCCATTCGAACTTTTCACTTTGTCGAGTTAACTTGGTTAGCGGTGTAGCTATCTTTGCAAAATCTTTGACAAATCTTCGATAATATCCTGCCAAACCTAAGAAACTTCGAACCTCTGTCGGCGTCTTTGGTCTTTCCCAATTCAACACAGCTTCAATCTTTGCTGGATCAACTTGAATGCCTTCTCTGCTGATGATGTGCCCTAAAAACTGCACTTCTTTCAACCAAAATTCGCATTTGGAAAATTTTGCATAAAGCTGCTCCTTCCGTAATATTTCCAATGTCGTTCTTAAATGCGCTGCATGTTCTTCTTCCGTCTTTGAATAGATCAAGATGTCATCAATAAATATAATAATAAACTTATCCAAATACTTCTTGAATATTCGATTCATCAAATCCATAAACGCTGCAGGTGCATTCGTCAATCCAAAAGCCATCACAAGAAATTCATAGTGTCCGTACCTTGTTCTAAACGCTGTCTTTGGAATATCTTCGGCCTTGATCTTTAACTGATGATAGCCTGATCGTAAGTCAATTTTCGAAAACCATGCTGCTCCTTTTAGTTGATCAAATAAATCATCAATGCGAGGTAAAGGATATTTATTCTTGATAGTTAACTTGTTCAGCTCACGATAATCAATACACAGTCGCATACTACCATCCTTCTTTTTCACGAACAATACTGGCGCACCCCATGGGGATACACTTGGCCTTATAATTCCTTTGTCAAGAAGTTCTTGCAACTGTTTTTCTAATTCCCTCATTTCAACAGGTGCCATTCGATATGGAGTTTTCGAAATTGGTTCAGTTCCTGGCGTCAAGTCAATAGTAAACTCAATTTCTCGATCTGGTGGAAGTCCTGGTAATTCGTCCGGAAAAACATCAAGAAATTCACAAACTACAGGAATATCTTCAATCTTCAAATCTCCCTTATTAACATCCCGTACATAGGCTAAATAAGCTTGACATCCTTGACGTAGCAATCTTCTCGTCTGCATTATTGATAGGAATTTCTGCTTTTGCTTCTCACCTTTAAATATTACCGTTTCATTTTCTTCAGTTTGCAATTTCACTCTCTTATTCGCACAGTCAATTTGAGCATTATTCTTAGACAGCCAATCCATTCCTAAAATAATATCAAACTCTCCTAACCTAAAAGGTATCAAATCAACAAAAAAATGACATCTCCCTATCTCAATATCACAGCTCGGACATACTCGATCTACTGCAACCTGATCATTATTTGCTAATTTTATGACTAACACTTCATCCAACCACTGAATCTCACAATCTATCTTAGAGATAAAGGCTTCAGAAATAAAAGATCTAGTAGCTCCTGAATCAATCAATACTAAAGTATTTACGGAATTTACAGGAAGTGTACCTGCAACCACATTCGGACTCTGTACCGCTTCCTTCATTGACATGTTGAAAGTCCTTGCTCTGGGCTGATTTTGCTGTGGTAGTGGAGGTGGAGGTAATGCTAAAACTCTTGGAATACTGGCAGCCATTGCAATTCCTCTGCAGTCTTTGGCGATATGTCCTTTTCTCCCACATTGAAAACAAGTAACTTCTGCTTTTCCCATTGGACATTCTCCAGAATAGTGTCCCCTTTGCTTGCACTTGAAACACGTAACATTTAGCTTGTTGCAAACTCCTGTATGCTTTCTACCATACGTTCTGCAATCAGGTATAGGCAGTCGAATAAGCCTTTGCTGAGTTGGGGCAGGTAGTCGATTTCCCATCCTCTGATTGTTCTGCTCTGGCCTTTTGAAATTTACTTTTCCCCGAGCTTGAAATCCCGGCCTTTTGTTGAAACGATTCTGAAAATTCCCTGGTCCTTTCTCTTTCTGAGCTGCTTCGCTTTCTCCTTCAATAATCATAGCTTTCTGAACAACAGCCGTATAAGTTGTCAATTCAAACACAGCTACCCTGCTACGAATCCATGGTTTTAGTCCTTGCTGAAATCTCTTGGCCCGCTTCTCGTCCGTATCCACCTGCTCTGGAACAAACCTTGCCAATTCAGTAAACTTGGTTTCATAATCCGCAACCGATAAGTTGTCTTGTTTCAGCTCCAGGAACTTGATCTCCATCTGGTTCTTCATAAAACGAGGAAAATATTTTTCCAAGAAAAGATCAGTGAATCTGTTCCAGTTCACCACACCTTCTTCCAAAGCTTTCTTTGATTCCCACCAGTAATTAGCTTCGCCTTTTAGAAAATAGCTAGCAAAATCTGTCTTCTGCTCTTCCTCAACCTTTACCAACGAAAAAGCCTTTTCCATCTCTTTCAGCCAAGCTCTCGCTTTTGTAGGATCTGTGGAACCCATAAATTCCGGTGGCTTCACCGACTGAAATTGCTTGAAAGTAGTCGTAGGTGCTGCTGGTGGTATTTGATGTCCTGGATGAGCGGCTTGCTGTAACATCTGTTGCTGGAACTGCTGTTGCTGCTGCTGCATTTGTTGTTGCATCATCAACATCTGCTGTTGCATGAGATTAAACATCTGATCCATCTGTTTATTATTGTTTTGGCCCTCGGTGTTTCCATTCGATGAGTCGGGCTGCGCTTTTCTCTTAGGTGCCATTTTTCTGATAAATAAATAATGGACCTTATTTAATAACAGTATATTAAACATATATTAAAACAGTCGATTCGAAAAATAAAATAACTTATTAAATAACTGAATAAATAAAACAGTATGATATGTTAAATTTTTTTTTTTTTTTTTTTTTTTTTACAACGTGATCGTGAATAAAACTACATTTGTAAATATGCAATGGTACTGAAATAAATATAAATGCTTAAATGACTGGAAATAAAATAAAGAAAACATGCAAAAGATTATCTCATATATATATATATAGGTAGAACACCAGCTACAGGTGTCAATGCTTGATACAAAACCCTATGATATAACAGTTGTACTGCTACTACTATCAGTCAGAGTCAGTAGCTACACTCATACAAACTAATATACAATACTATGCTGCCTCTATCTACAAAATATACATAATACAACACTCATCGATCTGCTGGTCTCAAAATCCTGGTGGTACGTGGCTCAACTCCTCCCGCACTGCCTCTAGCACTGCCTCGGTAAGTCCCAATGCTCTGCGATATGCTGTCTCCGCACTAAGATCCTGCTGTCTCAACTCAGTAAGCTGCTGCGAACTAACCCGGTGAATATGATGTAGTCTCTCTCTCAGTATATAATCCGGTCGTAATGCTCTGACAGGACCATCCGTCTGTGTCTCATACAATCCAAGGATCTCTCTACACTGGTTCTGCCATCTAATCCTCTCCTCCCTCTCTGCCTGAAAGCGCTGGTAAGTCACGGTATGATGCTCATGAAGATCAGTGTTGGAACCTCGAGAAGGTAATGGTCCATCTACCACGATCTCATCCATAAACTCTGGCTGAGGAAACTGATACACTCCCGGAACAGGTGCATAAATGGCTAATGGGGCAGGAAATAAGACAGGCTGCTCCATAGGCGCATACACAGGCGGCTCTGCCTCTGGCTCCATCGGTGGCATCTCTGGAATCTCAACTGGTGGCATAGGAATCTGAGGCTCTAAATCCTCCCACTGCGGAAGATCAACCATATCAGGAATATCAAACATCGGAAACTCTAATGGTGGAATATCTGGTATCTCTGGCTCAACATATGGAAAATAATCTGCAAAACCTGGTACCTCCGGGGGAAGTGGTATCTCTGGTGTTGGCTCAGGTGGCAATGGAGGTAAGATCTGCTCTGACACTGGAGCTACTACCTGTGCATCCACTGGATCTGTCTCGGTCCTCTCCGTAGATGATGATAAAGAAGCCATCTAATATACATAAAAATAATAACACAAAACAATCAAATCACAATCCTATAACTCATAACTTCTAATCACATAGACAAACAGTCCTAACACTCTCACTCTCATTCTATCTTATTTTCCTATCTTATCTTAACCCTAACATTCTTGTTTTCCAAGGTCAATCCTAAGCTCTGATGCCAATTATAACACCCTCCAAATCCGGGGTATAGATTTGGGGCATTATTAACAACAATTACCAACTATACCTGCACAAGTGGAATATTAATATAATAATTACCCCGAACTATCACTACTCAGGATCTTTTAAGGGTTGAGGTTGGAAACAAGAATCATGCACTACACTTTATTACAAACCCGACTAAATAAAAACCTGTCTCAAGAACTCTCTTTATTACAAAACTTTATTCTATCTACAGTTTCACTACGCAATCTTTTATTCAAACTACACAAAACTTTTATTCAACCCAACATCACTACTTATCCTGCTACACCTGATCTGGCAATTCAAAGCTCTCTTCGGGAATAGGAATGAACACTCTTGGTATAAGAGGGTCCCGCTGCTTGACTCGCTTCTTGACTATGCGGGTCCTGATGGGTTTCATCCTCTATCTTAACTGTAAAACAATAGGAGTGACAATAAAAGAAATGAGCCAAAATTGCTCAACAAGCCTGCAACAATTTATATATATATATTATGAAGAGAGAGAAATAAAGAGAAATAAATAAACCAATAAGCTGCTGGTTTGAACAACCATCTGTATCTGTATATGATAATAATTTGCCAATGATGGCGAGTGCCAAATGAACAAGACTGGAAACAAGAACCAACATATGCACTATAATCTGCTGATCAGTCAGAATATAGTGCGGATCTATACCCAACTGCATAGACCCAACCAACATAAGGAGTACTCAGGCAACTATGGCCTATTAATTAATGGTCTGGGAAAAACCCAGCCTTTATAGTAACCATCCAGTCCAAGGCTGAGCATCCGGAACAATCGGTATGCTATTGATGTATCCCAACACCAGGATATACCAGAATATATGTAACAAGGGTAAAGGAATTGAAATATGAACAGGGAATTCAATAAATTGGGTAAATCAAGAATTGAAATGAAACTGGAACAAGTAATAATAACTGGACAACAGTGTATATGAACAATGATTATCAAAGAGAATTTATATGGTAGAAAGGAAATATAAATCACTATTCTGAATTTAGAATAGGGGAAAAACTTGCCTTGCGCGTACTTAACCTGGTTTAACTTACTGTCTTCTGACCCTAGCTTGCTCTGCCTTGCTAACACTGAACAAATCATAGAAAGATAGGTGTTTAGATAATTTACTACATACGTGTATCTTGAATTGATATCACGCAACCTTATCAGTCTACCCATGCGTTTCTATCTGACTCGCATATATATATACATATATTTACACAACACATTTATACACATAATCACATATAACACGTAACACGTAAAGCACACAATTAATTTCTAGATTTATAATTATTTTTAGAATCAATTATGGACTTATACCTGCATTACTAGTCGTATCTGATTTTATTATAATTTTTCAGGATTTATTCGGCTCAATTATATCCCTACTAGGACCTTCGAACTATCAATTATCACCAACCACTCTTTTTCAGAAGAAATTATAACTTACAACTATTTTTATTGGATTCGTCTCATTTTTCTGAGTCTAGAGATCTTCGTTTCACTTAAATCGGACTAACAGTTGAATTGTTATGAATTAAACACTGATAATTCAATTTATTATTCAATATAGATAATTATTATAACCTTTTAAATTCTAAAATAATTTTTAAATAATTATTTAAGAAAAATCAAAGTCAAAAATAATTTTTTTATAATTTTTGGAGTTAAAATGAAGAAGTTACGATTTATTGAAAATTATGTGATTAATTATTGAAATAATTAATCACTTAATAAATAAATAACTAATAAATAATTAATAGATAATTATTTACTAATTTAAAATAATTAATCCCTAATTATTAAGATTAATCACAATTTATTATAATATTTATAACTTATCGATATTTATTCGATTAGATCGATTATTTACAAATAATCAATCGATTTTATTAACGAATACGCTATTTATCGAATATCTACTATGTGCTCGAATTATAATCTAACTCAACGATTAATTACTCGTATAAATACGAGCTACACACTATTCTCGAATATTACCGAACTAATATATTATTATTGGAATTTAAACGATTCGTTAATCAATTAATTATCGGTATTTAATTATACGATACAAATAATCACTACAATATTATTCGAATAATTATCGCCCGAATAATAATTCTCATTATCGAACCATTATTCGTAATAATAACTAATTATCAAATTATTAATCATATTATTTAATTATTTTTAATCCTTATTTATTAATTAATTACCTAATTATTAGTTAATTACCTAATTATTAATTAATTAGATAACTAATAAATAATTAGATAAATAATTAAATAATTAATTAATTAAATTCGAATTTATAAATCAATAAAATAATTTAGAAATTAATAATACTAATTTTTTTCAGAATATACAACTAATTTTTAATTAATTAATAGAATTTTTAAAACTGATTTTCTGATTTTAGAAAATACAATAAATAATTAATATTTCAGAAACACAACATAGGTTTTCAGATTAGGGTTTTTAGGATCAAACCCGGGTCGTTTCCGGCAAGGACGAACAGGCCGGCCGGCTGCCCAGAACCCGACATCGGCGGCTGTTCCGGCCAAAAATCCGGCAACTCAATTCTCCTCAGCCTTTCACCGTTTCGATCCTTCCTTCCACGATACCCCATCAACGGAACCTCCTATTTCCCGTCGCTGCAACCGTAACCACACCCAACTGCTGCTCCATCTTCTCCGGCCAATCGACGGCCCGCCGGCGACGTTTTCCCGGCCAAACGACGATTTACCACAATCTTACACCAAACTTCAATATCAATATACCAAAACGAAGCTCATAACCTGGAAAATCTAACCCCTATCGTCTAATAACCCAACAATCAATCCACGTACCACAACAATTAGCAGAAAATTCGTAAAAACCTTGTTATTCGAATTACACTATACGAGTATCATTCGATGCTAATTCCAGTTGTAATCGACTATAACAATCTTCAGGAAACTATATCAAGTATCAAATTCAAGCAACAATCACCCGAATCAAAATACCTAAATTCGGGTATAAACCCTAATTTACAAATCGAAAATCATAGCTATAAAACACAAAATTGATGGTATGAATAGCAAGTAGAGATCAAAAGGATCGTTTTGGTTACTCACATGATCAAATCGGATGACAGAATCACCTTCAAATCAAGGATTTAATTCTGCAGTTGTTCTTCACCAACAAACCCTAATTCTTGATTTTCTGAATTTTTAATAATAATTAACTAATTAATTAATAATAAAACAGCTATTTATAGTACTGAAAATAATACCCCTAAATAAAATTAAGGGTCTAATTACACTCCTAATAAAAATATTTGGCCCCAATTTTTATAATTTTTGGGTATTAATATTGAATTTTTAAATATCCAATAAATACAAAATAAATACTAAAAATTCCCAAAAATTGTGAAAAATACAAAAATACAAAGAAAATTGATATATGATAATTTCATAATCCTATAAAAATAAAAATGTGATTTTTGTGGGGTTTTTGGTACCCGAAGGGGTCCGGAAAAAGTCGTTTTTCGCGAAAAAGGTCAATTTGTAAAACGTCTAAGGGTTCAGAATAGCGATACGGTATAGGGCATTTTTGGCAAAATAGGGCCAATGATTTTGTTTGAAATACGGGCTTTTAAAACATAGTTTTGAGCTGTACAGGTTTTGATATAATATATATAACTGACGATAGAACGCTCAATAAATATCCAAAACACGTTTGGATCAAAACAACCAACACATAACACATAGCAGTTAGGGTTCAATGACTTAACACAGTTAATCACATAATAATACACACAATTTATCTTTATTATGATATAATACAAGCGTACTTTCTCGGTCGTTACAACAGGTATTGAGATTGGGCAGCATTTTCCTGATACAGGTACACCGTTTAAACGGTGATATCTTTTGTCAAATATTCTTGTTATGTTTTGAATAAACTCATCTTTATATTTCAGGAAAATGCCACCCAAGAAAGCTACCCAGTCTAAAGAAAATAGAAGTAGTGTTGCTGTGGGTCCAGTTATAAATGAAATTGTGGATTTGTTGCGCCAGCAACAATAACAACATCAACAATTAATCCAACATGTTCAGCAATAGCAACTACTGTTGCATCAACAACAGCAAGGAGTGAACCAAAGTGTTAATTTCAAATCTTTCCAGAGTGTTAAACCTCCTGAGTTTAAAGGTGAACCTAATCCAGTAGCTGCTGGAGCATGGTTAAAAGAGATGGAGAAAGCTTTCAATCTTGTCCAAGTAAGTGAGAATCTTAAGACTGATTATGCAAGTTACTTCTTAAAGGATGAAGCGAATTACTGGTGGGAGTCAACCAGAGCGTTAGAAGAAGAAGGCCCTGTTCCATGGGCTAGGTTTACCGAATTGTTTTTGAAAAAGTATTTTCCTGACTGTGTACATAATCAAATGGAGATTGAGTTTCTAGAATTGAAGTAAGGAGACAGAAGTGTAGCTGAGTATGAGGCTAAGTTTACAGAATTAACTAGATTTGTACCAGACTATATACACTCTAAAGTCCAGAAGACAAGAAGGTTTCAACTGGGGTTGAAGCCTGAGATTCGCAGTGGAGTCGTGGCATTGCAACTCAAGGCATATCCTTCCGTAGTTCAGGTCGCCTTAGTAATTGAGATTGATCAGAAGTTAGCCACTAGAGAAAAAGAAGATAAGAAGCAAAAGATAGATGATGTGAAAGGAGCATCAGGTCAAGAAGGATCTAGCCAGAAGTCTCAAAAAAAGGTTGGTAGGAAAAAGAATAAGGAACTTAGAGGATAAAGTTTTTCTTTTAACAGGCCTAACAACACCTCAGTCAGCTCTAGCCAAGTCAAGTCAGTCAGGTCGCCTATATCAGAGTGTAGGCAATGTGGTAAAAGGCACTACTAGAAAAAGTAGAATAGATATCGCCTCTTAAATATCGGTTGCTGTTGACACCGATGTAAATGGTTTTTTACATCAGTTTCAATCAACCGATGTCTTTTTATAATATAGACATCGGTTTTTTAACGTAACCAATGTTATAAGTATGTTTTAAAAAAATTATCCAGCGCCATTCCCTTATTTCCCCTCTTAGCCAAATAATTCATTCCCTCTTAAAAGTTCCCCCTCATTTTTTCATTGCAAAAATTTCAAAGTCACAGATCTCCCCTCTTTTTAACATAACATTAAAATAAATCCATACACGGTTAAAACAAAAAAACATAAATCTAACAAATCAAAAACTTCTATCTCTCCTCTCTCACCTTAATCGACTGAAGAATAGCTCTCTCTCTCTCTCTCTCCGCTCGAATGTTCTCTCTCTCTCTCTCTGCGCTCTCTTCTCTCTCTCTCTCTCTCTCTCTCTCTCTCTCTCTCTCTCTCTCTCCGTGCTCTCATCTAAGTTGAAAGGGATGTCAGGGCATTGTTCAAGTCAGAGTTTAAAAATCTCAAGTCTGAGTTTAAAGCTAAGTTGGAGGTTAAAGCTAAGTGGGAGGTCAAAGCTTGAACTGGGTAAGCTTTAAACCCAAATTTTAGAATTGTGTTTAAAACCCTAATTTTAATTTTTTTTAATTATTTATGTGTTTGTTCTAATTGTGAATGTTACATTGAGCATGTTACTTTAAATTGGGTAATTTTTCATCTTTTTAATTATTTCATTATTGTCTAAATTGGATAATTTTTCATTTTTTTAAAAGGAGCTAAATGTTTTGGTTACAATTTCATGTTCAGATGGTAACAACAAGATTTTCTGTTGGCAAGCAATATTTTATTCATTTATTTTTGTTGGGAAAAAGTACGGTCTTCGTGGTAATTTAGGGGATCCGGATGCTGATATTGTTGAGTTAAGGAATTATATGGATGCTCAGTATTACTGTGAGATTGGTATTGGTACTATGATTTTTACTGTGATTTTTGACACTAGAAGTTCTAATCTTTGGGCGCCCTCTACAAAGTGTTATTTCTAAGTGAGTTTTTTTTATGTTCTAAAGATAGATAGGTTTATTTTCTTGGTATTTCATTTGCGGAACTTATACTTTGTATGTAAATGCAGGTTGCTTGCCTCTTCCATTCCAAGTATAAGTCTAGCCATTCAAGTACCTACAAAAAGAATGGTAAGGGTTTTATTATGTTTTTATTAAATTCTTAATTGTCTTTAAAATGTTTTGTGTTTCTTATCAAATTAGTAGTAAATTTGGTACAAGAACTAGGTGGTCCGTGGACAAATAGCGGTACAAGTATGCAAATAGTGAATCAGGTCTTAGTTTAATGAATGGATGGTGAAGATGAGCTGGCCAAGATATAGCCTATAACCAATTACCCAGCCGGAAGCAATTTCAGTAGATCAAAACCTGTCTTTGTGTGTGCGTGTGTGTGCACGCTCAAGTATGGTACACTGTTGTAGGTATTGCTATATAAATATTGCCATGAACTCTATATTTCCTTCGTAACTTGTGAAGACATTTTTCATACCTATAAGTGATAAATGTTGAATGTAATTTTATGCAGAGCGCTATTAGGGTCAAAGTTCTTCTGTTTTTAATTAAAGATTCTACTTAATTGTCATAAATGCAGATGATGAAGGAGGTGAGTTCCTTGAAGCAGATTCGTGGTCCTGACCCAAATTATGATGACATTTATTTCTCTAGTGCTGGAAGGTAATGCAAGCCTAACTAAAATGCTAAATTTATTTGATCGATTTACTAGTATCTTCATGGAGTGTGTTGATTGGAGAATTTTTTTCAGTAATATTTCAGAATTTCCAAAATTCTTTCCAACTGTTGATATGGTATTTGAAAATGGACTAAAGTTATCGCTATCCCCGGAAAACTACTTGTTTCGAGTAAGAGTCTGCACCAATTTAATGACATTCATCTCTTTTTTCAGTTGCTTCTATACGATTTCACTAATCTGGTTATTTAAAATGAAGTGAGTGACTTACATGCTTTATGCGTATTCATGTTATGTTAAGCATCTCAAGATGCAGGGTGGATATTGTCTTGGAATATTTTAGAATAAGGATCAAAGCACTCTCTTAGAAGGTATATATGTTATCTAGTGTAAAATATACATTGATTCTTACCCTGCCTTTCTTTGTGTTACATACACATTAATTCTCACGCTACCACTCTTTTTATTTCCGGTTTTGTTTTCAAGGATAAAAGATGAATTGTGTTCCACTATATCTTAAAGTATTATTTGTCCTTTTAACTTTTTGTTTTGTATTTCATCATTTATACATGAATAGTTGTCTGCAATACTTTTGTGACATATGACCGTGAACATGAAAATATTGGTTTCTGGAAAACTAGTTGCCTTCTCACTTATTTAAACGTAACTGTAAAGTTGGCTCACTATTAGCATTGCCTTCTCACTTATGCAGAAATACCAGAATCAAATGTAATGAGTGATACCGCCAGCAGAAATATGAGGCAATATTTGGTGTTACCTTTACTTGATTTCATATAAATTGCAAAGGCAACTGGTAATTTCTCCAACAAGCTTGGAAAAGGCGGTTTTGGTACTGTATACAAGGTGAGTATTCATTGTCCAGGGATGTAATGCTCTGCAGTGTCGCACTAGAAGCATCAAACATAATTACTCCTACTAACTTTACATAAAAAAATAAAAGCAATCTCAAATTCCTTTAATCAGAATAGTGTATATAACAGATATTGGTTTGCAGGTTATTTTGGAAGAAGGGCATGACGTGGTTGTGAAGAGGCTCTCGAAGAACTTGAGACAAGGGGTTGAAAATCAGTTACAACTTAAGCGAGACCATGCACAGCTTGGTCAATTTCCAGGATGCTTCTGGAACAACAAAGCAACTGAGATATTTTCTTTTTGAAGCAAATCTTCTGTATAATTATAAAAAATTATGGATGAATGTTTACTAGTAGTTGATGTTTGGTTTATATGAAACTGTGTAGTAGCTAATACTATGTTTGGATATATTGGTGTTGATGTTTAGTGTTGGTTTTGATAGTACTATATTTAAACAAAGTTATTTCACACCGTTTATTTCAGTTAAAAATGATGTTAATTTAAAACTATAGAATTTCTTATAAAATATAAAACTGGTGTAATACCGATTAAAACCGATGTTAAATACTACAACAAAAAAATCTTAAAACAGAAAACCGATGTTATTAAGCTTTATATACATCGGTTTGTCACCAATAGTTATCGGTTAGAAATAAAGAACCGATATCAAAAGTTATGTTTACATCGGTTTTTTTGAAAACCGTTGTTACTGGTATTAGTAACATCAGTTTAATGGGTAAATTGAAATATTTTGCTTATCTCACATATGTTTAAATTGATAAAAATATTATATTATGATAATATATGAAGATTATATATGCATTAGAAATTTAACATATTTAAAAACCGATGTTATACGTCTTATTTAACATCAGTTTAAAACCGATGTTAAATGGGGGGTCTTTAACATCACCCATGAAGACATCAATTTTTTTTGTTCATAGACATCGGTTTTTAGCCGATGTCTATTCTACTTTTTCTAGTAATGAGGTATGGTAGAGTGTGTAAAGCAAATACTGAATGTTTCAGGTGTGGACGGAAAGGACATTATGCGTCGGAGTATAAAGTGGAAATCCAGGAGTCACATGTTATTATTGTGGCAAGGTGGGGCATGTGGCGAAGAATTGTAGAAGTGCTTCCCGAGATAGCATGGGAGGTAGTGCATCAAAAGGTTTGGCATCCAGTACACCTAAGGCTGAGACTTATAAGATGAGAAAAGGTCAACTGCTCAAGACCCTGACAAGGAACCAGGGCAATGATTGATTACCAGAAGAAGCAAATAGTAATATTTCCGGAAGCTGATATTAGGATGAGTATCCGAGGGCATAAGTAAGAATATAAGGCATAACTAGCGCATGCCGTGGATATCAAGAAGGAAGCACCTAAGTTGAAAGGAATCCAGATAGCAAGTGAAGTCCCGAAGGTTTTACCGGATGACTTACCAGGATTACGTCAAAGCATGAGATATAATTTCTAATTGGTTACTGTAATGAGGCGGGCTGGTGTCAAAAGCCCTGTATCGTATGGCCAGTAGGAATCAAGTAATCAGTTAAGGAAACTTCGGGATTATGGGATGAAAGAATAATGAGACAAGGTGTATTCCGTGTTGTGTACTGATGTGGTTTATAGAAAAGAAGAATCGATGTACGAAGTTACGTGCTGATTATCAGAAGTTGGAAAGTTGACGAATAGGAATAAGTAACCCCTGCATAGAATTGATTATTTATATAAGTCAATGTAAGGAATGTGTTGGTTCTTAAAGGTTAACCCAGAGCAGGCTACCGTCAGTTGAAGATTAAGTCTGAAGTCACACTAAAGACCCTGATTAAAACAAGATGGGGACATTACGAGTTTCAGGTGATGTTATTTGGATTAACAAATGCACTAGTCGCGCTTAAAGGTTTATTGAACAGAGTGTATAAGAAGCACTTGTATAAGTGTAATTGTATTTATTGATAACATCCTCAACTATTTAAAATTAAGAGAATCCATATAGAACACCCAAGGATTTCCCAACGAAGGTTGAAAAGGGAACAACCGTATGTTAAGATTTTAAGGTATAAATTCTGGTTGAGATTACCAAAAGATTATGGTATCCTATTAACGACCACTCAAGCAAGGCCAGTGTAGTAAAATATATGTAATTAAGATCCTTGAAGAGTTAGCAAAAGAATCGGATGGAGTGAGGGTTGAAGTTTGAACAACCGAAGGTGAAAAGAAACCCTTGTACGAAGTTTATTTCCAGTCTAAGTTGATTGAAAAGATAAGGGAATTGTTAGGCCCTGAATTAGTTTACTAGATTATGAATATGGAGTACTGATTTCGAAAAAGGTTAAAATCAACTCATATTATACAAAAGCGAATGCAGATTCGTATCCGAAGGCTATAGAGATAAAGTTGAAGTATTAGTATTGCCAAAGGATTTGCCTTGGAAAGAAATAGTAAGATTTATGTATAAAAGTATGCTAAGCCTTAGGAATATTGGATCGTGTGAGGTGTTGAGAAACGTAAATGAACTCGTCTATGAGCTAGCGTTGTTACTACAGCTGCAGTATATTCCTGGTGCATTTTAAGTCTTTGTGTCAAAGAACTATATTCTCGATTGGAGTCAAGACATTATGTACGAACCAATCTAGATCTTAGATCGTGGAAACAAGACCTTAAGAATAAATCTATTCTTATAATAGATATGTTTTGGAGGAATCCTCGAGTGAAAGAGTCTACTTGGGAGTTAGAGTCAGATATGCTTGACAAATATCCTCACTTGTTTAGTTAAGTCAGATTCTGAGGACAGAATCTTTTTAAGGGGGGAAGGATACAACGACTCGTATAATTTCATATTATTTAAATGTGTAATTATTGAATAATTGAGTAAATAAAAAAACGTGTTACTATTGTCAGCTATGTGTTGTTTTATTATTATCTATTGTGATTTATGGTGTACCGGCTTGTTCGCGTAATTAATAATTGAGTTGTACTGAATTGTTTTCACTTTTAAAAGTGGATTTAATGCAAATTTATTTGCATAAATATTTGGGATGTCTCTAAAATTGTTTTTATGGTTTTATAATTACAATAATTATTTTTGGGATTTTATAAAATTTGGAAATCAATATTTCATCAATTATTTAGCCCTGTATGATTTTCTGATTGCATTTATTTGTAAAATCCGTATTTAATTTCAGGATTCTTCAAAAATTATGAAACTCGTATTTATTTAAGTTTGAATTATTCCGAGAATTTTAAAATTATTTTGGAAAGTTTTAGGATTAATTTCACTCGCACGTTGATTCATTTAATTGTTAAAAGCGGGTATAAATTGCATTTCAGGAATTGTTTTTATTTACTTCGGGATATTTCTAACATATTAAAACTATTTTCGTAATTTCCTGAATTTATTTTAAGTGCATCTCGGTTCGTTAATCGTAAAATGCGGGTTTGACGTGCGATTCAAAAATGCGTTAAAAATTATGAAAATTTTATTTTATTAGTTCTCAAATATTTGAGGAATTTTAAAAATTGTTTTGAGAATTTTCGGGTTAAAACTACCCATAATTTTGTTTGTTAAATGGCTATAATACGGAGTCGGGCTAGCCAGAAAAGAGAAAGGGGACACGTGTTAATATTCTGGTTCTTTTACTATTTACGTGTCCAGCCCTTGTTTTTCAGTTTTATAAAATAAAATTTTTATTCTCTTAATCTCATCTCTCTCTATCTCTTCCTCAATCTCTGCTCTCGATCTCTCCTCTCCTTCTGTGCCGTTATTTCCCGTTGCCTTGTTCCTCCAATTACTTCGATTCGCCGCTCTGTTTGCCGGCGTTCAGTTCGCCGCCGTGAATCTTCCGATTTGCTTCCTCCGTTTTCTGATCATTGGCAGCAGTTCATTCTTTCTTGATTGGTATATACATATATACATACGTATATGTGTGTGTGTCAGTTAGGTGATATTATGATTGCTGTGTTTTTTTTCCGACTTGCTTTCCGGCCGCCGCCGTGCTCTGGCCGGCGAGGTGGCCAACGCGTGAATAGTGCGCGTGTCCTGTGCTGTGTTTGTTTGAATGTTTATTTTAATTTACTGATGCTTGTTTTGATTTACTGATTGAATCTTTATTTTTGCAGAAATATATATTTGATTAAAATTTGTGAAATAAAAATATATTCGTGCAAGAATTTATTTATCGGCAAAATTTGCGTTGGAAACCCAAATTTAATCGGGTACCCGCGAATTTTGCCGCCATCGACGATGAGCCTCGGTGAGTGTAATAACCCCAATTTTTGAGAAATTTTGAAACCCTTATGAATAGTGTTTTTGCTGAACGAGAAAACTTTTCATGCCACACTATGTAGGGGTTCTGATATGGATATTCTGAGATTTTATTAGTACTTTATATGGGATATAAGTGTATGTAAAGATCGGCAGAATCCAATTCCGAACACTTTGATTTTTCCCGGAAATCCACTAGATACGGAGAGAATTGAGTATAAGGTAACAGGATAAAAAGGATTTAAATTAAAGGATTATAAGAGAGGATCATAAAAGGAATACAATGTATTGAGAAAGGTTAAGGGAACCTAAGTAATAAGATCCCGGGTATGATCCTTCAAACGATAAATGAAAACGAAAGTTAAGCGAACCGTATAACAGATCAGCGGTCATTAGGCAAACAATTAGGAAGTTAAGCAAAGGGATTAGAGGAAGTGATGTCACCCAACCAATGAGAAGAGGACAAGGAAGGGAGGATGACATAGCAATGTGATGTAAGCATGACATAGGGAAGGAGGAGATGTGGTGGAATATTAACCACACAAAACCAAGGGCAACTAGGTAATTCACTAAAGCAAACAACAAAAATCAACCAACCAAGCAAATCATTTCATTTTCATCAAACAAAACACAAAATTCTCTCTTCTTCTTCCTCATGCTCTCGGGTGGTTTCTTAAGAAATGGGAAGTCCAAGCTCCTCCACTTGTTATTTTCCAAGGTAATTATCCTAGCTCCTCCTAGTTAAGTTACATACTTCCTATAAGTTTAAGCTTCTAATTCCAAGCCAATCTTTTTCTATAAATCATCAAAGAAGATGGTGAATAGTGTTTTCAAGAACTAAAATTTGTGTTCTTGAAGTTTTGTTTAGATTAAGCTTGGTTAAGGGCTTTAAAGGTGATTCCAAGCCATCCTCTTGATTCTCCACTCTCCAAGGAAGGTATAAACTACAAACCCTAGCTTTAGTTTTGAGTATTTAGGAATGGTTATGAGTAGTATAGTATATGTGAAGCATGAAACTTGTTTGTTTAAGAGTTTGGGTTGGAATGATGGTGATTGATTTGTTGAAATCTTAAGATTTGGTTAAAGAATGTAGTATAGTTTAAATTCAAGTTTTAGGAGTAAGTAAATGGATTATAATGAGTTGGTTTGGGGCTGTTGTAATGTATTTTGAATGGAGTTTGGATTGGGTTATGAATTGGGGTTGGATTGTGGTTGTTTTGAGTTGGTTTAAATTTGGGAAATCGCGTAACATAGCCGTCGTAATGTCCGATTTACCGTAGACTGTTTTTGTTCTTAACATCAGAACCCTTGAACTCACTGCTAGGTTTTTACCATTGTCATGTTTAGATAGTTCATGTTACGAGCTTCGTTTTGATATGTGGTTCGTTTGATTCCGATGAACGGTTTAGGAGAAACGACCGTTTCAAGTAACGGCGTTTCGCGAACGAAACTTTTTCCCCTCGCCTTACTTTGAAATGTAGGTTAAAGACCGAAAAGGGTTAATTAATGCATAAAACATTTATGGTAAGTGTTTTAGGCAGTTGGTAAGTCACTCGCGAAGGAATCGCTTTAAAACTCGTAAAGGTTAAATTATTAAAAATGGTGGAGCCGAGGGTACCCGAGTGACTTAAGTGAATCAGTGAGCGCAAAACAAGCGTTAGAGTCTAAGTTAGTTAAAGTATAGATTTACAAGTGACTTTGGTTTAATTCCAACTTACTTGTTGCTTATAGGTTACCAGACTCGTCCCGAGCCATTCGTAACCCCCAGTCGCTCAGGCAAGTATTCTATCCGTTATACTGTTGTTGTGATGAATACACTTGTATATGCATTATCTTGCGATAGATGCATGTTGGTTATTTAGCAAATTCTTGCGATATATTGTAGCATGTGATATGGTATATATGCATGCCTGTTTCATATTCTTGAAATATATATCTGTTGGTTCAGTTGATAATACCTATGCTAGAGGATAGCGGTAACTTGCATATACCCTTAGTATAGGGACCCAAAAGGTGAAAATATTTTCTAAAATCGGGAGTCGAGGATCCCGAGTAATCTTGTATATATGGATATGGATATATATATATATATTTATATATATATATGGTTATATTTTTCCAAACTATTAATCGAATAAGGTTTATTCGATAACTTTAACTTTATTTATTTATTTGAATATTATTTCGAATATTATTCGAGGGCTTATGACTCTTTTATATTATTATTGAATATTATTTGAATATTCATTCGAGGACTTATGACTCAGTTTATATTATTTAATGAATATTATTTGAATATTCATTTGAGGATCTATGACTCCGATTATTTGCTGGGATATATTCTTTATTTTATTAAAGAATAAGGTGTAAATAATCAAACTTATTTTCGATTATTCAAATAAAGATAATACTTTCATATAAGTATATCTTTGGTTATTTAATACTCGTTTCAAGTATAAATTTTAATACTTCTACTTCAATTATTTTTTTATAAAGATTATTCTTTATGGGAATATTATTTAATTAATAATATTCAGATATTTTCTAATATTCTGGGGACTGATTTACTTCATTAAATCAGCTTTACTCCAAACACTCTTTAAAGTGTTTTCGAGTCTTCAAAATGATTTTTAAAGTCAGAGCGGATCCCAAAACTCATTTTTATATTTAAGATCTTCCTTTTTAAGGGGATTTAAATACTCGCTCAAAACCTGGGGAATCCGGCTCTTTGGTGTATTTTATATTCGCAACGAGGTTGCAGTTTTGGTAAATGAATTGATTACTTGCCCAACGTTCGGGAAGTAAGCCCATCTAATTGAGTCGGCATAAGCGACAGGCCGGGGTACGGTCTATTATTGTGTAAGTGGCTGGGTGGCAGTCCATCAACGCGTGAGGGGCCGGGGTACGGTCTAGCGCGAGGTCCTAATGCGGCCAGGGTGATGACCGGTGAGGAATTCATCCATCTACAGTAGAAAAGGTTACTTATTGGTATCTTTGCCTGATCAGCGAGATATCGGGTTTATGCCAAAATTCTTTTCCTTTCCAAAATTCATTGGATGTTTCAAACTCTGTTCATACTTTGCATAACAGAGGTTCCAGGAAATGTTTAAAGGGATATATATATGTGGATATATATATATATCGGGGCTAAATAAAGTATCTCATAACTTTTTCATTCAATAATATTTCAAAGATTGAATCTATTCAAGTCTTATCTTGTGGTCTCATCAGTGGGATGAACTTTTGAAATTGATTATAACTTGAACGGTGGTAGTTCAAGTAGTATTTGGGAATGATATAAGTGTAGTGAAGTATTTGGTAACTTCATCTTTTAAACTTATATCTAATTAATAATTGTCTTATGAATGACAAAGATTTTCAGAAAAACGTTGAGACAAGGTTAGATATATGAGATCACCTTGCAACGATATTTTTATACAGTTATACAATGGGACTTTGTGTATATTATGCATGGAAGAGGACTTCCATTACTTTGAAAAGTATATATGTATATATACTGAATATTTTGCGACTTCATCGCATTAAGATATCAAACTTGGTTCATTTCTTTTGACCAAGATTTTCATGAGTATTATGAGTAGACTCATATACTATTAATCATTATACATATTATTTTGGTGGGCTTGCCGCTCACCCTTGCTTTCTTCTTTCATCACACAACATCAGATAGATAAGATGAACAGGACCAAGCTCCCAATTCGCGATCGGATAGGAAGCGTTTCGCAGCTTCCTATAGGCATTGAAGTCACTGTAGCTGAGGTAGGGAACTACCAATAGACTAGGCTTCAACTTTTGATGTACCAGATTTATGTATATTTATGAATTGTAATAATGGCAATGAAATGTAAATTTATTCAGAACCTTTTTAAGGTGTATTGACATATAATTGTGGAATAAAACGACTTGTGATTATTTTTGGATGTTCATCTCTGAGACTATAACGTGTGGTGTGTGTGTTTATTATGGGGTCACAGTACAGAGTAGTTGAGAAATTATTAAGATTGGGTGTTAATAAGGGAAATGGAACTCGTGACAACCTGGATCCCCGACCCCGGATCTGGGGGTGTTACAGAAATGGTATCAGAGCTAAGCGTTATAAACCTCAGAGATGATGGGACGTTAAGATAATAAGTTCACTAAGATAATAAGAACTCTTGCCAAGTTCATAGTCGGACTACCTAACGTAGTACTGACAGTTAAAACCCTTATGGGAACCCTTATAAATATCGTGATAGGAGCGTAGTTCGTTATCGTATATGATAGCGGGACTCCGAACCCTGAGGTTGAGGAGCAACATCGCGATGATGTTTTATTACTCATTGGAGATCAAATTATGGATCCAATAGAGCGTCCTAACGCAGGACCGGATGATGTTGATATTGAGGAGGTAGCGGTTGAGGAGGTTGTCCTAGAAGGGATAGTTGTTGAGGAGGATCCCAAGGAGGATCCTGGCAAGATTGGATAAAGGACCACTGATGAATTGATGACCATGGTTAGGGCAACTCCCAGAGGTAGGATTGGCCGGTCACTACCGGAGGTTCGTTCAAGTTGTAAAGATAGTAGCCCCTTTAATGCGGCTTACTAGTAAGACTGAGAAGTTCGAATGGACAGAGAAATGCGAGAATAACTTTTAAGAACCGAAACAAAGGTTGGTGACGTTCCCTATGTTGGCGTTGCCGGATGGAAAATGAGATTTTGTGATGTGTAGTGACGCTTCGCATAAGGAATTAGGGTGCTTCATATACAGCACAGCAAAGTAATCGCGTACGCGTCAAGACAATTAAGGGAATATATAATTCGATATCCCCGCCCATGAGCTTAGGCTCGTGGCAATAGTTTTACCCTAAAGATTGGAGGCACTACTTGTATGGAGAGAAGTGCGAGAATTACCTAAGCCATAAGTGCTCTAGTACATTTTCACGTAGAAAGAGCTCAACATATGCCAGAGGAGGCAGTTAGAGCTAATCAAGAATAATGATTGGGAGATTCTTTATCATTCGGGGAAAGCCATTATGGTGGCTGATGCCCTTAGTAAAAAGGAGAGACTCAAGATGATAATGTCTTTGGGAGAGTTTATAAGAGGTTTTGGAAATAGTAGTGAAGGTAACCGGAGCCGGTACCGAAAAGCTGTTTGAGATTGCAATACAGCCCGAATTATTGGAAAAGATCATATTGTGCCAGAAAAAGTTATGAATGAAGGCAGAGAGCCAACAATTAGATAAAAGATTAATATCGAGAAAGATGATAAGGGAATAATGAGGTATTCCTATAGAATTTGGGTTCCGAAAGTTTAAGAGTGTAAGGATGAGAACTTAGATGAGAGCCATAGTTTGAGGAATAAGATTTAGAGCAAACCCTGAACGCGATAGTCAGGGAGGTCGCCATCAAGATAGAAGGAACCCATAACATAATGAAGTGGAAAATGAGGATTTTAACGTATAAGATAACCCCAAGTATGGGGAGTAGGAAGAAATATTTAGACTGAGAAAACAAAAGTCGAGCGAGATAAGGAGACCCGAGACGGTACTCCTATACGGAAATTCATGGACCTGTCTAAAAAGAACTTAGACCACCTTGAGGAAACAATGCGGTAGGAAATTCTTTCATGACCTTTAAGTCGCTAAGCTCTCAGAGTTCCAAGGAACAGGTTGACCCAGTCGAGGCAAGAGCCTGGCTAAAGGAAATAGAGGAATCATTTGAGATTCTAAATGATTGACGAATCACAAAAGACTATTTTTATCACTCACCCTCCTAAGAGAGAGACCACCTGCTGGTGAAAGACCAAGAAAGGCACGGAGCCAGAGGTTATAATAAACTGATTTAAGTTCAGTCAATTGTTTTAGGAAAGTACTTCCCAAGGTTATGGAGATAGTGTAAAAGCTTCAGAGACGGAACAAAGGCAGACGAGTATGATGAATTATGAATCTAAGTTGTAAAAGTTATCAAGATTCGTTCTGAGGACACGAATCCAGAATGACGGGATGTATGAAATCAATGTTTATGTTGTGTTGGTCCATGAAATAATGATAAGAGAAAGGAAAATAAAAAGAAACTGAAGTGGAAAGGAATATAAAGGCAATAGAGTTTGAGGAATGATAAGGGAGTTGGGTATGAGGAAGCCCTAAAGACTCGTAACAATAGACATAGAAAAGTATGTAATCGTCAGGATGAGGGTGATATACCATGAGTTAAATTGATGGTTGAAGGTATACGAGATACATATATATTATCCCCTGTAAGTTGGGAGGATTCGAAGAAACCTTGAGATAGTTCGAAGGATAAATAATGAGACGCGGATAGACTGAGGAGACAAGAAAGTAAGAAATTAAGAAAATTGGATGAAGGAAGTGACCTTCAAGAATGTGAAGTGTAAGACCGGTGGCTTGATACCCAGGAAGGGAGACGCCAGGTATGAAAGATATCCCAACATTGAGATGACTGTTGAGATAAACAAGAAAAGTAAATAAGGATTTATTAAGAAGAAGTTCACGTTGAACACGACCAATATCTTCCAGATCATCCATGTGATCATTACCAAATCAGGAAAGAAAAGCGGATAACCATTTTTATCTTTTGGAGGCCATGTGGATTGACCTTAACTTGAATAAGGATGCTATTGTGAAATTCGGTATAGACTATCGAGGTGGAAATGATTGAATAAGATACCCTTATCAGGGATATATGACTTTATTTATCCATGAAAGGATGCTTGTACCTTTTTAAAGGTGGAATTAAGGATAGAACATTGGTAACTTAAAATGAATCCTAGGGGACTGCATAAAGGTTG
Source organism: Apium graveolens (assembly GCF_009905375.1). NCBI lineage: Eukaryota > Viridiplantae > Streptophyta > Magnoliopsida > Apiales > Apiaceae > Apium > Apium graveolens. The sequence goes on from NC_133649.1 coordinate 48,816,058, forward strand.
GCATGTCACCCTTAATAGGGACGGTATGAGTTTTGACAGTATGATTTGGAAAGGGTTAAGGTAACAATAACCTTTAAGAATTAGTGGAGAAATTTTCAGAAGTATATAGACAATGGTTCTAGTAATAGTAAATGGTATTTTGATATGCCCTGTATTTAGGGAACACAGGAGGAACGATTGAAGGATAACCTTAGAGGTTTCCAAGGAGAAAGGTAATATTCAAAATTCTCAGGAATAAAAATGTTGATAAAAGAAATATGACGTAATTATAATGATGCCAAGTGGGGCACGTGTTAAACCACGAGAAAGGATGGATCGAACCAGTAATGGTCGAAATTGTTCAGGGCAATTAGGACTTAAGATAAAAGATGTTCTAAGTATGATTGAGAGTCAGTCGTGACAGTGATTAACCTCTAAAGACTGAGGCAATAACTTATGGAAAAATGGTGATATTTTTTTTTACTCATCAGATTTTAAGGGAAACATCTTCACTCAAGCAGTGATCGGAAATAAGGTAGAAAATTTATTTGGAGGTGGTTAAAATGACATTGACTGTAAGGAAATTTTACTATCAGGAAAGGCCAAAGAGGTGGCCGACACTTTAAAGGTAAGTGGATAATTATAGGCGCGTGTGCCAAAGGAAAACAGTGATGATGGTTAAAAATGTGAAGGTTGAATTATGGTTTGGAATATTGACATTCCTTCTGATGACTGTGCAATACCCAACCGTAATAGTAGTTGGTAAAGGTATAATTCGTGTAATCGCCATGAACGGGCTATCTATCTTAGAAGATACTATCTTGAGAATAAGCCAGGACCATGTTTCAAAAAGGACTAGACGAACCTTTGAGTAAGTCTTCTATTTAAGGCATATGATTTAGAATGGTATTAACCTGCTATCGTTGCTTTGAGCGAAACTCTTCTGCAATTTTATCTGCTTCATGTCATGTATGTATGTCAGAATCAGGAGTGTACTCCATGAATCAAGAATGGTGATTATGTTAACTCCTTAGAAGAATTAGATACGACATATATGGACTCCGTATGGTTAGATATTAAGATTTCATGGAAAGTGAATGATGACAGTAGGTCAGTGGTGGACCATAGTAAGGCAGCAATGATTCTGCGAGTAATGAGCTGATTACAACCATGAGAGTTGTATTGGAATGGGTGTTGAGATTGAGCACCACTAATCGGGTCGTGGTAGTGTATAAGTTATCATTGATAGACTAATTAAGTAGAGTATCTACCTAGTGAATTATTATTCTTTCTTATCAATAGAGAGTCGTATTATTATACGAGGAAGGTTGTGGTGCAAGCATAGAATTCAAGTAACGATGATGTCTAGAATGAGATCCCAGATTCGATTTTCGATGTCGAGGGAGTTTCAAAGGTAATTGTGTATAAGCTCGAGGAAGAGCATGGGTCCATAGAATGATGGACGGGATAGCGAAAATATTTAGGCACGTGAAATGCGATGCTATAATACTTGATGTTGATATAAATACATATATGTTTTGTTCTTCTATGACAAACCTCTATAGTTCAGAGGTAGATTCCAAGCCAGATATTTTATGGCAATAAATTTTTTTATGAATATACAATTCTCTTCAGTTCGTTCTTTTCTCTTCTTTTCATTTCATGTAAGCTGAGAAGAACAACCCTTCCAGAAGGGGAGGTATTGCCGAATGACTATCTATCTGTGTGATAGAAGCCGAGTAGGATACCAGCTATTGTTTAATTGCTTGTCAAGTACTAAAGGCTGGCCACCTTCTGTACTAACTATGCAATGTAACAAGTGTTCATGATCATAGTGATCTCTCAATAAATTCTTTTACTTCTATATGAAGGAAAGCTTTCGAAGATAGAAGCAGCTGAAAAAGGAGTAGTAAAGTTGTGGTGGTATGTGGAATGGAAACACGTTCGTGATACTAAGGTTGACGTGGTTATTAAAAGGTTATAGAACGCTAACGAGCAAAAGTATAACCAGTATAATATTAGGAACGGAAGGTGATAGCGATTACGAACTGGAAAAGAATGGGTATTGAGAAGCAAGAGCTCTAATGATTGGAAGCTATGATGAGAGTCTGTGTAATAGACTTGAAAGAATTTGGAATGATCACTTAATTCGGATTGAGTTATCTTACGACAATAGATCATATGTCATTATCGAGATGTCGCCTTATGAGATCCTTGAAGGAAGACAATGTCGATCTCCCTTATGTTAGGATGAAGTTGTAGAGCGCAAGATGCTCGGACCCGCAGTAGTCCAAAGGACCAAGGATATGATAGATCTAATCAGAGGACGGCTGGTAGTAGCCCAAGATGGTCATGGTAAGTATGTTGATTTGACACGAAAGGATAAAGAGTATGAAATAGGGGACCTAGTAATGTTATAGGTATCCCTTGGAAAGGATTGATGAGGTTCGGAAAGAAAGGAAAGCTAAGTCTACAATTTGTTGGACCCTTGGATATATTAAGACGTTTAGGAAGTTAGCATATGAGCTAGCCCTACCCCCGAACCTGTAGCAAGTTCATAACGTGTTTCACGTATCAATGTTAAGGAAGTGTAATTCAGATGCCAGATAAATAGAGGCATATGAGCGCATAGATATGCAACCCGACGTAACCTATATGGAGCAACCAGGAAGGGTTATAGAGTGAAAAGGAACGAGTGCTTAGGAGAAGGGTTATCAAACTAGTAAGAGTTTGATGGTAGAACCACAATGTGGGAAAATTTACTTGAGAGTTAGAAAATGTAATGCTAAGAAAGTATCCCCATTTGTTTTCTATCTGATTCCGGGACGGAATCCTTTTAAGGAGGGGAGACTGTAATAACCCCAATTTTTGAGAAATTTTGAAACCCTTATGAATAGTGTTTTTGCTGAACGAGAAAACTTTTCATGCCACACTATGTAGGGGTTCTGATATGGATATTCTGAGATTTTATTAGTACTTTATATGGGATATAAGTGTATGTAAAGATCGTCAGAATCCAATTCCGAACACTTTGATTTTTCCCGGAAATCCACTAGATACGGAGAGAATTGAGTATAAGGTAACAGGATAAAAAGGATTTAAATTAAAGGATTATAAGAGAGGATCATAAAAGGAATACAATGTATTGAGAAAGGTTAAGGGAACCTAAGTAATAAGAACCCGGGTATGATCCTTCAAACGATAAATGAAAACGAAAGTTAAGCGAACCGTATAACAGATCAGCGGTCATTAGGCAAACAATTAGGAAGTTAAGCAAAGGGATTAGAGGAAGTGATGTCACCCAACCAATGAGAAGAGGACAAGGAAGGGAGGATGACATAGCAATATGATGTAAGCATGACATAGGGAAGGAGGAGATGTGGTGGAATATTAACCACACAAAACCAAGGGCAACTAGGTAATTCACTAAAGCAAACAACAAAAATCAACCAACCAAGCAAATCATTTCATTTTCATCAAACAAAACACAAAATTCTCTCTTCTTCTTCCTCATGCTCTCGGGTGGTTTCTTAAGAAATGGGAAGTCCAAGCTCCTCCACTTGTTATTTTCCAAGGTAATTATCCTAGCTCCTCTTAGTTAAGTTACATACTTCCTATAAGTTTAAGCTTCTAATTCCAAGCCAATCTTTTTCTATAAATCATCAAAGAAGATGGTGAATAGTGTTTTCAAGAACTAAAATTTGTGTTCTTGAAGTTTTGTTTAGATTAAGCTTGGTTAAGGGCTTTAAAGGTGATTCCAAGCCATCCTCTTGATTCTCCACTCTCCAAGGAAGGTATAAACTACAAACCCTAGCTTTAGTTTTGAGTATTTAGGAATGGTTATGAGTAGTATAGTATATGTGAAGCATGAAACTTGTTTGTTTAAGAGTTTGGGTTGGAATGATGGTGATTGATTTGTTGAAATCTTAAGATTTGGTTAAAGAATGTAGTATAGTTTAAATTCAAGTTTTAGGAGTAAGTAAATGGATTATAATGAGTTGGTTTGGGGCTGTTGTAATGTATTTTGGATGGAGTTTGGATTGGGTTATGAATTGGGGTTGGATTGTGGTTGTTTTGAGTTGGTTTAAATTTGGGAAATCGCGTAACATAGCCGTCGTAATGTCCGATTTACCGTAGACTGTTTTTGTTCTTAACATCAGAACCCTTGAACTCACTGCTAGGTTTTGACCATTGTCATGTTTAGATAGTTCATGTTACGAGCTTCATTTTGATATGTGGTTCGTTTGATTCCGATGAACGGTTTAGGAGAAACGACCGTTTCAAGTAACGGCGTTTCGCGAACGAAACTTTTTCCCCTCGCCTTACTTTGAAATGTAGGTTAAAGACCGAAAAGGGTTAATTAATGCATGAAACATTTATGGTAAGTGTTTTAGGCAGTTGGTAAGTCACTCGCGAAGGAATCGCTTTAAAACTCGTAAAGGTTAAATTATTAAAAATGGTGGAGCCGAGGGTACCCGAGTGACTTAAGCGAATCAGTGAGCGCAAAACAAGCGTTAGAGTCTAAGTTAGTTAAAGTATAGATTTACAAGTGACTTTGGTTTAATTCCAACTTACTTGTTGCTTATAGGTTACCAGACTCGTCCCGAGCCATTCGTAACCCCCAGTCGCTCAGGCAAGTATTCTATCCGTTATACTGTTGTTGTGATGAATACACTTGTATATGCATTATCTTGCGATAGATGCATGTTGGTTATTTAGCAAATTCTTGCGATATATTGTAGCATGTGATATGGTATATATGCATGTCTGTTTCATATTCTTGAAATATATATCTGTTGGTTCAGTTGATAATACCTATGCTAGAGGATAGCGGTAACTTGCATATACCCTTAGTATAGGGACCCAAAAGGTGAAAATATTTTCTAAAATCGGGAGTCGAGGATCCCGAGTAATCTTGTATATATGGATATGGATATATATATATATATATTTATATATATATATATGGTTATATTTTTCCAAACTATTAATCGAATAAGGTTTATTCGATAACTTTAACTTTATTTATTTATTTGAATATTATTTCGAATATTATTCGAGGGCTTATGACTCTTTTATATTATTATTGAATATTATTTGAATATTCATTCGAGGACTTATGACTCAGTTTATATTATTTAATGAATATTATTTGAATATTCATTTGAGGATCTATGACTCCGATTATTTGCTGGGATATATTCTTTATTTTATTAAAGAATAAGGTGTAAATAATCAAACTTATTTTCGATTATTCAAATAAAGATAATACTTTCATATAAGTATATCTTTGGTTATTTAATACTCGTTTCAAGTATAAATTTTAATACTTCTACTTCAATTATTTTTTTATAAAGATTATTCTTTATGGGAATATTATTTAATTAATAATATTCAGATATTTTCTAATATTCTGGGGACTGATTTACTTCATTAAATCAGCTTTACTCCAAACACTCTTTAAAGTGTTTTCGAGTCTTCAAAATGATTTTTAAAGTCAGAGCGGATCCCAAAACTCATTTTTATATTTAAGATCTTCCTTTTTAAGGGGATTTAAATACTCGCTCAAAACCTGGGGAATCCGGCTCTGTGGTGTATTTTATATTCGCAACGAGGTTGCAGTTTTGGTAAATGAATTGATTACTTGCCCAACGTTCGGGAAGTAAGCCCATCTAATTGAGTCGGCATAAGCGACAGGCCGGGGTACGGTCTATTATTGTGTAAGTGGCTGGGTGGCAGTCCATCAACGCGTGAGGGGCCGGGGTACGGTCTAGCGCGAGGTCCTAATGCGGCCAGGGTGATGACCGGTGAGGAATTCATCCATCTACAGTAGAAAAGGTTACTTATTGGTATCTTTGCCTGATCAGCGAGATATCGGGTTTATGCCAAAATTCTTTTCCTTTCCAAAATTCATTGGATGTTTCAAACTCTGTTCATACTTTGCATAACAGAGGTTCCAGGAAATGTTTAAAGGGATATATATATGTGGATATATATATATATCGGGGCTAAATAAAGTATCTCATAACTTTTTCATTCAATAATATTTCAAAGATTGAATCTATTCAAGTCTTATCTTGTGGTCTCATCAGTGGGATGAACTTTTGAAATTGATTATAACTTGAACGGTGGTAGTTCAAGTAGTATTTGGGAATGATATAAGTGTAGTGAAGTATTTGGTAACTTCATCTTTTAAACTTATATCTAATTAATAATTGTCTTATGAATGACAAAGATTTTCAGAAAAACGTTGAGACAAGGTTAGATATATGAGATCACCTTGCAACGATATTTTTATACAGTTATACAATGGGACTTTGTGTATATTATGCATGGAAGAGGACTTCCATTACTTTGAAAAGTATATATGTATATATACTGAATATTTTGCGACTTCATCGCATTAAGATATCAAACTTGGTTCATTTCTTTTGACCAAGATTTTCATGAGTATTATGAGTAGACTCATATACTATTAATCATTATACATATTATTTTGGTGGGCTTGCCGCTCACCCTTGCTTTCTTCTTTCATCACACAACATCAGATAGATAAGATGAACAGGACCAAGCTCCCAATTCGCGATCGGATAGGAAGCGTTTCGCAGCTTCCTATAGGCATTGAAGTCACTGTAGCTGAGGTAGGGAACTACCAATAGACTAGGCTTCAACTTTTGATGTACCAGATTTATGTATATTTATGAATTGTAATAATGGCAATGAAATGTAAATTTATTCAGAACCTTTTTAAGGTGTATTGACATATAATTGTGGAATAAAACGACTTGTGATTATTTTTGGATGTTCATCTCTGAGACTATAACGTGTGGTGTGTGTGTTTATTGTGGGGTCACAGTACAGAGTAGTTGAGAAATTATTAAGATTGGGTGTTAATAAGGGAAATGGAACTCGTGACAACCCGGATCCCCGACCCCGGATCTGGGGGTGTTACAGTGAGCCGACGGTGGACGGTGATGATTTTGATCTGAGTCTTACCTTTATAAAAATAATAATAGTAATAATAATTAATAAATAAACAAATATAGTTCGTAAAGTTATTTCCAGAACAAAAATATTTACTTAAAATGTAAGGTTGTATCGAGGATCTATATGCATAATTGAATTGATTATTTGGTTGTTGGATTGGGTTGTTGTAATATTGGACGTCGATTATGTTTCGACGGGTAGTCCGATAAACAAAGGAGACGCTGCTCGATTTTCGGGAAATTAATTCCAAAAGAATTTGGGAACGTATCCTGTAAATTATCGGGAATATCAGTCGAGATATACTTATTTAATTATAAACATTTCACGAGATCTGCTTGCATGTCACGATCAACTATTTTGTATAATAACTGACAACCTGGTTTTCCCGTAGTGACGAGTATAGGTATTTTCCGAAAAATGAGTATTAAACCAAATTGTGAATACGTGAACCCTAATTGTTGCATGTGTTATTATAATATATATATAATATAATTACGAGTCGGGATTTGATATCGCATGGGTAAGTTTGTTAGCGAGGATATGTCAAGCATACCTAGACATCTAACATAGAGTATTTTGACTCCTATAGGTTTTAGTCGGAAGACCTGAAAGTTGACGTCGAACTAAACATAACCTAGCGATCAGTTGACAAGCGCAACAAGGTTCCAAGCGAAGGACCCGAGCATTGAAGTCGGATCCAGGATAGTCTATTAATTAGGTGATAAAGCCCGAACGTTCGAGTCGATCCAAGATCAGTCAGTGATAGTTGTAAAGCTCTGCAAGGCAAGTACCCCTGACCATACTCTTATGCTTCAGTATATATGAATAGCGATTGTTTTATTTTCGTAATGGAATAGAACATTTTAAGTTACATATCCCCTGTAATTGGAAATATTGTTTAAAATTATCTTTTGGGGAAAAGTAACTTCTGAAAGCACCTATCTCTAAATGTGATTAAAATGAAAAGAAGTTTTGAATAGTGTGATGTGACATAATGGTTTTAAAAAGAGATAGGTGACAGTGATTTTGGAAACTAGATAAAGAGGATGTTTTGATCCACCTATGTCGTGGAATGTTTTGATCCACCTATGTCATGGAATTTTGGGAAGAGATAAAAAGGGAATTCAGTTGATCTATTGGAATTGAGTAGGCGTAAATGGCTAATTCGGTTGAGCGCTCTGTTTAACCGATTAGTCCAGCGTGGGGTAAAGACCTAGCTAGTCTTTTCCCAAGTTTCGGAACACATTCTTTATTCTGGATGTCCGTTAGTCGCTGTCCGGTGAGGATAGACTGATCAGCTACCTTCACCCGTTGAACATCCAATAGATTTGATTGATTCAGTTTTGAAATTGTTTAATAAATCAACTTGTTAAGACAAATGATTTGAAAATGAAATAGCATGCTAAGATTTAACTCTGGCATTTATACAAAACACATGACTGATATTGTCATTTTTCAGAGCATGCTAGTTTTGAATATCCAGTTTATGAATATTTACCATGTTTTGTAAATGAGCTATAATCTCTGTTCCTATAACTGTTTTATCATAAATCGCTTTACTTGTTATTCATATAGTGGTACTGCTAAGCAATTAATTGCTCACCCTTGCAGAATGTTTTGTATATATGTATTGCAGATGCCTAGGAGACTCTTTCGTCATAGTCAGGACAGGGTTCCAGTTCATTCTGTTCCAGACTCCTCTGAGGTAGTTGTGTGGGACCAAGGGAGGTCTGTTGAGTTGCTGTCTTAAGTTAGTTGCATTATGATTGATTGTAATAAGTTGGTCTTGTTGTAGTTGACCTAAGTCATACTTAAACCTGGAAAAGATCTTGGTAAAGGGGTCGTAATTATATTCTATCATTGAATTGATTATATTATGTTTGTTATTGTTGTTGTTAATGACGTCAACTCCTGACCCCGGGGTTGAGGCCGTCACAGCACGCGCCAGCCAAATTCTGAAGAATCCTGATTTGATTATAATTTGGTTATTACGAGAGTCCAGGTCAACCAGGGCTATATATAAAGAAATGAAGACGTTTTTAAGAACAAGGAAGCCAGGGAGAACATAGAGAATACCAAAAGCACACAAGACGGCTAAGGAGAAGAAGATTTAGTTTTCATTTTTGTATTCTTCGATTTAGGCGATACTTTTGGATGCTTTTTTTTTTATTTGTTCTAAACCCTAGTACTTTTATGTTATCTCGTAGTATTCTAAACTTATTTATTATCATGTTTTCATTGGAACCCATGGTGACGATGTGTTCGATCATGAACTAATCATTGTCATGGGGTTCTAGCGGATTTATTTATGGATTTCAATAGTTGATTGTTCTAAATCGTTAGTGTGTGGTGATTTATGATTTCCTAGTATGGTTGTACTTATTCTTCTTAAATGCGTAGCTAACATCTAAGTCATTTGTTAATCTTTATTGAAGCGAAAATGGATATAGAGGTTTAGAACTTGCCATGCTAGCATAGGTTTATGTATGTTGTCATGCATGATTCGTAGTGTAATTTTAACCATCTTATATTGCCCTATGTAATCTCAATAGACAACTTGCTCATTAAACTATTATGTTTTCAAATCTTATAGACATATAGGTTCTAAGCATAATTGGTGTCTGCTCAACTTCTATCTTATTTGTGGATGTTTAGTAGTAGGGTATACGTGTAATGAAAGATAGTGTATACTAATTTCGTGTTATCTGATTATTTGTCATCACCATCAATGCTAAGATTAAAGGCATAAACTCTAAATAAAGTATTTAATGAAGTTAGAATCCCATGTTTTATCTTATATAAGTAAATCAGTTTTATTCTCTTAGTTAATGCATGCTAGTATAATCACTTTAATTAGTTAATCAACTCAAAATTGATACTCGTCTTAGCAGTGAATAATAACCATACATTGTTGCATAAGTGCATATTCAGTTTAAACCAGTCTCTGTGGGAATGAACTTAACTTAATCTTATACTACTTGTGATCGCGTACGCTTGCAAGGTTTTGTGCGAACAAGTTTTTGGCACCGCCGGAGACCCGTGTTAAATTTAGTTTATTTGCTTGTCATCAGTGGTCGTTAAAGTTTACTGACTCGGATTACTTGTTAGGGCGAAAATACGCGCTAAATTTACACGCAAGTATATGCGTTCGCAAGTAGTATAAGATATAAATCAGATTCATACCCACATAGACTCTTTTTAGTTAAGTTAAGATTTTGTACTTATACAACAATGGTATGACTATCACTCAATGCTAAGAAAATAACAAGTTGGGATGTTTATAACTAAGATTACACTAACATGCAACTAACTAAGAATAAAAGTGATTGAATTTACTATATGAGACAAACATGGGATTCTAACTTCATTAAATACTTCATTCAAAGTAATTGTTCTTAACCTTAGCATGCAATAGCGATGACAACTAATCAGATAACACAGAATTAATAAACGCCAACTTTCGTTGCACGAACACCCTACTACTAGACATCCACAAAAGAGATAGAAGCTAAGTAGACACTAATTATGCTTAGACCCTATATATCTATAGAATTTAAAAACATAACGGTTTGATGTGCAAGTTATCTATCTTGATTATATAGGGCAAGTAAGATGGTTAAAATTACCTACGAATCATGCATAACAATTATACATGAACCTATGCTAGCATGGCAAGTTCTAAACCTCTATATTCACTTTCGCTTCAATAGAGATTAACACACTATCTTATATGTTAGCTACGCACATAAGACGAATAAGCACAACCAATACTTGGATATCAATCAATCACCACACACCAAGATATTGAAACAAATTAACTATAGAAATCCATAAGTAAATCCGTTAGAACCACACGATAACGATTACTTTCTAACCAAACTCATCGTCACCATGGGTTCCAATGAAAGCATGGTATAAAAACTAGATCTTTATAAACTGAATAATAATCAAAAGTACATTAACAAGAGTGTAAGGTTCAAACGAATAAAAAAAACAAGCATCCAAACTTACAACTTAAGCAAAGAATCAAGTAAAAACAAGATCTTCTTCTCCTTCATTGTATTGTGCTATTAGGTCTTCTTACTACTCTCTCCTTCTTCTCGTTGTTCTAAAAAACGTCTTCAAAAGGCTTTATATATAAGCCCAATACGATCTGGAGTCTGAAAAATCATTATTATATTGCAATCAGGATTCTGCAATCCCGACCCAACACGACCACCCCGCATACCAGCACGGGCGTGCTCGCTTTCTGACAAATGGGCGCGGCCGCTCCCAAGACTAGCGCGGCAGCCCTAACCTTCTGGAAATTTTGATTTTTCTTGTTTCCTTGACTTCAATTGCCGGTTTCTTTCGTGCTAACTCCCGAGGCTCCATCCCAACACACTTTTAGCATAGGAACAATGTAAAATCTATTCCTTCTTCTAAATATACCCTGAAATGCAAAAAACTACAAAAATACATCAAAAACACAAATAACTTGAGTACGAATCACCAATTCGAGCCTTTACGAAGTGTTCTAAGTGGATATAAAATATACTTATCCACTTATTTGGATACCCGAATATTTTTCGGGCACTAATATATTTTTTCGCCGTCCGCGATGAATTTTTACGAGCGGACGGTGGACCGTGATGATTGATATCTGAGTCCTAATTTTATAACTAAATGAAACAATTTGTATAAAATATTTTTGAAACTAGATTAATATTTGTGTTACTAGTTGTATCGAAATGTGAGTTACATTATAATGTGGATTGTGGATTGTTGTGATTGGTTGAGATTGACGTCGATTATGTTTCGACGGGCAGACTCATAAATAGAGGAGTCGCCGTCAAAAATTTCTAAGAATTTATTTTTAAATAGGAGAAATGTACTTTATTATATAAAACAAGTTACCCTTATTTGAATACGAAGTACGTGATTATGTGTATAACTATTGTACGAGTCGGGTTATCGGATTGGGATAATTAGGATCGACGATATCAAGCATGTCGGTAAAACTGATTAGGGTATTCTGTTATTATAGATCCCAGTCGAGTCTCGCAAGGACCGGAGTCAGCGTAAAAGCTACTTAGGGTTTCTAAAAGCGTTGCAAGGCAAGTACCCCTGACCATTCTTTTATAGTTATGTACGTATGAATAGACTATTATTTTATTCTTATAAAGGAACATAAATGTTTTAAGTTACGTATCCCATATGGTTATAAATAATTATTTTCAAACCTGTTTTGGGGAAAAGTAACTTCGAAAGGTACCTATCTCGAATGAAAATGATTTGTGAACTAGTTTTACGTGTGCTGTTAAAATGAATGGTTTTGAAATGAGATAGGTAGAAGTGTTTTGAAAACTGGATAAAACGATCGGATATGGGATACATAGGGGCCAGAGTAGGCCTATTGAGGTGTTATAAGAGGCTAATTCGGTTGCGCGCAATTCATAACCGATTAGTCCAGCAGGTGAGAGACCTAACTAGTCTCTGAGTTCCGGAACAGGTATATGGGATGGAAGTTGGAGCCGTCTGGTGTTGATAGCCTGATCAACTGTCTTCACATATCCACTACGTATCTGATTTGGATTTTTGATTCCTGTAAGGGTATAAGTAATTAATACAGTGGATTTATAAATATGAATATCATGCTAAAATTGGACTCTGGTATTTACACAACACACAACTATGTTTGTTTTGTTAAAAGCATGCTAGTCAGTGATGTCCAGTTTCTTGTTTATCGATGTTCAGAATGATTTACAGATTGCGGATTTCATATTGATTTATATATCTGTTCCTATAATTGTTTACATTACTGTTTTTATCTTGATATTTATATATTGGTACTGCAAAGCGATTATGCTCACCCTTGCAACCTGTTATATATATATATATATATATATATATATATATATATATATCGCAGATGCCTAGAAGACCAATCAGACCTTGGCAGAACCGTGGCTCCTCAGAGGTAGTTAGTATCAGACCATGTGCAGTATGATGAGTTGCTGGATAAATTAATGTATCAGACTTTTTGAATAAATGGTTTGTAATAATGTGTAGCTTGGATCATACTTAAACCTGGATCAGATCTTGGTTCGAGGTCGTGTTAGTGTATGATAATAATAATCTTGTTGCTTATATTTCTGTTTGTCGTGTTTAGTGACGTCAACTCCTGACCCCGGGGTTGAGGCTGTCACAGTTGGTATCAGAGCTACAGGTTCAAATCCCTAATTCAGGTTAGGAATTGAGTCCAAAGGTATAGAACTGTGTCCTTAAGTGTGAGTCAACAACTCATATAAAGGAGCAAACCTTAGAGTCAGTCGAGGGTTCCAACGGAGTTACCTAACATCTATTGATGTTTTGATAGAACTGCCTTGACCTTGTTGTGTCTTTCCTATATACTTGTCATGTTGACAGTGGCCTATAGTGATATCCAGTTTTCCATCCCAGGAGAACATGTCAGATTCAGATAGTTCCGATTCGGAGAGGACCATAGATGTTGTAGCTGAGGAGACTCCCTTGCCTCCCCCGCCAGTTCCTCCATTTATACCGAGGGATATCCCTGGACCTATTGCTCGTCCTTGTTGGGTATGAAGGCCAGTGTCTGCTGTTAGGGACTTCCCTCCAGGTTGTGGTCCCAGTTCCTTTTCTTTGAGACCTCCGGTTCCTCCATCTGCTCCTACAGGTGCCTCTTCCCCGATTCCCTATCATATTCACCAAGCGGTGAATAGATCTTCCATTAGAGAGCAGAGCCCGGAGCTGGCCGTGCATTTTGACCAGATACCAGTCGGACCTTTTCAGGGCATCCCTGTCCCTTTCACTAATGTTTGAGCCCGAGTGAGATCTTTGACTCACATTGCTGTGGAGAGAGCTAGGTCTATTGACCCTTTTATTAGCTCATAGTTCAGGGCCATTCAGTACCAGGACCTGGTCAATTGGTTGGTGTTCGAATTAGGTTCTATTGGTGGTAGCGGTAGTGGCAGTGGTTAGACCAGGGTTGCAGCAGTGAGATACAGAGCTCAGAGTTGGTTTTTAGGAGTTCTGTAGTTGTTTCCTTTATATATGTACATTATGTTGTTGTAGTTTGTAGTAGGCGGAGGCTGCTATGACAACCAGTTTTGTTGTGTACTCAGATGGTTTCTTTTCAGTTGGATTTTTGTTGTATCAGTTGGATTCTGATGGTTGTTATATAGTAGCTGCTTTATTATGTTGTTCAGTTTATATATATATACTTGTGCGTTGTTATTATTGTTGTTACTATCATTGTTGCTTCTGTTGCTGGTATTTCTAGAGTATGATCATTCACAGATGGATCCAATTAAATAAGGATGGGGATATTGTCTTAGTGGCAACACTCTCCTGATACATATGTATAAACTGTTGGAGCAATCCATTTTCTTATGTATGACTGTTACGTTTCAGGAGAATGCCACTAAAGAAGAATTCTCAACCCAATAATGGATCTGCTAAGGATCCCTTCATGAGTGAATGAATAGATTTGTTACATCAGTAGTCTACCCTGCTGGCCCAACAGCAACAATAATTTCAGCAGCAACAACAATAATTTCAGCAACAACAACAACAACAGCAGCTCATACAGAAACAACAACAGCAAATCCAACAGCAGCAGCTACAAATCCAACAGTAGCATGAAATGAGGGGGACAACCCAAGGTGTTAGTTTTAAGTCTTTCCAGGCCGTGAAACCCCCAGAATTTAAAGGTGAAGTGGATCCTGTTGCTGCCAAGATCTGGTTGAAGGAAATGGAAAAGGCTTTTGCACTCACCAAGGAGAGTGAAGATTTAAAGACAAATTATGCTAGTTATTTCTTGAAGAATGATTTAAACTATTGGTGGGAGTCTACGCGAGCGTTAGAAGGAGAAGGTCCTATTTCATGGACCCGATTTACAGAACTATTTTTGGAAAAATATTTTCCGGATTGTCTCCAGAGTCAGATGGAGTTTTTAGAGTTGAAGCAAGGAGACAGAAGCGTCACGGAGTATGAAGCCAAGTTCACGGAGTTGGCTCATATAGCGCTAGAGTATGTGAGTTCGGAAGCTCAGCGAGCGAAGCGGTTTTAACAAGGGTTGAAGCCAGAGATTAGGAGTGGAGTTGTAGCCTTACAACTCAAGACGTATACTTCGGTAGTTCAAGCTGCCTTAGTGATAGAAAGTGACCAGAGGTTAGCTGCTAAGGAGCAGGGTGAGAAGAAAAGGAAGTTTGAAGGTGGACCTGCCGGGTCAGAACCAGGAGGAGTAAGTCAGAAGTTTCAGCGCCGGTTTGGAAAGAATAAGGATAGGAAGTTCAGGAGACAGAATTTCCCCCAGGCTAGGCCCAATACCACTTCAGTCAGTTCTACTCCAATAAAGTTCAACAAGCCAGTAATCGACTACAAGACATATGGAAAGAAGCACGGTGGTCAGTGCAAAGAGAACGTCAACTATTTCAAGTGTGGCTAGAAGGGTCATTATTCCACTGAGTGCAAATCCGAGAACCAAGGGGTAACCTGTTTTAGCTGCGGCAAAGTGGGGTATATTGCTAGGAGTTGCAGATCAGTTACCCAGGGCAGTGTTGGAAGAAGTGTGTCCCAAAGACCATCAACAAGTACCGCCAGAGCTAGAACTTTTAAGATGACTAAGAAATCTCTGGCTCAGGATTTCGATGTAGTTGTAGGTACGCTTTCTCTTAATTCCGTACCTGTTATTGTTTTATTTGATTCAAGAGCATCCAAATCTTTTATATCCATGAACTGTGTGAATAAAATGCAATTACTGTTGGAAGACTAAAATGAACTTTTGACCATAGAGGTTGCTAATAAAGATAAAGTGCCCGTAATTCAATTTTGTCCTAAGTGCTCCATACAGATTTCAGGGCATACTTTCCCTGCCGACCTAATACCTTTTGAGTTAGGAGAATTTGATGTTATTTTAGGCATGGATTAGTTGTCTCTGTATAATAAAAATATTAACTACAAGAAAAAGAGAGTTGTTATGTATACCCCAGATAATGTAAGGATAAGCTACCAAGGACAGAAGCATGATAAGAAGTTTCTTTCAGTACTGCAAGCAAGGAAATTATTACGGCGAGGATGTGAAGCATACTTGGCCCATGTGGTGGACACTAAGAAAAAGATCCCTACCTTGGATGAGATACCCATAGTAAGAGAATATCCTGACGTCTTTCCCGAAGAATTGCCCGGATTACCACCTGATCGAGAAATAGAGTTCTCCATTGATTTGATACCAGGAGCCAAACCAGTTTCTAAAGCTCCATATCGCATGGCTCCAGTGGAAATGAAGGAATTGGCCAAACAAATTCAGGAACTATTGGATAAGGGAGTTATCCGACCCAGTGTTTCTCCGTGGGGTGCTCCAGTGTTATTCGTAAAGAAGAAGGATGGAAGCATGAGGTTATGTATTGACTATAGAGAGCTGAACAAGTTGACAATAAAGAACAAGTATCCTTTGCCACGCATTGACGATTTGTTTGATCAGCTTAAGGGAGCATTTTATTTTTCAAAGATTGATTTAAGGTCTGGCTACCATCAATTGAAGATAAAACCCAAAGATATCCCCAAGACTACATTCAGAACAAGGTATGGCCATTATGAGTTCTTAGTGATGTCGTTTGGATTGACCAATGCACCAGCGACTTTTATGGATTTAATGAACCGGGTGTATAAGGAGTACTTGGATAAGTTTGTTATTGTATTTATTGATGACATCCTCATCTATTCAAAGACTCCAAAAGATCACACAACGCATCTATGGATTGCCCTTCAGAGGTTAAGAGAAAAGAAACTATATGCGAAGTTTTCCAAGTATGAGTTTTGGTTGACAGAGGTACAGTTTCTTGGACATGTGGTAAGCAAGGAAGGTATCAAGGTAGACCCTGTAAAGATTGAAGCCGTATCCAAGTGGGAGCAACCAAAGACTCCGATGGAAATAAGAAGTTTTCTTGGACTAACAGGATATTACCGAAGGTTTGTAAAGGATTTCTCTAAGATCGCATCTCCATTAACCAAGTTAACCAGGAAGAATGAGAAATTCGTTTGGACGGAAAAGTGTGACGAAGCCAGGAATTGAAAGAAGGTTAGTGACAACTCCAGTATTAGCTTTTCCAGATGAGATGGGAAACTTTGTGATTTATAGCGATGCTTCTTTGAAAGGTTTAGGATGTGTCCAAATGCAACATGATAAATTTATTGCTTATGCCTCCATACAACTAAAGCCTCACGAGCAGAAGTATCCAGTCCATGATCTTGAGTTGGTAGCTATAGTATTTGCTCTGAAATTGTGGAGATATTACCTGTATGGAGAAAAGTGTGACATCTACACGGATCATAAGAGCCTGAAGTACATATTCACTCAGAAGGACCTGAACATAAGACATAAAAGGTGGTTGGAGTTGATCAAAGACTACGATTGTTTAATTAATTATCATCTAGGCAAAACCAATGTGGTGGCTGATGCCTTGAGCAGAAAAGAGAAGCTAAATATGGTTCAGATTGCAGAAGAGTTAGCACGAGACTTAGAAAAGATGGAGATTGAAGTTTGAGTACCAAGTGGAAGTCAGGAGCAACTGTACGAGATTACCTTCCAACCAACGTTGATAGAGAAGATCAAACGATGTTAAGAGGGAGTCATGAAATAAGAGTTGGACACTCTGATAGGTGAAGAATTGTGTACCCAAAGGGATAACCAAGGTTTGTTTAGATTCTCTTCCCGAATTTAGATTCCCAATGTGGCAGAACTGAAAAATGAAGTGTTACACGAAGCGCACAACTCTCGGTTTTCTATCCACCCTTGTAGCACTAAGATGTACCAAGATTTAAAGAAAAACTTCTGGTGGCCAGGAATGAAGAAGAATATTGTAAATTGGGTTAGCAAATGTCACATGTGTCAGACAGTAAAAGCAGAACATCAACGACCAAGTGGATTGTTACAACCTTTAGAGATTCCCCAGTGGAAGTGGGAAGAGATTGCAATGGATTTTGTGGTAGGATTGCCAAAGACGAGAGCTAATCACGACGCTATTTGGGTAATCATCGACAGATTGATAAAGTCTGCACATTTCCTCCCTATTAACGAAAGGTATTCTTTGGAAAAGCTAGTTCAGTTGTATTTGGATGAGATAGTGACCAAACATGGAGTTCCTGTGTCCATTGTGTCAGATCGAGACCCGAGGTTCAATTCCAGGTTTTGGACCAAGTTCCAAGAATGTTTAGGAACCAAGCTGAATATGAGTACCGCCTATCATCATCAGACAGACGGTCAAAGTGAAAGAACAATCCAGACCATAGAAGATATGCTAAGAGTTTGTGTTTTGGATTTTAATGGAAATTGGGATGAACACTTACCTTTGATTGAATTTTTGTACAACAATAGCTATCATGCCAGCATTGGAATGCCGCCCTACGAAGCTTTGTATGGACGTAAGTGTAGGTCACCATTGTATTGAGATGAAGTAGGAGAGAAGAAAGTGTTAGGCCCCGAGTTGGTTCAGCAGACCAGAGATGCAGTGGCATTGATTCGGAAAAGGTTAGAAGCAGCCCAAGATAGGCAGAGAAAGAATGCAGATTTGCATAGAAAGGATATGAACTTCGAGATAGGGTCACTGGTATTACTAAAGGTATCACCTTGGAAAGGATTAGTGCGATTTGGTCAGAAAGGTAAGCTTAGCCCCATATTTATAAGACCATTTGAGGTTTTGAAGAGAATAGGGAAAGTTGCCTATGAGATAGCGTTGTCGCCACAGTTGCAGCACATCCATAATGTGTTCCACGTATCCATGTTGAAGCCCTATGTTCCTGATTCGGATCAAGTCATAGAATATGAACCAATTGAGCTTCAGCCAGATTTGTCCTATGTGGAACAACCAATCCAAATCTTAGATCGTAGAGAGTGAGTCCTTAGATATAAGTCAATCCCCATAGTGAAAGTCCTTTGGAGAAATCCTCGAGTCGAAGAGTCTACTTGGGAGTTAGGGTCAGACATGCTTGATAAATATCCTCATATGTTTATTTAAGTCAGATTCTGGGGACATAATATTTTTAAGGGGGAAAGATATAACGACTCGTATATTTTTTATTATTTTTAAAAGTTTAATTGTTGAATAATTAATTAAATAAAATATGTATATTGGTTTTGGCAGTGGTGTGTTATTTTTATTATTTATCTGTAATTTATTGGTGAATAGGTTGGAATTGTGTAATTTATTATTAAGTTTTATTGTTTTGTTTCGCGTTTAAAAGTGATTTAATTGAATTTTTATTCTCATAAATATCTGGGCTGTCTCTAAAATTGGTTTCATGATTTTATAATTTCAATAATTATTTTTAGGATTTTATAAAATTGAGAAATTAATATTTCATTAATTATTTATCTTTAAATGATTTTCTGATTGCATTTATTTGTAAAATCCGTATTCAATTCCGAGATTCTTCAAAAATTACGAAACTCATATTTTATGAAGTTTATAATATTCTGAGAATTTTAAAATTATTTCCGAAATTTTTGAGATTGATTTTACCCGCACGTTGTTTCGTTTAATTGCTAAATGCGGGTATTTGTTGCGCCCCAAAGTTTGCTTAAAGATTATAAAATTTACATTTTTAGTTACTTCGGGATATTTATAATATTTTAAGACTATTTTTGTAATTTTCTGAAAATTGTTTTATGTGCACCTCAGTCTGTTAATTTTGAATTCCAGAGCAAAACAAGCCTTTAAATCCTCGTATTTATCTTAAACATTACGTCAGTTTTTAGTAATCAGAAGGATACGTGTTATATTTTCTTGTGCAACATCTGTCAACAAAAAAAATAAATAAATAAACAAATGAACCCCCCGGTTGTTCACTATCTTCCTCGATCTCTCTCTCTCTCTCTCCTCTCACTCTCGAATCTCTCTGTTCTCTCTCTCTCTCTCTCTCTCTCTCTCTTTATACCTCTGTTTTTCTCGCCCTTGTTGCTTCCTTCTCCTGGTAATTTCTTGTGCTGCCTGCTCTTTCTATTTTGTTGCCGTTTTCTTCCATTTTTGCCGCTTTCGCTGCCGGTTTTCGGCGTGGTGGCGGTGGTGTGTGTGTGTGCTCGATTATATGCATATATACGTGTATGTGTATGATTATGTGCATATCTGTGTGTGCAATTGTGTGTATGTGTGCGTGTATGATTAGTGTGTTTGTGTGTGTTTTCGCGCGGTGGCACGTATGTTGGTGCGGTTGTGCAGTGTTGTGCGGCTGTGTTTCCTGTTCCTTCTGTTGGGCTGGTTTCTTTGGGCTTTGCAGTTGGGCCCGGTTGTTTGGGTTCTTCTGTTGGGCCGCATGTGTCCAGTCTGTTGGTTGCAATAATCCTGATTTCATTTTTTTTATATATATACAGGAAATATTTGATTAAATATCCTGATATTAATAACTCGTGCGGGAAATTTTTTATTGATCGGTAGAATTTATTTGGATACCCGAATATTTTTCGGGCACTAATAAATTTTGCCGCCATCGGCAATGAATTTTTACGAGCGGAGGGTGGACCGTGATGATTGATATATGAGTTCTAATTTTATAAATAAATGAAACGATTTGTACAAAATATTTTCGAAACTAGATAAATATTTGTTTTACTAGTTGTATCGAAATGCGAGTTATGTTGTAATTTGGATTGTGGATTGTTGTGATTGGTTGGGATTGACGTCGATTATGTTTCGACGGGCAGGCTCATAAATAGAGGAGTCGCCGTCAAAATTTTCTAAAAATTAATTTTTAAATACGAGAAATATACTTTATTATATAAAATGAGTTACCCTTATTTGAATACGAAGTACGTGATTATGTGTATAACTATTAT
The DNA here is from genome assembly GCF_009905375.1 of Apium graveolens. NCBI lineage: Eukaryota > Viridiplantae > Streptophyta > Magnoliopsida > Apiales > Apiaceae > Apium > Apium graveolens. The sequence goes on from NC_133649.1 coordinate 48,836,855, forward strand.
ACGAGTCGGGTTATCGGATTGGGATAATTAGGATCGAGGATATCAAGCATGTCGGTAAAACTGATTAGGGTATTCTGTTATTGTAGATCCAGTCGAGTTTCGCAAGGACCGAAGTCAGCGTAAAAGCTACTTAGGGTTTCTGAAAGCGTTGTAAGGCAAGTACCCCTGACCATTCTTCTATGGTTCAGTACGTATAAATAGAATATTGTTTTATTCTCGTAAAGGAACAGAAACGTTTTAAGTTACGTATCCTCTGTGGTTATAAATAATTGTTTTCAAACCTGTTTTGGAGAAAAGTAACTTCGAAAGGTACCTATCTTTAATGAAAATGATTTGTGAACTAGTTTTACGTGTGTTGTTAAAATGAATGATTTTGAAATGAGATAGGTACAAGTGCTTTGAAAACTGGATAAAATGATCAGATATGGGATATATAGGGGCCAGAGTAGGCTTATTGAGGTGGCGTAAGAGGCTAATTCGGTTGCGCACAATTCATAACCGGTTGGTCCAGCAGGTCAGAGACCTAGCTAGTCTCTGAGTTTTGGGACAGGTATATGGGATGACAGTTGTTGAGTGCCATTTATGACACTTTATAATGCTCCATTAAGCTTTGAATCGGTGTTTTTGTACTCAAGTTATTGGTGTTTTAATTTGTTTTCTAGTGTTTTTTGTATTTTAGGCATTAATCCAGAATTCAGGTGAATTAACATTGATTTGATGCTAATATGGTGTTAGGTAGGTGTCCAAGGAATAAAGCTCGTGACAACCAACTCATTGCAGAAAGAAATGAAGAAAAAAAGAATTTTCTCCAGAAGGTCGGCGCGCCCGCGCCCGAAGAGCAGAGACAAAACGCGCCAGCGCGCACCCGCGCCGGGTCGGGATTTCTGAATCCTGATTCTTATGGGCTTTTGATTGGAGGACTTCTACTACACATGGGCTGCTATATATACCTACATAAAGGTCATTTTTTATAAGGAGACGTACCAGAGCACAAGGAGAAGGCGTAAGAAGACCGTTTTAGCATAATTCAACGAAGGCGAAGAAGATCTAGTTTATACTTGTGATTCTTTGTTCTAAGTTGTAACTTTGGATGCTAGTTTTCTTATTCGTGAACCTATACTCTTGTTTCGTACTTGGTTTATTATTTATTCAGTATAAAGACTACGTTTATTATACCATGCTTTCATCGGAACCCACGTTGATGATGAGTCCGATTATGTGCTAATCGTTATCGTGGGGTTCTAGCGGATTTATTTATGGATTTCTTTAGTTAATTTTTTTCGATACCTTAGTGTGTAGTGATTGTATGATAACCTAGTTTTGGTTGTGCTTATTCGTCTTATGAGTGTCGCGAACTTATAAGATAGCGTGTTAATTCCTAATAAAGCCAAAGTGAATTTAAGGTTTTAGAACTTGCCATGCTAGCATTAGTTCATGTATTTGTTATGCATGATTCGTAGGTAATTTTAACCATCTTACTTGCCCTATGTAATCACGATGGATAACTTGTACAATAAACTGTTATGTTGTCAAATTCTATAGACATATAAGGTCTCAATATGAATGGTGTCTATTCAGCTTCTATCTATTTTGTGGATGTCAGGTAGTATGGTATTCGCACAACGAAAGTTGGCGTTTATCAGTTTCGTGTTATCTGATTAGTGTCATCACCATTATATGTTAAGGTTAAAAATGAAAAGACTATTGAATGAAGTATTTAATGAAGTTATAATCCCATGTTTGTGTCATATATTATTCAACTCTCTTTAATCTCTTAGTTAATGTTCTCTATGATAATTCTCAATAGTTAATCATAGTATAATCAAAACCCAAATTGTTATTCGTTTAGCATTGAATAATAGCCATATTATTGTTGCATAAGTGCATAAATCACATAGTTAACCTAAACCAGTCTCTGTGGGAACAAATTAGAAATAATTCTATATTACTTGCGATTGCGTATACTTGCGTGAATTATTAGTGCATGTTTAGCGACTAACTAGTTTTTGGCGCCGCTGCCGGGGACTCGGTGTTAACTTTTAGTTTATATGTTTGTCATCAGTGATCGTTAAAGTTCATTGACTTGGACATTATTATTTACCTACTCTTTTCCTTGTCGTGTTTCAGGTACTCTAGCAAGCGTGTATGCATACGCATTCGCGGGCTCGTAAGAGAACTCTAGATCAAGCCGAGGAGGAAGCTACAGTGATTCGAAGGGAAGTTTTTATGGACAAAGAGAAAGTAGAAGAAGAAGAGAAAGTCGAGGAACCAGCTTTAGTAGTGATGAGAGATCACGCAGAAATTCCTAAGGCTTTGATGGACTATTCTCAGCCTAAGATCAATGATATTCAGTCGAGCATCATCAGACCAGCCATCTCGGCTAACACTTTTGATATCAAGTCGAGCACGATTCAGATGATACAGAACTCAGTTCAGTTTGGGGGTTCTCCTACAGAAGACCCCAACATGCACATCAGGGATTTCATCGAGATCTGCGATACTTTCAAGTTCAATGGGGTGACTGAAGATGCTATCAAGCTGAGACTTTTCCCATTCTCTCTGAGGGATAAAGCAAAGTGCTGGTTACATTCTCTACCACCAGGGTCTATCACTAAATGGCAGGATCTTGCTCAAAAGTTTCTCACTAAATTCTTTCCTATGACGAAGACTGCTGCAATCAGGAATGCTCTTACTCAGTTTGCACAGCATACTAGAGAATCTATATGTGAGGCTTGGGATCAATATAAGGAGATGCTAAGGAAGTGCCCACACCATGGCATGCCTGATTGGATAATTATAAATTGTTTCTATAATGGTTTGGGCGCTCAGTCTAGACCTATGCTCGACGTAGCGTCTGGTGGAGCCTTATGTGCCAAAAGCTATAATGAAGCTTATAGTTGATTGAGCTTATGGCAACTAATAAATACAAGAATCTTACGCAAAGAATGTTGCAAGACAAGGTAGCAGGAAATCTGGAAGTTGATACAACTATTGCTATAGCTGCTCAACTTCAAGCTTTGACGATGAAAGTAGACTCTTTGGCTAATTATGGAGTTAACCAAATCACTAGTATTTGTGAACTTTGTGCGGGGGCACATGAAACTGAGCAGTGTGTTATTTCTAGCGAATCAGCTCAATTTGTGAGCAACTTTCAGAGATCACAACAGCAAGCTCCAGCCACTTATCACCCCAATAACCGAAATCATCCTAACTTCAGCTGGAGCAACAACCAGAATGCAGTACAACAACCTTATCAGCCATACGCAGCAAAGCAGTATAATCCTTCTGGTTTTTAACAACCGCAATATGCCCCTAGGCAACAACTTCAACTTCAGCAGCTACCGCAAGCTAATGAAAAATCTGAATTGGAGGAGTTGAGGCTCATGTGTAAGAGCCAAGGTGTTTCCATCAAGACCTCGGAGAATCAGATTGGGCAGATTACTAATGCATTACTAAATCATCAACCTGGCACACTTCCAAGCGATACTGAAGTGCCAGGCAAGAAGGAAGCTAAGGAGCATGTTAAGGCAATCACATTGAGGTCTAGTAAGGTTGCAAATCCTGAAAAAGCTAATACTCCAGAATCTGAAGTTGAGGCTGAAGAAGAAGAAGTGCAGAAGGAAGCATAAGTGGAACCAAGGAAGACTACTGTTGAGCACACTCCTCCTGAGGGTAATACAGGGGAGAAACAGATCTATCCTCCACCTCATTTTCCTAAGAGGCTGCAGAAGAAAAAGCTGGATAAGCAGTTTGAGAAGTTTCTGGAGGTGTTCAAGAAACTTCACATCAACATACCTTTCGATGAAGCTCTTGAACAAATGCCTAGTTATGCGAATTTTATGAAAGGTATTCTCTCTCGGAAGGTGAAGTTTGATGACTTAGAGACCATTACTCTCATGGAGGAATGCAGTACTGTGCTGTAACAGAAGTTGCCTCTGAAGCTTAAAGATCCTGGAAGCTTCACTATTCTATGCACCATTGGAAATGTGTCATTTGACAAATGCTTATGTGACTTGGATCTAGCATCAATCTGATGCCTCTGTCAATCTTCAAGAAGTTGGACTTACCGGATCCAAAGCCTACTTATATGACTTTGCAGTTGGCCGATCGTTCTATTACTTATCCACGAGGCATTGTTGAGGATGTTTTGGTCAAGGTGGATAAACTCATCTTTCCTGCTAATTTTGTAATTCTTGATTTCGAGGAGGATAAGAAGATTCCCATAATCTTGGGAAGACCTTTCTTGGCGACTGGCCAAACCTTGATTGATGTGCAGAAAGGTGAGCTCACCATGCGAGTGTTGGATCAAGATGTCACTTTTAATGTGTTCAATGCGATGAAGTTCCCTACAGAAAATGAGGAGTGCTTAAAGGTGGAGTTGGTTGATTCTGTGGTTACCTCAGAACTTGATCAATTGCTAAGGTCCGATTCCTTAGAAAAGGCCTTGTTGGGGAATTCCGATAGTGAAGATGATGAAGGGGACGAGCAATTACAATTTCTGAATGCTTCTCCCTGGAAGAGAAAGATGGAGATTCCTTTTGAATCTCTTGGAATGGAGGAGCTGAACAAAGCTCCTAAGCGCCTCAAGCCATCTATTGAGGAAGCTCCTACTCTTGAGCTTAAGCCTTTACCTGAACATTTAAGGTATGCGTTTTTAGGTAATGCATTTACTTTGCATGTTATTATTGTATCTGACCTTTCAGGTAGCGACGCGGAAAAATTCTTGAGAATTCTGAGAGAATTTAAATCAGCAATTGGATGGACGATAGCAGATATCAAGGGAATCAACCCTTCTTATTGTATGCATAAAATTCTGCTAGAGGAAGGTAGCAAGCCTACTGGTTGAGCAACAAAGAAGGTTTGAGCAACAAAGAAGGTTAAACCCTATCATGAAGGAAGTCGTGAAGAAGGAAATTCTTAAGTGGCTGGATGCAGGGATCATCTATCCCATTTCTGACAGTTCTTAGGTGAGTCAAGTTTAGTGTGTACCAAAGAAAGGAGGTATCACAGTCGTTGCTAATGAGAAGAATGAGCTCATTCCTACTTGAACATTCACGGGATGGAGAGTTTGCATGGATTATAGGAAGCTGAACAAGGCCACGAGAAAAGATCACTTCCCTTTGTCGTTTATTGATCAGGTGCCTGACAGATTGGCTGGGCATGAGTACTACTGTCTTCTGGATGGCTATTCAGGCTATAATCAAATTTTCATTGCTCCAGAAGATCAGGAGAAGACTGCTTTCACTTGTCCATTCGGTACTTTCGCCTTTAGAAGGGTTTTTTTGGGTTATGTGGAGCACCGACCACATTTCAGAGATGCATGATGGCTATCTTCTCTGATATGATTGGTCAGAATGTGAAGGTGTTCATGGATGATTTCTCTGTGTTTGGCGATTCATTTGATGAGTGCTTGCAGAATCTAGGCGACATTCTCAAGAGGTCTTTTGAGACCAATCCGGTTCTCAATTGGGAGAAATGTCACTTTATGGTGCGACAAGGCATTATTCTTGGGCACAAGGTCTCTAGTAAGAGTCTTGAAGTGGACAAAGCCAAAGTGGGGTCATCGAAAATCTTCCCCCACCAATTTCTGTTAAGGGAGTTCACAGTTTTCTTGGTCATGCGGTCTTCTACAGGCGGTTCTACAGGCAGTTTTCCAGAGTTATTGGAAAAGATCAGATTGTGCCAAGAGAAAATAATGAATGAAGGCAGAGAGTCAATGGCTGGAGAAGAGATCCATTCTGAGAAAGATGATAAAGGGATAATGAGGTACTCCTACTGGATTTGGGTTCTGAACGTTCAAGAGCTTAAAGATGAGATTTTGGATGAAAGCCATAGTTCAAGGTATTCCATTCACCCGGGAAGCACCAAGATGTATAGGGATTTGAAGGAATATTACTGGTGGCCCAACATGAAGAGGGACGTAGCAGAATGGGTAAGCAAATGTTTGACTTGCCAAAGAGTAAAGGCAGAGCACCAGAGACCCAGTGGACTTTTACGACCCCTGGAGATTCCCGAATGGAAATGGGAACAGATAGCCATGGATTTTGTTGTCGGTTTACCAAGGACAAAAGCCAACCATGATGCCATATGGGTGATCATAGACCGACTGACAAAGTCAGCTCATTTCATTCCTATCAATGAGAGATACACAGTCGATAGACTGGTGGACATTTACTTTAAGGAAATAGTGACGCGACATGGAGTCCCAGCGTCCATTGTCTCAGACCGAGACCCCAGGTTCAACTCCAGATTTTGGAGGAGCTTTCAAGAATGTGCGGGGACCAAGTTAAATATGAGTACCGCGTACCATCCCCAGACGGATGGGCAGAGTGAAAGGACTATCCAGACACTAGAGGATATGTTAAGAGTCTGTGCAATAGACTTTAAAGGAAGTTGGGATGATCACTTGCCATTGATCGAGTTTTCTTATAACAATAGCTTTCATGCTAGCATCGGAATGCCGCCTTATGAGGCCCTGTACGAAAGAAGGTGTCGATCTCCCTTATACTGGGATGAAGTAGGAGAGTGGAAGATGCTCGGACCCGAAGTGGTCCAAAGGACCAAAGACATAGTGGATCTCATCAGAGGACGGCTGGTAGCAGCCTAAGACAGACAGAAGAAATATGCAGACCTAGCCCGAAAGGACAAGGAGTATGGAGTAGGGGACTTAATACTACTAAAAGTATCCCCTTGGAAGGGGTTAATGAGATTCGGAAAGAAAGGAAAACTAAACCAAAGATACATTGGACCTTTTGAGATACTAAGACGGATTGGGAAGTTGGCTTACGAGCTAGCCTTACCCCCGAACCTACAACAAGTTCATAATGTATTCCATGTGTCAATGCTAAGGAAGTATCATCGGGATGCCAGACACATAGTGGAGTACGAGCATGTGGATATGCAACCAGATCTGACTTACGTGGAGAAACCAGTAAAGATTATGGATAAGAAGGAGCAGGTGCTTCAGAACAAAGTGATCAAGCTAGTCAGAGTGCTATGGCAGAATCATAATGTGGAAGAATCAACTTGGGAACTAGAGAGCGCAATGCTAGAAAAGTATCCCCATTTGTTTTCTATTTGATTCCGGGACGGAATCCTTTTAAGGAGGGGAGACTGTAATAACCCCAAAATTTTGAACTTTTTGTAACCCTTATGAATAGTGTTTTTGCTGATATTTCTGAACAAGAAAACTTTTCATGCCACACTATGTAGGGTTTCTTTTACGGATATTCTGAGATTTTATTGGTACTCTATATGATATATAAGTGTATGTACAGATCGTCAGAATCCAAATTTGAACCTTTTGATTTTTCCCGAAAATCCACCAGATATCGAAATAATTGAGTATAAGGTAACAGGATAAAAAGGATTTAAATTCAAGGATTTTAATAGAGGATCATAAAAAGGAATATAATGTATTGAGAAAGGTTAAGGGAACCAAAGTAATAAGATCCCGGGTATGATCCCTCAAACGATAAACGAAAACGAAAGTTAAGCGAACCGTATAACAGATCAGCGGTCATTAGCCAAGTAATTAGAAGCTATTCAAAGAGATTAGAGGGGATGAAGTCATCCAACCAATGAGAAGAGGACAAAGGAGGGAGGGTGACATCACATGATGACATAAGCATGACATAAGGGAAGGAATTGTTGGATGATTGTGAACCACACAATAATTACCATGGTAAAAAGGTAAGAAATCAAAACAAAACAAATCAAAAAATCAACCAACCAAAACAAATCAAAGCAAAACACAAAATCATTTCTTTCTTCAACCAAGGAGCTCTCGGCTTTTCTTCATTTCAAGAAGAAGAAATTTCAAAAATCAAGTTCCAAGCTTCCTTAATTGAATATAGTTATATATATATATATGAATAGTTTTTAAAACTATTAATCGAATAAGGTTTATTCGATAACTTTATATTATTTAATGAATATTACTTGAATATTCATTCGAGGACTTATAACTCACTTTATATTATTTAATGCATATTACTTGAATATTCATTCGAGGACAGATGACTCCGCTTATATTTTTTATTTGAATATTATTTGAATATTCATATGAGGACCTATGACTCCGATTATTTTCTGAAATGTATTCTTTATTTTACTAAAGAATAAGGTGTCGATAATCAAACTTATTTTTGATTATTCAATTAAAGATAGTACTTTCGTATAAGTATATCTTTGGTAATTTAATACTCATTTCAAGTATAAGTTTTACAACTTCTACTTCAATTATTTGTATAAAGATTATTCTTTATGGGAATATTATTTAAATAATAATATTCAGTTATTTTCTAATATACTGGGACTGATTTACTTTATTAAATCAGCATTACTCCAAACACTCTTTAAAGTATTTTTGAGTCTTTAAAATGATTTTTAAAAGTTAGAGCGGATCCCAAAACTCATTTTTATATATTTAAGATCTTCCTTTTTTAAAGGGGATTTAAATACTCGCTCAAAACCAGAGGGATCCGGCTCTGTGGTGTATTTTATATTCACAACGAGGTTGTTGTTTTGTTAAATGAATTGATTACTTACCCAACGTTCGGGAAGTAAGTCCATCTATTGAGTCGACATAAGCAACATGGGCTCAGTGGGCGTCCATGAAAGTGTAAGTGGCTCAGTGGGAGTCCATCAAATGCGTAAGTGGCTGAGTGGCAGTCCAACATAAGGTCCTATTGCGACCAGGGTGATGACCAGTGGGGAATTTGTCCATCTACTAGTAGAAAAGGTTACTTATTGGTATCTTTGCCTGATCAGCAAGATATCGAGTTTATGCCACAATTCTTTTTCCTTCCAAAAATTTATTGGATGTTACAAACTCTGTTCATACCTTACATGACAGAGGTTTCCAGGAACTGTATAAAGAAGGTATATATGTGGATATATATATCGGAACTTAATGAAGTATATCATAGCTTCATTTCCTTCAATAATACTGCAAAGATTTAATCTATTCAAATCTTGTCTCGTAGTCTCATCTATGTGATGAACTGTTGAAAGCTCATTATACTTTGAACAGTGGTAGTTCAAGTAGCTTTATAAATGATATAAGTATAGTGAAGTATTTGGTAACTTCAACCCTTGTTTTTGCTTATATCCAGTAAGTAATTATCTTACACTTGATAAAGGATTCTAGTAAGTTATCCATTTAGATACTTGCATTATTGTTTACACTATATATTATCTTGCGAGCTGTAATGCTCACTCTTGCTTTATTTCTTCATCACACAACAACAGTTAGGAAAGATGGCCAGACTCAAGCAGACCCAGCGCAAGAGCGTGGCAAGCGCCCCGCGCCTTCCCGTTGAGATCATAGCTGCTATAGCTGCAGAGGTAGATCTATCTGTAGATCAGACCTTCTACTTTTGAGAATCAATTATGTATAATTATAACTTGTGGCAGATAATGGCAATTAATTGTAAACTTATTAAGTAATCATTTTGGGTTGTAATAACTTTTAAATTGTGGATTCAAAGACTTGTACCTATTTCAATTTCATCTCTGAGACTATAACGGGTTGTGGTGTGTGTTAGTATGGGGTCACAACATAAGGTTAACTATTATTAATTAAGTGAAGTGATATTGTGGAAAGAAAGACCGTGATGACCCGGATCCCTGACCCCGGATCTGGGGGTGTTAAAGATAAGCCGTTTCTTTTTCGACAAGGAGCTGACCAAATCATCAGGAAATGTATTCCTTACAGCGAAACGGGGGGGATCTTGCGAGATTGCCACTCAACGGCTTAAGGAGGACATTATGGTGGAGAAAAGACAGCAACTCGTATTCTTCAAGCAGGTTTTTTTTGGCCGACCTTGTTTAAAGATGCTCACAAGTTTGTTTTGAAATGTGATCGATGTCAATGTGTGGGTAATATGTCTAAGAGGGATGAGATGCCTCTTAATGTGCTTCTAGAGGTTGAGGTCTTCGATGTTTGGGGAATTGACTTCATGGGGCCATTTGTCTCATCTTGTAACAATCAGTATATCTTGTTGGCGGTTGATTATGTGTCGAAATAGGTTAAAGTTAAGGCGTTGCCAACGAATGATGCGAAAGTGGTGCTTAATTTTCTTCAAAAGCAGATATTCACAAGGTTTGGAACTCCAAGAGTCATAATCAGTAATGAGGGGTCGTATTTTGCAATTGCAAGTTCACTGCTATGATGCAAAGGTATAATGTGAATCATCGCATTGCCACGGCTTATCATTCTCAGATAAATGGTCAAGCTGAATTGTCTAACAGAGAGATCAAGCGCATTTTAGAGAAAGTTATGTGTCCATCGAGGAAAGATTGGTCTTTCAAGCTTGATGAAGCTATTTGGGCGTATAGAACAACATATAAGACTCCATTGGGAATGTCGCCATTTGAGTTGGTTTATGGTAAGGGATGTCATTTGCATGTGGAGCTCGAACATAAGGCATATTGGGTTTTGAAGAAATTGAATCTTGACTTGGATGCAGATGGAAAAAAGAGGATGCTTCAATAGAATGAACTCGACGAGTTTCAACTTCAAGCTTATGAGAACAATAAAATGTACAAGGAGAAAGTCAAGAGGTGGCATGATCGGGGTCTAGTTCTTAAATCATTTGTGCCGGGGTAACAAGTTCTTTTGTTCAAATCTCATCTCCGTCTTTTTCCTGGGAAGTTGAAGTCAAGGTGGTCAGGGCCGTTTGTTGTCAAAACTGTGTTTCCACATGGAGCGGTGGACATTTTTGAGAATGATCCGGGCCAAGCATTCAAGGTAAATGGTCTGAGGTTGAAGCATTACTATGGTGACACGAGAAACCGCGAGGTGGTTAGTGCCATTTTATTGTGCGTTTGATCTCGTAATTCTATGTAAAGCTAATGACGTAGAGAAAACGCTTCTTGGGAGGCAACCCAAGTTTGTGTTAGGCACAAATCATGCGCTAAAAAAATCACGCAAGTATACGCGTTCGCAAGTAATATAGAATGATTTCTAGTTCATTCCCACAGAGACTCTGATTAATTATATTTAATTAACACTTACTCATCAAAGTATAATTATTCTTCAATGTCAAGACAATAACAATTAAGGTTGGTTAACTAATAATTACTACGAGAATTTAACACTTGAATTAACAGTATTAAACACACATGAGATCCTAACTTTATTACTACTTCATTCAATAGTTATTGTTATTAACCTTAGCATGTAATGGTGATGATATTAATCGAACAACACGAAACTGATAAACGCCAACTTTCGTTGTACGAATACCATTCTACCAAGCATCCACAATTAAGATAGAAGTTGAATAGGCATCAATTATGTTGAGACCCTATATGTCTACAGAATTTGACAACATAATGATTTAAGCGCAAGTTATTCATGATGATTACACAGGGCAAGTAAAACGGTTAGAGTTACCCACCAATCATACATACAATACATGAACCTATGCTAGCATGGCAAGTTCTAAATCTCAAGATTCACTGTCGCTTCACAAGAGATTAACAGACTATCTTACATGTTCGCGACGCACATAAGACGAATAAGCACAACCTATGCTAGATATCATACAATCACCACATATCAAGGTATTAAACAATTAACTAAAGATATCCATAGTAAATCCGCTAGGATCCCATGATCACGATTAGCCCATAATAGAACTCATCGTCACCATGGTTTCATATGAAAGCATGATAATAACACAACGATATAAAGATTAAAAATACTTAATAAATAATGAAGTACGTCACAAGAGTATTAAGGTTCAAAGTATAAAGAAAACTAGCATCCACTGTTACAACGAATTAAAAGAATCACAAGATAACATATGCTTCCTCTTTTTCGTTGTTGCGTGCTAAAACGGTCTTCTCAATCTTCTTGCCCTTGCTCTTGATAAAGAAAACGTCTTCCCATAAGGTTTATATAATAACCCAAGAGAACCAGCGCTGACACAAGCCCAATTGTACTCGAATTAATAAAATCCAGAATCCGAATTTCCACACACAGGCGGCCGCCTGCTTCCTCTACGCGGGCGCCTGCTATCAGGCGGTTGCCTGCTCCTTTCAGGTGGGCGCCTGCAACCTTTATGTAAAATAATTTATTTTGCTTCTGTTTTTTGATGATTTCTTCGCTCATCACCCCTAGACTGATTCCAAGCACTTTCTTTAGCTTTATTCGATGAAAACCACCTATCTAAGCAAGTTATACCCTGAAATGTAAAAACACTAAAAACGCGTCAAACAAACAAAATACTCGAGTTCAAGAGACCAATTCAAGCCGTTATGAGACGCTCTAAGTGGTATAAAATGCCACTTATCACACCCCAAACTTAAATCGATGCTTGTCCTCAAGAGTCACAGACTCAAACTCAGAATAAAATATGCTTGAATGTAACTATATGAATGCAGCAATCCCCATTGCGATGACTAAACCAACCAACACATGACATATCAAAAAATACAATTAGGCGACTAAAGATCAATCAAATCACGCAAGCTAACATACAGCTAGAAACGTGGTGTGTGCGAATGCTTAACATATATGCTTTGAAACTAGATCAATCACCATAACTTAATTATCCTCAAGGCAATCACAAGCTTATACGAAGAATATATTCTAGACACAAAATGACTTATAACACTACAAGATTATTGGAGTTTATTACGGAATCATGCTTTTATTCAACACATAAAACAAATGCTTATTTGATCGTGCAATGAGTGAGGTCCACAAAAGACTTATGCAATGGTACCCATTTAGCGAGCGTTAGGTTAGCGGATCCCAGACTATAAAAACCTTAGGTCACTAGGCTCAAAGTCCCCTAAGAACTTAATAACTCGAATATTAAAGAGCTCACTCGTGATCAATTGTGCATTAACCATATTTTTTTCTTTATTTTCTTTATTTTTCTTTTTCTTTCTTTTTTTTTCAATTTCTGAGCAAGTGCGTTTCGCTCCATCTTGCTCAACCCTAGACTACTCGTATACAATACGAGCCGACTACTAGCCATTTGACGCCTAGTCACAACTATCAACGAATTCCAATATTTATCTCCAATTTTTATCCTTTCATGTCTTTTATCATTAAGAGCCTATCATGCATTCTAAGCATTAGAAATAGATTAACCTCAAAAACCATCAAACCATGACAACAATCTAGTCCTTAAGCATAATCTAAGACTTAGTGAAATTACAAGTGTTTCCAACATGCATTTCAACCTAACAAGATTCAACATCACTCTAACGCTATCACTACACTCGCATCAATATCACATATTAATCGATAAAGCAATACAAAGGGATCATGATATATGCATGAGCTATATGACATGATAATTAAAGCTATAAAATAAAATAAAAAAACTATATATATAAAAAAACTATATAGAAAAAATATGCAACTATATGACTAAACTATCATGAATATGCAACTACATGACACACACACACAAATATGTTCCTTAACTACCACCCCCAAACTTAAAATCTTCACTGTCCCCAATGAAGGTAATAGAAAGGAACACATGGTATACCTACTCAGACGAATCATCATCATCTTCACCCTCAGAGGGTGGAGTGTCAGGAGGTGGATAAGCAGAATCCTCACCATAAACGGGCCACTAGATGTTAGCTCCAAGGCCTCTAAATGCAGTCCCAAGTGTTTGGGTGAGCTCCTGCGCAAACCAACTCTGCGACTCATACATCGCATTCATCCTCTTGGAAAGCCTCCTGTACTGGACATCAGCCAATCCCGAACCATCTCCTCCCTGGGCTCTCGAAGAACCTGCCTCTCCCTGAGCCTGACTGGGCCTAGCCATGGTAGCACCATCTGCTGGAACTCCTCCCGGAAGGCGATACCCCAAACCATGTGACTCGGGCTCTCCATCCGTCTACTCCTGCATCGCATTCAACGTCGATGAATCAATAGGAGCAGCCGGCATCTGCAACTGCTCATAAGAAGGCTACTGGACTCCAACTACTTTGCAAAGCTTTGTGACAATAGAGGCACACGGGATAGAGTACTGCGATTTTCTCCTCAAAAACTTCAAAATCCTTTGGTAGATGAATTCACCAAGGTCCACATAATATTCATCATTCAGAATCCCCCATAATAATCTCTCCCTTTCCACTGTAACCTCATGTGAATGCGAAGAAGGAAGAATATTAGCACATATAAATACATTCCAAGCACGAGCATACATGTTCATCGCAACAACAATAAAATAACGATAATTGTTGGTTCCCCTTTTAAACTTCCACACTGTGCCCGGCTGACAGAGAGTAGCAATAATCAAGTAAGAATCAAAATCCTCAGGGGACTTTTCATTCCAATTCTCCTCATGTGGTTTCCTTTGTCGCTACCCAATAACACGGCGAATCGCCTCAGGCTGATAATCAACAGTAAGCCCACGGACAACAGAAAACCCATTCTTGTCGGCCTTGGCGTTCACATAGAACTCGCGAACAACACTCATCGGTACCGCCTCAGGTGACTCGCAGAATGTAATTCATCCCTTCTCAGCAATCATCGGCAGCAACTCACCATCCCTCCCTGATGGCAAGAACCCCCTCTCCTTCATAATCTGCTTAGTCAGAAGCTTGGAGTACTCTTCTTCAGTAGCCCTATCAAACAATCGGGGCCTCGCAATAGTATTCCTCGAAGAATCAGTAGCAGTCGGATTGCTGCTGCTGCTACCCACAGTTCGTGATCTCTTTGGGGCCATAAAAACTGAGAATAAGAGTTGGAGAGTTTGTGTTTGGTGTGTAAGAGAGATTTTGTAGAGCTGAAAGTGTGTGGGATGTGTATGTAGAGATTGTATGTATTTATAGGGCAAAACTAGGGTTAGAATTTGATTAGGAGTGGGGATTGTGGCTAAGTATAGGGAGAATTCGTGGGTTAATGGGTGATATGGGTTCTGTAATATTTGTTTTTGTTTTGTTTGTTTTTTTTATATAGGCTGAAAAATTATTTTTCAAAATTCAGGTCGCAGGCGGTCGCCTGGCACCAGCAGGCGGGCGCCTGCTAGCACGCGGCCGTCTGCTAGCACGCGGCCGCCTGCTAGCACGCGGCCGCCAGATCCTAGCAGGTGGGCGCCTGCAAGGCTTCTGGAATTTTTTTTTCGGATTTTTTTTGGGTTTTTGGATAAAGTACTAAATTTTAAGGTGTCCTATGGTCGCATATCTTGGGTTGCCTCCCAAGAAGCGCTTCTTTTACGTCATTAGCTTGGCATAGAGTAATGCAATCAAGTTGTCAATAAAACGGCACTAACCACTTCCCGGTTTGCCATATCCCCATAATAGTACTTCAATCTCTGACCATTTACTTTGAATGCTTGGCCCGGATCGTTCTCAAAAATCTCCACCGCTCCATGTGGAAACACAGTTTTGACGAGAAATGGTCCAGACCACCTTGATTTCAACTTTCCAGGAAAAAGTCGGAGACGAGAGTTGAATAGAAGAACTTGTTGCCCCGACACGAATAACTTAGGCGATAGCTTCCTGTCATGCCACCTTTTTACCTTTTCCTTGTACATTTTATTGTTTTCGTATGCTTGAAGTCGACATTCATCAAGTTCATTTAACTGAAGCATTCGTTTCTTCCCAGCTGCATCTAGATCAAGGTTTAACTTCTTCAATGCCCAATAAGCCTTATGCTCAAGCTCCGTAGGTAAATGACATCCCTTACCATAGACAAGTTGAAACGGGGACATCCCAAGTGGAGTCTTGTATGCTGTTCTATAAGCCCAAACAGCTTCATCGAGCTTCAAAGACCAATCTTTCCTTGACGGATAAATGACATTCTCTAGAATGCACTTGATCTCTCTATTAGACACTTCAGCTTGACCATTAGTTTGCGGATGATAGGCGGTAGCAATATAATGATTCACATTATAGCGTTGCATCATAGAATTGAACTTACGATTGCAGAAATGCGACCCTTCATCACTTATGCTAACTCGTGGCATTCCAAACCTTGTGAATATTTGCTTATGAAGAAAACTCAACACTACCTTTGCATCGTTAGCCGGTAGAGCCTTGACTTCTACCCATTTCGAGACATAATCGACTGCTAGCAAGATGTACTGATTATTGCAGGACGAGATAAATGATCCCATGAAATCGATTCCCCAAACATCGAAGATCTCAACTTCAAGCATCACATTTAAAGGCATCTCATCCTTTCTGGTAAGATTTCCAACTCTTTGGCAACGATAACACCTTAAAACGAACTGATGTGCATCCTTAAACAACGTAGGCCAGAAAAAACCTGCTTAAGAATACGAGCTGCTGTCTCTTTACCACCATAATGTCCACCAACTGTCTTGTAATATCCCCTCCGTCTCACAGAATGGGATACATCTCCTGTTGATCTGGTCAGCTCCTTGTCTAAAAAAATATGTTTCATCCCACATGTACCACTTCACCTCATGCAGAAACTTCTTCTTTTGAGCCACATTCATATTAGGAGGCATTATATTACTAACAAGATAGTTCACAATGTCTGCGAACCATGGCTCTTCCTCTTGAATTGCGAACAACTGCTCATCCGGAAAAGATTCGTTGATCAATGTCTTATCATGTGAAGTAGAATCGAGATTCTCCAATCTAGAGAGATGGTAGGCTACTTGATTTTCAGTACCTTTTCGATCCTTGATCTCTAACTCGAATTCCTGTAGTAAGAGAACCCAACGAATAATTCTAGACTTCGAATCTTTCTTTGAGACCAGATAGCGGATGGCAGTGTGATCAGTGAACACTGTCACCTTTGTCCCAAGTAGATAAGATCGAAAATTTTTGAAATCAAAAACTATAGCCAAGAGCTCCTTCTCAGTAGTAGTGTAGTTCAGTTGGGCTCCATTTAGCATCATACTAGCATAGTAGACCACATGAAAGATATTAGTCTTTCGCTGCCCAAAAACTGCTCCCACTGCATAATCACTTGCATCACACATCATCTCAAAAGGTTCTCTCCAATCCGGTTCCGTAATAACTGGTGCGGTGATTAAACTCTTCTTAAGAGTCTCGAATGCTGCCAAACATTCTTCATCAAATTTGAAAGGCACATCTTTTTCGAGCAAGTTGCACAACGGCTTAGATATCTTAGAGAAGTCCTTGATGAAATGCCGATAAAACCCGCATGACCAAGAAAGCTACGGATTCCTTTCACAGAAATAGGTGGCGGAAGATTTTCAATAATGCCCACCTTGACTTTATCCACCTCGAGACCTTTACTGGAGACCTTATGCCCAAGAATGATGCCTTGTTGCACCATGAAGTGACATTTTTCCCAATTGAGCACCAAATTGGTTTTCACACACCTTTTGAGCACCAAACAGAGATTATTCAAGCATTCATCATACGAATGTCCAAAGACGGAGAAGTCGTCCATGAACACTTCGACATTATTTCCAATCATATCGGAGAATATGGCCATCATGCATCTCTGAAAAGTGGCAGGTGTACCACATAAGCCAAAAGAAACTCTGCGAAAAGCAAACATGCCAAATGGATAAGTGAAAGTAGTCTTCTCTTGATCTTATGGTGCAATGCAAATCTGATTGTATCTCGAATAGCCATCCAGAAGATAATAATACTCATGACCAGCCAACCTGTCAAGCATCTGATCAATGAATGGAAGAGGGAAGTGATCCTTCCTCATGGATTTATTCAACTTTCTGTAGTCCATGCATACCCTCCATCCTGTGACTGTTCGAGTGGGGATGAGCTCGTTCTTCTCATTTGCTACCACAGTAATACCTCCTTTCTTAGGTACACATTGCACGGGGCTCACCCAAGAACTGTCAGAAATAGGATATATAATTCTTGCATCCAGCCACTTTAGAATTTCTTTCTTTACCACTTCTTTCATGATAGGATTAAGCCTTCGTTGTTGCTCAACAGTCAGCTTGCTACCTTCCTCTAGCAGAATTTTATGCATACAGTATGAAGGGCTGATACCTTTTATATCTGCTATAGTCCATCCGATGGCCAATTTAAATCCTCTCAAAATCCTCAAGAGCTTGTCCTCATCACTACCTGAGAGGTTAGATGCAATAATAACAGGAAAAGTAGATGCATCACCTAAAAAAGCATACCTCAAGTGTTTAGGCAATGATTTAAGCTCCAAAGTAGGTGCTTCTTCGATAGATGGTTTGAGCTTTCCCTCAGCATTCTTGAGATCAGTATTACCAAGAGATTCAAATGGCATGTCTAACTTCCGTTTACAAGGAAAAGCATTCAGATATTGTAACTGCTCATTGCCTTCATCATCTTCACTGTCAAAATCCCCCAATAAGGCTTTTTCTAAGACATCAGACCTTAGCACATGATCAAGTTCTGAAGTAACTGAAGAATTGACCAAATCCACCTTGAAGCACTCCTCATCTGCCGTAGGGAATTTCATCGCATTTAACACATTGAATGTCACATCTTGATCTTGCACCATCATAGCGAGTTCACCTTTTTGCACATCTATCAAGGTACGGCCTGTAGCCAAGAAAGGTCTTCCCAAGAATATGGGAATCTTCTTATCTTCCTCGAAATCCAGAATGACAAAATTTGCAGGAAAGATGAGCTTGTCCACATTTACTAGCACGTCCTCCACGATGCCTCGTGGGTATGTAATCGAACGATCAGCCAATTGTAGAGACATGTAGGTGGGCTTCAGATCAGGAAAATTCAGCTTTTTGAAGATAGACAACGACATCAGATTGATGCTTGCTCCCAAATTGCAAAGGCACTTATCAAATGACAACTTGCCAATGGTGTAAGGAATGGTGAAGCTACCTGGATCCTTAACCTTTGGAGGTAACTGTAACACCCCCAAATCCGGGGTCGGGGATCTGGGTTGTCACGAGTTCTATTTCCCTTAATAACACCCAATCTTAATAAATATCAACTACTCTGTACTGTGACCCCACAATAAACACACATACCACAAGTTATAGTCTCAGAGATGAATATCAAAAAATAACACAAGTCATTTTATTCCAAAATTATATGCCATTACACCTTAAAAGGGTTTCTGAATAAATTTACATTTCTTTGCCATTATTACAATTGATAAAGATACATAAGTCTGGTACATCAAAAGTTGAAAGCCTAGCCTATTGGTAGTTCCTACCTCAGCTACAGCGACATCAACGCCTATAGGAAACTGCGGAACGTTTCCTATCCGCTCGCAAATTGGGAGCTTGGTCCTGTTCATCTTGTCTATCTGATGTTGTGTGATGAAAGAAGAAAGCAAGGGTGAGCAATAAGCCCACTGAAATAATATGTATAATAATTAACTATATATGAGCATTCTCATAGTACTCATGAAAGTCTTGGTCAAGAAGAAATGAACCAAGCTGATATCTTAACACGACCAAGTTGCAAAATATTCAGTATATATACATATATACTTTTCACAATCTTTGAATTCTTTTGACATGTATAATATACACAGAGTTCCAGTTTATAACTGTATAAAATATCGTTGCAAGGTGATCTCCTATATCTAACCTTGTCTCAACGTTTTTCCGAAAATCTTTGACATGCACAAGATAATCATTTACTAGATATAAGTTTAAAAGATGAAGTTACAAGATACTCCAATATACTTATATCCGAATACTGCTTGAACTACCACCGTTCAAGTTATAATCAGTTTCAAAAGTTCATCACCCAGATGAGACTACAAGATAAGACTTGAATAGATTCAATCCTTGAAATATCATTATAAATAATGAAGTTACGAGATACTTCATTAAGTCCCGATATATATATACACCTATATATATATACATTTCATACACTCCTTGAAAACCTCTGTTATGAAAATTATAAACAGAGTTGCAATATCCAATGAATTTTGGAAAGGAGAAAACCTTGGCATAAACCTGATATCTTGCTGATCAGGCAAAGATACCAATAAGTAACCTTTTCTACTAGTAGATGGACGAATTCCCCACTGGTCATCACCCTGGTCGCAATAGGACCTTATGTTGGACTGCCACTCAGCCACTTACGCATTTGATGGACTCCCACTGAGCCACTTACACTTTCATGGACGCCCACTGAGCCCATGTTGCTTATGCCGACTCAATAGATGGACTTACTTCCCGAACGTTGGGTAAGTAATCAATTCATTTATCAAAACAACAACCTCGTTGTGAATATAAAATACACCATAGAGCCGGATCCCTCTGGTTTTAAGCGAGTATTTAAATCCCCTTAAAAAAAGGAAGATCTTAAATATATAAAAACGAGTTTTGGGATCCGCTCTAACTTTTAAAAATCATTTTAAAGACTCGAAAACACTTTAAAGAGTGGTTGGAATAATGCTGATTTAATGAAATAAATCAGTACCGATATATTAGAAAATATCTGAATATTATTATTTAAATAATATTCCCTTAAAGAATAATCTTTATACAAATAATTGATGTAGAAGTTGTAAAACTTATACTTGAAATGAGTATTACATAACCCAAGATATACTTATACGAAAGTACTATCTTTATTTGAATAATCAAAAATAAGTTTAATTATCTACACCTTATTCTTTAATAAAATAAAGAATATATTTCAGTAAATAATCGGAGTCATAGGTCCTAAAATGAATATTCAAATAATATTCATTAAATAATACAAACTGAGTCATAAGTCCTCGAATGAATATTCAAGTAATATTCATTAAATAATATAAAGTGAGTCATAAGCCCTCGAATGAATATTCAAATAATATTCATTTAATAAAATAAGTGAAGTCATATGTCCTCGAATGAATATTCAAGTAATATTCATTAAATAATATAAAGTTATCGAATAAACCTTATTCGATTAATAGTTTTGAAAACTACATCAATATATATATATATATATAATATACTCGGGAACATCTACTCCCAGTTTTAGAAAAGGGTTCACCTTTGGGTCCCCTACACTCAGGGTATACGCAACTACTGCTTATCTCTAGCATATGTATTATGCAACTAATAAGCATTTGAACCAACAGATATATAAATCAAAAATACGAAACAGGCATGCATATATATCATATCAACCTGCTCCAATATATCGCAAGAATTTGCTAATAACAATCATGCACTTATCACAAGATAATGCATATACATATATACATCACAACAACAGTTATACAGGTAGAAAACTTGCCTGAGCGACTGGGGGTTACAAATGGCTCGGGACGAGTCTGGTAACCTATAAACAACATGTAAGTTGGAATTAAACCAAAGTCACTTGTAAACCTATGCTTTAACCAAATTAGACTCTAACGCTCGCTTTGCGCTTACTGATTCTCTTAAGTCGCTCGAGTACCCTCGGCTCCACCATTTTTAATAAATTAACCATTACGAGTTTTAAGGCGATTCTTTCGCGAGTACCTTAACAACTGCCTAATCCACTTAACATAATTGTTTCATACTCCAATTAGTCCTTTAAGGTCTTTAACCTATGTTTCAAAGTAAGGCGAGGGGTAATGGTTCGTTCGCGAAACGTCGTTACTTAAAACGGCCGTTTCTCCTAAACCGTACATCGGAATCAAATGAACCACATATCAAAACGAAGCTCGTAACATGAACTATCTAATCATGGCAATGGTAAAAACCTAGCAGGGAGTTCTAGGGTCCAAATGTTATGAACAAAAGCAGTCTAAAGTAAATTGGGCATTACGACGGCTATGTTTACGCGATTTCCCAAATTTATACCATTCCAAAACAACCACCAAACCATCACCAGTCAATCCCAATACCACCATATGACAATATCACTCATCCATCTTTTTAAACCATTTAAACCAAGTCCAAATCATACCACGAATCATCAAGAATAACTAGTGCTAATCTTAACTCCCAAAATCAACAAAAACACTTAACAACTAAGATCTCAACATGACAAAACAACTACTATACTTAACCTATCATTCCATCATCATAATCATTTATACCAAACAACTTAATGCTAAGATAATTTAGAGTTATACCTTCCTTGAAGCTTTTAATCAATGAAAGATCCTTGGAATGCCCATGGAAGCCTTGATCTATGCTTAAGCTACCTTGAACTTTCATAAAAAATCAAGAAAACCAAAGTTATTTCTTGAAGGTTACTATTCACCATCTTCTTCCTTGATTTATTGGAAGAGATTGTGAAGGAATTAGAAGCTTAAACTCATGGGATAGCTATATCTATGTATAAGGAACCTTAGATAATTACCTCATGATTTAACAAAACTTGGATCTTGGTTTTGGATTTTTCTTTCCTTTGAAAATGGAAAAAGCCGAGAGCTAGGAAGAAGAAAATGAAAATTTTTGTGTTTTTTGGTGAAAATAAAATGTTTGGCTTGGTTGGTTGATTATTGATTTGTTTTGTTTTGCTTCTTACCTTTTTACCATGGTAATTATTGTGTGGTTCACAATCATCCAACAATTCCTTCCCTTATGTCATGCTTATGTCACATTGTTATGTCATCATTCCTTATTTGCCCTCTTCTCATTGGTTAGATGACATCATCCCCTCTAATCTCTTTGATTAGCTTCTAATTGATTGCCTAATGACCGCTGATCTGTTATACGGTTCGCTTATCTTTCGTTCTCGTTTCTCGTTTGAGGGATCATACCCGGGATCTTATTACTTGGGTTTCCTTAACCTTTCTCAATACATTATAATCCTTTTATGATCCTCTCTTATAATCCTTTAATTTAAATCCTTTTTATCCTGTTACCTTATACTCAATTCTTTCCGTATCTAGTGGATTTCCGGGAAAAATCAAAGTGTTCGGAATTTGATTCTGACGATCTTTACATACACTCATATACCATATAGAGTACTAATAAAATCTCAGAATATCCATAACAGAACCCCTACATAGTGTGGCATGAAAAGTTTTCTCATTCAGCAAAAACACTATTCATAAGGGTTACAAAAAGTTCAAAATTTTGGGGTTATTACAGTAACTTTTGTTGCAGCACGGCACTGCACTCTTCCGTCAGAGCAACGGTATCAAGATCATCCAGTTTCACCTTCCTTGAAAGAATACCTTTCATGAATTTCGCATAACTAGGCATTTGCTCCAGAGCCTCAGCGAAAGGTATGTTGATGTGAAGTTTCTTGAACACCTCCAGAAACTTACCAAATTGCTTGTCCAACTTTTGTTTTTGCAATTGCTTAGGAAAAGGTGGTGGAGGATAGAGCTATTTCTCCCCTGTATTACCCTTAGGCAGAGTGTCTTCAACAGTAGTCTTCCTTGGTTCCCCCTCTTTCTCCTTTTGCGTTCCTTCTTCATCTACAACTTCAACTTCTCCATCTTTTGCTTTTTCAGCATCGACAACTTTTCCAGACCTTAAAGTGACAGCTTTGACTTGCTCTTTAGCTTCCTTCCTGCCTAGCACTTCAGTATCGTTGGGAAGTGTGCCAGGTTGACGATTGAGCAAGGCATTGGCTATTTGTCTAATTTGATTTTCCAAGGTCTTGATAGAAACAGCCTGACTTTTGCACAACAGCTTTAACTCCTCAAAATCAGCACTAGAAGGTGGAGCAGCACCTCCTTGTTGAGGATATGATTGCCTTTGAGCAAATTGCTGAGGTTTCTGGAATCCAGGTGGATTAAACTGTTTACTTGCAGCTTGCTGATATGGTTGCTGAACAACATTCTGATTATTGCTCCAGCTGAAATTGGGATGATTTATGTTATTAGGATGATAAGTAGCAGGCACAAGCTGCTGCGGTCTCTGAAATTTTTTCACATACTGAATAGATTCATTAACAAGAGAACAATGATCCGTAGCATGAGAGCCTGCACAAAGCTCACAAACACTAGCTATTTGATTTACTCCATAGTTGGCTAAAGAATCGACTTTCATAGACAGCGCCTGAAGCTGCGCTACAATAGCTGTAGCTGCATCAACTTTCAGAATACCTTCTACCTTCCCAGGCATCATCCTTTGAGTTGGGTTTTGATACTCATTTGCAGCCATAGTTTCAATAAGATTATAGGCCTCAATATAGCTTTTGGCCCACAAGGCGCCTCTAGAAACTGCATCGAGCATGGGCCGAGATTGGGCCCCCAAACCATTGTAGAAACTAGTGATCACCATCCAGTCAGGCATACCATGATATGGACACTTTCTCAACATCTCCTTGTAGCGCTCCCAATCCTCGCACATAGATTCTCCTTGTTGCTGCGCAAACTGAGTAAGAGCACTCCTTATAGCCGCAGTTTTGGCCATTGGATAGAACTTCACCAGAAACTTTTGCGCAAGATCTTCCCAAGTAGTGATGGACCCAGCTGGTAAAGAATGTAACCAGTCCTTAGCTTTGTCCCTCAGAGAGAATGGGAAAAGCCTCAGCTTGATAGCCTTATCAGTAACACCATAATATTTGAAAGTACTACAGATCTCGACAAAATTCCTGATATACATGTTGGGATCTTCAGTCACAGCACCTCCGAAAGAAATAGAATTCCGCACCATCTGAATAGTGCCCGGCTTTATTTCAAAAGTATTGGCCTGAATAGTCGGATGAATGATGCTTGACTGAATGTCATCAATTTTAGGCCGAGAAAAGTCCATAAGAGCTGGATCAGCTTGAGCTAGACGATCACCCATTGTTTCAGGTTCTTTCTTTTCACTCTCTTTATCTGAATCTTCAAAAACTATCTTCTCCAGAAAGTCAAAAGCTATATCTGTCTCCTCAGCTGTATCTAGATTTCTCTTGCGAGTGCGAGAACATGTTTGCATAAACTCTCGCTAGAGTACCTGAAACACAACCGGAAGCAGTAAGTAACAAGTCTTAATCAATGAATCCTAATGACCACTGATGGCAAGTATATAAACTAAACAAATTAACACCGAGTCCCCGGCAGCGGTGCCAAAAACTTGTTAGGAACAAAGCATGCGATAAATAAATCACGCAAGTATACGCGTTCACAAGTAATATAGAATGATTTCTAGTTCATTCCTACAGAGACTCTGATTAATTATATTTAATTAACACTTACTCACCAATGTATGATTATTCTTCTATGTCAAGATAATAACAATTAAGGTTGGTTAACTAATAATTACTACGAGAATTAAATACTTGAATTAATAGTATTAAACACACATGAGATCCTAACTTCATTACTACTTCATTCAATAGTTATTGTTATTAACCTTAGCATGTAATGGTGATGATATTAATCGAACAACACGAAACTGATAAACGCCAACTTTCATTGTACGAATACCAATCTACCAAGCATCCACAATTAAGATAGAAGTTGAATAGACATCAATTATGTTGAGACCCTATATGTCTACAGAATTTGATAACATAATAATTTAAGCGCAAGTTATTCATGATGATTATACAGGGCAAGTAAAACGGTTAGAGTTACCCACTAATCATGCATACAATACATGAACCTATGCTAGCATGGCAAGTTCTAAATCTCAAGATTCACTGTCGCTTCACAAGAGATTAACAGGCTATCTTACATGTTCGCGACACACATAAGACGAATAAGCACAACCTATGCTAGATATCATACAATAACCACATATCAAGGTATTAAACAATTAACTAAAGAAATCCATAGTAAATCCGCTAGGATCCCATGATCACGATTAACCCATAATAGTACTCATCGTCACCATGGTTTCATATGAAAGCATGGTAATAACACAACGATATAAAGATTAAAAATACTTAATAAATAATGAAGTACGTCACAAGAGTATTAAGGTTCAAAGTATAAAGAAAACTAGCATCCACTGTTACAACGAATTAAAAGAATCACAAGATAATGTATGCTTCCTCTTTTTTGTTGTTGCGTGCTAAAACGGTCTTCTCAATCTTCTTGCCCTTGCTCTTGATAAAGAAAATGTCTTCCCATAAGGTTTATATAATAACCCAAGAGAACCAGCGCTGACAGAAGCCCAATTATACCCGAATTAATAAAATCCAGAATCTGAATTTCCGTACACAGGTGGCCGCCTGCTTCCTCCACGCGGGCGCCTGCTATCAGGCGGTCGCCTGCTTCTTTCAGGCGGGTGCCTACAACCTTTCTGGAAAATAATTTATTTTGCTTCTGTTTTTGCTGATTTCTTCGCTCATCACCTCTAGACTGATTCCAAGCACTTCTTTAAGCTTTATTTGATAAAAACCACCTATCTAAGCAAGTTATACCCTGAAATGCAAAAACACTAAAAACGCGTCAAACACACAAAATACTTG
The DNA here is from genome assembly GCF_009905375.1 of Apium graveolens. NCBI lineage: Eukaryota > Viridiplantae > Streptophyta > Magnoliopsida > Apiales > Apiaceae > Apium > Apium graveolens. The sequence goes on from NC_133649.1 coordinate 48,863,054, forward strand.
AGTTCAACACACCAATCCAAACCGTTATGAAACGCTCTAAGTGGTATAAAAGGCCACTTATCAGTTTTTTGTACATTAGTAGATAGAGGAAGAAAAAAGAAAGGAGAAAAACACAAAAAAATCAAAAAAGTAAAAAATTTTAGGGCCAAGTACAGTGGCACGGCGTGCCCGCGTTGTGGAAGCGGGGCGGCCGCACCAATTCTCCAGAGACAGAGCGCGCCCGTGTTGCCTAGCGGGGTGGTCGTGCTGAAAAGACAGAAGCATGGCGCGGCCGCACTGAGATAGCACGCGGCCGCGCTGCCCCTGATTCCGAAAAAAATAAAATGCAGAAAAAGAAGAGAAAATCAGGGACTTTACTACAAAATCAAATTCTACCCGATTTTTACTCTTCCACATCCCAAATTTCCCTCTCCAAATCAAACCTATTATTCCCACTATTCCCATAATCAATTCTCACTTCTATTCCGTATCTAATTCTCTTCCAACATCCTATTTATACACACACTTATACACAACTTCTCCATCACTTCTCAAATTCTCAAACACAATTCTCTCTCAAGCACTTATCTTTTATTTTCTCCTATTTAATCACAATGGCACCCAAAAGACAGCGAACTCAAGTAAGCAGTAGCACCACTGATTCTTCGAGTACCGGTGGTGTGAGGCCAAGGTTTTCGACTCCCGAGGCTGAAGCGGAGTATACGAGGCTTCTCTCGAAACCTATAGCCAAGGAGCATGGGTTTTCTACCATCAGGGAAAGATGGTAAGTTGTTGGAGATGATCTAGGAGATGGGCTGGGTTTCTTTTTGCGAGGCACCCGCTACTGTGCCCATGAGTGTGGTTCATGAGTTTTATGCTAATGTGAAGGCGGAGAAGAATGGTTTCACTGTGGTTCGGGGGATGACGGTGGAGTACAGTGCTGAGGAAATAAGGAGGGTGATTGAGCAGCCCGCGAGGAAGCCCGGTCAGGATATTTGGAATGAGAAGACTCCAGAGGAGTTTGATTTGGTATTGATAGTTGCTACTCTATATGTGCTTGAGAATCACTGGAAGTTCAAGAGGGGCACGACTGATTATTCTACATTCCCTGCTTCGTGCATGAACAAGTTTGCACGTGCATTGAATTCTTTTATTTGTGCTAACATCATGCCATCTTCTCATGTGCATGAGATTACTGTAGAGCGTGCACGCTTGTTTTGGGGTATTCTGCAGGGTGACTATGTGGACCTTGGTATCGTTATTCACCAAGGGATTCAGAGATTTTTGCGAGGGAGTACTACGGGTTCTATACCTTATGCATCCGTTGTGATGAAGCTGTGTGTGGTAGTTGGTGTTCATTGGCCAGCACACGAGAAACTCCAGATTCCTAGTGCTCCGATTGACAATTTGACGTTGCTAAACATGACAGAGTGGTATGGTGGGAAGCCCGATCCTAAAGGGCTTGGATATTCTTATGACCATCTGCCAGGTGGAAGGCCAGCTCCTCAGGCATATGCTGGTGGCACGGCGCAGGCGAGCAAGGCAGCTTGGAGAGCTGAGTTGGGAGAGGTCGGTCCTTCGGCATCACAGCAGCAGGAGCAGGAGGAAGCAGGAGCAGATGTTGGAGTTGGTTTGTGTTCGACGTAATATAGGTGTTTAGCGAGGAGGATGGATGTGATGCATGACATCCATAGTCAGTTTGTACGTGATCTCCCCCAGGCACTAGGGACTGCATTCAGAGCTACAGGTGTTGACATCCAGTGGCCAGTATTTGGTGAGGACTTCATGGATCCACCTCTAGACACGCCTGACACTCCACCCGTTGGGGGTGAGGATCCTGATTCTGAGTAGGTATACCTGATTCCTTACTATTACCTTCACTGAGGACAGTGAACATTTTAAGTTTGGGGGTAGTAGTTGAAGGAATATGTTTTGTGCGAGTTGCATATAGTTTTTATATTCATGATAGTTTAGTTCATATAGTTGCATATTTGCCATGAAGTAGTTTTTTTTGTAGTTTTTTTATGATAGTTTGTTCATATAGTTTCATGCATTTGTATAATAACATGATCCCTAAGATGATTTTTCCAATTGATTTGTGATATTGATGCTAGTGTCATGATGTCGTATTTAGTGATGTTAAGTCTTGTCGAGTTGAGTTGCATGCTAGAGACAATTGTATTTCACTAAATCTTATAGGTTGCTTGAGGGCTAGATCATGGTCATGGTTTATTTGTTTGTCGAGGTTCAATCGCTTGTTTATATTTAGAATTTAGGATCTCTTAATAATAAATTAACATGGATATTTAAAAAATTGAAGAAAATTGGATTTCATTGCTAGATGTTGTGGCTCGGTGTCAAATGGCTAGTAGCCAACTCATTTTATATGAGTAGTCTAAGGTTGAGCGAGATGGAGCGAAATGCACTCATTCAGAAATTTGAAAAAAAGGAAAAAGAAAAAAAAGAGAAAAAGAAAAAAATATATAAGTATTATGTATAATTGATCATGAGTGGGCTCTTTAGTACTCGAGTTATTAAGTTCTTAGGGGACTTTGTGCCTAGTGACCTAAGGCTTTTATAGTCTGGGATTCGCTAACCTAACGCTCGCTACATGGGTACTATTGTATAAGTCTTTTGTGGACCTCACTCATTGCACGGTCAAATAAGCATATTTGTGTTGTTTATGTGGTATGAATAAAATCATGAATTCATATAAAACTCCAATATAAGAATTGAAGTGTTATAAGTTATTTTGAGTCTAGATTTTATTTTATCTATAACCTTGCGATTGGTTTGATGAGTAGTGAGTCATGATTATTGATCTAGATGCGATGGTATATCTGTAAGCATTTGCATACATGCATGTCTCTGGTTTGTAGGTTGATTTGTGGGGTTTGATTGATCTTTATGCGAATACTTGTATTTTTTGAGATGTTGCTCATTGATTGGTTTAGTTATTCTATGGGGATCATTGCATTTATATTTCTTGTTATTTGAGTCTGTTTATGCTTGAGGGCAATCATCGATTCAAGTTTGGGGTTATATTGAGTGGCATTTATGACACTTTATAACGCTCCATTAAGCTTTGAATTGGTGTTTTTGTACTCAAGTTATTGGTGTTTTAATGTGTTTCTAGTGTTTTTTTGCATTTCAAGCATTAATCGGGAATTCAGGTGAATTAGCATTGATTTGATGCTAATATGGTGTTAGGATGGTGTCCAAGGAATAAATCTCGTGATGAGCAACTCATTGCAGCAAGAAAAGAAGAAAAAAAAAAGAATTTTCTCTAGAAGGTCAGCGCGCCCGCGCTGTCATAGCGCGCACCCGAAGAGCAGAGACATAGCGCGCCTGCGCTGATCAAGCGCGCGGCCGCGCCGGGTCAGGATTTCTGAATCCTGATTCTTATGGGCTTTTGATTGGAGGACTTCTACTACCCATGGGCTGCTATATATACCTAAATAAAGGTCGTTTTTCATAAGGAGACGTACCAGAGCACAAGGAAAAGGCGTAAAAAGACCGTTTTAGCACAATTCAACGAAGGCGAAGAAGATCTAGTTTATACTTGTGATTCTTTGTTCTAAGTTTTAACTTTGGATGCTAGTTTTCTTATTCGTGAACCTATACTCTTGTTTCGTACTTGGTTTGTTATTTATTCAGTATAAATACTACGTTTATTATACCATGCTTTCATCGGAACCCACGTTGATGATGAGTCCGATTATTGGCTAATCGTTATCCTGGGGTTCTAGCGGATTTATTTATGGATTTCTTTAGTTAATTTGTTTCGATGCCTTAGTGTGTGGTGATTGTATGATAACCTAGTTTTGATTGTGCCTATTCGTCTTATGAACGTCGCGAACTTATAAGATAACGTGTTAATTCTTAATAAAGTGAAAGTGAATTTAAGGGTTTAGAACTTGTCATGCTAGCATAGGTTCATGTATTTATTATGCATGATTCGTAGGTAATTTTAACGATCTTACTTGCCCTAAGTAATCATGATAGATAACTTGTGCAATAAACCATAATATTGTCAAATTCTATAGATATATAGGGTCTAAATATAATTGATGTCTATTCAGCTTCTTTCTCTTTTGTGGATGTCTGGTAGTATGGTATTCGTACAATGAAAGTTGGCGTTTATCAGTTTTGTGTTATCTGATTAGTGTCATCACCATTACATGCTAAGGTTAAAAACGAAAAGGCTATTGAATGAAGTATTTAATGAAGTTAGAATCCCATGTTTGTGTCATATATTATTCAACTCTCTTTAATCTCTTAGTTAATGTTCTCTTGGATAATTCTCAATAGTTAATCATAGTATAATCAAAACCCAAATTGTTATTCGTCTTAACATTGAATAATAGCCATATCATTGTTGCATAAGTGCATAAATCACATAGTTAACCTAAACCAGTCTCTGTGGGAATGAACTAGAAATAATTCTATATTACTTGCGATCGTGTATACTTGCGTGAATTATTAGCATGTGCTTAGCGACTAACAACAGTTGGAGCCGCCTGGTGTTGATAGCTTGATCAGCTGTCTTCACATATCCATTACGTATCTGATATGGCTTTGTCATTCCCGTAAGGGTATAAGTAATTAATATAGTGGATTTATAAATGTGAATACCATGCTAAAATTGGACTCTGGTATTTACACAGCACACAACTACCTTTATTTTGTTAAAATCATGCTAGTCAGTGATATCCAGTTACTTGTTTACCGATACTCAGAATGATTTACAGAATGTGGATTTCATAATAATTTTTAGTTATGTTCCTATAACTGTTTACATTACTGTTTTTATCTTGATATTCATATGTTGGTACTGCTGAGAGATTATGCTCACCCTTACAACCTGTTATATATATCGCAGATGCCTAGAAGACCAATCAGACCTTGGCAGAACCAAGTCTCATCCCCTTCAGGACCCGGCTCCTCTGAGGTAGTTAGTATCAGACCATGTGCGGTCAGATGAGTTGCTGAATAAATTAGTGTGTCAGACTTTTTGAATAAATGGTTTGTAATAATGTGTAGCTTGGATCATACTTGAACCTGGATCGGATTTTGGTTCGGGGTCGTGTTAGTGTATATTAATAATAATAATAATCTTGTGTTTTATATTTCTGTTTGTCGTGTTTAGTGACGTCAACTCCTGACCCCAGGGTTGAGGCCGTCACATCTAATATATACAATTCACCATCCTATCTTGCATATCAATCTAGTAGATAACATGACTTGAAAAATCTACAACATCTAATTCACTAAGCTATTCCTGTATGCAGAAATGTGCTACTAGTCTTATTGTACATAAGCTACTCTTTTAATGGATGTTGAGAATGATCATCCGTTGAAAACTACAATTTCATTTAACTAAAATTTACTAAGTGTTTTGTTCAAGTTATCATCAAGTACACAACATATTCCTAACAATCTCCCCCAATTTATGTCTACCAGAATTGTAGCCATAAATTAAGAAAAACTTGATGATAACAAAACACTCTATGAAAACAGAATGAGATCTAGTAGATTAAAATTTACAAGTGCTACAGTCTATTGAAAGTTTTCACAAAGAAAGATTTGTAGAGTGTCTTACAGATCATTTTCAAGGTGCTCCTCTAGACCAAGCAAATTAAGATCATTTCCTTGATTGCCTTGGCTTCTTTCCCAGCTTCACATCATTCTCTTCAATCTGGTTTTGGATTTGTCTGTAAAATTCCGATTCTTCATTATTTGTTAGATACAGCTTTTTTTGCATTTCTTTTAGAGTTTCATTGCTTGCAATCTTTAGCCGATCTTCCAGTCTGAAGAATCTTCTAATATTCTTTTCATTCTTGAACTCCATGATCCAGTATGGCCTCAAATGCACCCTATCTCCAGTGAAGGGAATAGATAATACTCTTGGGAGTGCATTTGGTCCTCTCCAGCTATTTCTTATCTCCTCAATCTTGTTTAGTACCATTTTCTTGGCTACTATGTTAAATCCAAAGTTTTTCTTGATTGAGGAGAAGAAAGTTACTAGAGTTGAGTAGCCTTCATGGAGAATTCTGTGAAGTGGCCATGTAATTTCTTTACCAACCCTATACCTGAAAACTAATCTCTCTGAAAGGTGCTTGTAGGCATCAATAGATCTGACTTCTTCAAGCTCATTCAGATAGATATTTATGTCTGAGAATTCTTTGATGTCACATATGAAGAGTTGATCTCCTTTGTTGACAGTAAGTTTGGGTTTGGCCACTTGCTTGGATTTGAGCTTGTTAGGCTTGACTGTTTTGACCACTCTTTCTTTTGTCTTCCTTTGTTTAGCAAAGATGGGGAGGTTTAGATCAGGAAGAGGCAAGATGTCCCAATCTATAGGTTCATCCTTTGGAACAACAGGATCACCATGAAAGGTGATGTTGGGATCAACCTTGAATTCAGTCTCCTTCATTGTAGGAATGGCTGGTCGACTTGAAGTTGTAGATTGGGATGCTATGTAGTCTTCCTTATCTTCATCAAAATTTATCTTTCTCTTTGCATGCATCTTGTATGAACTTCCTTTTTATCTGTTTTGGTTCTTCTTTCTTTCCTTCACCCAGATTCTTAGTTGGCAAAATAGTTTCTGTGATTGCAGGCTTTTTAGCTTGGTTCTTGGCTTCTAAAGCAGCTTGCTTTTGTTGTTGTTTGAGCCTCACCTTTTCCTCTTTCTTAGCTTCTGCAAATTGTGGATGCCCAACCACTACACAGAACAGTTTACCATTTCTGTAGATCTTAGCAATTCTTTTCTTTAGCACTGAGTCTCTAGGGTCTTTGAAGAAAGTTATGGACCTTCCAAGCAGCTTCTTTCTATCTGGCCTAGGGGTTTCATATGATAGGTCCAGTGGATTTTTGGTTGAATTCTTTGGATAATTCCTTTTTGGCTTGAAAATCATACTGGCCTTTGGAGACTTGATTGTTGAGGGTTGAACCCTTTCTAAGTTCCCTAGGCTCATTTCATTGATTGAAATTTGTCACAACTAAGAGAAGTGAGAAAAGACCTTGTCTTTCTTCTCAATTTGACCAAATTTCTTCTGAATTTCTTCATCAATTTTCTTTCATTTGTCATCCAGTTCTTTCTCAACTGGTGCAAAATCAAGCTGTTTAGATTTCTCATTTAATTCTAACTTAGCAGCTTCTATCTTGATCAGATCAGTGATGTCCAAGACTGGTGGCTTTGGAAAAGTAATTGCTGGAACAATTACTTTTCGTACTTGAATCTTGAGCACTTGCTCCCCCTCACTTGTTGACTCCCCTTGACTAGCTGGAATAATATCTTTCTCCCCCTTTTGTTAGCATCAAGTTGAGTAGAGGTTGAGGTCTGTGCAGTCACCAATTTTTGAAGTAGCTGAGTTTGTTGGGTTTGACGTAGATGGATTGTAGTTATTGAAGCTTCTATATTTTTGACTCTTTTATCCAAGGAGTCCACTTTAGTGTCTAGATGATAGTTTTTCCTCAGTTGCCTGTTGATGTCTAGCATGGTTGTGTCAGGAAACTTGGCCTCCAATCTTTCAGCAACATCCTTTTTGATCTGACCAATTTCAGTTTTCAGTGCAGTTACCTCTAGATTGTGTTGGAGAGATTGGATTTGGTGGAGTTTAAAAGAGCCTAGATGTGCTTGAAGAAGTCTCTTGGTGTTGGCATTTGTAGTGGCTTGAAGAGCTGTCTGAATTTGTTGAATTATGTGAAATAGAGTAGATTTGAAATGGTGCTCATCACATTCTTTGGAAAACACCCAAGATGGATATTTGATCTTGAGCTAGGGCCAGATTCTCCCCCTATGTCCATGAACTCTCCTTCATCATCCTCTTCATCCCCAAAAAGATCCTCAGAACCACCAGTCCCATAGTTAACATCATCACCAACTGTGGGTGGCATGGCTGAGATGGCATCTTTGGCTCTTTGCATGGAGGCAGTTGTATGCACCAAATTTAGCATTCTTTCAGTAGCCACATTGTCCTGTTCAGCCAAAACTTGATAAGCTAGAACAAGGTGTGTAAATGCCTCAGCTTCATAAGAAACAGAATCTAAGACAGCTTGATATTCTTGCTGAATCAGTTGTTTCTTTTCAGCCTCATTGACATCCATTAACTCACTTACAATTGGCACTTCCCATACTTCTGTACCTGCATTTCTCTCATTATCTCTATTTTCTTACATCAAGGGCTCCCCTTGGCTTCCCATCCTCACACCCTCACCTTCACCTACTAAGGTGGAACTCCCCTCACTCACTTTTGCCAAGATGGAAGAAATAGCTTGCATGTGTTCACTCTTTTCCTCTCCTTTTTCCTGAGAGCAACTCAGCCTCTCACTCAATTCACTCCCTTCCCTCAGTCTTAAGAGTGATTGTACAACTACTAGATCATCCACACTTGTAACATTTGTTGAAGTTTAAAGTGGTGCAGTGATATTCAACGGATGAGGAACATCCATCAAAATAGTAGTTGAGAGTTTCAATGGATGACTGTTGTTAAGCACATCCATCGAGATACAATCACTAGTCGACGGATGAACGATATCCATCGAGATAGAAGAAATGATAGAGTTTAGAGTAGAGACTACTGTTGAATCTGTGGTGATTGATTTGAGATTTTGCACAGATGTTTCAGTAGACTCAGAAAGAAATGGCAAGTGAGCCAACAAATCATCCAAAAGATGATGCTCACTTGCTTGGATTTTTGGCTCCTCCATGAGAGTTAAAGATGGAGAATCAGGAATTGATGTATGAATCATATCTACATCCAGTGAATATGTGGGTGAGTTTGGTGCGTTTGGTGCTTCGATAGTTAAAGATTTTGGTTGTGACTCCACATTTATTGGAGCCACATCAAACTGACTTTGAGAAGGTGCATGTACTGAGTCTTTGACTGCAGTAGGCACTGTGTGTGCACCCTGTGTATCCCCAATGTGTTTAGATTTCTTATTTCTAGCATAGGTTTGGGGTGAGCTTGTGTCCCTTACCCTTTTGGCCTGTGCTCTTGGCTGAGAGCTTTGTCCAATAGTTACATCCTTTTGGGAGGATGCAACTAGCAATGAGCTAATATCCTTATTAATCACTACAGTTTGTTGGGAAACTGTAGTATGGCTAGGCTGTGATTCACTCACCTCTCCAACCTTATTCTTAGGGCTTCTTTGATGTTCACCCTGTCCCTCACCAGTCTCATTCCCCTTCACACTCCCCTCTTGGTTTTTAGTAGATTTTACAACTAGCTTCTGTTGAGAGAGACTAGAGGGGGCTTTCTTTGATTTGGATTTAGAAACTTTTGGTTTTGTGACTTAGGTAGGCATCAGTTAGGTCATTGTCACAGATGTCATTGCCACAGTTATTTGCAAAGAAATGGGTAGAGAAGTAGTGGGGACAAAAGTGTTTACCTCACTTACCTGAGGTTGTTCTATGATGGGCATGTATACAAGTGGAACATCCTTGTGATGACTTGACCTGTTAAGATCAACAATAACTCTTCTCTCTTGGACCTAACAATCTAGCTTGTTTGTTGGGTTCTCAATTGAGAGATTCTCAGAAACAAAATTAGCTAGAATCATGAAAATCTAGCTTAATAAATATTCTTAGATCTCTTTTTAATATCTTCTAATTTACTCCCTATCTCATACATGACATATGTGCTGAAATTGAAATATTTATATCTAAGAAGCATATAAAGCATGTGAACAAGTGAGTAAGATACATCATCAAAATTACTGATTTTGCTAGAAAATACTTTAATGAAAGAATCACACAAGAAACTCCATTCTTTTCTAAGGCCTAATCTTCTAACTTCACCTAACTTAGTGGCAGTTAGAGCATAACCCATGGAGACTAGCATGTTACTCACATCAGTGTGTGTGTGGAGCTAGTGTGTTATTTTCAGGAAATTTAAAGCACTTTTCTATTATATCACAGTTAACACATTGTTCAGTACCTTTGAGAGTGAAGGTAATAGTTTTGTCTCTTGAATTGAACATAGCCGTAGTCTAGATTTCCTCGACAACTTCACAGTAGATGGTTGGGGACTCAAGCATGGCATAGCTCAATTTACAGTTTAGTATGAAGTCCATCATCTTGTGATAATCTTCAGAAGCCGGAATTTGCTTGTTCACCAGAGCCAAAAAGTTGTTCTTTTCATACACGAACCCAGTTAAGGACATAATCTTGACTACTGGTGCCATTTATGTGATTGAGATTAGTTACAGAGAGAGAGGTTTTGCTTTGGAGAAGAAGAGACTTAGAGAGATTGCTTGAGAAAGATAAAAATAACGAATAGAAATGAAATTAGCTATTATACTATCTCAGAAATTAACTGTCAAAAGTAAAAAATAAATTAAAGTGACCAATCAAATAAACCCAAAATAGCCGTTTAAAAATAAAGAAAACTGTCAAAATTCTAAGATTATCCGTTGAAATATACGTACAGGCTGTAAGTAAATTCGACGGATGATGCTCAAAATTAACGGCTAAGATTGAGTAAAATTGGACGGATGATGAGAAAATTACCCAGAGTATTAATTGATATTTCGACGAATAATATAATTCAACGGATATTCATTTCCAACGGATAATGAACATCCGTCGAGATACAAATTCTGACTTAGTCAAAATTTTGTCCAAGAAAGAAAATATCAACTTTTACTCTGGCTTCATTTCAATTTACTTAGACATCAAAATAGATTAAGAGTAATTAAGCATACCTAACTCACTTACCAACCTGGTGAAGGTGGACTCATCAAGTGGTTTGGTAAAGATTTCTGTAAGTTTTTTTCAATTGGAACAAAATGAAGTTCCACAGTACCATTCATAACATGCTCTATAATGAAGTGGTACTTGATGTCAATGTGCTTGGTCCTTGAATGTTGTACTGGATTCTCGGTGATGGAAATAGCATTTTGTTATCACAGAAAATAGGAATCATATTCACTTGTAGACCATAGTCCAACAATTGATTTTTCATCCATAAAATATGTGCACAACAACTGCCAGCAACAATATATTCAGCTTCAGCTGTAGAAGTAGAAACTGAATTATGCTTTTTACTGAACCAGGATACTAGCTTGTTTCCTAGAAATTGACAGGTTCCTGTTGTACTTTTTCTATCATATTTACAACCTGCATAATCTGCATCTGAATAACCAGTTAGATCAAAGCCAGAATATCTAGGGTACCAAATGCCAAGTTTTGGTATTCCCTTGAGATATCTGAAAATTCTCTTAATAGCTACTAAATGAGATTCTCTAGGATCAGCCTGAAATCTAGCACAAAGAAAAGTAGCAAACATTATATCTGGCCTACTAGCTGTTAAATATAAAAGTGAGCCAACCATGCCTCTATAGCTTAAAATGTCCACAGACTTTTCAGTAGTGTTTAATTCAAGTTTAGTTGCAGTGGCCATGGGAGTTTTTGCAGATGTGCAATTCATTAGATCAAACTTCTTCAAAAGATTATAAATATATTTGGTTTGACTAATGAATATTCCATCACTAACTTGCTTAACTTGTAAACCAAGAAAGTAAGTTAGTTCTCCCATCATGCTCATTTTATATTTACTTTGCATCAATTTGGAAAACTTTTTACAAAGTTTTTCATCTGTAGAGCCAAATATAATATCATCTACATAAATTTGAATAAGTATACTAGAGCCATTAACATTTCTAAAGAATAAGGTGTTGTCAACAGTACCTCTAGTGAAGTAATTTTTAAAGGGAAACTTTGACAAAGTATCATACCAGGCTCTAGGTTCTTGCTTCAGTCCATAAAGTGCTTTCAAAAGATAGTAGACATATTCTGGAAAATTTGGATCTTCAAAACCAGGAGGCTGACTGACATAGACTTCCTCCTCCAAATCTCTATTTAGAAAGGCACTTTTAACATCCATTTGATAGACTTTGAAATTGGCATGGGCTGCATAGGCTAAGAAAATTCTGATGGCTTCAAGTCTTGCAACCGGAGCAAAGGTTTCATCAAAATCAATTCCTTCTTGTTGGAAATAGCCCTTAGCAACCAATCTAGCTTTGTTCCTGAAAACTATGCCATTTTCTTCCATCTTGTTTCTAAATACCCACTTAGTATCAATAGGATTCTTTCCTTTAGGTTTGGGTACCAACTTTCATACCTTATTCCTTTCAAATTGGTTTAGCTCCTCCTGCATAGCTAAAACCCAATCAGGATCCAATAGAGCTTCTTCTACCTTTTTAGGCTCTTCTTGAGATTGGAAAGCTGCTATATAGACATTCCTCTTGAGTTGCTTTCCTTGTTTACACTCTTAAAGATGCATCACCAATGATCAGTTCAGATGGGTTATCTCTAGTCCACTTTCTCTGTTGAGGTAGATTAGGTCTAGATTAAGAGGCCTCATTGTTGTCTTAATGTGTGAGAGATTTGATTAGAAGAAACTCCTCCTGAGTTTGTGGATCTTTGACTTGTAGTTGGGGCCCTTTCTGATTGTGATATGTATTAGCCCTCAATTTCTATTGATGATTCAATGGATGTTGAATTTTGTCTTTCAACGAATGATGTAGATTGTCTTCCAATGGATGATGTACTTGGTCTCTCGATGGATGTTAAATTATGTGCTTCATTAGTTGTAGATTTTTCTGCATTTTCCTTAGACATTGGTTCTTGATCACTTTCATCATCACTGTCTTCACAAACCATCTCAATATTGTCAAATTTGAGGCTTTCATGGAAATCTCCATCTTACAGTCCTTCAATCTTTTTATCATCAATCACAACATGTACAGATTCCATATTAATGTTGGTTATTAGATTATAGACTCTATATGATTTTTCAACAGCATATCCAATAAAGATGCCTTAAACTGCTTTGGCATCAAACTTCCCATGCTGATCAGTTTGATCCCTTAAGATATAGCATTTACTGCCAAAGACATGAAGAAAGTTTAGTGTTGGCTTCCTATTCTTGAACAATTGGTAGGGTGTCATGCATTTTGCTTCATTAACCAAAAAAATATTCTGAGTGTAGCATGCAGTATTTACAGCTTCAGCCCAAAAGTATGTTGGTAACTTTGATTCTTCCAGCATTGTCCTTGCAGCTTCAATAAGAGATCTATTTTTCCTTTCCACCACTCCATTTTTTTGTGGGGTTCTTGCTGCTGAAAACTCATGCATGATCCCATTTTCTTCACAAAATGATCTCATTACAGAATTCTTGAACTTAGTTCCATTGTCACTCCTGATTCTTCTTACTTTGAAATCAGGATGATTGTTGACTTGTCTTATGTGATTGATGATGATTTAACTAGCTTTATCTTTGGACTTGAGAAAATATGTCCAAGAGAACTTTGAGAAATCATCCACAATTACTATACAATACCTTTTCTATGTTTACTGCTCCAAATAAGTCCATGTGCAACATTTACAAAGGTTCTTCAATTGTTGAATAAAGCTTCTTTCTGAATGATGCCTTGATTTGTTTCCCTTTCTAACAGGCATCACACAGTCCCTCCTTTGAGAATTCCACTTGGGGAATACCTCTTACCAAATCTTTCCTGACCAGTTCATTCATGGTCTTGAAATTAAGGTGGGACAGTTTCTTATGCCATAGCCAACTTTCATCTTGACTTGCCTTGCTAAATAGACAAGTAACCGATTCTGCATTTGATGAGTTGAAATCAGCTAACTACACATTTCCTTTTCTCACTCCAGTGAGAACCACTTTGTTGCTTCTTTTGTTAGTCACAACACATGCTTCAGAATTGAATGTTACTGAGTTGCCCTTGTCACAAATCTGACTGATACTCAACAAATTGTGCTTGAGTCCATCCACTAGGGCAACCTCTTTAATGATGACATTATCTTTTGAAATCAAGCCATATCCCACAATATAACCCTTGTTGTCATCTCCAAAAGTGATACTTGGGCCAACTATTTCCTTGAACTCAGTGAAAAGGGTAGAATCTCCAGTCATGTGCCTTGAGCACCCACTATCCAAATACCAAAGATTCTTTCTATTTCCCTGCACACAACAAAATCAAATCAAGTTGATTTTGGTACCCAAGTTTCCTTGTGTCCTGTTTTGTTAGCTTTTTTTTTAGGTTTCTTGGGCTTGTCTTCATTTGACTTAGGTACTTGAAGTTTATCCTTAGTCAATTGAGTAGAACCTTAAAACCATTTATCATTGTAGAATTATCATGCACAACTTGATTAACATGGAAAGGCATATTCTGTGCAAACATGTTATTCCAGTAAGGTATGCTAAATGGCATTTGTGACATACTAAATGCAGCATAATATGGATTTTGTGCAAATGGCATGTTAGCATACTGTACATTCAAGTTGTATGTAGGCATAACATTTATAGGCATTGTAGGCATGCTAGGAAATGAAGATGGTGCAGACATGAGAGAAGGCATATCAAGTTTGCAATTAACAGACAAATGAGTAACACTACCACACTTAACACATATCTTTCTTGGTGCATACTTATCAGGTATGTAGTTGTTATGTTTGTTAATCCCTACTTTCCCATTTCTATTATTTATCCTTTTTGACTCTGCTTTCACTTTAATTTTCTCCAATCTGTCATTCAATTGCTTGATAGAAAGATGACCTACATTGACTCTTTTGTTCTGTTTCACTTGACTTGTTTCTCCTGGAACAAAGTTCTTAGAAACTTATCCATATTTTTCATTCAACTTAGCTAACTTAGCTTTTCTAATTAGCTTACTTACACTCAACGGATGTTGCTCATTTTCTTTCGACCGATAATCCTTTTGATTATTCGATGGATAATTTTCATCATCCGTTGAAAGTCCTTCAACCAGATTGGAATCAAGCCTTTCCTTGTTCTTTTTCCAGGCTGCATCATAAAAAAGATTCTATACCTTGAACTTTAGTAATTTGAGCATGAACATCTCTAGATGATTTCCATGCCTTAATTACTTCTTGTTCTCGTTCAAGTTGCTTTCTTAAAATCTCTTCTTTCTTTAAGGATTCAGTTAGTTCATCCTTAGCAATCTTGCATTCTATTTTCAATTTTTCAAACTCAACAAATTAAGTCTCTAGCACATTGTTTCTTTCACTTAAAAACATATTGTTCTCTTTAATTTTATCGTTTTCTTTAGTGAGAGACTTGAGTGTAACACACAGGTGATATAATTCAGTAGACATGTCATTTATGGCATCATTACACTCAGCTTTAGATAAATGAGCTAGGTTGGTAGTGATTACCTAATTGCTTGATGAACTTATCTCTATTTCATCTGATTTGGCCATAAGTGCTAGATTGACATAGCTTGTATCTTCATCTTCTTCCAATCCATCTGCAGCCCAGTCATTTTCTTGTGTAATAAAAGCCCTTTCCTTTTGCTTGAGCAACTCAAAGTATTTCTGCTTATAATCAACAGGCTCAAACTTCTTTTTACCAGAATCAGGATTTCTACACTCACTAGCAAAATGACCTGCCAAGCCACACTTGAAACACTTGAATTTAGACTTATCAACCATGTTTCTGTTTGACTTAGTTGCTCCAGAATTCTTCTTGAATTTGAGCTTGGCAAATCTCCTGGATAGAAAAGTAATATGCTAATCTATGTATCCATGTTATCTTGACTAAGATGGTCTTTATGTTCAGCTACTAGCCCTTTTTCCTTGCCTTCACAAACTCTAAGGTTTGGTGCAGACTCAACAACTTCAACCTTTATCTCCTTCTCCTTTTCTTGCTCAGCAACTAATGCAATGGACCCTCCCTTCTTTCTTCCTTTCTGCATCTTCTCATCTTGCTCTATTTCAAGTTCATAGGTTTTTAGAATACCATACAGTCTATCCAAGGTGAACTCCTTGTAATCTTGAGAATTTCTCAATGAGACTGTCATAGGCTTCCATTCCTTTAGCAGAGATCTAAGGAATTTGAGGTTTGATTCTTTTGTTTGATAGACTCTTCCATGCAGTTTTAGAGCATTCAGTAGTTTTTGAAATCTACTAAAAATGATAGTGAGTGACTCAACTTCTTCACTATGGAAATGCTCATATTGCTAAATCAAGAGTTGCATTTTGTTCTCTCTTACCTGCTCAGTTCCATCACATATAACTTAAATTGTATCCCAGAAATCCTTAGCAGTTTTGCAATTTATGATGTTGTCAAACATGTCACTGTCAACACCATTAAACAGAATATTTATGGCCTTTTTATCCTTTTGAACTTGTTCTTTATCTAGATCAGACCATTTTGCTTGGGGCTTTGGATCAGCATCTATCATAGGGACATGTGGACCTTTCTCAATGCAGTCCACATATGCTTCATCTTGAGATAGGAGATGCAGGTGCATCTCCACCTTCCAATGGTGATAGTTGTCTTTGTCTAGAAATGGAATCTTTACTCCAACATCTTTTCTGTTCATCTTGTTAGTTGTTGTGATCTTTAAACTCTTTGTACTTTAGGAGCTTGCTCTGATACCAATTATTATTCCCAAACAATCTAAACAAGAATTACAGGGGGGTTGAATGTAATTCTGGCTTCTTTTTCAAATTTCAAGAACTGTTCTTTTATAAATATATATCTGTGTTTGATTTAGCTAGGTGCGGAATAAAAGTAATATTAAAATCAAAGCACAAAGTTAATAAATATAAGTATTTAAAAACTTTCCGATGGATTGAACTTTTCCACCAGAGATATATATTAGGATGAGAACTCTGTGTAACAAAATTGTTCACAGCTGCTTACAAGTTGAGAATCAAGAACATAGAAATTCTTAACAGATTTTTCCTTATCTATTTCTCTGGAAAAATGCTTACTCTCTTAGATACTTTTCAACTTGCTACTCTTGGTTTATATATCACCAAGTTACATGATAATAAGACAAGATAATAAAACAAACTATATCTAGTCTAACTTCATGCTGCTACATTTCTCTTTCCAACATCTTTGAATATCATCTGTTTTAGCATGGAAATGGAAATGCTTCTTTGTTCTCTAAAACCTTTAAACAGGATGCCACATTCTATTTGCATCTATCCAACGCATGTGACTATCAAGTCACTATCAACTGCTCTTTTAAATTTGAACATCCATTGGAACTTAGATTGATCATCCGTTGGAACTTAGATTGATCATCCATTGAGACTTATGTTAATCATCCGTTGAGACTTATGTTGATCATCCGTTGAGACTATCCTTTTGGCAGTTAACTCTATTTCACTTATACAAGATTACAAGGTATCTAATATATACAATTCACCATCCTATCTTGCATATCAATCTAGTTAATAACATGACTTGAAAAATCTACAACATCTAATTCACTAAGCCATTCAAGTATGCAGAAATGTGCTCCTAGTCTTATTGTACATAAGCTACTCTTTCAACGAATGTTGAGAATGATCATCCGTTGAAAGCTACAATTTCACTTAACTAAAATCTACTAAGTGTTTTGTTCAAGTTATCATCAAGTACACAACATATTCCTAACAGTATCCACTTCAAGAACTCTTGCTACCTTGCCCTGTAGCAATCTCTGGGTTGGATACTGATATTCATTAGTAGCCATCAGTTCAGTTAGATCATAAGCTTCCTCATAACTCTTTGCCCATAATGCTCCACCAAATGCTGCATCAAGCATGGGTCTTGACTATGCTCCCAAACCGTTATAGAAGCAATTGATGATCATCCAATCAGGCATTCCATGATAACGATACTTCCTAAGCATCTCCTTATAGCGCTCCCAAGCTTCACATAGAGATTCTCTATATTGCTGCGCAAATTGAGTAAGAGCATTCCTGATTGCAGCTGTCGTCGCCATAGGGAAGAATTTAGTGAGAAACTTTTGAGCAAGATCTTCCCAAGTAGCAATAAAACCAACTAGTAGAGAGTGTAACCAGCTCCTAGCCTTATCCCTTAGAGAGAATGGGAACAGTCTCAGTATCACCGCATCCTCAGACACACCATTGAACCTGAAGGTGTCGCAGATCTCTATAAAATCCCTAATGTGCGTATTGGGATCTTCCGTTGGAGAACCCCCAAACTGGACTGAATTCCGTACCCATTGAATCGTCCTAGACTTGATTTCAAAGGTATTAGTAGCAATGGCTGGTCTGAAAATGCTAGACTGAATGTAATTGATTTTCGGTTGAGAATAATCCATCAAAGCTTTCGTATCTGCTGCTAGTTCGCCCATTGCAATAAAAACTAGAGTACCTGAAACACACGACTAAAGCAAACCTTGTAAGAAAATAATCCGAGTCAGTGAACTTTAACGACCACTGATGACAAGCACATAAACTAAAATTAACACCGAGTCCCCGGCAGCGGCGCCAAAAACTTGTTAGGGCGAAAACATGCGCTAAAATTACACGCAAGTATACGCGTTCGCAAGTAGTATAAGATATAAATCAGATTCATACCCATAGAGACTCTTTTTAGTTAACTTATGATTATGCACCTATGAAACAATGGTATGGCTATCGCTCAATGCTAAGACAATAATAAGTTGAGATGTTTATAACTAAGATTAAACTAACATGCAATTAACTAAGAATAAAAGTGATTGAATTAACTATATGAGACAAACATGGGATTCTAACTTCATTAAATACTTCATTCAAAGTCATTGTTCTTAACCTTAGCATGCAATGGTGATGACAACTAATCAGATAACACGGAACTAGTAAACGCCAACTTTCGTTGCACGAATACCCTACTACTAGACATCCACAAAAGAGGTAGAAGCTAAGTAGACACCAATTATGCTTAGACCCTATATGTCTATAGAATTGAAAATATAACATTTTAATGCGCAAGTTATCTATCGTGATTACATAGGACAAGTAAGATGGTTAAAATTACCTACGAATCATGCATAACAATTATACATGAACCTATGCTAGCATGGCAAGTTCTAAATCTCTATATTCACTTTCGCTTCAATAGAGATTAACACGCTATCTTATATGTTAGCTACGTACATAAGATGAATAAGCACAACCAATACTAGGATATCAATCAATCACCACACACCAAGATATTGAAACAAATTAACTATAGAAATCCATAAGTAAATCCATTAGAATCCCACGATAACGATTAGTTCATAACCGAACTTATCGTCACCATGGGTTCCAATGAAAGCATGGTATAAAAACTAGATCTTTATAAACTGAATAATAATCAAAAGTACGTTAACAAGAGTGTAAGGTTCAAATGAATAAGAAAACAAGCATCCAACGTTACAACTTAAGCAAAGAATCACAAGTAAAAATAAGATCTTCTT
The DNA here is from genome assembly GCF_009905375.1 of Apium graveolens. NCBI lineage: Eukaryota > Viridiplantae > Streptophyta > Magnoliopsida > Apiales > Apiaceae > Apium > Apium graveolens. The sequence continues at coordinate 48,882,269 of NC_133649.1, forward strand.
CTCCTTCATTGTATTGTGCTATTAGGTCTTCTTACTGCTCTCTCCTTCTTCTCGTTGTTCTCAAAAATGTCTTCAAAAGGCTTTATATATAAGCCCAATACGATCTGGAGTCTGAAAATCATTATTATATTGCAATCAGGATTCTACAATCCCGACCCAGTGCGGTCGCCCCTCATACCAGTGCGGGCGCTCTCGCTTTCTGACAAATGGGCGCGGCCGTTCCCAATACTAGCGTGGCCGCCCTAACCTTCTGGAAATTATGATTTTTCTTGTTTCTTTGACTTCAATTGTTGGTTTCTTTCATGCTAACTCCCGAGGCTGCATCCTAACACCCTTTTAGCATAGAAATAATATAAAATCTATTCCTTCTTCCAAATATACCCTGAAATGCAAAACACTACAAAAACACATCAAAAACACAAATAACTTGAGTACAAATCACCAATTCGGGCCTTTACGAAGCATTCTAAGTGGATATAAAATCCAATTATCATTATTTTCTTACAAAGTTTACTTTGTTTGTGTGTTTCAGGTATTCGATCGAGCGTTTATGCGAACACGTTCTCAATCTCGTAAGGACAAACTAGAAGAAGTACTAAAGGAAGTGATCATAGAAATGGGAGAACCAGCAGCAGAAACGAAAGAATTGAAGGATTATTCTCAACCAAAGATCAATGACACTCATTCTAGCATTGTCAGACCATCCATTGCAGCTAATACCTTTGAAATCAAGCCTGGCACGATTCAAATGGTACAGAATTCAGTCCAGTTTGGGGGTTCTCCAACGGAAGATCTCAATATGCATATTAGGGATTTCATCGAGATCCGCAACACCTTCAAGTTCAACAGTGTTTCGAAAGATGCTGTGAAATTGAGACTTTTCCCATTTTCTCTGAGGGATAAAGCTAAGAACTGGTTGCACTCTCTACACCCAGGTTCTATTGCGACATGGGAGGATCTTGCTCAGAAATTTCTTACTAAATTATTCCCTATGGCAAAAACTGCTGTAATCAGGAATGCTCTTACTCAATTTGCACAGCAGTCAGGAGAATCTTTATGTGAAGCCTGAGAGCGCTACAAGGAGATGCTTAGGAAGTGTCCTCATCATAGAATGCCTAACTGGATGATGATAAATTGGTTTTATAATGGTTTGGTAACACAGTCAAGACCTATGCTCGATGCAGCATCAGGTAGAGCTTTATGGGCTAAGAGCTATGAGGAAGCTTATGATCTAATTGAGATGATGGATGCTAATGAAATCCGAATCCAACTCAGAAACTACCACAAAGCAAGGTAGCATGAATTCTGAAGATGGATGCAACTACGGTTATCACTGCTCAGCTCAAAGTATTGACTATGAAGGTCGATTCCCTGACCAACTATGGTGTTCATCAGATAACTAGTGTTTGTGAGCTTTGTACAGGTTCGCATGCGACGGAGCAATGTGCTATATCTAGTGAATCAGCTCAATTTGTGAGCAACTTTCGTAGTACGCATCAACCAGTTCCTGCCACTTATCATCCTAACAACCGCAACCATCCTAACTTCAGCTGCAGCAATAATCAGGGTGGTATGAAACAACCTTACCAGCAGTTTGGAAACAGCCTTTTCAATCCTCCTGGTTTTCAGCAACAGTTTATACCAAGATAACAATTTCAGCCACAGGGAATGCCACAATAATCTCATGTAGGGGTAGGTCCACCTTCGAATGAAAAATCTGAATTGGAGGAGTTGAGGCTGATGTGCAAAAGCCAAGAGATTTCAATTAAAACTCTGGAGAATCAAATAGGGCAAATTGCCAATGCTTTATTGAACCGACAACAAAAAACTCTTCCTAGTGATACAGAAGCTAATCCAAGCAAGAGGGAAGTCAAGGAAAAGTTGTAGGCAATCACCTTGAGGTCTGCAAAGGTCGTTAGCCCTAAAAATCATCAAAACAAAGAATCTGAAAAATTTCTCCAGAAGGTGGGCGCGCCCGCGCATATATCAAGTGTGCCCGCGCCCTTGCCAGCTTCAGAAAATGCAATTCTTGAGGAAACAGCTGATCAGAAGGGGGTCGAAGCGGAAACGAAGAAGACTTCTACTGAAAACACTACTCCTGAGCAAAATACTGGAGATAAACAAGTCTATCCGCCTCCTGCATATCCTAAAAGACTTCAGAAGCAGAAGTTCGATAAACAATTTGCCAAGTTTCAGGAGGTTTTCAAGAAATTGCATATTAACATACCTTTTGCGGAAGATCTAGAACAAATGCCAAGCTATGCTAAGTTCATGAAGGGTATTCTTTCTCGGAAGCTTGAACTTGAGGAGTTGAAAATCGTTGCTCTCATGGACGAGTTCAGTGTTGTGCTGCAACAGAAACTACCTCCTAAACTGAAAGATCCATGAAGTTTCACGATACCATGCACTATTGGAAACTTATCTTTTGACAAGTGCTTATGTGACTTGGGAGCTATCATCAATCTGATGCCATTGTCTGTCTTTAAGAAACTTGGTCTGTCTGATCCAAAACCTATAAACATGTCCTTACAACTGGCTGATCGATCCATCACTTATTCGTGAGGTGTAGTGGAGGATGTATTGGTTAAGGTGGACAAACTCATCTTTCCTGCTGATTTTGTCATTATGAACTTTGAGGAAGATAAGAAGATTCCCATTATCTTAGGGAGACCATTCTTAGCTACTAGGTGAACTCTGATCGATGTGCAGAAGGGTGAGCCTACTATGAGGGTTCAGGATCAGGACGTTACCTTTAATGTCTTCAATGCAATGCAATTCCCTACTGATGAAGAGGAGTGCTTTAAAGTGGAGTTGGTCGACTCTGTAGTGAATTCGGAGCTTGATCAATTGCTAAGGACTAACGCCTTAGAGAGAGCCTTAACAGGGGAATTTGATAGTAAAGATGAAGAAGGGGAATAACAACTGCAGTATTTGAGTGCATCTCCGTGGAAAAGGAGATTGGACTTGCCATTCGAGTCTCTTGGATTATCAGAGCTTAAACATTCTCAGGAGCGTCTCAAACCATCTATTATGGAAGCTCCCACACTTGAACTAAAACCACTGCCTGATCACTTGAGGTATGAATTTTTAGGTGATGCGTCTACTTTTCCTGTTATTATCGCATCTGACCTTTTAGGTAGTGATGAAGACAAGCTCTTGAGAATTTTGAGAGAGTTTAAATCAGCAATCGGATGGACTATAGCAGATATCAAGGGAATCATCCCTTCTTGTTGCATTCATAAAATTCTGCTTGAGGAAGAGTGTAAACCAATCGTTGAACAACAGAGGTGACTCAATCTTGTCATGAAGGAGGTAGTGAAGAAAGAAATTCTTAAATGCCTGGATGCAGGGATCATCTATCCTATTTCTGATAGTTCATGGGTGAGCCTAGTGCAGTGTGTTCCTAAGAAAGGAGGCATTACAATTGTTGCTAATGAAAAGAATGAGCTCATTCCAACTCGGACAGTCATAGGATGGAGAGTATGTATGGATTATCGGAAACTGAATAAAGCCACCAGGAAGTATCACTTCCCTCTTCCATTCATTGATCAAACGCTTGACAGGTTGGCTGGTTATGAGTATTATTGTCTTCTGGATGGGTATTTGAGCTATAATCAGATTTGCATTTCCCCAGAAGATCAAGAGAAGACCACTTTTACTTGTCCTTTTGGCACTTTCACTTTCCGTCAAGTTTTTTTGGGACTTTGTGGTGCACCTGCTACTTTTCAGAGATGCATGATGGCCATATTCTCAAATATGATTGGTACTAATGTGGAGGTATTCATGGATGACTATTCTGTGTTCGGGACTTCTTATGATGAGTATTTGCATAATCTTGGCTTGGTGCTGAAAATATGCATTGAGACCAATCTGGTGCTCAACTAGGAAAAATGTCACTTCATGGTGCAATAGGGTATCATTTTTGGGCACAGGGTATTTAGAAAATTTCCTGAAGTGGATAAGGCCAAGGTGGGGGTTATTGAAAATCTTCCTCCACCAATCTTAGTTAAAGGAATCCGCAGTTTTCGTGGTCATGCGGTTTTTTATCGGTGATTCATCAAAGACTTCTCCAAAATCTCTAAACCCTTGAGCAATTTGTTGGAGAAGGATGTTCCCTTCAAATTTGATGAAGAATTTTTGGCTGCTTTCGAGAGTTTGAAAAAAAGTTTGACTACAGCACCTGTTATTACTGCACCTGATTGGAATGAGCCTTTCGAGATGATGTGTGATGCTAGTGATTTTGCAGTTGGAGCTGTTCTTGGCCAGAGAAAGAAGAACATTTTTCATGTGGTTTACTATGCTAATAAAACCCTTAATGGTGCTCAGCTGAATTACACTACTACAGAGAAGGAGCTTTCGATAATTGTCTACGGTTTCGAGAAATTTCGATCTTATTTGCTTGGGAAAAAAGTGACGGTTTACACTGATCATGCTGCTATTCGATATCTGGTCTCAAAGAAAGATTCAAAACCTCGATTGATTGGAGGGATTCTCTTTTTACAGGAATTCGAGCTGGAAATCAAAGACAGGAAAAATACAGAAAATCAGGTAGCGGATCATCTCGCACGTTTGGAAGATCAAGGCAAAGCTTCACAGGATAAGACGGTGATCAATGAATCTTTTCCAGATAAGCAACTTTTTGGGGTGCAAGAAGAAAAACCATGGTTTGCAGATATTGTGAACTATCTTTTGGGTAATGTTATTCCCCCAGAACTCTCTTATGCTCAAAGGAAGAAGTTTCTACATGAGGTAAAGTTGTATCGATGGGATGAGCCATTCTTGTTTATACAGGGGGTAGATTAGATTATTAGGAGGTGTATTCCATATAGTAAGACGAAGGGTATCTTGTGAGATTGTCATTCTACCCTGTATGGTGGCCATTATGGTGGAGAGAAGACTGCTACCCGTATTCTTCAAGCGAGATTTTTCTGGCCTACTTTGTTTAAAGTTGCTCATCGGATCGTGTTGAGATGTGATCGCTGCCAACGAGTTGGAAATATGTCCAAGAGAGACGAGATTCCTCTCAATGTGCTTTTCAAAGTTGAGATTTTTGATGTTTGGGGAATCGACTTCATGGGGCCATTTGTCTCGTCATGCAGTAATCAATATATTCTTTTGGCGGTGGATTATGTGTCTAAAAGGGTTGAGGTTAAAGCTTTTCCAACCGATGATGCTAAAGTGGTGATCAATTTTCTTCATAAGTAGATATTCACACGTTTCGGTACTCCAAAGGTCATAATCAGTGATGAGGGATCACATTTCTGCAATCTCAAATATACTGCATTAATGGAAATATATCATGTGAATCATCGTGTGGCCACAGCCTATCAATCTCAAACTAATGGGCAAGCTGAAGTCTTTAATCGAGAGATCAAGCGAATCTTGGAGAAGGTTGTAAGTCCATCAAGGAAAGATTGGTCTTTGAAGCTAGATGAAGCTGTTTCGGCCAACAGAACAGCATTCAAGACTCCTCTAGGCATGTCTCCTTTCCAGTTGGTATATGGTAAGGCATGTTATTTGCCTGCGGAGCTAGAACATAAAGCATATTGGGCTTTGAAGAAGCTGAATCTTGACATAGAAGTTGCTGGAGAAAAGAGAATGCTCCAACTTAATGAACTCGACGAATTTCGTCTACAGGCTTATGAAAAAAATAAGTTATACAAGGAGAAGGTCAAGAGATGTCATTATAGGAGGTTAGTGCACAAGACATTTGTTCCTGGTCAGCAAGTTCTATTATTCAACTCTCGTCTCCGACTTTTTTCAGGAAAGCTTAAGTCACGGTGGTCAGGTTCGTTCATTGTCAAAACTATGTTTACACATAGAGCTGTGGAAATTTTTGATAAGTATCTGGACCAAGCGTTCAAAGTAAAGGGTCAGAGGTTGAAGCATTATTATGGGGATACGTCAAACCGTGAGGTGGTGAGCGCCGTTCTTGAGACAACTTGATTTCGAAGTTTCTCGTCAAGTTAAAGATGTAAAACAAGCGCTTTGTGGGAGGCAACCCATGCATTTATTGTATTTTTGCTGAAGAAAAAAAAATCAATCAAAAACTAAAAAATTTCCTAAAGTGCGGCGCGCCCGTGCTCTACACGGTGCACCCCCGCGAGGTTTCTGGAAAAGAAAAAAGTGAAAAAAACAGAGATTCAGATTAACCAAAGCCCAAACTCGAATTCTACCCTAATTCTAACCCTATATCTGATAAAGGAGCGTGCCCATGCCCCATTTGTCAGATACAGGGCACGCCCGCGCCTGTTCAAGCGTGCCCGCGCCAGCCAAATTCTGCAGAATCCTGATTTGATTATAATTTAGTTATTGCGAGAGTCCGGGTCAACCAGGGCTATATATATAAAGAAAAGAAGTCGTTTTTCAGAACGAGGAAGCCAGGGTGAACATAGAGAAGACCTAAAGCACAAAAGACGACTAAGGAGAAGAAGATTTAGTTTTTACTTTTGTATTCTTCAATTTTGGCGATACTTTGGATGCTTGTTTTTGATTTGTTATAAACCATAGTACTTTTATATTATCTCGTAGTATTCTGAACTTATTTATTATCATGTTTTCATTGGAACCCATGGTGACGATGTATTCGATCATGAACTAATCGTTGTCATGGAGTTCTAGCGGATTTATTTATGGATTTCAATAGTTGATTGTTCTAAATCGTTAGTGTATGGTGACTTATGATTTCCTAGTATGGTTGTACTTATTCTTCTTAGATACGTAGCTAACATCTAAGTCGTTTGTTAATCTTTATTGAAGCGAAAGTGGATATAGAGGTTTAGAACTTGCCATGCTAGTATAGGTTTATGTATGTTGTCATGCATGATTCGTAGTATAATTTTAACCATCTTACGATGCCCTATATAATCTCAATAGATAACTTGCTCATTAAACCGTAATGTTTTCAAATCTTATAGACATATAGGGTCGAAGCATAATTGGTGTATGCTCAACTTCTATCTTATTTGTGGATGTTTAGTAGTAGGGTATACGTATATTGAAAGATAGTGTATACTAATTTTGTGTTATCTGATTAGTTGTCATCACCATCATATGCTAAGATTAAAGGCATAAACTATGAATTAAGTATTTAATGAAGTTAGAATCCCATATTTTATCTCATATAAGTAAATCAGTTTTATTCTCTTAGTTAATGCATGCTAGTATAATCACTTTAATTAATTAATCAACCCAAATTTGATACTTGTCTTAGTAGTGAATTATAACCATACATTGTTGCATAAATGCATATTCTATTTAAACCAGTCTCTGTGGGAACGAACTTAACTTAATCTTATTCTACTTGTGATCGTGTACGCTTGCGTGGTTTTGTGCGAACAAGTTTTTGGCGCCGTTGTCGGGGGCTCGGTGTTAAATTTTAGTTTGCGTGCTTGTCAACATTGGTCGTTAAAGTTCACTGAATCGGATTATTTTCTTACAAGGTTTACTTTGTTCATGTGTTTCAGGTAGTCTAGAGAGCGTGTATGCGAACACGTTCTCAATCTCGTAAGGAAATACTAGACGAAGGTGAAGAAGAGGAAAAAAAGTTTTTGAAGAAGGTAAAAAGGTTGAAGAAGTAGTTTTTGTTGCAATGGGAGAACCAATAGCAGAAACAAAAGCGTTGAAGGATTATTCTCAATCAAAGATCAATGAAATTCAATCTAGCATTGTCACGCCAGCTATTGCAGCTAATACCTTCGAAATTAATCCTGACACGATTCAGATGGTACAGAATTCAGTCCAGTTTGGGGGTGCTCCAACGGAAGATTCCAATATGCATATTAGGGATTTCATCGAGATCTGCGACACCTTCAAGTTCAACGGTGTTTCGGAAGATGTTGTGAAACTGAGACTTTTCCCATTTTCTCTGAGGGATAAAGCTAAGAGTTGGTTGCACTCTCTACCAGCTGGTTCTATTGCCACTTGGGAGGATCTTGCTCAGAAATTTCTTACTAAATTCTTCCATATGGCAAAGACAGCTGCAATCAGGAATGCTCTTACTCAATTTGCGCATCAATTAGGTGAATCTCTATGTGAAGCCAGAGAGTGCTACAAGGAGATGCTTAGGAAGTGTCCTCATCATGGAATGCCTGACTGGATGGTGATAAATTGCTTTTATAATGGTTTGGGAACACAGTCAAGACCAATGCTCGATGCAGCATCAAGTGAAGCTTTATGGGCAAAGAGCTATGAGGAAGCTTATGAGCTTATTGAGATGATGGCTGTTACTAAATATCAGAATCCAACTCAGAGACTACCACATGGCAAGGTAGCAGGAATTCTGGAGGTGGATACAGCTACGACTATAGCTGCTCAGCTAAAGGCGTTAACTATGAAAGTGGATTCTCTGGCTAACTATGAAGTTCATCAAATAGCAAGTGTTTGTGTGCTTTGTGCAGGTGCACAAGCAACGGATCAATGCGCTATATCTAGTGAGTTGGCACAGTTTGTGAGCAATTTTAAGGGACCACAGCAACCAGTTCCTGCCACTTATCATCCTAACAATCGAAACCATCCTAATTTCAGCTGGAGTAATAATCAGGGTGGTATGCAACAACCTTACCAGCAGTTTGGAAACAAGCCTTTCAATCCTCTTGGTTTTCAGCAACAGTTTGCACCAAGGCAACAATTTCAACCACAGGAAATGTAACAACAATCTCATGGAGGTACAAGTCCACCTTCGAATAAAAAATCTGAATTGGAGGAGTTGGGGCTAATGTGCAAAAGCCAAACGGTTTCAATCAAAACTCTGGAGAATCAAATAGGGCAAATTGCCAATGCTTTATTGAACCGACTACAAAGAACTCTTCCTAGTGATACAGAGCTAATCCAGGAAAGAGGGAAGTCAAGGAACAGTTGAAGGCAATCACCTTGAGGTCTGGAAAGGTCGCTAGCCCTAAAAATCATCAAAACGAAGAATCTGGAAAATATCTCCAGAAGGTGGGCGCGCCCGCGCCCATATCATACGCGCTCACGCCCTTGCCAGCTTCATAAAATGCAATTCTTGAGGAAATAGCTGATCAGAAGGGGGTCGAAGCGGAAACGAAGAAGACTTTTACTGAAAACACTACTCCTGAGCAAATAAAGAAGATAAACAAGTCTATCCGCCTCCTCCATATCCTAAAAGATTTCAGAAGCAAAAGTTCGATAAATAATTTGCCAAGTTTCTGGAGGTTTTCAATAAATTACATATTAACATACCTTTTGCGTTAGCTCTAGAATAAGTGCCGAGCTATGCTAAGTTCATGAAGGGTATTCTTTCTCGGAAGCTTAAACTTGAGGAGTTGGAAACCGTTGCTCTAACGGAAGAGTGCAGTGCTGTGCTGCAATAGAAACTACCTCCTAAACTTAAGGATCAAGGAAGCTTCACGATACCATACACTATTGGAAACTTATCTTTTGACAAGTGCTTGTGTGACTTAGGAGCTAGCATTAATCTGATGCCATTTTCCAGTCTTCAAGAAACTTGGTCTGCCTGATCCAAAACCCGTAAACATGTCCTTACAACTGGTTGATCGATCCATCACTTATCCACGAGGTATAGTGGATGATGTATTGGTTAAGGTGGAAAAACTCATCTTCCCTGCTGATTTTGTCATTTTGAACTTTGAGGAAGATAAGAAGATTCTCATTATCTTGGGGAGACCATTCTTAGCTACTGGATGAACTCTGATCGATGTGTAAAAGGGTGAGCTTACTATGAAGGTTCAGGATTAGGACGTTACCTTTAATGTCTTCAATGCAATGAAATTCCTTACTGATGAAGAGGAGTGCTTTAAAGTAGAGTTGGTCGACTCTGTAGTGAATTCGGAGCTTGATCAATTGCTAAGGACTGACGCCTTAGAGAGAGCCTTAATAGGGGAATCTGATAGTGAAGATGAAGAAAGGGAAGAGCAACTGCAGTATTTGAATGCATCTCCGTGGAAAAGGAGATTGGACTTTCCATTCGAGTCTCTTGGATTATCAGAGCTTAAAAATTCTCAAGAGCATCTCCAACCATCTATTGAGGAAGCTCCCATACTTGAACTAAAACCACTGCCTGATCACTTGAGGTATGCATATTTAGGTGCATCTACTTTGCCTTTTATTATCGCGTCTGACCTTTCAATTAGTTATGAAGACAAGCTCTTGAGAATTCTGGGAGATTTTAAATCAGCAATCAGATGGACTATAGCAGATATCAAGGGAATCAACCCTTCTTATTGCATGCATAAAATTCTGCTTGAGGAAGGAAGTAAATCAACCGTTGAACAACAGAGGAGACTCAATCCTATCATGAAGGAGGTAGTGAAGAAAGAAATTCTTAAATGGCTGGATGCAGAGATCATCTATCCTATTTTTGATAGTTTATGGGTGAGCCTAGTGTAGTGTGTGCCTAAGAAAGGAGGCATTAGAGTTGTTTCTAATGAAAAGAATGAGCTCATTCCAACTCGAACAGTCACAGGATGGAGAGTATGTATGGATTATCGGAAGCTGAATAAAGCCACTATGAAGGATCACTTCCCTCTTCCATTCATTGATCAAATGCTTGACAGGTTTGCTGGCCATGAGTTTTATTGTCTTCTGGATGGGTATTCGGGGATTTGCATTGCCCCGGAAGATCAAGAGAAGACCACTTTTATTTGTCCTTTTGGCACTTTCGCTTTCCGTCGAGTTTCTTTCGGACTTTGTGGTGCACCTGCTACTTTTTTGAGATGCATGATGGCCATATTCTCAGACATTATTTGTACTAATGTAGAGGTATTCATGGATGACTTTTCTGTGTTTGGGACTTCTTATGATGAGTGTTTGCATAATCTTGGCTTGGTGCTGAAAAGATGCATTGAGACCAATCTGGTGCTCAATTGGGAAAAATGTCACTTCATGGTGCAATTGGGTATCATTCTTGGGCACAGGGTATCTAGAAAAGGTCTTGAAGTGGATAAGGCCAAGGTGGGGGTTATTGAAAATCTTCCTCCACCAATCCCAGTCAAAGGAATCCGCATTTGGTCATGCGGATTTTTATTGGCGATTCATCAAAGACTTCTCCAAAATCCCTAAACCCTTGTGCAATCTGTTGGAGAAGGATGTTCCCTTCAAATTTGATGAAGAATGTTTGGCTGCTTTCGAGAGCTTGAAAAAAGTTTGACTACAACACCTGTTATTACTACACCTGATTGGAATAAGCACTTTGAGATGATGCGTGATGCTAGTGATTTTGCAGTTGGAGCTGTTCTTGGCCAGAGAAAGAAGAACATTTTTCATGTGGTTTACTATGCTAGTAAAACCTTAATGGTGCTCAGCTGAATTACTCTACAATAGAGAAGGAGCTTTTGGAAATTGTCTACGGTTTCGAGAAATTTCGATCTTATTTGCTTTGGACAAAAGTGACGGTTTACACTGATCATGTTGCTATTCGTTATCTGGTCTCGAAGAAAGATTCAAAACCTCGATTGATTCGATGGATTCTCTTTTTATAGGAATTCGATCTAGAAATCAAAGACAAGAAAGGTATAGAAAATTAGGTAGCAGATCATCTCTCACGTTTGGAAGATCAAGGCAAAGCTTCACAGGATAAGACGTTGGTCAATGAATCTTTTCCAGATGAGCAACTTTTTGGGGTGCAAAAAGAAGAACCATGGTTTGCAGATATTGTGAACTATCTTGTGAGTAATTTTATTCCCCTAGAACTCTCTTATGCTCAAAGAAAGAAGTTTCTACATGAGGTGAAGTGGTATCGATGGGATGAGCTATTCTTGTATAAACGGGGGCAGATCAGATTATCAGGAGGTGCATTCCGTATAGTGAGATGGAGGGTATCTTGCGAGACTATCATTCTACTGTGTATGGTGGCCATTATGGTGGAGAGAAGACAGTTTCTCGTATCCTTCAAGCGGGATTGTTCTTGCCTACTTTGTTTAAAGATGCTCATCAGTTCGTGTTGAGATGTGATCGCTGCCAACGAGTTGGAAATATGTCTAAGAGAGACGAGATGCCTCTCAATGTGCTTCTCGAAGTTGAGATTTTTGATGTTTGGGGAATCGACTTCATGGAGCCATTTGTCTCGTCATGTAATAATTAATATATTCTTTTGGCGGTGGATTATGTGTCTAAATGGGTTGAGGTTAAAGCTTTGCCAACTAACGATGCTAAGGTGGTGATCAATTTTCTGCATAAGAAGATATTCACACGTTTTGATACTCCAAGGGTCATAATCAGTTATGAGGGATCACATTTCTGCAATCACAAATTTACTGCATTAATGGAAAGATATTATGTGAATCATCGTGTAGCTACAACTTATCATCCTCAAACTAATGGGCAAGCTAATGTCTCTAATCGAGAGATCAAGCGAATCTTGGAGAAGGTTGTGAGTCCATCAAGGAAAGATTGGTCTTTGAAGCTAGATGAAGCTGTTTGGGGCTACAGAACAGCATTTAAGACTCCTCTAGGCATGTCTCCTTTCCAACTGGTATATGGTAAGGCGTGTCATTTGCCTGCGGAGCTAGAACATAAAGCATATTAGGCTTTGAAGAAGCTGAATCTTGACATGGAAGCTGCCGGAGAAAAGAGAATGCACCAATTTAATGAAGTCGACGAATTTCGTTTATAGGCTTATGAAAACAACAAGTTATACAAGGAGAAGGTCAAAAGATGGCATGATAGGAGGTTAGTGCAAAAGACATGTGTGCCTGGTCAGCAAGTTCTATTGTTCAACACTCGTCTCCGACTTTTTCCAGGAAAGATTAAGTCATGGTGGTAAGGTCAGTTCATTACCAAAACTGTGTTTCCACATGGAGCTGCGGAAATTTTTGATAAGCATCCGGACTAAGCGTTCAAAGTAAATGGTCAGAGGTTGAAGCAATATTATGGGGATACGGTGAACTGTGAGGTGGTGAATGCCGTTCTTGTGATAACTTAATTTTGAAGTTTTGCGTCAAGCTAAAGACGTAAGACAAGCGCTTCGTGGGATGCAACCCATGCATTTGTTGTATTTTTGCTAAAGGAAAAAAAATCAAAAACTAAAAATTTTTCCAGAAGCGCGGCGCGCCCGCGCTCTACCGGCATGCCCGCATGAGGTCCCTGGAAAAGAAAAAAATAGTGAAAAAAGAAGAGAATATCATATTAACCCAAGCCCAAACCCGAATTCTACCCTAATTCTGACCCTATTTCTACACCCTAAACAACTCCCCACCCCTCATATCTCTATCCTATATATATATACATCTACATACATACAAATACATCTCCTAGACCCAAAAACCCTAGCCTCTCCTACATACAATACTTACACCCAAATCGCTATCACTTGTGATTATGGCACCAAAAGAACACGAACCACGGGGAGTAGTAGCACCCATCCCTCGTCTACCGAAGATTCTAGTGTGGGTGGCACGGAGAACAAATTTACTTCACCGGAGGCTCAGATGGAGTTCACTAGGTTGATGTCTAAGCCGATTGCTAAGGAGAGGGGACTTTTACCCACGACTAAGGATGGGAAGCTGTTAGAGATGATTGTTGAGAAGGGTTGATAGAATTTCCGTGAGATACCCATTGCAATTCCGATGAGCATTATGCGGGAATTGTACGCAAATGCTAAGGAGGACAAGAATGGGTATTCTGTTGTTCGTGGGTTGACTGTTGATTATCATCCGGCTGCTATTCGTCGGGTTATAAATCAACCTGTAAGACCTAGGACTGCTGATGATTGGGTGCAGAAGACTATGGAGGATTTGGACTTGGATTACATTTTGGCAGAGTTGTGTGTTCCAGGCACGGAGTGGAAGTACAAAGCAGGCACCACTGAGCCGCTTACTTTTCCTGCTTCTTGTATGAACAGGTATACTAGGGCTTGGAACCTGTTTGTGTGTGCTAAATCAGGCCATCTTCACATTTACATGAGGTTACTGTGGATCGGGCTATTCTGCTGTGGGGGATTTTGAATGAAGAATATGTTGATCTCGGCTATGTGATTCATCAGAGTATGCTGCATTTTCTGCGGGGGGAACCATGGGGACGATTCATCATGCCTCCATTGTTATGAAGTTGTGTACTTTGGTTGGTGTTAGGTGGCCCAAGCATGAGCAGCTGCAGATGCCGAGTGCTCCCATTGATAGCTCGACAATTTCGGTGATGCGGGAGTGGTATGGCGGTAAAGCCCATTAGAAGGGATTGGGTTATACATGTGATCATCTACCGGGTGGCCAGCCAGCTGACCAGACATATACAAGGGGTTCTCCTCAGGCACAGCAGGCAGCTGCTATATTCTCTCGTGTAGCTGCTAGATCTTCTCGTGCATAGCAGATAAAGGATAAGATTGGACTTGGAGATGCTCAGTACAGAAGATTGACTAGGCGTATGGATGTCATGCATGACATTCACAGCCGTTTTGCTCAGGATTTGACACAAGCTTTAAGTACTGCTTTTAGAGCCACTGGTGTCGAGGTCGATTGGCCTGTATTTGGAGGGAGCACTGTTTACCCGCCACCTGATTCTCCACCCGAGGAGGGTGATCCCACCGACGACTAGGTATACCTTGTATTCTTATTATTACCTTCAATGAGGACATTGAATATTTTAAGTTTGGGGGTGATAAAGTAAGGATTAGTTGTGTGTCGTGTTCATATAGATTCATATTGCATGTTTAGTTGTAGTTCATTCATTATTTTTACATGATTATTCATATAGGTCATATTTGTTTGCATATTTGTTCATGTTATTATGTGAGTCCATGTAGTTGCATTTGCATGCATATAACATGATCCCGTAGGATGAGCTGTTTCTGATTGGTAGGTTGGTGTTGATTTGAGTGTAGTGATGTCGAATAGAGGAATGATTAAGTCCTAATAAATTGATTTGCATGCCCTTCACAAGTCTTATAGGTTGCTTTTGAACTAGATCATGATCATACTAGTTTGTTTGTTGGAATTTAATTACTTGGTTATATTTAGAATTTTTGTTATTCTCGTAATGCCATAGGAACTCTGAATTTTTAAACTAGGGGAAAACATGAATATTATTGCTAGTTGTGAATAAAATTTAGCATCAAATGGCTAATAGCCGGCTCATATTTTTATGAGTAGTCTAGGGTTGAATGAGATGGAGTGAAACACACTCATTCAGAATCATTGGAAAACAAAGCAAGAAAAAGAAAAAAAAGAAAAAAAAATGTGTTAGTATATGCAGAATTGACCAAGGGTGAGAATCAGATTAACCCAAGCCCAAACCCGAATTATACCCTAATTCTAACCCTATGTCTGACAAAGGAGCGCGTCCGCACCCCATTTTTCAGATACAGAGCCCGCCCGCGCCTGTTCAAGCGCGCCCGCGCCTGTTCAAGCGCGCCCGCGCCTGTTCAAGCGCGCCCGCGCCAGCCAAATTCTGCAGAATCCTGATTTGATTATAATTTGGTTATTGCGAGAGTCCTGGTCAACCAGTGCTATATATATAAAGAAAAGAAGATGTTTTTAAGAACAAGGAAGCCGGGGGAAACATAGAGAAGACCAAAATCACACAAGATGGCTAAGGAGAAGAAGATTTAGTTTTTACTTTTGTATTCTTTGATTTAGAAGATACTTTTGGATGCTTGTTCTTAATTTGTTCTAAACCTTAGTACTTTTATATTATCTCGTAGTATTCTAAACTTATTTTATTATCATGTTTTCACTGGAACCCATGGTGACGATGTGTTCGATCATGAACTAATTGTTGTCATGGGGTTCTAGCGGATTTATTTATGGATTTCAATAGTTGATTGTTCTAAATCGTTAGTGTGTGGTGATTTATGATTTCCTAGTATGGTTGTACTTATTCTTCTTAGATGCGTAGCTAACATCTAATTCATTTGTTAATTATTATTGAAGCGAAAGTGGATATAGAGGTTTAGAACTTGCCATGCTAGCATAGGTTTATGTATGTTGTCATGCATGATTCGTAGTGTAATTTTAACCATCTTACGCTACCCTGTGTAATCTCAATAGATAACTTGCTCATATCCCATTATATTTTCAAATCTTATAGACATATAGGGTCTAAGCATAATTGGTGTCTGCTCAACTTCTATCTTATTTGTGGATGTTTAGTAGAAGGGTATACTTTTATCGAAAGATAGCGTATACTAATTTCGTGTTATCTGATTAGTTGTCATCACCATCACATGCTAAGATTAAAGGCATAAACTCTGAATGAAGTATTTAATGAAGTTAGAATTCAATATTTTATCTCATATAAGTAAATCAGTTTTATTCTCTTAGTTAATGCATGCTAGTATAATCACTTTAATTAGTTAATCAACTCAAAATTGATACTTGTCTTAGCAGTGAATAATAACCATACATTGTTGCATAAGTGCATATTCTGTTTAAACCAGTCTCTGTGGGAATGAACTTAACTTAATCTTATACTACTTGTGATCGTGTACGCTTGTGTGGTTTTGTGCGAACAAGTTTTTTCTACAGGTGCTCTAACAGGGCTCTAACATAGACTTACTTTGCAGGTGCTCTAACATCAAATCCAGTCCTGTACTTGGACGTTCGAGGGGATTTCTGGAACACAGCTGTGATAAGGACAGTGGTGCATGAGAACCAAACTGCTTCCATGGTGGTTAATTGCTCCATTCAGGGTCAACAAGTGGAATTTTCTAAAACTGATGTAACATGGCTTTGGTCATTCTTACAATAAATTTGATGGAGGTTCTAACTCAAGATGAATTAGCAGAATTCATGGACTTCATCAACTATAGTGAAATGATCAACTTAGCCAGTCTCAACAAGAAGAATTTGAGGAAGGAATGGTCATTCGTGTTTGACTCCATTATGAGAGCATTCACATGTTGGAAGAAAGGGTATGATAACATTTCTAGTTTAGTTGAGAAGCTGGTATTCTATATGGCTCACAACAGACACATCAATGTGGGGATGTTGATTCTGCAGGAACTCAACACAAGGCTAACTATGCCTTTATCTTCAAGAGGTAAGGAAATCTTCTTTCCCAGATTTATAATGTCTACTTTAAATCATAAAGTTCCAGACATTCATCTACTTAATGGTATAGATATGAAAAAAATAGGTAATTATAAGCAAGTGTCCAAAATTTTATTTGGTTCACTTACTACAAAGAACAAGGTAAGTGTAAGTCTCAAAATCACTCCATTTATATTGGAGAGATTTAGGACTTACCCTTACCCCATGCCTGACATGTGGTTTAATATTGAACCTAGTACAACAATGGCTCCTGTTCCTGTAGAAGTATAAACACAAGACAACCAACAGGGACCTTCCCAAGCTTAAACCCTTCCTTCTGTACCACTAGAAGCTAGGAAACCAACCATTTTATCCTCCCAAAAGGCTAAAGTGAGTAAAAAGAAGAGGAAGCAGGTACCCTTAAAAGTAGTTACTGAGAGTGGTAAGGATAATACAGAACTTGAGTCTCACCTGTTTAGATAACCAAAGAAGGTAAAACAAACTGAGTTGACCACTCAAGCCACCTCTGCACCCTCCCAACATGATGCAGTTATAAATCAGGGAATTAAACAGACTCTAGAGGCATCCTCCCAACAAGGTGTCTCTATTGAACAAAGCATCCACCCAAATGCACTTTGTAAAGAGTCTATACCAACACTTGAACAAATTCAAGTATATGAAAGGAGAAATAAGGATGACACACACAAAGAGAGCACATCTTTTGAAGCTCCCTCTTCTACTCAGGGGGAGCTGCCAACACTCAACTTTGAAATTCAAAATCTAATTTCTAAAATTTCTTCTTCATTTAATCAAACACTTGAATCCAATTCTCAATTGTTTCCAACATCAAGTGACATGGTTCAAGAAACTGTGTTCACCACCCAGGAACCAAATTTAGTTGGTTTTCGGCTACATGCCGGGGTAGACCTTGATGACACCAACACAAACACAGGGGTTTCATCATTTTTTTAGTGAAAACCCTGTGATAGTGTCCAATGCAGCTTTATATGCAAATCAACTTTCACAGGTTGTAAGGTTTGAGGGTCGTACTCCTGAGGTGAAGCTATCTAAATCCTCTCCAATTCAGTTGGAGGTTCCTCCTGGGGGAACAACTCCCCTCAAAACCCTAGCTGAGATTGCACTCACAATTGAAGCTATGAGTTCAATTGCCAATGATTTTTTTATGGGGGAGGCAAGTATATCACATTCAAATGACAGTACATTGGAAGAAGTACAAGGGTTTGAGGCGAGAGTACATGACATTAACCTAGTCAACTCCCCTCCAATTCCAATGGAGGTTCCCACCACAAGTGAAGAACAATAAATTGTCATAACATCAGTTCAACCTATGAGTCAAACTGTGACTTCTGTCACACGTGATGTTCTAAAACCTCAACCCTCCACCTCAAACCCTTCTAATATTCCTTCAACATCCAACCCCACACAACAACCCTCTGACCTAATCCAACAATGGTTACAAAATGCTCAATACCAACCAAACACAGTGGATGATCTTCTGGTTGATCAACTCTCAGGCCTTGCAAACATCACACAATATCTGCTCACCACAGATATGTCAAATCAAGACTATTAGACAATTTTGCTTACCTACAATGAAGATGTTGAAAAGCAAAGCAAAAGATAGTGAATGAAGCCGAGCATGATGGAAATGTGGATGCTTGGCTTTCTAAAGACTTCACCCTGGAGATGGATGAGGTCTTGACAAGGTTCAGAGAGGAATATGTCACTATTTTAGGGAGAAATGCCAAGAACTTCACTCCACAGGAAGTCTATGATGCAGTCATTAAAGTCTACAAGGCTTAAATAAAGGGATTTCATCTCTTTGGTAAAGCACTACAAGTGACTTTGACTGGTTATCAAGATAAAATTAAAAAGTTGATGAGGGAGAAAATGGATGAGATTATTCATTCACAAGTTGAGATCAAATCAAAATTCAAAACCTTTGCTGAACAGATGGCAAGATTTGATCTAACTGTAGTGGATGCAAATATCAAAAATCTAAGGCAATCCTTTGTGGCTCTGCATAAGGTGGTTCAACAGCATATTACAAATTCAAATGACGCCAGACTCAAGTTGAATCAACTTCATCAAAAGCAGATATGAGCCATCTGCTCTTTTGATGGAAGAAATCAAGGAAGCTGTACAAACCACATTTGGTACTTCAATTTCTTCAAGCTCTCAACAATCCATATCAACCTCAACCAACTTACAAATCCAAGCTCTTCAATCTTAAGTTTCTACCTTACAGTCAGCCAATGAGTCTCTAAAAACTCAAGTATCATAACTCACAACCATGGTTCAAAGTCAACAGGCTGATATTCAAACCTTGGTAGACTCCCATAAGCATTTATAAATGCATAATTCAGTCTCATTGGGAGCCATCATGGGTTCCATTGCCTGCACTTCCAAAAGCTGTGAGGCCTAAAATCCCTACACCTCTTATCCTGCCTACTAACAAGCCTAAGGGGAAGATAGAGGCTAGGTTATTAAGATCATCATCATCTGTTCAAGCTGTTCATAAAGGCAAAGCCAAAAAAGTTGATATTGGAATGGGAAGGCTTATCAAAGTAGCTGAGGGACCTAGTCTAAGCAGAGAATTTGATGAATTGCTAAAGGCTCTCGGGGCTTCTCTCAATAACAACTTTTTCACATACAAAAGGCCTTGGATAAAACAGTAAACTTTCTCAGGGTGATCATGGTAACTGTAGATGGATTTCAAGAAAGAAATATAGTTGTCAACATTAATGACTCTGGGATAGACAGGTGTATACAGGTGTCCCTTAACTATCTCATAGCTAAAAAGGCATATGAATTGGACATTCTGATAAATAAAGTCAATAAAGTGATTCAAGAAGATACTCTCTTGCTAACTGAATTGAAGAAGGCTCAAGTAGCTGCTTTTTCTAGAAGCATATTTATAGCCAATCAAGGGAATGGTATACATCTGTCCAACCACCAAACATTGCAAACACTTCCAAATTCCTAAGCAATATGCCATGGAAAACAAAAAGCTGATTATGACTTTGGAGACAGACTTGAAGACAAAGCAGTACAAGACTGTTGAAGATGAAGAAATGATCAAGCTACTGGGGAGATATTTGAGAGATCCTGAAGCCAACTTTCCCAAAACTCAAATCAATAAGGATGACTTGGATGATGATGAGCAGAAGAAAGATTATCAAAAACCTTCTAGCTCAAATCCAAGTCAATCATCCAAGGCAACTGGCAGCAAAGAAGATGAGAAGAAAAGAGATGATAAGAAAAAGGGAAATGATGAGAAGAAGGGTGATGAGAGAAGAAGAAAGAAGAGGGAGGATAGTTCAGGAGCTAAGAAAAATGCCCTACAAATCCAAATACAATAAACTCAAGCCCCTAAGCCAACAAACTTAAACACTTTACTACCTCTAACCTCTAAGCCTAAGTTCTTGTACAAACCAACTACAAACACCATATTAAAAATACCAATCACCTCCATCAAACCACACTAAAGAAAATCTCAAACCTAACTTCTTTCAAGCCACCAATCAAAACTCATTACAAGTCTCTTGGAAGAAAACCAAAGAAACTGCAAGTTACTGAGAGGGCTATCTAGAACTGTTTTAATCAGAATGATTTTCTACCTCTAAATTGGTGCATCACAGATGATGACTACTTTCAACAATTAGTTAAAGAAATGGTCAAAGTTTAGGTTGTATCATTGAGGGAAGTAAGAATCTATTATCAAGATGGATCCTACACTTTACTTGGCAGAAATTTAATGGATATATTTTCAACCACATAAATTAAGATGATGATTAGCTTACTGAAGGATAAGGATACTAGTACAATGGCATGGAGGTCTGTATTGGCTGTATGGTTGATAGTAAGGGAAGAAAGAGGAGTAAAAAAAAGGCTGAAAGAGAGGAGAGGGAAATAAAATATGCTGAAGAGATAAAAATATTTGAGCAAAGATCTAAAGAACTCAAGGCAAAAGGGATGAGTAGAATTTATAAGGATGGACATTTTCTGAACATTAAAGTTGGCAGATTCTCAAGAGTTAGAGTTAGTTACTTGAATAGTTATTCATTAGATAATTGGATCAAGCTTGTGGAAGCTCTAAGAGGGACACAAATCATAGAAGAACTGCAAGTGCTTGTAGACTTAAAGGACTTCATTAGACAAGAAACAGGCTATGAGAAATTTGTGTAATGAATGAACTTATCAAACTGATGTAATCACTTAATGTATAAAAGTTGTACTTCTATCAATTTTTATGTAATCTTTTAATTGTTTCATTGTAACTTGGGGTTAGTCTTGTTACCAGACATGAATTTGTGATAAGCAATCTTCTCACAAATTGGGGGAGATTATTGTGCAAGACATGCCTGTATCATAACAAGACTAAGCCAAATTGACAGCCCTAAGAATTAGGTGTATGATAATCTAAATTTGTAATTTGTGTTGTATTAATTGAGTCTGTAAAAATGTCATAGATCAGACTGGAGTATTTTTCTGTAAACAGTCTCAAGCCTAAGAATAAACTCTGAAAGAAGATCAAGAAGATCATGCCTCATAGAAATCGTGAAGAAGCTTGGAGTTGAACAAATCTGTTTTAGGAAAAATGATAAAATTCAAGATATCTACAAGTCACAGGTCAAGTCATATAGAGAAGTCATCCGATAACTCCAGAATGAATTATCGAGAAGTCCAAAACAGCTTATAGAGAAGTCTCAGAGATATCGATAAGCCAAATGAAGATATGAAGATTGGATATATCAACAAGTCAAATTATCATTAGAGATCTCAGAGATATCTACAAGTCAAAATGTATATAAAGATCTCTGAGATATCGACAAGTCATTTCTGCATTAGAGAACTCAGAGATATTGATAAGTCAAAATGAAGATATGAAGATTGGATATATCGACAAGTCAATTTTATCATTAGAGATCTCAGAGATATGGATAAGTCAAAATGCTTATAGAGATCTCAGAGATATCGACAAGTCATTTTCACATGCAGAAATTTGGAGACCTCGACAAGCCAAGTCCAATTATGGAGAATTCAGAGAACTCGATAAGTTAAAAACACTTATAAAGAACTCAGAGATCTTGATAAGCCATTATACTTATCGAGATGTCAGTTCTCTATAGATCAAATTGGAGATCTCAATATGAAGCTGTTATTCCCTAACAATACAACAAGAATTACAGAAGGGGGGGTTGAAAAATGGTTATAACTCAATTTATATCTAACTGTTTGATTTGCAAAGTGCGGAATACAGAGTTAAGTTAATCAAACTTAAAGTAATAAAAAATCAGGTCTTTAAAACTTTCTGGAGGATTTGAATGTATCCACTATATATATATATATCAATAGAACCCTATGAAGCTTGAATAGCTCACAGCTGCTTTACAAGTGAACAAACAAAATACAGAGAAATTCTACAGAATACAGCTTACAAATGTTTCTCTGCTAAAAATGTGTTTACTTAGTTAGTTTGTTCTACTAGCTACACTTGGTTTATATATCACCAAGTTTACATGATAATAAGACAAGATAATAAAAGAAAAACCTATCAAGTCTAACTCCATGCTGCTTCACTACTCTATTCCAGCATCTTTGAATATCTTCATAATAGCATGGAAATGGCAATGCTTCTTTTTTCTCAAAACCCCGCTAAACAGGCTGCCACATTCCTTTTGCAAACACTCGACGCATGTGACTGTGTTGTCACTGTCAACATATATTTAAATTGATCATCCGTCGGGTACATGCTTGTTATTAGTCGGGTAGCCTTGTTGACCATCCGTCGAGTAGCTTTGTTGATCATCCGTCGGGTAGCCATTTATCAATTGACTCCATTTCATTTGTGCAGAATTACAAGGCATCTTATAATTACATTTAATCAACCTATTCTGCACATCTACTAGCAGTCTACATGATTCATAAGCTACTACAGAATCTATACAAAGTTGTTTGCAGAAATATGCTACAGAACTTATTATTACAGAAGCTACTCACCCGGTGGATATCCATTAGTCATCCGTCGGGACTATATTGAATCATCCGTCGGGACTATAATTGATCATCTGTCGGGTGCTACAGAATTCATAAAGTTAAATCTACTAAGTTGTTTTGTTTAGCTTATCATCAAGTACACAACATATTTCTAACAATCTCCCCCAATTTATGTCTACTGGAATTATAACCATAAATTAAGAGAAACTTGATGATAGCAAAACATCCTAAAGATACAGAGTGAAAAATAGTAGATAAAACTGATAAGTGCTACAAATTGCTGAAAGTTGAACAATGCAAAGTACACAAATAAATTGCTCATAATTGTTATCAAGATGCTCCTCTAGTCTGAGCAGATAGATCTATTTCCTAGATTATCTAGATTTCTTCCCAAGCCTTCTGTTGTTTTCTTTAATTTGATTCTGAAGTTGTCTGTGGAATTCAATTTCATCAGCTTCTGAGAGATTTAGCATTTCCTGCATTTCTAAAAGAGTCTCATTGCTAGAGATACTCAATTGGTCCTCTAATCTGAAGAATCTTCTAACATCTTTGTCATCCATGAATTCCATTAGCCAATAGGGCCTTAGATGCACTCTTTTTTCTTGTAAAGGGAATAGACAGAGTTTTTGGAAGTGCATCTTTGGCTCTAGTACTCCTTAGTTCCTCAATCCTCTTTAGAACTATTCTTCTTGCAGTCACATTATATCCAAAGTTCTTTTTGAAGGATGAGTTGACTTTAATCAGAATAGATTGACTTTCTTGGAGAATCCTGTGAAGAGGCCATGTCATCTCTTTCCATCCCTTGTATCTAAATACCAGTATTTCAGGAAGATATCTGTAAGCATCAATTCCTCTTACTTCTTCCAGTTCATCCAAGTAGAGATTCAAGTCTGAAAATTCTTTGATATCACAAATGTACATGAGATCTCTCTTGTTGACTGTGGGTTGGGATTTGGTTAAAGCTTTGGATCTGAGAGATACAGGCTTCACTTTCTTGCTAGCTCTAGTCTGTCTTCTTTATCTTAAAGATGGGTAAATTTAGCTCAGGAATTGGTAAACTATCACAGTCTACTGGCTTATCCTTAGGAATAATTGGTTCACCATGAATATTTCTTGTTGGATCAACCATTTTGAATTCTTCAAATACCAATGAGGGTTTTGATGTCTGAGTTGTAGTTGTAGGCTTTTTGGGAAATTGGTCTTCCAATTCCTCATCATTAAAGTTCACTTTCCCCTTGGAATGGAGTTTGTATCTAAATCTTCTTTTCTGCTGTGATTCTTCTTGCATTTTCAGATCCTTAGGTTCAGTAATTACAGTTGGTTGTACAGGAAGTTCTGTTATGGTTTTTACAACTTGAAGCTTGGCCAAGATAGCAGCTTGTTCTTTCTTTTGCTTCTGCTTCTTAACATCCAAAGCAGCTTGCTTCTTTTCTAGCCTGATTCTTTCTTTCTCTTCCTTCTTAGCTTCCACAAACAGTGGGTGTCCAACCACCACACAAATCTCCTTACCATTTCGGTAAATTTTAGCAATTCTCCTTTTAAGCACTGAATCAGTTGGATCCTTGTAGAATGCAATAGACCTAGCCAGCAGCTTCTTCTCATCTGGCCTAGGTGTTTCAAACACTGTATCCATAGGATTCTTGTCTGAAAACTTAGGATAGTTCCATTTGGCCTTCATAATGAGATCTTTCTTTCGAGATTTGATGCATGAAGTTTGACCCCTTTCCAGATAGTTCATACTTATGTCATTCACATAGATTTTCATGACTTGAGAGTGATGACTGAAGACTCTATCTGGTTTCTGAATTGGCCCAAACTTTTGTTGGATATCTGTATATATTTTTCTCCGTTTTTCTTTTATTTCCTTCTCTAGAGCTGTAACATCAATCATCTTAGAATTTGATTTCAATTCAAGCTTTTTAGCTGCTCTCTGGATTAGATCAATGCTATCCAACCCTGGTGGCTTTGTGAAAGCAATTTTTGGCACAATCACTTTGCTGACTTTTATGTTTAGCACTTTTTGCTCCCCCTTAATTCTTGATTCCCCTTGACTGAATAAGATAATTGAACTTGCTTTCTCCCCCTTATAAGAGGTTCATTTCTCCCCCTTTTTGTTATCAGCAAGTTGAGTAGAAGAAGGGGTTTGTGCTGCCACTAGCCTTTGAAGTAAAATCTGTTGTTGTGCCTGATGTAGATGTATAGCTGTTAGAGAGGCTTCCATTGCTGTCATTCTGGTGTCCAAGGTGTCTATCTTTGTGGCAAGATCAGAATTCTTCCTGAGTTTCTCTTAATGTCAATCATTGTAGCTTCTGGAAGTTTAGAATCCAACCTTTCAAAAATGTTCCTTTTCATTTGATCAATTTCACCTTTAATAGAAGTGACATCCTGAGTATGTTGAAAACCTTGGATTTGTTGTAATTGTAAAGAGGCAAGGTATGCTTGTAAGAGCTTCTTGGTGCTGGCATTTGTTGTGGATTGAAGGGCAGAGTGTATCTGACTTATAAGTTGAATCAGGGTAGTCTTGAAATAGTGTTCATCACACTGCTTTGAAAATGCCCAAGATGGCATACCAGATCTAGAACTAGGGCCTACTTCTCCCCCTATGTCCAGTGACCCCTCTTCACTTGCATCACCAAAAAAATCAGCAGATTCCCCAGTCCCATAGTCAACATCATCATCAGCTCTAGGTGGCATAGCTGTGATGGCATCCTTAGCTCTCTGCATGGACTGGGTGGTGTGTACCAAGTTCAGCATCCTTTCTGCATTCTCATTGCCCTGGCCAGCCAAAATTTGATATGCTGGGACAGGATGAGTAAATGCCTCAGCATCCAAAGAGAATGAACTTATAACAGCTTGATTGTGCTGAGATAGTTTCTCTAAATCTGCATCATTGGCATTCATTGACTCACTTGCAATGGATTCCACCCTTATTTATCCTGTACCTGCATTTCTCTCATTTTCTCTCTCTTTTTGCATCAAAGGCTCCCCTTGGCTCCCCACCCTCACACCCTCACCTTCACATCTAAGGTGGGACTCCTCTCACTTACTTTTGCCAGTCCTGAAGAAATGGACTGCATTGGTTCACTCTTTTTCTCTCCTTTTTCCTGGGAACAACCCAGACTCTCACTCAGTTCACTCCCTTCCCTCTGTCCTAGGAGTGATTGCACTACTACTAAGTTTTCTGCACTAGTAAGTATTGAAGAAATTTGAAGTTGTACAGAGACACCCGATGGATGAGGAATATTCATCGGGTTAGCAGTTTGACTATCCGACCGATGACTGCTGTTAAGCTTATCCGTCGGGATACAATCACTACTCGACGGATGATAAATATCCATCAGGATAGAAGAAATAATTGAGTTTGGAGTGGAGACTATTGTAGACTCTGTACAGAGTGATGAAAATTTTGGCACGGATGTCTCAACAGTCTTAGAAAGGAAAGGTAAATGAGTCAACAAATCATCTAAAAGATGATGCTCACTTACTTGGATTTTTGGCTTCTCCAAGAGAGTTAAAGATGGAGAATTTGGAAGTGATATATTGATCATGTCAACATCCAGTGAGTGTGTGGGAGAATTTGGTATATCAGGTGCTTCAATTATAATAGATTTTGGCTGTGACTCCACATTTATTAGAGCCACATCAACCTGACTTTGATAAGGTGCATTGACTGGGTCTTTAGCACCAGTTTGCACAGTATGTGATCCCTGTGCATCCCCAAGGGTTTTTGGTTTCTTCTTTCTGGTATAAGTTTGGGGTAAGCTTGTGTCCCTTACCCTCTTGGCATGTGCTCTTGGCTGAGAGCTTTGTTCAATAGTTATATCCTTTTGGGAGGATGCAACTAGTAATGAGCTTAAATCCTTTTTAAGCACTACAGTTTGTTGAGAAACTGCAGTATGGCTAGGCTGGGAAACACTCACCTCTCCAACCTTATCCTTAGGCCTTCTTTGATTTTCACCCTGTCCCCCACCTTTCTTGCCCACCTTCACACTCCCCTCTTTAGGTTTGGTGGATTTTACAACTGACTTCTTTTGAGAGAAATCAGAGGGGGCTTTCTTAGCTTTGGATTTAGGAACTTTTATTGGTTTGGTAGCTTGGGTACGCAACTGTTGGGTCATTGACACAGTTGCCATAGCTACACTAGAAAGCAAAGAAATTTGTGAGGTTGGAAGAGTGGAGACAGAAGAAATTACCTCACTTACCTGAGGTCCCTCCATTACTGAAAAGTAGTATAGGGGAACCTCCTTGTGATGGTTTGCTCTGTTTAAATCTGCAATGATCCTTCTTTATTGAACCCAACAATTTAACTTGTTGGCTGGGTTCTCAGTCACAATATCTTCTATAAGATGGTTAGCAAGCATTATAAAGAATCTAGCATAATAGACACTTTTACCTCCCTTATTGATCTCTCCTAACTTAAAGCCTAACTCAAACAAAACCAAATCATTGAAATTAAAAAACTTATCAGTAACTTGCATGTAAAGCATGTTAAGCATAGAAATATTTATAGAGTCAAAGTTACTAATTTTACCAGAAAACACCTTAGTTACTATATCACATAGATAACTCCATTTTTTCCTAAGACCCAACCTCCTAATTTCACTTAATTTAGAAGTAGTGAGTGCATAGCCCATGGAATTAAGCATATTAACAATGTCAGTGTCTGTGTGTGGAGCAGTTACAGTATTATCAGGAATCTTGAAGCATGCTGTAAAAATATCACTATTTATGCAAAACCGCTTACCTTTCAGAGTGAATGTGATGGTCTTGTCTGTCGAGTTGTACACTGCAGTTGTCTATATCTCTTCAACAACCTCACAGTAAATGGTGGGTGATTCCAGCATGGCATAGTTGAGTTTGCAGTTCTTCACAAAATCCATCATTTTGTGATAGTCACCAGACTGTTGAATCTCCTTGTTCACTAAAGCTTAGAAGTTGTTTTCTCATAGATATAACCGGTTTGAGACAGGATTTTCACTATAGGTGCCATTCTTAGAGATTTGGAATTTGCAGAGAGAGAGTTTGCTTTTGAGAAGAAAGAAATTAGAGCAATTGAATCTTGAGAATGATAAAATAAATTAATAAAGGTGAATTTGCTTTTATACTATCTTAGAAATTAACTGACGAAAATAGTAAAGTAAAATAAGGTAACCAATAAAAATTGCCCAAAATAGCTGTTTAAAAAATAAATAAAATGTAAAAATTCCGTCACTTATCCGTCGTGTCATGCTTACAAGCTGTAAGTATACACGATGGATAATATTCAGGGAATTAATGGCTAGGATCGAGACAATTCGACGGATGAGGATAAATCAGTTATCCATAGAGTTATAAAATATTCCAAAAAAATAATTGATTTTATTGACATATTGCATTCCGACGGATGATCAAACTCGATATATAATGATCATCAGTCGGGATGTAAATTTTGACTTAGCCAAAATTTCATCCAAAACAGAAAAATCAATTAAATTTCTGGCTACATAACCATTTGCAAAAATATATGAAATAATTCAAGAGAAATTAAGCATACCTAATTCACTTACCAACCTTGAAAAGGTGGATTCATCAAGTGGTTTGGTAAATATATCTGCAAGCTGCTTTTCACTTGGAACAAAATACAGTTCCACAGTACCATTCATCACATGTTCTCTTATGAAGTGGTACTTGATGTCTATGTGTTTTGTTCTTGAATGTTGTACTGGATTGAAAATGGAAATTGCACTTGTGTTATCACAGAAAATAGGAATCCTATCCACTTGTAGACCATAGTCCAACAATTGGTTTTTCATTCACAAAATTTGTGCACAGCAACTGCCAGTAGCAATATATTCAGCTTCAGGTGCAGAAGTAGAAACTGAATTTTGCTTTTTACTGAACCAGGACACAAGCTTGTTTCCTAGAAATTGACAGGTTCCTGTTGTACTTTTTCTGTCTATTTTACAACCTGCATAATCTACATCTGAATAACCAGTTAGATCAAAACCAGAATCTCTAGGGTACCAAATGCCAAGTTTTGGTGTTCCCTTGAGATATCTGAAAATTCTCTTAATAGCCACTAAGTGAGATTCTCTTGGATCAGCCTGAAATCTAGCACAAAAACAAGTAGCAAATATTATATCTGGCCTACTAGCTGTTAAGTACAGAAGTGAGCCAACAATGCCCATATAGCTTGAAATATCCACAGACTTTTCAGTAGTGTTTAACTCAAGCTTGGTTGCAATGGCCTTGGGAGTTTTTGCAAATGTGCAATCCATTAGATCAAACTTCTTTAAAAGATCATGAATGTATTTAGTTTGACTAATAAATATTCCATCACTAACTTGCTTAACTTGTAAACCAAGAAAGTAAGTTAGTTCTCCCATCATGCACATTTCATACTTACTTTGCATCAATTTGGCAAACTTTTTGCAAAAATTTTCATCTCTAGAGCCAAATATAAAATCATCTACATAAATTTGAACAAGTATACTAGAGACATTAACATTTCTAAAGAATAAAGTTTTATCCAAAGTACCTCTTGTGAAGTGATTTTCCAAAGGGAACTTTGATAAAGTGTCACACCAGGCTCTAGGTGCTTGCTTCAGCCCATAGAGTGCTTTCAAAAGATAGTAGACATGATTTGGGAAATTTGGATCTTCAAAACCAGGAGGCTGACTGACATAAACTTCCTCCTCCAAATATCCATTTAGAAAAGTACTCTTGACATCCATTTGATAGACCTTGAAATTGGTATGGGCTGCATAGGCTAAGAAAATTCTGATGGCTTCAAGTCTTGCAACAGGAGCAAAAGTTTCATCAAAATCTATTCCTTCTTGTTGACAATAACCCTTAGTAACCAATCTAGCTTTGTTCCTGACCACTATGCCATTTTCATCCATCTTGTTTCTGAATACCTATTTGGTGTCAATTGGACTTTTTCCTTTAGGCTTGGGTACCAGCTTCTATACTTTATTCCTTTAAAATTGGTTTAGCTCCTCCTGCATAGCTAAAATCCAATCAGGATCCAACAAAACTTCTTCTACCTTCTTTGGTTCTTCCTTAGATAGGAAGCTGTTATATAGACATTCTTCTTGAGTTGCTCTCCTTGTTTGAACTCTAGAAGATACATCACCAATGATGAGCTCAAAGGGGTGATCTTTTGCCCATTTTCTTTGTCGAGGTAGATTAGCTCTAGATGAAGAGGCCTCATTGTTGTCTTGATGTGTAACTGAGTTTTGATTATTAGAAACTCCCCATGAGTTTATGGATCTTTGATTTGAGAAATGGGAATTTTCAGTAAGTGATCTATTCTGACTTTCAGCTTCTTTTGATGACCCGACGGATGGTGCATTTTGAGTTCCGACAGATGAAACTGATTGTCTCCCGACGGATAAAGCAGATTGTCTCCCGACGGATGAAGCATTTTGCAACTCGACAGATGTTAAATTTTGTGCTTCATTGGTAGTAGATTTTTCTGCATTATCCTTTGATACTATTTTTTGATCACTTTCATCATCACTGTCATGACTAATCATTTCCACATTATCAAATTTGAGGCTCTCATGGTAATCTCCATCTTGCAGTCCTTCAATTTTCTTATCATTAAACACAACATGTATTGATTCCATAACAATGTTGGTTCTTAGATTGTAGACTCTATATGCTTTACCAACAGCATATCCAACAAAAATTCCTTCATCTGCTTTAGCATCAAACTTTCCATTTTGATCAGTTTGATTTCTCAAGATATAACATTTGCAGCCAAAGACATGAAGAAAATTTAGAGTTGGCTTCTTGTTCTTGAACAATTGGTAGGGTGTCATACACTTTACTTGATTAACCAAAGAAATATTCTGAGTGTAGCATGCAGTATTTACAGCTTCAGCCCAGAAGTATGTTGGTAACTTTGATTCTTCAAGCCTTGTCCTTGCAGCTTCAATAAGTGATATGTTCTTTCTTTCCACTACTCCATTTTGTTGTGGAGTTCTTGCTGCTGAAAACTCATGCATAATCCCATTCTCTTCATAAAATGCTCTCATAACAGAATTCTTGAACTCAGTTCCATTGTCACTCCTGATTCTTCTAACTTTGAAATCAGGATGATTGTTGACTTGCCTTATGTGATTGATGATGATTTCACTAGCCTCATCTTTAGACTTTAGGAAATATGTCCAAGAGAACTTTGAGAAATCATCTATAATTACTAGGCAAAATCTTTTCCTTGAGATGGACAATACATTGACTGGTCCAAACAAATCCATGTGTAGCAATTGCAGAGGTTCTTCAATTGTTGAATCAAGCTTCTTCCTGAATGATGCTTTAATCTGCTTTCCTTTCTGGCAGGCATCACACAGTCCATCCTTTAAAAACTCCACTTGAGGAATACCTCTAACTAGTTTTTTCTTGACAAGCTCATTCATGGTCTTGAAGTTTAGATGTGACAGCTTCTTGTGCCACAGCCAACTTTCACCTTCACTTGCTTTACTGAGAAAACAAGTAACAGATTATGCATTTAATGAGTTGAAGTCAGCTAGGTATACATTTCCTTATCTCACTCTAGTGAGAACCACTTTGTTGCTTCTTTTGTTTGTCACAATACAGGCTTCTGAATTGAAGGTTACTGAATTTCCTTTATCACAAAGCTGGCTGATACTCAACAAATTATGATTGAGACCATCCACTAAGGCAACCTCCTCAATGATGATATTGTCTTTAGAAATCAAGCCATATCCCACAGTATAACCCTTGTTTTCGTCTCCAAAAGTAATACTTGGCCCAGCTCTCTCCTTGAACTTTGTGAGCAGGGTAGAATCTCCAGTCATGTGCCTTGAACAACCACTATCCAGGTACCAAAGATTATTTCTGTTTCCCTGCACACATCAAAACCAAATCAAGTTGATTTTGGTACCCAAGTTTCCTTGGGTCCTGCCTTGTTAGCTTTCTTCTTTTGTTTCTTAGGTTTGATCTCATTTGAATTGGGGATATCAGATTCATCCTTAGTCATCTGAGTTGGACCTTTGAAACCATTCATTAAAACAAAATTATAATGCACATTTTGATTAACAGGAAAAGGCATGCTGTTTGCAAACATGTTATTCCAGTAAGGCATGCTAAATGGCATTTGAGGCATACTAAATGCAGCATAATAAGGATTAGGTGCAAATGGCATATTAGCAAATTGTGCATTCATATTCTGTGCAGACATATCATTCATAGGCATAGAAGGCATGACATTCATGTTGGGAAAAGAAGATGGTACAGATATAGGAGTAGGCATAGCAAGTTTGCAATTAACAGACAGATGATTAACACTACCACACTTAACACAGATTTTCCTTGGAGCATATTTATCAGGTGTGTAGTTGTTATGTTTGTTAATCCCTATTTTTCCATTTCTATTGTTTTTCTTTTTAGTTTCTGTTTTAACCTCAATCTTTTCTAATCTGTCATTCAATTGCTTGATAGACAGATGACCAACATTCACTTTCTTCTCCTTCTTCACTTGACTTGATTCTCCTGGAACAAAGTTTTTGGAAACTGATCCATACTTTTCATTTAACTTGGCAAGTTTGGCTTTGCTCACAGGTTTGCTCACAGCCGATGGATGAGGATTTGTGTCACTCGACGGATAATCCTTTTGATTATCCGACGGATGACTCTCATCATCCATCGAGTCCACATCTGTTAGCAATCCTTCAACCAAATTGGATTCTAGCTTCTCCTTACTCTTTTTCCAGGCTACATCACAAAAGGACTCAATACCTTGAACTTTGGTGATTTGAGCATGAACATCTCTAGATGATTTCCATGCCTTAATCACCTCTTGTTCTCATTCAAGTTGCTTCTTCAGAATCTCTTCTTTCTTCAAGGACTTAGTTAATTCCTCCTTAGCAATCTTACATTCTATTCTCAATTTCTCAAATTCAATAAACTGAGACTCTAGCACATTATTTCTCCCACTTAAAAACATATTATTTTCTTTGATTATAGCATTTTCCTTAGTGAGAGATTTAAGTGTAACACGTAAATGGTATAATTCTGTAGACATGTCATTAATTGCATCATTACACTCAGTTTGGATAAATGTGCTAGGTTAGTGGTGATTACCTGATTACTTGAAGAACTTGTTTCTGTTTCATCAGATTTGGCCATTAGGGCTAGATTTACATAGCTGACATCTTCATCCCCATCCAAACCATCTGCTGCCCAGTCATTTTCTTGTGTAATAAAAGCCCTTTCCTTTTGTTTGAGCAACACAAAATACTTCTGTTTATAATCCACAGGCTCAAATTTCTTCTTGCTGGAATCTGACTTTTTACACTCACTGGCAAAATGCCCTACAAAGCCACATTTGAAACATTTGAATTTTGATTTATCCACCATGTTTCTATTTGGCTTAGCTGCTTCAAAGTTCTTCTTGAACTTGAGCTTGGCGAATCTTCTGGAAAGGAATGCAAGATATTCATCAATATCATCCATATCATCTTGGCTCAAAGAATCTTCATTTTCAGCTACCAGCCCATTTCCCTTGTTTTCACAGAGCTTTGTAGTAGATTCAACAGCTTCTACCTTCACTTCCTTCTCCTTTTCAACTCAGCAACCAGTGCTATTGACCCTCCTTTCTTCTTTCCTTTCTCCATCCTCTCATCTTGCTCTATTTCAAGCTCATAAGTTTTCAGGATGCCATACAGTCTCTCCAAGGTAAACTCCTTATAATCCTGAGAATTTCTCAGTGAGACTGCCATTGGTTTCCATTCTTTTGGAAGAGATCTAAGGAAGTTGAGATTGGAGTCTTTTGTCTGATAGACTCTTCCATGCAACTTCAGAGCATTTTAGTAGCTTTTGAAGCCTACTAAATATGTCAGTGAGAGTTTCACTATCTTCACAATGAAAGTGCTCATATTGTTGAATTAGCAGCTGCATCTTATTTTCTCTAACTTGCTCAGTACCATCACAGATAATTTGGATGGTGTCCCAAACCTCCTTGGCTGTCTTGCAATTGATGATGTTGTCAAACATGTCATCATCAACTCCATTGAATAAAATATTCATGGCCTTTTTGTCCTTCCTGACTTGCTCAATATCAGGATCTGACCATTCATGCCTAGGCTTGGGTACTGAAGGCTCATTGCTAGTAGCAGCTCTCATTAGAATATGAGGACCTCTCTCTATGCAATCAACATAGGCCTCATCTTGAGAAAGAAGATGTAAGTGCATCTTCACCTTCCAGTGCTGATAATTGTCTTTATCCAGAAATGGAATTTTGACTCCAACATCCTTCTAGTTCATCTTGCTGTTATGTTATGATCTTTAAACTCTTTGTACTTCAAGAGCTTTCTCTGATACCAATTGTTATTCCCTAATAATAAAATAAAAATTACACAAGGGGGGTTGAATGTAATTCTGGCTTCTTTTTAAAATTTATGAAAAATGTATCTAACTGAATTTATATCTATCTGTTTGATTTGTAAAGTGCGGAATACAAAGTTAAGTTAATCAAACATAAAGTAATAAAAACTCAGGTCTTTAAAACTTTCTGGTGGATTTGAATGTATCCACTAGATATATATATATATATATATATCAAGAGAACCCTGTGAAGCTTGAATAACTCACAGTTGCTTTATAAGTGAACAAACAAACTAAAGAGAAATTCTACATAATACAGCTTAGTTAGTTTGTTCTACTCGCTACACTTGATTTATATATCACCAAGTTTACATGATAATAAGACAAGATAATAAAACAAAAACCTATCAAGTCTAACTCCATGCTGCTTCACTACTCTATTCCAGCATCTTTGAATATCTTCATAATAGCATAGAAATGGCAATGCTTTTTTGTTCTCAAAACCCCGCTAAACAAGCTGCCACATTCCTTTTGCAAACACTCGATGCATGTGACTGTGTTGTCACTGTCAACATATATTTAAATTGATCATCCGTCGGGTACATGCTTGTTATCCATTGGGTAGCCTTGCTGATCATCCGTCGAGTAGCTTTGTTGATCATCCGTCGGGTAGCCATTTATCACTTGACTCCATTTTATTTGTGCAGAATTATAAGACATCTTATAATTACATTTAATCAACCTATTCTGCACATCTACTAGCAGTCTACATGATTCATAAGCTACTACATAATCTATACAAAGTTGTTTGCAAAAATATGCTACAGAACTTATTGTTACATAAGCTACTCACCTGGTGGATATCAATTAGTCATCCTTCGGGATTATATTAAATCATCCATTGGGACTATAATTGATGATCCGTCGGGTCCTACAAAATTCACTAAGTTAAATCTACTAAGGAGTTTTGTTTAGCTTATCATCAAGTACACAACATATTCCTAACAGAAGCTCAAGTATAGAATGCAGACAAGTTAAATATTCAAGATTATCAATCAACAAATGATCTAATCACTTAGATTGAAAATTCTACAAAAGCAGCTTGAAGAGTACAAGATCAAAGGCCAAGATTAACTGACAAAGGAAAGTCACATATCTACAAGATATGCAAGGATACAATAAGCCAGAAATGGAAAGCTTTAGAGATAACTTAAAGTAGGGTTTAGTACATCTTATTACATGCTGTGTAAACCTCTGTTTACTAATCTATAAAGTAAACACTAGTCCTTTGCTTTTAAATTGTATCAAACAGATCTAGTTATTCTTGTAACTCTCAAGGAAGAAGCTGAGTTCCTTACTTATAAAGAACCCATGATTTATAGCAAAAAACTAGCTTGATTTTAATAAAAAATTAAGTGAGTTTTGAAATATTGTGTGCACTGTTTTATTTTAGTTAACATAATATTATCGCATTTCTAATTTGATTTGTTAACCAAGCAACAAACATTCAAAAAGCCTTAAAAATATCCAAAACACATTCACCCCCCCCCCCGGTGTTGTATTCATTACCTAATAGATTCCTTGAACAATCTCTATAGTAACTAAAGAATTCAAAGAAGCATTTGGGGGAAAGAGGAGGCGGGGATAAAATTAATTACCATCTCCATACCTGGTGGCAATACAAAAGCCACATTTTCATGTTTCTTCATTTTGTTACGATCTCCATAGTGTATTTGATTCCTAACACTATAAATTGAGCTTAAATACCTTTCCATCTGTTAAATTTATGCTTATATTGGTCATCTTGTAAACTAGTCACTAAAACTTAGTTACAACTGTCATATAAAGAGATAAAAAGAATTACTAATTTCATACTTTAGATTAAGCTCAGAGTTCAGACATTATGAATATCTTTTGAGAATATGAATCAATGAATCACTGAATTGGTGATGGCTTTAAATTAGAGGCCTTAAACATCTAAGATCAGATCATTTATACAGTCTAAGACATCTAATCATTGTAACTTGTTTATTAATCAAAAATTAAATTATTAATCATTTTAATACCTAATTTTCCAAAACTAAAAGGCAGTCCTCCTGGATAGACTAAATTGGAAATTTCAGGAATAAACAAATACACAAGTGGGGCCTTATACCAAATACTACACCAACACATAGAATAACATGTAAAATAACACGACAAAGACAGCTGATTAACCTAAAAACAGTTTTCGAGCACTTTTATAAGCTTAATTAGATTTATAACATTAAAACATCTACTATTGTAAAGCTGCCACATATATAATGTATTCTGCTCCTTTTTAAGTGCTTATTCCAGTGAATACCCTGACTTGGGAATGCAATTAAAAATTACTGAATAAATAAAGAGTGAAAGAAAATTTGGGTAAAAATCTTACAAGACACCATTGAACCCTATCATGCTTAATTATTATTTAACTATCTACAAGCATGACATCTCTGACACCATAGAAATGCATATTCTGATTACTTGGTATTTGGATGCGACAAGATGCATACACATTAACATAATATTAATTTAATGTTAAGACTAATCATTTATAATATATGTAATATTAAAAATTATTGAGAGACTTATTTTGGATTTTACAAGTCATGTTCAAGTAGATCCTACTAAAAGTCTGAGAAAGACCATACTTAGTTATTTTTAGAAGAAACATAATACACACAATGCTCAGATATTACCCATATTATTTCTTCGTTTATACTGAACACTCCAAAATTCAAAGCATACTTCTATGTCAGATTAATGACTCTCAGTTTGACTTGCAAAAGTCTGTAAATATTACCTTTGTTGGAGATTTCACGTGACTATCTTGCACAAATATCAGAGATCATATTATTAAACAGAATTTTTGACACTAAAGAAATGCATTCAGGTCATGTACATTAAATACACAAGAAATATGAATTTATAATATATTTTTAAAGGAATAGACATTGCTTCCCAAAATTCAAGCATCATAACCCGCATATCTTGCACCCCAGATATCATCTCTACGATCATCTCCTATCTGAACATAATCCTCAGGTTTTACGTCCAACAACTCACAGCTCTGAAGAAAATTATGGGGTTTGGCTTTTCAGCTGTAATATGCGAAAGACAGCTATCAAAACCTATTAATGAATTTGGAAAAATAGATTAAAAAAATTATAACTTACTTCAGCTGACATTGCCACAACATCAAACGAGTGATTGCAATTCAAAGCCGGCAAGGGAGGTCTTAACCTTATATCAAAGCTTGACACAACATCAATTTTTACCCCTGCATTTATCAAGGTTTTAATTACTTTCTCCGTATTTGGATCAGAGAGATGCCATGCCTATAGACAGTTAAAGAGAAAATAAGAGTGAGAGAAAATTAGGTATATGCAATTGCTTTTTCTTGTTGTGCTTTATTGCAATGCTATTTTAATTTCCAATGGAACTGATAAAATAAATCTTTCAAAATAAAGTGATTAACGCATCATAATATTATTCCATTTGAGGTCTGGTTAAATATCATGTAAGATGGAAATTTTCCTATAACAAAAAACCTTGTGTTTGTTGATTGATCGAATGCAAGAGGAATTCCAGCATACATTGGATCAGCATGAATAATTTTTTAAGTCACTGCACAAATAATTAGTGAAAAAGGAAAAAAACAAAATTAAGGACATCATATGAAGGTGACCGTGACATAAAAGATTATCAAAATCATAAAATATAGATTCAACAATAATAATACCTTTCAGTATAAAAAATAAAACCACATTGCACATTGTATGACTTGGTTTAAAGAATTTAGTAATTTACTCAACAGTGAAAATGGAAAATTAGCATAAATTCATAAGAATTTGGAGTACAAAATAGCGGAAGCTAAGTAATATAAATACCCGTTTGACACGCATTTATAGACAGTTCTTACATATATTGTTTAACACATCCTACAAGAACAACATTTAAGCTACATCTTATAACTGTTAGTTATCAAGCTTAATTCGGCAGAACAATCTACAAAACGTTATTCGCAATATAGACCTTATTCGCAACATAGACAAAGATAAACATATTAGATATGCACATAAAATCCGATAAATTAACCTCAAGCATTGACTTGGATTCAGCGTCATCATCTTTGGAATTAATAACAACAAAATATTTCTCACCATATCACAATATAAACAAAGAACTAAAGCCCTAATTTGAAGAACCAGTTTGAGTATCGACACCCCAAATCAATTTAGACCTAATTTGAGATAATAATCAATTTAGCAGCTCTACTTTTAGATAAAAATCAATTGATCCCTAATTATGTATGAAGATTAAATAATATGATTGCGAGAGGGAGATAGGGGGAGAGAGAGAGAGAATACTGAGGGGGAGAGAGTGAGACATAGGGTAGAGAGAGAGTACTGAGACTGAGAGAATAAGAGGGTTAGTCTGAGAGACGTTGGCTTAGTGAAATTTTCGAGCTGTCTTAAAAATTTTGGGCTGCTCTTTCCCAAATTTTCCCAACTTGCTGAAAATTCCCGGGCCTATAATTTGAATACATTCCCAAGCTCAAAGCAGAAAAACTATTGTAATGAATAATATTCAAAAAAATATATTATATATATATATTCAATCATTTTATATAAATTCATATTTTACATCTTAAATATTTTATAATTTTGTTATATAAAAGATTTGTGTATTATGTATCTAATTTATTAAATTTTTTCTCACCTTAGATTCTTGAAAAATGAATTTAAATTAATATTTATTTTTAAAATTTATGTTTTAGTACTCCAGGGTAATACTTTGATAAAAATATTGAAAACTGCAACACTTTCTACCTAATGTAACACCACGTTATTGGCTAAGATAAAATAAAAGATACATTGTAAAATTAGCTCATAAGTACCATACCTAGCGTAATATATTAGGAAATATTCTTTGGGGGGACATTGCGATAGGCGATGTATGGCGTAGTGAGACGTCACTTCTATACTTTCCAATCATTCATCCTCTATTTGCTTTCCCATATTCTCTTCTCTTACTAGTTTTTTAATCGAGATCTAATTTTTTTTGGATGTGATCTTGTCGAGTACCTTGTTAATAAGATGTTTAGTTATGCCCATCTTTTTAGGATATTATTGTGTTATTTTTTGATATTTTTATGTATCCCGTTACATGGTTTATTATTTTTTTCTAAGAAAGGTTTATGTGGTGTTTTTGGAAATTTGTACGATATGCATCGAATCTAGTACGGTTGTGGATATCACAAGAGCTCACATTTCAGAACAAAATAATATTTATCGTTTGGGATATTTGTTCCTCCAATATCAATTGATGTAACTTATAGTTCTGAACATTGAGATGCATATGTCACTTATGTTAAAGTCAATTATTATGCTACTAGTTTCACAACATGTGTATGTTGGGCTGATTGAGATCCCATTATAAAAAAAATTTAGATTAAAAATTAAATTATCTATGTATCAAGCGATCTAAAAACAAAATGACTATTTTTTTAGCTTGTGTTAACGGAGGAATTTTGTACCAACAAAATTCGAGGATCATAGCCGGAAACAAGATCTGTGACGGTGGTCCTTCGCTGAAAAATTGAACAGAGTGTGGTGGTTGTGTTTAATGGTGGCTGAGATTGCTTAGGGTAAGTGGTGGCTCTGTTGAGCTCTCAACCTCTGACCCCTTGTAATTTGCTTATGTATCCCTATTTATAGGGAATCAAGCTAACATATTTCTTGGGAAAAAAGAAACCTAATGGGCTAAGATTTCTCATCCAGAGGCCCAGTATAAAACCTACTGGAAACCGACTTCTACTAGCTTTAGGAAAGTCCGCCGATGGGGCATAACCACAAAGGCCCAAGGTTCGTCCGTGGCTTCGAGACTTGGCGAATAAGGCATCTCCTCGACCGAGGATAACCCTCCTCTACCAACTGTTTTCCTAGTCCGTGGACGCATGTATAGATATGGTTTACCCCTAATGTTAGACGCATCCTTGTGTTAGTGTTTGTACCCTAGAGACAACACTATTATGTTTTATTTATGACATTTGGATTATTAATTTTTTATATTCTATCGATTATTCTTTAAATAATTTATTAAGTCTTAATTTACTGTGATATAATTATTAGATTAATAAATATCCTTGGAATATGATATGAATTCTATATCTCTAAGTACGTGACTTAGAAATAAGATTATGTAAATAGTATCGATATTCCCAAATATCCCTATTCGTGTATTATTATTAAGGGACAATAATAATGCATTAAGACTGGTGTGTTTGTTGACTGATGATCTCATTGATCATAGATATAAAGATACTAAAATCGAAAACACAAATAGATGTAAATATACATGGTGCTGGATATACCCAATGTGAGATTCTACATGTCTGTTGTGTCATAAATAATTCTCACAGTGATAATGATGTAATGGTCCTTAGACTTGAAATCATTATATTTCTACATAATGATTAATATACTCTGATAACATCAAAAGTTGCCTTTGACCGGGTAATGATAAAAGTGGACTTCGGGTATATTAGGAATCGTGTGAGAAATATGAATGATCTAGAAAGGATTTAACCCTCCTAATTTTGGAGAGATATTATTGGCCTCTTGTGTGAGCTAAAATATGAAATGCGTGGCGTCGCGCTCAAATGTTGATTTGAAATGTTAGTCTACTCATTGATCAAGGAAACTTGGATTAAACCATGAAGAGGATGACACATAACATGCCTCGAGTTTAATCTATAATATTAGTTAAAAGACTATATTACATTGTACATTATTAATGATAGGTTTAATCGATCACCGGTTTAATTATTATTACTTGGGTAACAATTATGTAGTACTAGATGTCGCTCATTTTTTACGATTTTAAATTAGATTTAAAATTGTTGCCAACCTAATAATAACCTAAAGGGTCACACAAAGAATGATTGGAAGATTATTTAATTTAAATTCGGATTTAAATTATATGTAAGTAATTCGAATAATTTGTTATTAATTAAGTACGACTTAATTAATTAAATAAATAAGAAATTCAGGTTTACTATTAAATCTGAAATTGAGTTATT
Organism: Apium graveolens; assembly: GCF_009905375.1. Classification (NCBI taxonomy): domain Eukaryota; kingdom Viridiplantae; phylum Streptophyta; class Magnoliopsida; order Apiales; family Apiaceae; genus Apium; species Apium graveolens. The sequence continues at coordinate 48,923,669 of NC_133649.1, forward strand.
GGGTGATTAAGTAAGACTTAATTAATAATAACTAGGATTTTCGGATTTATTAAAACTATAAATTAGTTTAGGGTTAGAAGTCTTTTTCTCTTGTCTATATAATATCTTTTTAAGTCTCAACTAGGGTTTGACGTTTTTATAAGATAAACCACAAACCCTAGCAGCTTGAGAGAAAGAGAGAGAGAGAGGGGGGGAGAGAGAGAAAAAAAAAGGCGACTTCTGATTTACGAGTGCTAGTACACGCCCATCCTCTGTTCGATCATTCGCGTGGATACCTTCAAGTCGTAGATCATTTCGCGACGGGATACGTGGTGATTGTTGAAAGCTTGGACATCCATTAAACAACTGAAATCATAAATCTTCTTAAAGTAAACATCTTAACCACGAATTAAACATTGTCTTTTAACATGGATCATGCGATGGGTTTTGATTTTTCTACTTTTTACAATTTTAAAATTTGTTTTTGCTGCGTTTTATGCCTCGAAACCCAACACCTTGTCCCCCGGATAAGGAACCCCTACCAGATTGCATGACAAGTAATCCTAAACTTTTGGGTACAAAGTGCAAAATACTCCAAAATCTCCCAACAAGGACACCCGTTGACTACAAAGACAGAGTTCCAAAAGCACACACCAGAGTTCACCCCATATCCCTAATGAGGACACTCATTGACTGCAGGAGGAGGCCTTCCGTCTAGGCATACCGTCTTCCCGTGGTTGCATTACAAGAAGGAGTTCTTCAATAGAGTACCTACATAAAATAGGTTGGGGCACCCCTACCACATAAGGCACGCCTTAACTCCTTGGGAAAGTAAGGCTCTCCCTGTTTTGTTACCATGAAGGCGCGCTCAATCTGTAGGTTGGTGCCACCTTTATCGTTTAAGGCGCATCCTAATCTTTAGGGTGGCCTTGGTTGGTATTAAATAGGGGTGGGCCCTTTCCTTTTTGGGAAAGAAGGCACACCCTAATTACCTTGAGTTAGGTACTTGTTACCCTAATTTCATCCAATTGACCCATTTTTGACCCGAGTAATGCTTGTACCAAATTTTGGGTATAACAACCACCCCCAAAATTCCAAATTTCATTATAAATGGGATTGGAATTTTCAACCCCTGGTCATTAAAATATTTGTGCAATTTGTATGTCAGAGAGGGTGCGCCTTCCTATCTGGGCGCAGTTTCAGAAGTGGAAACGGTTCCTCTGGACATAATGGGTGACGTGGTGGACAATTGTCCCTACGATCTCCCTCCCTATAAATACCCCTAAATATGTCACTTTCACTTTTTACTTTGCTCCTTACATTACTCTCTCTAAAAATCAATTGTATCAGCGATGAAAGCTTTCAGCCACCGCAGAATATACATCTGTTCCGTTCTGTTATGTTCTTCACTTTTGTTCTTTTTAATATCTTCAGGAACTTCAAAGGTACAACATAATTCTCTTCTTTTTTATTTTAATTTATAGGTCTGTAGAAATATCACATTAACTGTTCATTTTCACTTTTATGTTCATCATGATTTTTGTACATATATGTATGTATATTGTGTATGTATTATTTTAATCTGAATTTGCAGGACTTAAGAATTTAATAAATGTTCTTAGAATTCCAACATTACTCTTCAAAAAATTATGCATAGCTTAAAACAAGGGCGCGCCTCATAGTATTGATTTGACGTAGATTATTTTGGGCACACCTTAATAGAATTTAAATTGTCTGATAAAGTCTTCCTTTAACGAATGTTGTTAGGACATGCCTTTAGCAATTGGGCGCGCCTTGATCTTTTCCATTTATGTGTATTCTCTTCTCATTTTTATTACACCTGTATTCCTTTGGGACACGCCCTCGACAGATTTTTCCGTTTTTTTTACAGCTGGAAGACAAAGGCACGTCCTCTTCTTCACCTATTCATCCTTTTGAAGAATTTTGCACAAATTTGGGAATCTATTCTCACCTAATTACTCCTGTCAAACCTGACTTTCCAGACGCTCATAAAACCCCAGAATTTGTTGAGTCATGACACGCCTTATTAAAGATTTAAAAGACAATCCATTAATGGCAGATCATTATGGTGATTCATCTACTGATGATATTTTGTTGGCCAAAAAGAAGAGAAAGAAAAAATTAATCTCAAAAGAAAGGTCTCATGTACAATCAAATCCCGACTTGGATGATTGGTTAGAGGATTTGAACTATGATAGGTATAGAGGCGTAGAGATAGGAGTGAATGTCGGAGTTGGGCCATCTATGGTTAATTATAAGCCTATTCCTCCAAGTTAGCCACCTCCTGAGGGCGCGCCTCAACGCAGTTCTCCTGAGAGCATGCCGGGTGAGAGTTCGCCAGCTTGGCGTGATAAAATAAACATTTTCCATGAGGACACGTACCAGTTTTCCATTTCTCCTGAACACTCTCCAATTCCATATGAACACTGGGAGGTATTTGATAGTAACCTGGATATTGTTTGGATTAAATACGAGCGTGTTCCGAAGCTGTAATGAAATGTTTCAGGAAGGAACATGGAAAGCTATTTTGTGTTGTACTTCCATCAAGTTGTTCATATGAGCAACTTGATTGGTTAATGAAATTATATGATATGGAGGGTATTTGGGCGCGTCCTAGTAGCATGATGTGCCCTCATCTTTTGAACTATGGAAGAAATTTTAGGATTTCAAGGATGGTTACAGTTCCAAAATTGATATCCCTTGGAGTAGGCACGCCCTTACATCCCTACCTTAGGGAAGCAATTGAGCTGTATGATGTGGCGCCCCTCCAGTTATCACCAAACAGTTACAAGCTTGCGTTGGCCTTGTATATTCTCTATATGGACTTAAATTTTCCCCAGCCAGCCATGGACGAAGTAAGCCATTTCTGTAACTTAAGGAAGTCTGATCATGGCTATTATTACTTAGTTGTAGACAAGCAGCATAATAAAAAGGGATTCTCATATGGTAAGGTTAGCCATGAGAAAGGCTGGAAAGAAAACATTTTCAATCTGTATGATGTTCCCAGGATCAAAATTCAGTTCAACATAAAATCGAGTAAGGACGCGCATTTTCCTTCATCTTCAATTTTTCCTCCCTTTTCATATTTCTTATGATATTCCTTGTGTATCTTAGACAAACCTTCAAAAAGGGAACTTGAGGGCGCACCTTAAGTGAGGGCCGAGGCTCTTTTGAAAGATGCTGCTGAAAAGTGGAATCTAAAAGCATTATTGACTAGATCTAACTAATGGGAGTAAGGATTTTTTCTGACCGGGTTAGGACAAAATATAATTATGTTAAGTTCAGGAAAGGTGTCCCAATGTCCCGGGTCATCAATGTTGATGGTGATGAGGAAAATGGTGAAGAATAGGAAAATGGTGAAGAATAGGAAAATGAAGAAAGCATTATTCAAGATGAAACCCTATTAGGTTTAATTTATTTCCCCTAATAATTTACAACTTTATCTAATTATGTTTTACACGTTAGGGCGTGCCTTACTTGTAAGCTGTGCCTTCTGATTACTTTTATTATGTCATATCATTGCATCATATTTATTCACATCATCTTTATTACATTTATTCAGCCATACTATTTAGGCGGTACCCGCTTAAAGGAGCGTCTTTATATTAATTGTTATGATATACTCCCTCCGTTTCAAAATAACAGTCCATTTTTGAAAAAAAATATTTCAAAATAGTTGTCCACTTACACTTTTAATGTCACTATTTAAATTATAAAGTTTAGTTTATATTTTCAAGATGAATTCTACACCACACACAATTATTGTATCACTAGTTTCTATTTCCAAGACTAAGTCTCTACCATTAATAATGGTGTAGTTAATGTAGTCAATGCAATAAATATGATAATTAATCTAACTTTTTTAACAATGTTACAGTTTCTTAATATGTGTAATATTTTTAAAAGTGGACAATTATATTAAAATGGAGGGAGTATTTTCTTATTGTCTATTATGCAGAAATGGCACCTCCCAAGATTCCCAAGTCATTTGGGGCACGCCCTGGGGATAAATCGAAATCCAGGGTGCAGAAAAAAGATACTCAGAAAACTCCAACTCCCGCTTCTGTTCCTATCCCCATTCACCAGCCGAGCCTTGTACTGAAGAGAAATATGGTTTACTTGACTAAAGGTCAAAACGCGTCCCAGAAGCTGAGAACTGATGGTGCGCCCTCTGATGTTGGGTCTTTGGCACTCAACCATTTGGGTCATTTGCCATCTGTTTACATCATAGATGAGAATGTTAAGGAGTGGCAAGCTATGAGCTTAGAGGAGTCTACCTCAGCTCAACTCATGTTCCACTCTACTCATGTTGTAGATAAAATTCTGGTGGAGAAGGCACACCTAAAAAAGCTTCAAGGAGATAACAACATTCTTCAGAATAATCTCAAGGACAAATATCTCCTTCTCTTTAAGTACATCAAAGCCAAGAATTCTCAAATTTCTTTTCTGAAGGGCAAACTTGAGAATCATGGTTCTCAGCTTAAGTTGGCTAATGAGACGGTTGATCATTTGCATACAGAATTTGGTGGACTGAAGCTAAGGGTTGAATTCCTTGAAGACCAACAAAAGAATAGTTTTCCAGAAAAGAAGAGATAGATAACTGATGAATTTTTTGCTCGTGGCTTCCACCCCTATCGCGTTGGGTTTGTGACCAATGATCCTAAGTATTCATTTGAAAAGTTTGGAGAAGAGACAGTAGGTGAAATGACAGAGTTTAAATAGGAGTATACTGCTGAAATCAAAGAAAGAGCAATAGAGCTTGGCCTTGATGAGGATGACAGTGTTGAATGCGTGTCTATAGACGATGATGCACAGGATAAGGGTGCGCCTGATGTCGATACTACTATCCCTCTCCAAGTCATTCCTCCTAGTAAAAATAATCAGGGCACACCCTGAGTTTGCTTATCTTTTATCATAACTTTTACTATATCAGTACTTGAGGTGCCATCCCTCTTTTGATGTTGTGCAAATTGTCCAATTTGAATATTTTTGTTAGTGTTGCCTTGACAGTTTTTCTGCTTTTAGAATTATCTTTGCATATATTATTCTTTCACTGCCACACAACTATTTTAGGCCATCCACATAATTTTCTTTAGCCTGCAAAATTTTTTGAAGTAAAAAATATTTTATTTTTGGGCGCATCCACCATCAGGGTGCGCCGTCTTATGGTTTTTGCATTTGAGGAATCAATTTTACATGTATGTGCTAAAGTATCTTGATATAATTCTTCAAAACATAGCTTCTGGTAATATATTTTTCTTTCTTGGCGCTGCTACCATAAAGGCGCACCCTGATGTCAGAAATTTAATCAGGGTATGATATGGTTGAGGCGTGCCTTCGTGTGTTGGGACACGCCTTTGGAGTATAAAAGCAAAAGTAAATAGTTATGTAATTTTTCTTCAAATTTTATTCATAATGTGCTATATTGTAGAAATTACACTAGTCCCATGACTACTATGCTTTATGGGGAAATTATTCGAAACTTGAAAATTTGATCCTTCAACTAGTTCTAAGGTAAGTAGTTACATGCACTACCCCCTAGGCTAGGAGGAATTTATTTTCTTCTAGTCTACTATTGGTTTATTAAAACTACTATAACTTAATCTGGAGCAAGGGGCCTAAATCGCTCCTTACTGATAATATTTCACAAATGCTCTGCATTCCAAGCTCGTGGGATGAGCTTCTTACTTAAGCCTTCTAGTTGATAAGTTCATTTCCAAAGTATACCCTTAATTTTATAGGGGCCTTCCCAGTTAGCTCCAAGCACTCTATGACGAGCTATCTTTGTATTTGGCATTACCTTCCTCAAAATAAAATCTCCAACTTTGTATGGTGTGGACTTTACTTTTTTGTTGAAATATCTGGAGATCCTTTACTGATAAGCTGCAAGCTTTAGTTATGAGTTAGTCATGGCTTCTTCCAAAAGGTCCAAGTGAAGTCTTTGGTTTACTTCAACATCTTTTTCATTGAAGAAATATCTCTGAAAGGATCCATCCCCTATCTCCACAGGGACCATGGCCTCGTATCCATAAGTCAGCATAAAAGGTGATTCACCTGTCGTTGACCTAGGTGTTGTATTGTAGGACCAAAGAACCGCAGAGAGTTGTTTTAGCCAATCCCCTTTCTTTTCTTCCAACTTGTCTTTTAAAGTATGCTTGATCATTTTGTTTATTACTTCAGTCTGGCCATTGCTCTGTGGATGACACATAGACCGCAACAAAGTCTTTCTTGATATGCAAGTCCTCACAAAGCTTTTTGAACTCCTTGCTATCGAACTATTTTCCACTGTCTGATATGAGCTTATAAGGGATTCCAAATCTGTATACAATTGAATTGAAGATGAAGTCCTTGATTGTACTTGCTGTAATTTTTGCCAAGGGCATAGCTTCCGCCCATTTAGTAAAATAATCAACAGCCACGATGGTATATTTAACACCCCCTTTACTTTTGGGAGTTCTCCAATGAGATCGATTCCCCACATAGCAAAAGGTCAAGGACTCATCAGTGACGTCAAAGAAGCGACCAGAGCAGTAGAATAGTTAGCAAAACGTTGGCAGCAATCGCATGCTCGAACAAGCTTGAAAGCATCCTCCTTCATATATGGCCAATAATATCCTTGTCGGAGAACTTTCATAGCCAACGAACCACCCTCCGAGAGATTTCCACAGATTCCCTCATGTACTTCCCTAAGGATTTAATTACCTCCTTCGTTATCAACGTATTTCAGTAGATGATGATTAAAACCTCTTTTGTATAAGACACCGTCATACTCCACGTACTTTTTCGCTTGGTAGTGAAGACGACGAGCTTGGCCTTTATTTTTCGGTAAGTCCCCAGATGAATATAATTTTGTATAAGAGTCATCCAAGTTTCTTCTTAAATTTATTCAATTTGTAACAAATCTACTTCAGGAATACTTGAAACTTCTTAAATTACCAAGAGAATTTGCCCGAGCAGTACACTTTCCATTTGTGATCCATTTTTTCTAATGCAACTTCATAGCCATCTTATTCTCTCGGTACGCCTTCCAACCTAACATCACCAAATCTTCTAAGCGAGCGCTGCACACACCTCATATAGAGCTCGGTCTGAGGTCTCCGAGCTTGATACCCCACGTTAACCTGGTTAACTACTAACTCTGAATCACTCAAAGCTATCCAATTTACAACTTTCACTTCCGATGCCATTTTCAGATCATTGATCAGGGCCTCATATTCAGCATCATTGTTAGTGGCGCAGAACTTAAAATGGATAGTACTCATCAAATGATGCTCTTCCGAAGTAATTTGAACGATTCTGGCGCCAACTCCATCGTCGTTAACGGCTTCATCCACGTGGAGGATCCACCAAGGGTGTGGGAACTCTTCTATCACAATTCTTGGGATATTTTCATATGAATAAGGTTCATCCAACACTATAACTCTTACATTAATTTTAGAATCAAACTCAAGTAAGAAATCGGTCAAGGCTTGGCCTTTGATCGCTGTTCGGAGACAATACTCCAATTCAAATGCCCCAACTAAATTGCCTATTTTAATATTCTTCCTGACGACTCCGGTGTTGGGTTTCGAGGCATAAAACGCAGCAGAAACAATGTTTAAAAATTGTAAAAACCACAAAATCAAAACTCATCGCAAGATCCATGTGAAAAGATAATATTTAATTAGTGGTTAAGATGTTTACCTCAAGAAGCTTTACAATTTCGGTTTTCTTATGAGGTCCAAGCTTTCAACAATCACCACGTATCCCGTTGCGAAACAATCTACGCCTTGAAGGTATCCACATGAATGATCGAATGAAGGATGATTGTGTGCTAGCACTCGTAAATCAGAAGCCGCCTTTTCTCTCTATCTCTCTCTCTCAAGCTGCCAGGGTTTGTATTTTATCTTAGAAAAACGTAAAACACTAGTTGAGGCTTAATAAGATATTATATAGGCAAGAGAAAAAGACTTCTAACCCTAAACTAATGTAGAATTTTAATAAATCCAAAACTCCTAGTTATAATTAATTAAGTCTTACTTAATCATCCTATAACTCAATTTCGGATTTAATAGTAAATTCGAATTTCTTATTTATTTGATTAATTAAGTCTTACTTAATTAATAAAAAATAAATCAAATTATTTATATTTAATTTAAATCCAAATTTAAATTAGATGATCCTTTAATCATTCTTTGTGTGACCCTTTAGGTTATTATTATGTTGGCAATAATTTTAAATCTAATTTAAAATCATAAACAATGAGTGTCATCTAATAATAAATTATTGTTACTCGAGTAATAATAATTAAATCGGTGATTGATTAAACCTTTCGTGAATAATGTATAATGGAATTTAATCTCTTTAACCATGTATTATCGATTAAACTCAAAGCATGTTATATGTATAAATAGTATATTTATAATATTATATGTATAAATAATATATATGAATTATATTTTATAATTATTTCAAATAAATATTTTTTGGTAAAAAATATTTAATTAATAGTTTGATACAATTTTTTTTGCTTAAAATAATATTTATTTATTATTTTAAAATTCACATAATATTCACGAACAGTTCATGTTCAGTTCGATTAGTACCGAACTCGAGTTTGGACAAGAAATTTTGTTCGATAAGATTATCGAACAATGTTCGGTTCGTTAAGATTTTATCTGAGTTTGTTAAAAGTTCGTCCGAGTTCGTCCGAGTTTGGTTCGTTTATAGCTCTACTTTCATATATCCACCATGGTTTCCACTTCTCCACGCCATTGAAACCTTCTCTACGATCATTCTCATAGTCTCGACCATATTATCCATCGAATCAGGAGGAGGAGCTCTCTCATGGTTGCGGTGTCATTTCTGATTTCCGAAAAGGTTTAGGGGTACATGCGTTGAACCACGGGGCGTCATATCTCCACGATTGGCGTCTTTATTCCATTACATAAGTAGCTTCCTTAAGTCATCATCTGTAATATACAGGGATTTCACGACTTGTATTCTCGAATATTATATATGAATGTGTGATATTGTATAAAATTAGAAAATAAAAATATCTTATTTTATAATTTCGTATGGTGTGATACTAATTGTTATTGATTGGAGTTAGCGAGTAAAGAATTGAAAAATGATAATTTCTGAGAATTAAAAGAGAAATTAGAGAAATTAGTGATTTATGATTTTGCGGGTATATATGCGAGTACATGATTAAGTGACCCGTATGAGTTGATACGATTAAATGAATAAAGTGAAGATGTGACCGATTAAAGATATCGGATTTTCTTATAGATAACGAAAAGGGAAAAGTGAGAATATTTATGATTTAATATGAAAATTAAATGGAAGCATGAATCTTCTATTGAGAAATGTGTGATTATGTGAGGTTTGACTCAGTTGTGTTCGAGAATTATTTATCTTATTAATTGTTGAGCCGTATTATTTTATGTTTCTACTTAAAAAAAGGATTTTATTAAAGATTTATTTTCATAAATATTGAGATTATCTTTAAATTTTTTTATGGCTTTATAATTTCAATAATTATTTATTAGAATTTATAAATTTTAGAAAATAATATTTCGTCAATTATTTATCCCTAAATGATTTTCTGATTGTATGTAACTGCGGGTTTGAGATTAAATTCAAGAAAGTTTCAAAAATTATAAAACTTATATTTTATTACGTTTTGAATATTTTGAAAATTTTAAAATTATTTTGGTAATTGTTAGAGTTTATTTGTCCGCACCTTGGTTCGTTAAATATCGAAATGCGGTATAAAAATTTGGGCTTCCAGGAAGGGGGACACGCATCAATTATTAATAAACCGACAGAAACGTGGAAATTGTTTGTGCATTTCAGTTGCTACGTGTTACCTGATTAAACAAACAAATACAGAAACACATACACAAACCTCACCCTTGTATCTCATTTCTCTCATCTCTCTGATCAACCTCTCTCGTCTTTATATCTCTCCCCGTTCTCTCTTCTGTTTCCCTTGTGCTCTCCCTGTTTTTCCCTTCCCTGTTTTTCCGATTCGCAAAATGAGAACGCTCGGTTCAGGAAAGAAAAGGCACCACTAGGTGACGGGAAAGTAGGTTCTGTGGTCAAGAAAGTAAGTGAATAAGGCAAGTAACATTTCAACCCTTGTCTCCTATGTTGTGATTATATGTTATAATTTAATACCTACCGTCACCCTTAAATTAGCCTTGTATATTGATATAACATGTTTATTTCCTTCCTTTTGAATATTATACCTTATTTTAATTGCAAATGCTTTCAAGTTGATAATATCTTTGATCCTCAGAATTATGATTATTTTGGTATACCCTACCCTTGCAATATGACAAAGTTTATTGAATTGAAATTAAGAATGATTTCAGACTCAATGATTTCAAAGGTATGGTAAAGATTTTAAAATGAAAATCATTTTGGAAATGAAGGGTTTATATCCATTTACGTTTTACGGATTTTCATTAATTGGAAGTGTAAGTGGCCGAGTGACGCCGGTCCATTATGAAAACCAGTAAGGGCTGGCACATTATGAAGACCAGTGAGGGTTGACATTTAAAAGGTTGAATATATGGCCTTATGGGTACCTTATTCACATCCAGAGGGGCTGTAAAGTCCGGTATGAGGATTGTACGTGGCTGATCACCCATGCAGTCCAGAGCGTCATGCACTCCAATTGAGTAAAATTGTTTTATGTAAAGCAATGTTCAGATGATTGAACCATTTTCTTGAAAATGGAATGATTTCATGAATGAAAGAAAAGTGTAGATGAAATAACTGTTTTGAAAAGTATTGCTTTGATAAAGGAAAGTTTTATGAAAGTTTTGAGAAAGGAAATGTTTTTATAAAGTAATGGTTGTAGAACGACCACCCTGCAATGAACCCGATCTTGAAACCTCTTTTAAGACCCCTGTAACCTTGGCCTTTATCTTATTTAGTTAAATATTTTAGCCTTTTTCTTTAATTTATTACTTGCTGAGCAATTGTAGCTCACTTTGTTATTTATCTGATCCTGACAGTTAAGCATGAGGAAGATGGCCAGGCTTAGGCAAGGTTTCTAAGAATATTGATAGTGGTCATCTTCGTACTGTTAGAATCGCTACACCAACTCAGGTAGGGGACACGCATGAATATTAGTGGGGAGTAAGCTATGTTGAATTAGAACATTATTATCGGTACCTTTGGGTTTATTTTGTATAATTCTAAACCGGAGTTATAACCATGGCTATTTATTAAGGGTTTGTAATAATTTTATATTATTCGTTAGTAGTTGTAACTTGTTTCATACCATGACATGTTTAAGATCCTTGGGGTGTAAAGGGGTTGAATAATTATATTACGATAATATTGTGAATGGTGAGAAGTGACTCCCCAATCTAAACCCCGGATTGGGAGGGCGTCACAGGTTGGTATCAGATCTATAGGTTTTGGTCCCTGAAACAAGTTAGGATAAGATTATTTTAGGGAGACCCCTAAGTTAAGTGCACGTTTTCAACTCATATAGAGTTTAGTTGAGATCATAGGATCTTGTCTTGACTAGGTAAGTTTACAAGTTTAGTGTGGTGTGATTGGGTATCCCCAAAAATGTTTGGATGAGGATCGGTTGACTAGTTATGCGATGACAAAGACTTATAAAGTCTTTAAGCGGAAAAGATGAATTTCGATTGTATCGATAAAAAATTTTGGACCGCCAGTGATCTGATGAAGTTTATACTGGGGCTAAGAAAGTTGGTGAAATTCATGATATGTAGTTATTTTATCTTGGTACTAGAAAGATGAGAAAGAATTGGATGGATGCCAAGTCATCATGATGACCTTAGTTGTTTTAGATTTATTATAGTTATGGTAGTAGTTGGTTTGCAGCTGGTGGCACTTAAGGGGACATTTTCCCAAAATTCTTTCCCTTGTTTGATCATGTAGCCATGTTATCATTTTTCTTTATCTTTCATTTCGAACTTGGTTTTGAAACCTTGACCATCATTTTATTCTTCTACGTATTTATTTCTCATAACATTATTGCACCTTACTATTCACTTCATACATGTTTACATATCATTTCAAATAATACCTATGCTTAATACCTATGCATCACAATAATCCCCTGAACTCTTACCCTACGATCCCAATGATATGACTAGCAACTTATGTAGCAATAGGGTTGCATGTGCTAAACATTTTAAATATTGGAACTTGAAAAAGGGAAGAAGCTATGCTTAACAGAACTAATGAGGAAGAAGAAAGTCTATAAGATATTATTTTATGATGTAGTATCAAACTAGCATATTGCTTAATAAGTTACTTGTCTATTCATCAGAAAAAGATGTCAACTACACCAACCAACCCATATGAGGGTAACCATACTCAAGATTAGGATCAAGAGAATCCTACCATGACTCAGATTCTTCACCTTCTTCATCTGTAAACCGCTGCTTTACACCAGCAACCCCAAGCTCCTCGAGTCGGAAGCTTTAAAGCTTTCCAGTCCCCTCACCCACCAGAATTTACGGGAACAACAGATCTAATTAAAGCGAAGTCTTGGATAAAGGAGATAGAAAAAGCCTTTGATTTGGCAGAGGTTGGTGAAAATAAGAAGACTGAATATGCAAGTTTCTATCTGAATGATGAGACAAATTTCTGGTGAGAATCCACCAAGACTTTAGAAGAAGATGGGTGTAATCACATGGCACAGGTTTACTGAACTATTTCTGGAAAAATATCTACCTCAATATTTATAAGATCAGGAAGTCACGTTCTTAGAATTGAAGCAAGAAGGAATGACTATAGCAGAATACGAGGCATAATTTTCAGAACTGGAAAGGTTTGTACAAGAATATGTGGATACGGAAATTAAGAAGGCAAAATAGTTTCAACAAGGACTTAAAGCATGGATACGTAGAAAGGTGGCAGTTTTCGAACTATAGACATATGTTGCAGTGGTTCGGAAGGCTATGATTATAGAAGGTGAAAGTGAAATGTCAAAGAGGGCGAATGATAACAAGAAAAGAAAATTTCAGGATTCCGAAGAAAGTCAAGGGCAAGGAAGTGGAAAGTCGAAGGGAAAGTTCAAGACTAACAAAAAAGGGATTCCAAGGGTTCAAACCCGGAAATGTTGGACAGGGTAACTGTTTCTCCACTCAGAATTAGCAACAGAAAGGAAATAGACTTTCGGCCCAAGAACATAAGACGTGTGGAAAGAAGCATTCTGGAATCTAACAAGCCTAACATCACATGCTTCAAGTGTAACAAGAAGGGCCATTATTCTTCAGAATGCACCAGTTCTTCGGACAAGAAAGGTGTGACATGTTTTAAGTATGGTAAGTCGGGACATATGGCTAGAGATTGCAAGGAACCTATTCAACAAGAAAATGTTCTCAGGATAACTGGACCACCATCACCAGCACCTCAAGTGCAACCAAGGGCTCAAACTTTTAACATGACGATGAAAGATGTTGTTTAGGACTCAGATGTGATTGTAGGTACGCTTATTGTGAATTCTTTAGATGCAAAAGTATTAATGGATTCAATAGCTACCAAGTCTTTTATATCCAAGAACTTTGTTGATAAATTGAATTGTGCTACTCAACCTGTAGAATCCAGCTTGGTTATAGAAGTGGCTAATCAGGGTAGAGTCTTTGTCAATAAAATTTGTCCTAGTTGCGACATAGAGATAGAAGGTCGTCATTTCTTCGCGAACTTGATACCTTTCAAATTAGAAGAATTTGATATCATTCTAGGAATGAACTGGCTAGCGGACTATGATGCTCGAATTGAGTGCAAAAGCAAGAAAGTGAGGTTCAAGTCCAAGGACGATAATTAAGTCATCTTTCGAAGGCGGAAATAAGAGAATAAGTTTCTGATGATGATTCAAGCAAAAAGATTATTAAGACAAGGATGTGAAGTCTATTTAGCACATGTAGTGGATTCTAGTAAAGAACCACCTAAGATAGAGGAAATTCCAATTGTTAATGAGTTTCTCGACGTTTTCTTAGATGAATTACCTGGATTACCACCGGATCGAGAGATAGAATTTGCGATTGATTTGGCACCAAGAACTGAACCAGTCTCGAAAGCTCCTTACCGGATGGCACCTTTAGAAATGAAAGAGTTAGCTACGCAATTGCAGGAATTATTGGACAAAGGGATGATTCGACCAAGCGTATCCCTATGGGGCGCACCAGTTTTATTCATCAAGAAAAAGGATGGAAGCATGAGATTCTGTATTGACTATCGTAAACTTAATAAGCTGACCATTAAGAATAAATATCCATTTCCACGGATCAACAATTTGTTCAACCAATTAAAGGGAGCGACATGTTTATCTAAGATTGACTTAAGATCTGGTTATCACCAGTTGAAGATCAAAGCGGAAGATATACCTAAAACAGCATTGCGTACGAGATATGGGCATTACGAGTTCTTAGTGATGGCTTTTGGGCTGACCAATTCACCTGCTGCATTCATGGATTTGATGAATAGAGTTTTTAAGAACTATTTGGACAAGTTCGTGATCGTGTTTATCGACAATATTTTCATTTATTTTAAAACGGAAGCAGAACATATCGAGCATTTAAGGATAGCTTTGGGAATTTTAAGGAAAGAAAAGTTATATGCCAAATTCTCTAAGTGCGAGTTCTGGCTAAAGGAAGTTCAATTTTTTGGGCACGTGGTAAACAGTGAAGGCATCAAAATGGACCCCGCAAAGATCGAGGAAATAATAAATTGGGAAAGGCCTAGGATGCCAACGGAAGTTAGAAGATTTCCGGGACTAGCTGGATATTATCGAAGATTTGTACAAGACTTTTCAAAGATAGTGGTTCCGTTGACAAGGTTGACCAGAAAGAACGAGAAATTCGTATGGACGAACAAGTGTGAAGAGAGTTTCCAAAAACTAAAGAAGAGGTTAGTTTCAGCACCCGTGTTAGTTCTACCAGATGAAGGAGGTGATTTTGTAATCTACAGTGATGCGTCTCACAAAGGACTAGGATGCGTGTTAATGCAGCATGGAAAAGTGATTGCGTATGTTTCTCGGCAATTGAAGCCTCACGAGCAGAAATATCCAACTCATGACCTAGAGTTAGCAGCAATCGTATTTGCGCTTAAGATTTGGAAACATTATTTTTATGGAGAAAAGTGCGAAATCTATACAGATCATAAAAGTTGAAGTACATCTTTACACAAAAGGAGTTGAACATAAGACAAAGAAGATGGTTGGAATTGATCAAAGAATATGATTGTACGATAAATTATCATCCCAAAAAGGCGAATATCGTGGCAGATGCCTTGAGTCGAAAGGAAAGATTGAACATGTAAACATCATTAGAAGAGTTAATGAAAGAATTTGAGAAGTTGGAAATTAAAGTACGAATCCCCGAGTCAAGAGATAGCGTAATGTATGCAATGAAGTTTCAGCCTGAGTTGTTAGAAAAGATTCGACGATGTCAAGAGCATGTGATGATTCAAGAAAGAGATAAATTGACCGGCGAAGAGATAAAGAGTCAGAAGGAAAGTGAAGGTATATTGATATTTTCTTCTCGTATTTAGATTCCTAATGTCACATAATTGAAGCACGAAATTTTATACGAAGCTCACAATTTAAGGTATTCCATCCATCCCGGGAGTACCAAAATGTATAGGGATTTAAAAAACTTCTGGTGGCCAAATATGAAGAAAGAGATAGCATAATGAGTAAGTAAATGTTACACGTGTCAAAGAGTCAAAGCAGAACATCAAAGACCAAGTGGATTGCTTCAACCACTGGAGATTCCTGAGTGGAAATGGGAGCATCTCACTATGGATTTTGTGGTGGGACTACCAAGAACTAGAGCTAATCATAATGCTATCTAGGTATTTATCAATCGATTGACCAAATCGGCATATTTTTTACCGATCAACGAAAGATTTTTATTAGAAAAGCTTATTAAGTTATATTTGGATGAGATCGTTATGCGACATGGGGTACAAGTATCTATTGTGTCGGATAGAGACCCCAAATTTAATTCGAGGTTTTGGCGAAAATTCCAAGAGCATTTGGGAACAAAGTTGAATATGAGTACTGCTTATCATCTGCAGACAGACGGGCAAAGCAAAAGAACTATCCAGATAATTGAAGACATGTTAAGAGTTTGTGCATTAGAATTTAAAGGAAATTGGGATGAACATTTTCCTCTGGTGGAATTCTCTTACAACAACAGTTACCATGCGAGCATTGGCATGCCTCCATACGAAGCTCTCTATGGGAGAAAGTGCAGATCTCCTGTGTATTGGGACGAAGTTGGTGAACGTAAACTTTCATGTCCAGAATTGATTCAACAAACCAAAGAAAAGGTGGAACTGATTCGTAAAAAATTGATCGCCGCTCAAGATCGACAAAGAAAGTATCTTGATCGAAACCGAAAAGATATGGAATTTAAGCCTAGAGAGAAGGCATTTCTAAAAGTGTCGCTATGAAAAGGATTGTCCAAATTCGGAAAGAAAGGAAAGCTGAATCCAAGATACATCGGACCTTTTGATATATTAAAGAGAGTTGGAACGGTTGTATATGAGTTGGCTCTACCGCCGTAAACGCAGCACATTCATAACGTATTTCATGTATATGTGCTTAAAAAATACAACCTAGATTCAAGTCATGTAATAGAATATGAACCTTTAGAGATTCATCCAGATTTGTCTTATGTAGAACAACCAGTAGAAATACTAGACCGGAAAGAAAGGGCACTTAGAAATAAGATAGTGCCTTTAGTGAAAGTTTTATGGAGGAATCCCAGAGTTGAGGAAGTAACTTGGGAGCTTGAAAGCGAATTGCTTGATAAGTATCCTCATTTATTTACTAAGGTGTAATTCTAGGGACATAATCCTTTCAAGGGGGAGGATGTAATATCCAGGGATTTCACGACTTGTGTTATCGAATATTATATATGAATGTGTGATATTGTATGAAATTAGAAAATAAAAATAAATTATTTTATAATTCTGTATGGTGTGCTACTAATTATTATTGATTTGGAGTTAGCGAGCAAGGAAATAAAAATGATAATTTATGAGAATTAAAAGAGAAATTAGTGATTTATGGTTTTACGGGTATATATGTGAGTACATGATTAAGTGACCCATATGAGTTGATACTATTAAATGAATAAAGTGAAGATGTGGTCGATAAAAGATATCATATTTTTGTATATATAACGAAAATAGAAAAGTGAGAATATTTACGATTTAATATGAAAATTAAATGGAAGCATGAAGCTTCTACAGAGGAATGTGTGATTATGTGAGGATTAACTCAGTTGTGTTCGAGAATTATTTATCTTATTAATTGTTGAGCCGTATTATTTTATGTTTCTGCTTTAAAAAGGATTTTATTAAAGATTTATTTTCATAAATATTGAGATTATCTTTAAAATTATTTTTATGACTTTATAATTTCAATAATTATTTATAGGAATTTATAAAATTTAGAAAATAATATTTCGTCAATTATTTATCCCTAAATAATTTTCGGATTGTATTTAACTACGGGTTTGAGATTAGATTCAAGAAAGATTGAAAAATTAAGAAACTTATATTTTCTTAAGTTTTGAATATTTCGAGATTTTTAAAATTATTTTGGTAATTGTTCGAGTTTTATTTGTCCGCACCTTGGTTTGTTAAATATCGAAATGCGGTATAAAAATATGGGCTTCAAGGAAGGGGAAACACGCGTCAATTATTTATAAACCGACAGAAACGTGGCAATTGTTTGTGCATTTTCGTTGCTACATGTTACCTGATAAAAGACACATAAACACATACACAAACCTCACCCATGTATCTCATTTCTCTCTTCTCTTTGATCAACTTCTCTCGTCTCTATATCTCTCCCCGTTCTCTCTTCTTTTTCCCTTGTGCTCTCGCTGTGTTTCCCTTCCCTGTTTTTCCAATTTGGAAAGTGAGAACGCTCGGTCTAGGAAAGAAAGGGCTCTACTAGGTGACGGGAAAGTAGGTTCTGTGGTCAAGAAAGGAAGCGAATAAGGAAAGTAACATTTCAACCCGTGCCTCCTATATTGTGATTCTATGTTATGATTTAATACCTATTGTCACCCTTTAATTAGCCTTGTATATTGATGTAATATGTTTCTTTCCTTCCTTTAGAATATAATACCTTATTTCAATTACAAATGCTTTCAAGTTGATAATACCTTTGATCCTCTGAATGATGATTGTTTTGGTATACCCTACCCTTGCAATATGATAAAGTTTATTGAATTAAAATTAAGAATGATTTCAGACTTGAAAGAGTCTAAATGATTTCAAAGGTATGGTAAAGATTTTAAAATGAAAAGTATTTTGGAAATGAAGGGTTTATATCCATCTACTTTTTACGGATTTTCATTTATTGGAAGTGTAAGTGGACGAGTGATGCCGGTCCATTATGAAGACCAGTGAGGGCTGGCACATTATGAAGACCAGTGAGGGCTGGCATTTGAAAGATTGAATATATGGCCTTATGGATACCTTATTCACATCAAGAGGGGCTGTAAAGTCCGGTATGGAGATTGTACATGGCTGATCACCCGTGCAGTCCAGAGTGTTATGCACTCCAATTGAGTAAAAATCTTTTATGTAAAGCAATATTCAGATGATTGAACCATTTTCTTGAAAATGAAATGATTTTATGAATGAAATAAAAGTGTTGATGAAAAGAACTGTTTTGAAAAGTATTGCTTTGATAAAGGAAAATTTTATGAAAGTTTTGAGAAAAGAAATATTTTTATAAAGTAATGGTTGTAGGATGACCACCTTGGAATGAACCCGATCTTGAAACCTCTTTTAAGACCCTTGTAAGATTGGCCTTTATCTTATTCAGTTAAATAATTTATCCTTTTTCTTTAATTTGGTTACTTGATGAGCTTTTGTAGCTCACTTTGTTATTTATCTAACCCTAACAGTTAAGCATGAGGAAGATGGCCAGGCTTAGGCAAGATTGCTAAGAATATTGATAGTGGTCATCTTCGTACTGTTAGAATCGCTATATCAGCTCAGGTAGGGGACACGCATGAATAATAGTGGGGAGTAAGCTATGTTGAATTAGAACGTTATTATCGGTACCTTTGGGTTTGTTTTGTATAATTCCAAACCGGAGTATTACCATGGCTATTTATTAAGGGTTTGTAATAATTTTATATTGTTCGTTAGTAGTTGTAACTTGTTTCATACCATGACCTGTTTAAAATTCTTGTGGTGTAAAGGGATTGAATAATTATATTGTGATAATATTGTGAATGGTGAGAAGTGACTCCCCAATCTAAACCTTGGATTGGGAGGGCGTCACATCATCTCCCAAACGAATCCCTGAACGAGCCTTCAGAGTAGCAAAACCTTGTTGTTCGTTGGTAGGTAAAGCCTCTGCATGTCACCGTTCTTCAAAAGTCCTCCCAGATCGGTTTAGATGCGCGGTTATCCTATATTCCACCCACGGCATCTCTCGTCGATAAGTATCTTCATCGGCGAGTTTGACGATCGCGGTTGAATATTTGGAGTAATTTAAATGCCGCGGCGTGATTCGCACGTGCCCGCTGTTGGTTTGACCACGACCCACCGGAGCAATTCCTTCAACTGTCAAGGATTTTCTAGGTGCATGAGCAGAGCGGATATGGCGGCATCCTCTCCTTGTCTTGCGTCGCTCCTCTGTACTCAGTCTTAAATCGAAGCCATTCGGGGCATCACTAATGCGATACAGTTGTTCCAACAGATCAACATTGCTGATTAGAACCGGTGGTTGTCCCCCAACGTCTGGGGTGGGGCGATCCACCACAGTTGGAACATAGGGTTCATAACAGCCATAGCCATGTCCAGAGCTTTCTTCAGAACTTTCTTCATTATAAGAACTTTCATCATGATACTGAGACATCTTTCCTTCTAGATGCAGATCTTGATTAGGCCCCTCTTTCTAGCTCCAATTTATTGATATAGGAATTTGATAGCGACAAAATTCGAGGTTCGTAGCCGGAAATAAGATATTTGACAGTGGTTCTTCGCTGGAAAATTAAAAAGAGTATGGTGGTTGTGTTTAATGGTGGCTGAGATTTCTTAAGCTAAGTGGTGGTTCCTTTGCGCTCTCAACCTCCAACCCTTTAAAATTTGCTTACATATCCTTAATTATAGAAAATCAAGCCAACGTAGTTATTGGGGAACAAGAAACCTAATAGGCTTAGATTTCTCATCCCGAGGTCCAATAGAAAATCTCCTGGAAACCGTCTTCTACTGGCTTTAGAGATGTCCGCCAATGAGGTCTAACCATAAAGGCCCAAGTCTCATCCGCAGCTTCGAGACTTCGCGGATAAGGTATCTCCCCAAACGAGGATAACCCTCCGCTACTGGATGTTTCTCTAGTCCGTGGACGCACGTATGGGCATTGTTTATTTTCAAATATTGGACGCATCCTTGCCCCGGATAAGGACCCCCTACCAGATTGCAGGATAAGTGATCTCAAACTTTTGGGTGCAAAGTGCAGGATACTCCAAAGTCTCCCAATGAGGACACTCGTTTACTACAGAAACAGAGCGCTCCCAAAATACACACCAGAGTTCACCCCACATCCTCAATAAGGACACTCATTTACTACAGGAGGTGGCCTTCCGTCTAGGCATACCTATGGAGGTCTCTGACCACGGACACTGCCTTCCTGTGGTTGCATTACAGGAAGGGGTTCTTCAACAATGTACCTGCAGAAAATATGCTAATAATAATAATATTTTTCCTTCTTGAAGCATCCACAGAATTCGTCCAAGCAATATGTTGGAATTCCATCCTAAAATCATGTTCTTCATTTGGGCGCGCTCTATCCTTTGTATAGATTGGGGCACCCCTTAACCACATAAGGCGCGCTCTAACTCTTGGGGAAGTTAAGACTCTCTTTGTTTTGTTATCACGAAGGGGCGCCCAATCTGTGGATTGGTGCCACCTTTATCGTTTAAGGCGCGTCCTAATGTTTAGGACGGCCTTGGTTGGTATTAAATGGGGGTGCGCCCTTTTCTTTTTGGCAAAATTAGGTGGTTGTTTTGCTAATTTCATTTAATTGACCCGTTTTTTACCCCGAGTAATGCTTGTAACAAAATTTAGATATAATAGCTTATTTTTTATTTTACAATCATATTATAATTTGACGGTTCAAAAATTTATTTCTGCTGCATTTCAATAGTTTAATGAGTATTTCACGTGAAAAAAAAGAGATTTTTAGTCCTTTCTTTTTATCCCAATTTTATTAACATATCCATGAGCATTTAATTATCAAAGGTCTCTTGTCCCACCTCAGCGTCGTGCGTTTTACCGAAATAAGGGTTTAAATTTGATGAAAAATAAAATGGATGTGCGTGATTGTTTAAATATATAAAAAGGAAGTAATATTTAATTTAATTTAATTTTAGTTATGGTAATGATTATATAAAATTATTTTATTTAATAAGATAAGGATAATTTTTTATTAATATGCTTAAAAAGTTTAAATATATCTCAACTATATTTTATATCCATTCACATAATTTAGCTTATCCCATAAGTAGATTGTAACTTCATAATACACATACTTGAAATTATAATATTGATAATCCCTGAAAAATATTATCACATACTTCAAACTAGTAGAAAAAAGTTAAATAGAAACTAAGAGTTAGTAAGTAATTTTCACCATGCAAAAAGGAAAAAAAATAAAAGAAAAATGGATTAAACATTTTAATGCAAATAAGGAAAACGCGATTTTCAAATTAAAAAAAATGTAACGGATATATATCACATAGAATATAATGATCTATTTATCCACACTATTATTTTAAAGATAAAATATTAAAAAAATTGGTTATTCGTCCTCTGTTCACTCAATTCAAAGTCGTCAGATCAAACTGACGAGAATCGTTAAATATATTCTTAAAAATTAATATTCAAGGAGTTTGAAGTTCGAATCCCACCAGTAACATATTAAAGTTATAATTTACAATATATAATGATAAAATAATCGTGCATCCCACGGTTTATATACTAGTATTAGTATATTAAAAATGAAACATTGAAATTTTGGTTGTTGGTACTCTGATCACTCTATTCACGGTCGTCAGATCAAATTGATGAGAATTGTTAGATATAAATCTTAAAAATTATTATTGAAGAGGTAAAATCAAATCTCATCAACAACATATTAAAATTATAATTTACTATATGTATAATAATAAAAATAAACGTGTGCCTACCGGTTATATACTAGTATAATATATTTCTATATTCTTATATTAATACCTAACGCACTATAAACTACTTTTAATTTGATTTCCCTTTTTTATATATAGTCATTTACAGCTTTTTTTCTCTTAAAAATGAAGAGAAGCCCATTTGCTAGATGCCAGCAAACCAGACAAAATGGGTCCGAATCCGAAAAACCAAACCGAAATTCATGGAATCGAGATTCGATCCGAGATTCAAAATATATAATCTGATAATCATCTGAACATCAAATTAAATTGATCCGAAAATTTAATCGAAAATAATCTGAAATACTATATCTGATTATAAATTGGAACCGAACAAAACCAAATCATATATTATCTGAACCGAATATGATCCGAAATAAGCAAAATTCTTACTTAAAAATAATTTATGTTTGTGATAATATACCTATTTAATCATAATATATTGTGAAAGTACATTATATTATATTAAAAGTACTACATTTATTTAAAAAAAATTAAGTCTTATAAATTGAAAAAATGAACAAGTTATGACCGAAAATATCAGAACCACATTTAATCTGAACCGAATTTTGTCCAATTTTTATCCAAATTTCATCCATTTTTATTTTAAATTAGACCCGAACTAAATCACATCCGATCTGATCCGAATAGTCTCCATTTATATCATAATCCGAAAGTAAAACCAATCCGAAATTGATCTGATACGAAACCAATCCGATTATCTGATTTTCTAGGTGTTGCCGGCATGCCACCACTTCATTCCAAGTCCTACAGTACACATATTCTGTTATTTAGTACAACCCGTACAAACACTACTCGCCATTGGCCCAACTACACATTGGGTCGCTTATAATATAAACCCATAGTCCAATCTTAGATTACTATAACAATATCTAAAACCGAGTTTCAATTTTATTGTTTTACTGGTATATAATCGTGCTATGTATAATTTTTTTTATTATTATATTTTGTAAATTATAAATTTTATATGTTAATAATGAGATTCGAATTTTATATCTTTTGAATAATAATTTTATAAGAGTATATTTAACGGTTCTCATCAATTTGCTTTACAAGTTCTGAATTGAGTGACTAGAGTATCAACAACCAAAATTTCAATGTTTCGTTCTTTACATACAGGTAAACATCGATTAATTAATACATTCGGGGATGAATTTTTTTTTAATTAATTGTAATATTAACTTATTGATTTTTTGATATATATTATTTTTAATTTTTTTAACCTATACAAAGATATATACAGTAAATATTATTGATTATCGTAATGTAATGGATGTCAAAAATGTTATTCATTATCCCGACAAAAATGAAGCAATTGCATAATTGTTAGATGATGAATAAATAATTAATTAATAGCATTATGAGAAATAAGAAAGAAGATGAAAAGCTCGATCGGATGTCCTTAAAATAACAATGACATTACATGATTTCTCTTGCAGTATGTATACAGAATAAGGACAAATTATTAGGTATGAATACAACACAGAGGGGGTGGATGTGTTTTGGCTTAAATGTTTGATTTTTGATCGACTTAGGCTTTAGCAGTTGGTTGTTATCAATGATTTAGTAGAATAGATGTTAAATATAAATAGCTGTGCAAATATGTAAAACAAAGATCTTCAAAACTCACTTAATTTTATATTAAAATCAAGCAGTGTTTTGCTACAAAATCTCTAAGTTCTTGTTTTAGAACTTAGCTTCTTTCCTGAGAGAGAACACCCAATTTTCTATCTAGATTATTCTCCTTAACTAGAGAACCAGTGTTAACTTTATAACTCAGTTAACTGCTGGTTTACACAGTGGATAAGAAACATGCTATTAGCTTTTCTAAACTGTCACTTGTCATTTCTATTTATAGAAAAGCAAATCTTCCATTTCTGACTTAGCATATCTTTAGCATCCCGTGATTACTTTAATCTCCTCTGTCAGTTAATCTTTGCCATTGATCTTGCACATCTCTCAAGCTGCTTTTTGTAGACTTGTCAATCCAGCTATGTGAATTGTTTGTTGATTTGCAACCTTGAATATTAAATTGTTCTGCAATTCTGTACTTAGAGAAATTTCTTCACTTCGAGATCTCCAAATAAGTTGTAGAGAACTCGACATCTCGATAGGCATGTTGGCTTCTCGATATCTCTGAAACTTCACTGTTGACTTGACTTATCGACAACTCTGAGTTCTCTAGTGAATTTTGGTTTATCGATAACTTAGAGTTCTCTAATGGACTTTGGCTTATCGATAACTCAGAGTTCTCTAATGAATGTATACTTGTCGATATCTCTGAGTTCTCGAATGGGTATCTGACTTATCGATATCTCCAATAGCATTTCCTGAGTTCTCGATAGACAGTTCCTGAGTTCTCGATAGGCAATTCCTGAGTTCTCGATAGGTCTTTCTGAGTTCTCGAATGACTTCTCTATAACACTAATTCTGTGACTTGTATAGATCTTGACTTAGAATGTTTTACACCAAACATATTTATTCAACTCCAAGCTTCTACATAATTCTTCTGAGGCATGATCTTCTTGATCTTCTTCCAGATAGAATTCTTAGGCTTGACACAGTTTAGAGAAAAATGCTCAAGTCCGCTCCATTTACATTTTACAGACATTAAGTGTTACAAGTATGAATTACAGATTAAGGTTACAATACAACTAATCTCAGGGTTGTCAGTATGACTTAGTCTTATTATGATATAGACATGTCTTGCACAAGAATCTCCCCCAATTTGTGAGAAGATTGCTTATCACAAATTCATGCCTGTTAACAAGACTAAACCCAAGTTAAAGAAAGAAAATAAAATGATACAAAAGTTGATACAACACTTGTCCATTGAACATTTGACAGCTTACAATAATTAAGTAAAGACTGAGCTTTTTGATTTTTTCTCAATTATGTTCTTAATCTGCACAAGTATTTCTAATTCTTCTAGGATGGGGGTGTCAGTTAGAGCCTCTATTAGTTTCAGCAAATATGGCTTAGGATAACTAGCTAACATCCATATCCTGTATCTTGACAAAGAGCCAACTTTTACATTCAGAAATTTTCCATCCTTTGAGATTCTGCTCTTGCCTGCTGCCTTCAACTCTTCTGATCTTCTGATATACTCATCAATGTCATGTTCATACTTTCTCCTCCTTTCAGCTAACAACTCTCTATGCTTATCTCTCATCTCCTCTCTGTTAACCACAAACACTGCCAATACTGTTCTCCATGCCTTAGTGGCTGAATCTTTATCATTCATCAAGCTTATCACCCTTTTCAGTTCAACAATTGAGAGAGAATCCTTTAGTCTATCTCCAAGGTTTTCAAAGGACCCATCACTGTAGTAGATTCTGACTTCTCTAATGTTAACAACCCAAATTCTGACAATTCTTTCAGCTAGCCGTTGGAAGTAGTCTTCATCTGAATCCACAACATTTAGAGGTTGGAAATCATCTTGATCATATCTGTTCCAGATGGAATTTTCACCAAATCCATGATCATTGAGAAATTCAGCTGTCAGTTGTCTTCTTCTTTGTCTTCTTTGTCTTCTGAGTTTTCTCTTGACCTTGGCTTCCTTTGGACCAACTCCAACTGTTTTGAAGTGTGTTTTATGTGGTGGCTTGAATGAAGGTATAGTTTTGAGTCTTTTCAGAGAAGTATGGTTGTGAGTGATTTGAGTTTTGAGGAGAGAGTTTGATGTGAGCTTGTAGAAATATTTAGGCTTAGAGGTTTGAGGTTGAGCAGTTTTTTATGAGATTGAATGTGAAGGTTTAGCAATTGGTATTTGGATATTTAGGGTTTGAAGAGGTTGTGAGGTATCATTATTTTGTCTTTGTCTCCTTTCACCCCTCCTTTGAGTTTCAGATCCACTTTTCTTCTCCTTCTCTTTCTCACTATCACCTTTTCCACCATTTGCCTTGCTAGATTGACTTGAGTTTGAGCCAAAAGGATTTTGACCATCTTTCTTCTGCTCATCATCACCTAAGTCATATGTGTTGATTTGAGTTTTAGGCAAATTGGCTTCAGGGTTATCAATGTATCTCCTCAGAATCTTGATCATAGCTTCATCTTCACCAGTCTTTAATTTCTTACTTTTCAACCCAGACTCAAGCACCATTATCAGTCTTCTGTTGGCCATGACACATTTTTTAGGTACTTGGAAATGTTTCAGTTGCTTGGTTGTAGAGCAGATATAGTGCACCCCTTTGCTTGGATGTAGGTAGGCTTCTGGGAATGCAGCTTCTTGAGCCTTCTTCAACTCTGCTAGTAGTATTTTCTCTTCATTGTTGATTATCCTGACTTTGTTAATCAGAATGTCTACTTTAGATGCTCTTCTGGAAATTAGATAATTGAAGTTGACTTGCATACATCTGTCTACACCAGAATCATTAAGATTGATCATTATCCTTTTCTCCAAAAACTGGTCCTTGACTGGGATCTGCAGCACCCTGATATAATTGATAGTCTTTTCCAAGGTCTTTCTGTAAGTGAAGAAATTGTTGTTGAGAGAGTTCCTTAATCTAGTGAGCAAGTTGTCAAACTCTTGTGTCGTTCCTGGACCTTAAGCAGCCATAAGGAGCCTCTCTTGTTCTAGCCCTTGTTCTTGACTTTTGAGTGTTGATTGTGTTAGCCTTGCATCTATCTCCCCTTAGTCTTGGTGACATGCATGAGTAGGGGAGTAGGAATCTCAGGTCTTACAGCTTCAGGCAATGCTGGCAGTGGTATGTTGAGTTTTTCCATAATGGCTCCCAAAGCAACTGTATTCTGTATTTGTAGATGCTTATGGGACTCCACTAGGGCCTGAATATCATGATATTGACTCTCAACCAATGTAGTTAGAGCTCTGACTTATGAAGATAAATCTGAGTTGGAAGCTTGAAGTGAAGAAATTTGATCTTGAAGTTCTCTTATTTGAGGAGTAGAGGTTTTGGTGGAAAAGGAATCAAAGTGTTCATCAGCAGCTTTTCTGAAACCTTTCATGAGAAGAAATGAAGGCTCATACCTAGCAGAATGAATTTGATCTAGCTTGACCCTGGTATCATTTGAATTTGTGATATGAGCTTGAACTTGATCAAAAAGGGCCTTGAAAGAGCTCTTCATTTTTTACACTTCTTTCTCTGTGGAGGCCAGATCCATCCTTGACATTTGCTCAGAGAAAGACCGAAATTGATTTTTGATGTCCTTTTGAGAAGGCACAATGTCATCCATCTTTTCCTTGATCAACCTCCTGACTTTATCTTCATGTCCAGTCAATTTTACTTCAAGGGCCTTTCCAAAGAGATGGAAAGCCTTGAGTTGAGCTTTATGCACATCCATAATGGCATCATAGACTTCAGAAGGAGTGAGAGTTTTAGCATTGATTCCCAAGATAGTTATGTATTATCTCCTGAATCTTGCCAAAACTTCATCCATTTCTGCCATATGGTCACCAGACAACCAGGCATCTACATTTCCATCTTCTTCAGCCTCTTCTACTATCTTCTCCTTCTGTTGTTCAACCTCTTCATTGAAGCATAGCAGTATAGCTTGATAGTCCTGGTTCCCCATGTCTGAAGTGAGCAATTGCTGAGAAAGATTGGCCAAGCCTGAGATTTGATCTACCAATATATCATCAACTGTCGAAGGCTGAGCTTCCATATCTTGTAGCCATTGAGCCATGACATGTGGTTGGTTGGATTGAGATGTGGATGGCTGTTGAGAAATGTTTACATTACCACCTGTGACTGAAGTCACAGTTTGACTCACAGATAAACCTGTGGTTTTGACAGTTTGTTGTTCACCACATATGGTGGGAACCTCCATTGGAATTGGAGAGGATTTGACTGGGTTACTGTCATGTACACCAGCCTCAAACCTTTGTGCACCTTGCAGAGCACTGTCACATAAATTTGATGGACTTGCCTCTTCCATATTAGGGTCATTGGCAATTATACTCCTAGCTTCAACTGTGAAGGCAATTTCAGCTAGGGTTTTGAGGGGAGTTGTTCCTTCTAGAGGAACCTCCAATTAAATTGGAGAGGATTTAGATAGCTCCCCCTCAGGAGTACTACCCTCAAAGCTATTCATCTGTGAAGATGATGGTGCACATGAAGGTGCAAGAGTGACCATGGGGTCTTCAGTAAAAACTGATGAAACCCCCATGTTTGTGATGGTGCCATCAAGATCTACCCCAGCTAGTAGTCTATCACCATCTAGATGTTGATTCTGGGTGGTGAGCACAGTTTCATGAACCATGTCACTTGATTGTTGGTGCATTTGAGAATCAGATTCAAGTGCTCTATATGATGAAGAAATTTGGGAGATTAGAGAAGTTTGCTCAGTTGTGAGTATTGGCAGTTCCCCCTGAATGGATGAGGGAGCTTCAAGTGATGTGCCCTCACTGTGTGTGCCATCCTTATTTCTTCTACCATACACTCTAGGTGCAAGTTGTGATGACTCAGTACAAGATGCATTGGGGTGAATGCTATTTTCAATAGATACACCCTGTTGAGAGGATGCATCTAGTAACTGTTTACTCCCCATTTGTTCAACTGTGCCCTTTTGAGAGGACAAAGAGGTGTCTAGAGTGGTCAACTCTGGTAACTTACTCTTCTTTGGTTTCTTGACCAAGGGTGACTCTGGTTCAGTTTGAAATGTTTCACTCTCATTTAAAACAGCAAGGGTTGGTTCCTTTCTCTTCTTTTTACTCACTTCAGTCTTTTGAGAGACTAAAGTGGTTGGTTTGCTAACATCTAGTGGTTTAAAAGAAAGGGCTGCAGCCTTGGAAGGTCCCTGTTGATGTGCCTGTGTTTGTGCTTCCACAGGATCAGGAACCATAGCTGAACTAGCAAATTTAGGAGCCCTCATGTCTGGCATAGGGTAATGATAAGTCCTGAATCTCTCCAACATAAATGGAGTGATTCTGAGACTTACACTCACCTTATTCTTTGAAGTAAGAGAGCCAAATATGATTTTGGACACTTGCTTGCAATTGCCAATTCTACTACTATCAATTCCAGCTAACAAATGTATGTCATTGACTTTATGAGCTAAAGTAGACATAATAAACCTTGGCAAAAAGATTTCTTTACCTCTATTCTTCAAAGGCATAATAAGCCTGGTAGCCAGCTCCTCCAGAATTAGACTTCCAACATTCAGATGCCTGTTGTGAGCTATTGAGAACACCAGCTTCTGCACCATACTTGAGATGTTGTCAAAGCCAGTTTTTCTGCAAGTGAAACCCCTCACTACAGAATTAAACACAAAGGACCATTCCTTCTTAAGGTTTGTTCTGTTCAGGCTTGCCAAGTTGATTGAGCCACTGTAGTTGATGAAGTCCATGAATTCACTCAGCTCATCTGCAGTTGGCATCTCTCCATAATTCTCAATTGGCAATCCCAGGGTTGTATTCACTTCAGCAGCTGAAAACTCAATTTCCTGGCCTCCAATTATGCATGTGACCACCACAGAAGTGACATTCTCTAGAACAATTGTCCTAGTTATAGCTGATGTCCAAAATTCATGAAAAAAGTCCAAATACAGCACAGGACTTGCAGTTAAAGCACCTGCAATGTAGGATTCAGAAAGAAACTTCACAAACCCCTTGAATCTATCAGGGGCTTGGTTAGCATCAAGAAAAGCAATAAAGTTAGTTCCCTTCTCTGGAATGATAGCTCTAACAATGTTTTGTGCCGTTGTAGTGTTTAGAAGTAGTGGGTAAGAAAGAGTTTTGAGAAAGGAGCAAAAACGAGAGAGAAATCGCCTTTTGTCTGAAAGCTAGGTCACTTGAGATCTCGAAGAGGTGTAAGTACAGTGTGTGTATCGAGAAGTCTGGGTATTTATAAAAAAAGTAAAATACTTATCGAGAAGTCAAATAAATGTTTGATATTAAACTTATCGAGAAGTAATTTTGAATATGAAAAAGGTACATTCGAGAAGTCAAATGACTTATCGAGAACTCTGATAAATGCCCAGTTTGTCCAAAAAGGACTGAAATAATTCTAATTTATTTGAATTGAATCAAATTAAAATCAGAATAAATTTTCCAAAAGTATTTATCTAAAATAATTCATTGAATTAAATTATTTTAGTTCTGAGTTATTGATAAGTCTCAAAATATCCTTGTCGAGAACTCTGTGAATTAACACTATTAGAGAACTCTACACGGTCTTATCGATAAGTCATAATAGAGCTTATCGAGAAGTCATTCGAGAAGCTGTAAATAGACTTCTCGAGGACTCACTCGAGAACTCTAAAATGACTTGTCGATAAGTCATGTTGACTTATCGAGAACTCAGTTCTCTATACCTTTGAGTACTGTAATTCTGCCTTGTGTTAATTTTATACATTTAAGATGTAAATTAACAACTGAGCAGTTTACTTAGAATTTTGAAATATTCTAAGTTAATTTTTGAATTTTTAAGAAAAATAAATATACAGAGATTCTGAAATATTTATAATTCATATTTCAGTTAATTTCCAATTAAATCAAACTAGGTTAATTTATTAAAAATTAATCTGCTGCAACACATTAGCTGAGTTCTTTGCCTTAGGATGAAGAATTGAGCATTCCAATTTCACTCACAAGTCTAGTGAAGGTTGCTTCATCCAAAGGTTTAGTAAAAATGTCAGCTAATTGTTTTTCTGTTGGAACAAAAATGAGCTCAATGGTACCATTTGCAGCATGTTCCCTGATAAAATGGTACCTAACATCAATGTGCTTTATTCTAGAGTGATTAACTGGATTAGCTATAATAGATATGGCACTAGTATTGTCACACATAATAGGAATTTTGTGTAACACTAGACCATAGTCCATTAGCTGGTTTCTAATCCAAAGCACCTGAGCACAACAACTTCCAGCAGCTATATATTCAGCCTCAGCTGTGGAAGTTGATACAGATTGTTGTTTCTTACTGTACTAGGACACAATTCTTTGACCAAAAAATTGACAGCTTCCACTAGTACTTTTCCTATCAACCCTGTATCCATCAAAATCTCCATCTTTGTATCCAATAGCTTCAAAACCAGTTCCCTTAGGATACCATAATCCCAAGTTTGGAGTTCCCTTTAAGTATCTGAAAATCCTTTTTATAGCCATCAAATGTGATTCCTTTGGATTGGCTTGAAATCTAGCACATAGAAAAGTAGCAAACATGATGTCTGGTCTACTAGCAGTCAAATAAAGTAATGATCCAATCATCCCCCTGTAGCTTGAAATATCCACACTCTTGCCTTTCTTGTCTTCATCCAACTTGGTTGCAGTAGACATTGGTGTAGATGCAGGTGAGCTATCCACCATACCAAATTTCTTCAATAAGTCATTCACATATTTGGTTTGGCTGATGAAAATACCATCACTTCTTTGACTAACTTGAAGGCCAAGGAAGTAACTCAATTCTCCCATCATGCTCATTTCATACTCACTCTGCATTAGCCTAGAGAATCTTTGACAAAGTTTTTCATTAGTAGATCCAAAGATGATATCATCCATATAGATTTAAACTAGGATCATATCTTCACCATGCTTCTTGTAAAAGAGAGTCTTATCAATAGTACCTCTGGTAAAACCATGTTTGAGTAGAAATACTGACAGTGTGTCATACCAGGCTCTAGGTGCCTGTTTCAGTCCATACAGAGCCTTGAGTAATTTGTAAACAAAGTTAGGGAATTCTGGATCTTCAAAGCCAGGTGGCTGTTGCACATAAACTTCTTCTTCTAGTTCACCATTAAGAAAAGCACTCTTGACATCCATTTGATACACCTTGAAATTTGAGTGTGCAGCAAATACCAGAAAAATTCTTATTACTTCTAGTCTTCCAACAGGAGCAAAAGTCTCATCATAGTCAATTCCCTCTTCTTGTGAGTAGCCTTTAGCAACCAACCTTGCTTTGTTCCTAGTAACAATTCCATTTTCATCCATTTTGTTCCTGTACACCCACTTAGTTCCAATTATGCTTCTATTCTTTGGTGCAGGAACTAATTTTCAGACTTTGTTTCTCTCAAACTGATTCAGCTCCTCCTGCATAGCACATATCCAATTAGGATCCAATAGGGCTTCTTCAGTTTTTTTGGGCTCTACTTGAGATAGAAAACATGCATGTAGGCATTCATTAGCAGTTGCACTCCTAGTTCTCATACCAGCTGAGGGATCACCAATAATAGCTTCTACTGTATGACTCCTATCCCACTTTCTAGTGTGTGTCTGTTGACTAGTGCCTTCATAATTTTTTCAGTATTACCATGACTGTCATTTCCATTCTCTTCTTCTCCCCCTGAGTTTGTGCCATCAAATTCAGGTGTATGAAGAAAGCTTTCATTCCCATGATTTTGTCTAGAAGTCTCTTCATTTGTCACTTGTTGTGCCATAACTTCATCTTCCTCATAAGAATCACTATCAATGGTTAGATTTTCAAATGCAAGGGCTTCAGCATCATTTACATCAAGGCATTCCAAGCCTGGACACTTGTCATCATCAAAAGTCACATCTGTGCTTTCCATAATTTTCTTTTGATCAATCACATAAACTTTGTAGGCTGTTCTTTCCAATGAATATCCCAGAAAAATTGCTTCAAAAACTTTAGAATCAAATTTTCCTACATATTCAGGGTTGTCTTTTAGAATATAACACTTGCTTCCAAACACATGTAGATGCTTCACTGTAGGCTTCATGTTAGACATGATTGAGTAGGGTGATTTTCCATGAGCTTTGTTGATGAGATATCTGTTTTGAGTGTACCATGCAGTATTAACAGCCTCTTCCCAAAAACTAGTTGGCAATTGAGCATCTTGTAGCAAAGTTCTAGCAGCTTCAACCAATGTTCTATTTTTCCTCTCAACTACTCCATTTTGTTGAGGTGTTCTAGCTGCTGAAAATTCTTGAATAATGCCTTTGCTTTTGCAGAATTCACTTAATGTTGAGTTTCTGAATTCTGTTCCATTATCACTTCTCAATCTTTTTACACTAACTTTTCCTTCAGCTTGCTTCTCAATTTTCTTGATGTGCTCAATTATAATGTTTAGAGTTTCATCTTTAGAGTACATGAACTCAACCCAAGTGTATCTTGAAAAATCATCAACCATGACAAGGGCATATTTGTTCCTTGAAATGGACAAGACATTTACTGGCCCAAACAAGTCCATGTGAATAAGTTGCAGAGGTGCACTTATGGAATTCACAGTTTTTGACTTGTGACTAGATCTTTTCATCTTTCCTTTCTGACAAGCTTCATAAACTTCCAGTTAAGCAAATTCCAGACTGGGCATGTCTCTCACAAGCTCCTTCTTGACTAAGGTGTTGATTGCTTTGAAATTCAAGTGAGATAGCTTCTTATGCCATAATTTGCTTTGCTCTTCTGATGCCTTGATGTAGAAACAATACACTCCATCCTTATTTGTTGAGTCTAAGTATGCAACAAACAAGCTTCCCTTTCTTACTCCTTTAAGAGCAATTTCACCAGTCCTTTTGCTAATAAAAGCACAATCTTCTTTGTTAAAAATAACTTGAAAACCCCTGTCTGCAAATTGACTAACACTTCGGAGATTTACTTCTAATCCAGCAACTAGTGCTACATCTTCAATGACAATATTTTTAGAAACAATCTTGCCATATCCCATTGTGAATCATTTGCTGTTGTCTCCAAAGGTCACCAAGGGGCCAGCCATCTCCTCAAATTGTGATAGAAGGGCCTTATCACTTGTCATTTGCCTGGAACATCCACTATCAATGATCCATATGACTTTCTTTCCTTTGCCCTGCACACAATGAGGATTAATTGTGTTTAGTTACCCAAGCTGTGTTGGGCACTTTCTTCTTGTTAACTGATTTTGCAGAAGTTGAATGAGAATTTTCAGATAAAATGGAATTCATAGACTGTTGAGCATTTTCCCTTTTAGATATAGAACCAACTTTTGATTCTATGAGATCAATTCTCAATTTGTGGTAACTCTTCATCACTTTCATGTTACAAGGAATGCAGTCAAACTTGTCACGAAATGAATAGGGATCATTAGCCTTAGCTTCATTGTACTTGCAGACTCCTTCAGGTAGATTGCTAACAATCTTTTTACAAAGATGAGTTAGGTGATTCATTGATCCACAATTCTCACACCTCTTTCTAGGAGCATTTGCAACATAAGCAAAATTATTGCTTTTGTTTATCCCAATCTTTCTATTTCTATTCTTCTTTTTCTTTTTGACTTGTTCAGCTTTAATCTCCTTCAAAGACTCCTTAGTTTCTTGATTGGCTTTTGGTGTTTCAACAGAGATGGAAGACTGAGTTGTCTTATCATTTTTCTTTTCCTTGTCTTCATCAGCTATCTCATGTTTGATGATCAACTCTTCTTCACTGAAGTTCACTTCACATGCCTTGAACAAAGGTGATTCAACTTTCTTCAGAATAATTGGAACATCCTCAGTTTCAGTTAATTTTCCTTTTTCACTGACAGACTTCTTTTTGTTGTTCAAACCCTCATAATCAAGACCAATGGCAATGTTTGCACATGGCTTGTTCTTTTCATAATATTGGCCAATCAAATCAGAGGCATTTTTGAAGGATTTCAGCTTCACTTCATTCTTCTCCAGCTTTTCTCTCAATACTGCTTCAATTTCACTTGCACACTTTAATTTGTTCTTTAAGTATGCATTTTCTTGCTGAGCAGTATCAAGCTCAACCAGCAACAATTCAGTCTCTTATTTTTCACTCTCAAGTTTTTCATTGATCATTTTCAATCTGCTAACTTCCTCATTTGCAGCAACCATGCTTGTATGAATGTGGAACATTTCGGTGCTCATCTTTTCAACAGTTTCCTTATATTGACTCACATTTAAATCAATTGTGGTAAGAGTTGGTACCTGTGATTTAGATGATGAAGAGTCTCCTTGCTCCAAGGCCGTGAGTGCATAGTTTCCAACTTCTTCATCTTCATCATTATCTGAATCATCCCAGCTTTTACCCTCAGCAATATAAGCTTTCCCTTGTTGCTTCTTTAGAAGAGCATCATACTTTGCTTCCAATTCAAGATAGGCTTTGTCTTTCTTTGCCTTCTTGGGTTTCCTACATTCTGTAGCAAAATGGCCCAGCTCATCATAATTAAAGCACCTTATGTTTGATCTATCAACAGATCCGGTTATGTAGCCATTTTTGCTATCATGGGTGTACTTCCCTTTTCCTTTCCAACTGTTGTCTTTGTTGAAGGACTGTCCTTTGCTCTTGAAAAATCTTGGTTTCTTCACTCTAATGTTAGAGAATTTTCTAGCCAAGTAAGCCATTGATTTATCTAGCTCATCAAGCTCATCAAGAGTGTAGAACTCATCTTCTTCATCCAATTCCAGTATGACTTGCTCTTTAGTGTCATTGGCTCTTTGCTCATCATTGGAGGTCTGGCCATCATTCACAATTAGTACACTTGAGCCATCCAGTACATATCCTTGACCAGCCCTTAATGATTTCTTTTGAATCATTTCAAGTTCATAAGTTTTCAGAACCCCATAAAGCACTTCCAGTGTGATTCTACTCAAATCCCTTCCTTCTCTGATTGTAGAGATCTTTTGTTCCAAATGGTCAGGGAGAGTAAGCAAGAACTTCAAATTCACTTCTTCAACATCATAAAATTTATAATAAAGCTGAAAGTCATTTATCAGCTTATTAAACCTTTCAAACACATCAGTAATACCCTCCTTTGGTTTAGCCATAAAACCTTCATACTGAGAAATCAATATCTTTCTTTGATTTGACCTAACCTCCTCACTTCCTTCACAAAGTATTTCAATCTTTTCCCAGATCTGTTTAGCAGTGTCACAGTTGACAATGTTATTATACATTACATTGTCAAGTGACTCAATTAGTATCAGTTGCAAAGCACTGTCTAGGGAAACTTTCTTTCTTTCAGGTTCAGTGTACTCAGAAGAATACTTGGGGGCATAATGAGCTGGAATAACCATATCTTCATATGTGGTTTCCTCAACTCTAACTACAGGAGTGAAGGGCCCATTCTTGAGGATACCAATGTAAAAGTGATTAGCCATTCTTATAAGCAGCAACATTTTATTTTTCCATAAAGTGTAATTGGCCTTATCAAAGGGAGGAATCTTGATACAACTGATTTTCTGTGTATTCATTTTTCCAAGATCTAATCTGTTTACTTTTAGATTTTACTCTAATACCACTTGTTAGGTATGAATACAACACAGAGGGGGGGGGGGTTGAATGTGTTTTGGCTTAAATGTTTGATTTTTGATCGACTTAGGCTTTAGCAGTTGGTTGTTATCAATGATTTAGTAGAATAGATGTTAAACATAAATAGCTGTGCTAATATGTAAAACAAAGATCTTCAAAACTCATTTAATTTTATATTAAAATCAAACAGTGTTTTGCTACAAAATCTCTAAGTTCTTGTTTTAGAACTTAGCTTCTTTCTTTAGAGAGAACACCCAATTTTCTATCTAGATTATTCTTCTTAACTAGAGGACCAGTGTTAACTTTATAACTCAGTTAACTGCTGGTTTACACAGTGGATAATAAACATGCTATTAGCTTTTGTAAACTGTCACTTGTCATTTCTATTTATAGAAAAGCAAATCTTCCATTTCTGGCTTAGCATATCTTTAGCATCCCGTGATTACTTTAATCTCCTCTGTCAGTTAATATTTGCCATTGATCTTGCACATCTCTCAAGCTGCTTTTTGTAGACTTGTCAATCTAGCTATGTGTATTGTTTGTTGATTTGCAACCTTGAATTTTAAACTGTTCTGCAATTCTGTACTTTGAGAAATTTCTTCACTTCGAGATCTCCAATTAAGCTGTAGAGAACTCGACATCTCGATAGGCATGTTGGCTTGTCGATATCTCTGAAACTTCATTGTTGACTTGACTTATCGACAACTCTGAGTTCTCTAGTGAATTTTGGTTTATCGATAACTTAGAGTTCTCTAATGGACTTTGGCTTATCGATAACTCAGAGTTCTCTAATGAATGTATACTTGTCGATATCTCTGAGTTCTCGAATGGGTATCTGACTTATCGATATCTCCAATAGCATTTCCTGAGTTCTCGATAGACAGTTCCTGAGTTCTCGATAGGCAATTCCTGAGTTCTCGATAGGTCTTTCTGAGTTCTCGAATGACTTCTCTATAACACTAATTCTATGACTTGTAGAGATCTTGACTTGGAATGTTTTACACCAAACAGATTTATTCAACTCCAAGCTTCTTCATAATTCTTCTGAGGCATGATCTTCTTGATCTTCTTCCAGATATAATTCTTAGGCTTGACACTGTTTAGAGAAAAATGCTCCAGTCTGCTCCATTTACATTTTACAGACATTAAGTGTTACAAGTATGAATTACAGATTAAGGTTAAAATACAACTAATCTCAGGGTTGTCATTATGACTTAGTCTTGTTATGATACAGGCATGTCTTGCACAACACAAATCAATTTAAGAAAAAAAGTTACGGCAGAATCTTATTTTAAGAGTACATTTAAAAATAAATATATAATTTTAATGTAAGATAAAGCTATTAATTTGCATCTTATATGGCACTTATATATTTTAATTTAAAAGTTTAATATTATAAATTTAGCGAATTATTAACTAATGTTAAAGGGTCCGAGTCGGGACTATAAAAAATTATTAACTAATTGAGATTATTAATTTATCGATTACTAATTTATCAAGATTTAACTGTAATAACGTAGATAGTATAGATATAGACAGATTGATAGATTATTTTCGGAGACAGAGGATGTTGTGCAAGACATGCATGTACTATAACAAGACTAAGTCAAATTGACATCCCTAAGAATTAGTTGTATGATAATCTAAATTTGTATTTTGTATTGTATTACTTGAGTCTGTAAAAATGTCAAAGATTATACTAGAGTATTTTTCAGTAAACAGTCTCAAGTCTAAGAATAAACACTGGAAGAAGATCAAGAAGATCATGGCTCAGAGAAACTGTGAAGAAGCTTGAAGTTGATAAAATCTATTTTAAGAAAAATGTTCTAAGTCAAGATATCTACAAGTCACAGATCAAGTCATATACAGAAGTCATTCAAGAATTCCAGAATGACTTATCTAGAAATCCAAAACAGCTTATAGAGAAGTCTTAGAGATATCGACAAGCCAAATGAAGACATGAAGATTAGAGATATCGACAAGTTAAATTATCATTAGAGATCTCAGAGATATCTACAAGTCAAAATGTATATAGAGATCTCTGAGATATCGACAAGTCATTTATGAAAAAGAGAACTCAGACATATCGACAAGTCAAAATGAAGTTATGAAGATTGGAGATATCGACAAGTCAATTTTCTCTTTAGAGATCTCAGAGATATCGATAAGTCAATATGCTTATAGAGATCTCAGAGATATCGACAAGTCATTTCCACATGCAGAAATTTGGAGACCTCGACAAGCCAAGTTCACTAATAGAGAACTCAGAGACCTCGACAAGTCAAAACACTTATAGAGAACTAAGAGATCTCGATAAGTCATTATAATTATCGAGATGTCAGTTCTTGTTAGGTCACACACACTGTAGAAGGGGGTTGAATACAGTGTATAGTACAATCAAATCGAATTAAGAACACAAGTATGTAACAAAGAATAATCTTATTAATAAAACAGTATTGCAATGGAACCGTTCTCTCTCAGTGATGAACAAATATCACGAGAGCTGCTAGGGTTACAATGAATAATATCCTCGATAATGATAACACATATAGTGTAAACCCTATGCTGTGTTTATATAGACACACAGTTACAAGATAATCTTCTAATTGATATTGAATATGATTCTGTATCCTAAAATATATCAATTAGTTATCTTTTCCTCCAAGTCTTCTATTCTTCATAGAATTCTTCTCCATGCATATCTCTTCTTGTTTTAGTCTTGATCTTCTTTCTTTTCAATCAGCCGCCTTCCTTATCTGAAAGTCTTCTTAAGTCCTGATATTATCTCCTGATAAATATCTTCTGATATCTTAAGTTCTGATAACTTAAGTTCTGATATCTTAAGTTCTGACTTCAGTATTAGTACTAATTTCCAGTTAAGTCCTGATTTGTCCTGTTAGTCAAGATCTGAAAACTAAACACAAATCATTATTAGACATGACATCACAAATATATCTAACAATCTCCCCCAATTATAAATTAGCATAATATACAAGTTCAATAGATATTTGATGATGTCAAAAACATTAAGTATAAATGCACATGAGAACTTGACTAAATAACTACAACTCACAGTCCTTGTAGCTTTTACCATCCTTAAAGTCTGATATCAGCTTTAGCCTGTATATCCTTCAAAATTTATCAGCTGTAGTTCTTGACTTGGCTTCAGTGTGTGATCTCTTTAATGTCAGGAGTTGTTCTGAGATAGTTCTTCAACAGACTCCTCTCAGCATATTCAAGTTCATTCTGCATCCTCCTTTTTGCATTTTTAAGTTCAGCTGTAACTTCTCCTGTCTGAAAGATAGCAGCCCTGAGATCATTTATTTTTGCTTTCCTTATCTCCTGATCCAGTCTGATGATATAGGCTTTATCAGACTCTAGATTGAATTCAAGACCCTTAATACCAAGAAATGTAGTGATTTTGGCAGTATTAGGCTTCATCTCAACTATATCACCATTGTGAGCTCTGTACTTAGGATAGTATGGCCTGTCAGACTTTATAGAGTAAAGTTTCTTCTGCCTTTGAATATCAGATTTTAAGTAACTGGCAGCACCATCTGTTGACCTGTTCTTCACTTGAAGTAGAAATAGAACATGTTGTAGTTCTTCATAATACTTCAACCGAATTACATTCTTTCTAATCTGGAATATCCTCCCATCTGTCATAAAATATAACATGATATCTTCTTTCAATACAGAGTGTTAGACCATTTGTACAGACTCCAGTTGATTCAATCTTTCAGGAGTTGTTCCTACTCCTGGTTCAAAAAGAGATGTAGGATCTAAGGTAGAATTGTTTACTCTTCTCTCATCAGCATTACCCAGTCCTGTTTTATCTCTAGCTTCCTTCCCTTGAAGCAATCTACCCTTAAAAACATTTGTTGAAGTCTTCATTGGTTGAGCAGATTGTTGAGCTTTAGTAAACCCATGTAGTAGAATTTTTTGAAGGTTTAACATGAGCAATGGCAGAGGTTTCCTTTCCTTTATCTTCTGATATCAAGACAACTTGAGCTCTGTCAGAGGTTGCTTGCTTCATTGAAATATCAGAATTTACTAAGTCCTGATCTTGAACAACATGAGCTCTGTCAGAGGTTGTTTGAATATTCTTCTTCTTCTTCTTCAAAATCAGACTAGTATCTTCATCAGAATTTACTTGTTCATCCATGGTTGGCAGATAGATTTTCACAGAATCATCAACTTTAGCTTTGCCCTTGAACCTTGGATCTACCTCTATTTATGATTTGGCTTTGTATTTAGATTTGGTTGCCTCAGAGTTTGTTTTCTCTTTAATCACAATGCCCTTAGAATTTAGAGGTTTCTTTGCAGTTATAGAAGCTTTA
The DNA here is from genome assembly GCF_009905375.1 of Apium graveolens. NCBI lineage: Eukaryota > Viridiplantae > Streptophyta > Magnoliopsida > Apiales > Apiaceae > Apium > Apium graveolens. The sequence continues at coordinate 48,964,373 of NC_133649.1, forward strand.
GACTTGAATTTGACATTTTTTGCTTTAAGTCTGGCTTCTTCTTCCTTCAGACTTTCAAGGTCCATTCCTAGATTGTCTTTGAGAAATAGTCTTTTTGAAATTTCTTCATCCAGCTCCTGTATCTTGGGGTCTTGATAGTAGACTGTTGTTTCCTTCCCCTTGAGCTTCAGTGTCTGCATAAACTTCTGTGATTCTTGACTCTCACCTTGTATCAGAACAACAGGTTTAGTCAGAACTTGTTTACCAGAACTTATTCTTCTATCAGCATCAGAGCTTGATCTCTGTGTAGAAGTTCCTGCTTTCCTAGATGAAGAGCCTTTGCCTTGACCATGACCTCTACCCTTTTCAAAGTTTCCCTGGTCATCATTTCCATCATCATTTTTCTTCAGTGCTAAATCAGTAGAGCATTTGGACTTAACCACCTTCTCCCCCTTTTTGGCATCATCAGGTAGTAGGAGAGAGAGAAGTAGTTCCACTGAAGATTGGATTTCATTTAGTTGAACTTGTTGAGACGCTTGATTCTTTAGAACTTCAGCAATCTGAGCTTGCTGTTTCTCCTGAGCTTTCTCAATAGCCTCAACTCTGTTAAAGGTAGGCTTGAAAAATCTGTTCTTATCCAGTTTAAAGTTCATGTCTTGTTGAATCATTGTTTCTTGAATTTTGTCCACCTTGGCTTGAGTTATCGAGTGTTGACCTTGAAGGTTCCTAGTACTCAATGCAGTAACTCTGAGCTGTGCTTTGAAGTCATCATTCATCAGCATCTCATCAGCTTTAGCCATTTGCTCAGCAAGAATATTTACAGTAGGAACAAAATCAACTTTATTCCACTCCTTGATCCATTCTCTTCGTCTATTGGTTTCACTCCAAGGTACTGGTGCATCCTCTCTCACAAACTTTTTAATCAAATCAGCTTTATTAACTGTGTGTAGAGGTGCATGTCCTGAAGGACCAGCTGCATCAACATTTTCATTTGTAGCAGCTTCACCAGTATTGTCAGCATTTACTGCAACAGAACTTGCAGAATCTTCAGTATCAGCATCTTGTGATAGAATAATTGTATGTGAAGCAATTGAAGAGTCATCTGCATGTACATCAGCATCTAGTAATGGAGTTGCTGGTGGAGTTTGCTGAGGAATGGTTGGAGCTTCCAAGTACAGAACTACAGGCACATTCAAGTTATGAATATCTATTTCAGCACTTATACCTGGAGTATCAGCATGTGCTTGATCAATGATAGGAGACACGGGAGGTGTAGGCACTCTATCTTGAGCAGTTTCTTCAACTTGAAATGGCGACAGTGGAGGTGTAGATTCAGTGGCTTCAGCAAATTCTGGTTGTGTAGATGGAAGGGATTCAATCACAATTGGCTCCTTTGGGATCAGAGATTCCTGATCCCCTTCCTTAGCTGCTGCTTCCACATCCTCTGAATCTGACTCAACTATGTCCCTATTAGCTCTTTGTTTCTTCAATCTCTTCAAGGGTGGAGAGACTTTGGGAGCTTTGTCATCAGAATTTATCTTTCTATGCCTTTTGAGGGGCCTAGAACTCCCAGTGTCCTTTGTTTTCTGAAGAGACACTTCCTCAGCTGCTTCAGCAATAGGTTCTGATGGTTGAACCTGTGCCTCATCATCAGATTCATCTCTCAGAATTATTTTCCTTCTCTTTTGTTGTGTCTGAGGTACAGTCTTTGTCCTCTTTGCTCTAGAAGAAGAAGGCTTCATCTGATTATGTGTTGATGGTTGGTTGGCATGTTCTGATGTGAGTGTTTGTTGAGTGACAGTAATAGGTGCTGATTGCTGTTGTGTGTTGGTGGGTGGGACATCAGGATATAGCAATGAATAGGTAGCAGCATCAGCATTTACAAGGGCTTGCTTTACTGATAAAGGAATTCTAAGGGGTCTCAAAACTCCCTTCTTATTGTCAGCAGTTAACTAAAAGCCTTCTTAGCTAATCTAAATGGTTCTATCTGTTCACTTGCTAATTGTGGTTCATCTAATGTACAATAACTGTAAATTAACTAACAGAACCTAGCAAAGTAAACTACATTCATGTCCTCTTTCATCCTATCTCCTATAAAACATAACACAGTCTTTGCATAATCAAAATGAGACTGGTTTAGGAGTGCATACCCAATTTGTTATGTCAGAATAGGAATGGCATCAAAATATGAGCACTTGTTGGCAAATGACTTCGTGATGCAATCGAAGAAGAAGCTCCATTCCTTTCGAATATATGGGCGTTTGAGTTGACCCAACTTAGCCAAAGTCCGTTCATACCCAAGATTAGCCATCATTTGTTGTAGCAATGGCTCCTCCACAGCAAAACTGAATTGACAGTTTTCAGGTAGGTGTAGAGCTTTTTGAACTGTTGTCGGAGTAACAACATACTCAACCTCCTTTGCTGTAAACACGATGCTTGGAGTCCCATTCTTACCACCATCATCATAAAGTCCTGTTCGCCAGAACGTCAGAACTTGAGTTCCAGATAAATAGGATGGCTGTGTCAAAGCGAACCCAATTTCACTATGAGATAAGAAATCTTGAATAAAATGAAGTTCTGAAGGAGCTTCACTCTTAGTGAGAATGGCAGCATAGTTGTTGGGGACGAACTTTGCTCCATTAAAAATTATATCTTTAGGTGCCATTGAAAAATGTGTTAGAATTTAGAGTGCCTGAAAGGGTTTGATAAAATGTCTGGATAGAAAATCATTTAGAGAATATGAGAGAATAAGAAAAAAAGAGAGTATAGATTAGAAATGTAAATAAAAGATTTTAAAATCTTTTATCTCTTTTACTTAGACACACCACGTGACAGCAGTTATTGAGAAGTGGAACAGACTTTATACCTGTCAGCCATGCAGTAGTTAAGACAAAAGTTAATGGGCACGGTAAATAAGTAATGATTACTATGCACATGCAGTTTTTCAAAAAAAAATTGTTCCCACTAAACAAATGATTATTACTGTTTTATCTCACGTAATCCAATATTCTGATAAAATATAACCGTTCAAGTAGTGACCAAAAATAAATCAAGTAAATAAATACTGCCACGTAAGCATCAGAACTTGATTATTTTCATAATTTAAAGGTCATCAGAATATGGCTCCTGTACTTAAAAAGTGAATGTTTATTTCTGTAATTCTTCACACAAATACTGATATGGTTTCCTCAGAACTTAATCATCAGAACTTCCATCAGAACTTATCCTCAAAATTTATGCAACTGATACTTAAACTGTTCATCTAAAACAACATATATCGCCACAGTAATTTTCATCATTCATATGGAGTGTAAGTGTGTGCTTTAAGCTAAATATCAGAAAAAGAGTAAAGTCTGATTCAATTCAGTTCATCTTAAAAATAAGGCATAACTAAGAACTTTGCTCAAAATATGTCATTAGTCTGAAGTCTACTATAGAATGAGTTCATGCATGAGTCCACCTCAACTGTTTTGTGCTCATTTTATGCATCTTTTAACATTCTTTTTCACAGTGGCTTCTCAGTGTAAGTGAGTCACAACTGCTATCAGAATTTATGCTATTATCAGAGTATTTCTCCAGTAATCATAGAATGTGAAAAGTCACCAAGAAAATTTTATTTTGCTTTTCTAATGCATATTACTTAATACCAGCAATGCACTTGGGTCTTCCCTTCCACATATATTTTTCTCTAGATCTCAAAGGAGTACCTGATATTTATTTCTTTTCTTTTCTTTCTTTTGATAAGTGAGGCTTATCAGCACTTAGTACATCCATCAGATTTACAAACATCAGAACTTAACAGATAAGAAGCACCATTCTAGTTTTTGACTTAGTAATAAGATTCACAAAGTAAACCTAACCAAGCTCAATATCAGAATTTGCTTGTGTTAAAAGATTTCCACATAAACAATTACTTCAAACATGGGATCTTTAGTATATTAAAGACTACTAGGTTAGCATCTAGCACAGTTATCCTCATTGGATTGAATAGTCATAAAAACATTCATTTCACTATTAGAGTTTAGAAGAACACATTAGACAACAATCAGCACTTAAGTAAATTTCAATGTAAGCACAGATTATATAAAAATAGTAATATCTGTAAATACTGATCATAAAGTCTGATGTATCAGAACATAAACTAAGCAGATTTAGAGAAAGAACCTGAAACCATTCCAAGTTTATTTACCAATCTTGTAAAAGTAGCTTCATACAGTGGTTTTGTGAAGATATCTGCTAGTTGTTGATCTATTGGAATAAAATACAATTCCACTGTACCTTCCATCACATGTTCCCTTATGAAGTGGTACCTAATGCTGATGTGCTTTATCATTGAGTGCTGCACTGGATTACCTGTCATAGCAATAGCACTTTGATTATCACAATAAATAGGGATTTTAGAAAATTCTAACCCATAATTCAGTAACTGATTCTTCATCCAAAGAATCTGTGCACAACAGCTTCCTGCAGCAATGTACTCTGCTTTTGCAGTTGATGTGGAAATTGACTTTTGTTTCTTGCTAAACCAAGAAACTAATCTGCCTCCAAGAAATTGGCAGCTTTCACTTGTGCTTTTCCTGTCAAATTTGCACCCTGCAAAATCTGCATCTGAGTAACCTATTAGCTTAAAGTCTGATACCCTAGGATACCACAATCCTAGATCAGCTGTGCCCTTAAGGTACTTGAAAATTCTTTTCACAGCTGTTAAGTGAGGTTCTCTTGGATCTGCTTGAAATCTTGCACAAAGACAGGTAGCATACATAATATTAGGTCTACTTGCAGTTAGATAGAGTAGTGAGCCAATCATACCTCTGTAATCAGTAATATCTACTAATGTACCAGTATCCTTATCCAATTTTGTTGCAGTGGCCATGGGAGTGGATGCACTTGAACAGTCTTGCATTCCAAATTTCTTCAACAGATTTCCGGTGTACTTAGATTGACAAATAAAAGTTCCTTCTTCATTCTGCTTGACTTGAAGGCCCAGAAAATAGCTAAGTTCTCCCATCATACTCATTTGATATCTTGACTGCATTAGTTTGGCAAACCTTTTACAAAGTCTGTCATTTGTAGAACCAAAAATGATATCATCAACATATATCTGCACCAAAAGTAAGTCATTTCCATGGTTGAGATAGAATAAAGTTTTGTCAATAGTCCCTCTGTTAAATCCACTTTCCAGAAGAAACTGAGCTAATGTCTCATACCATGCTCTTGGAGCTTGCTTAAGGCCATAAAGTGCTTTATCAAGTCTGTAGACATGATGAGGAAATTTTGAATCTACAAAACCTGGAGGTTGTTCAACATATACTTCTTCTTCCAATTCTCCATTAACAAAAGCACTTTTTACATCCATTTGAAAGACTGTAAACTTTTTGTGAGCAGCATAAGCCAAAAATATCCTTATGGCTTCCAATCTAGCAACTGGTGCAAATGTTTCATCATAATCAATTCCCTCATGTTGAGAATATCCTTTTGCAACCATCCTTGCTTTATTCCTTGTAATTATGCCATCACTATTACTTTTATTTCTGAACACCCACTTTATACCAACAACAGATCTGTTCTTTGGTCTTGGCACTAGGGTCCAGACTTTATTTCTTTCAAATTCATTTAACTCTTCCTGCATTGCTTGCACCCAATCAGCATTTTAAAGAGCTTCTTCCACTTTCTTTGGTTCAGCCTGAGAAAGAAAAGAATGATAGAGACATTCATTTGGTGTTATTGTTCTAGTTCTAACACCTGCTTCAGGATTTCCAATAATTAAGTCAGGAGTATGTGCTTTAGTCCACTTCCTTGCAGATGGAAGGTGATCTCTAGAACTGGATGCTCCCCCATTATCCATGCTATCTCCATCAACATTTTCTGATGCTCCCCCTGAAATTACGCTCTCTGAGTTGGATTCTTCAAAATTTGAGTTTCCAGAATTATCATAATTTGGCCCATCAGAACTTGATGAATCAGAATTTAAGTTTCCAGAATTATCAGAACTTGGCCCATCAGAACTTGATGAATCAGAATTTGAAGAGCGTGTTCTAGGTTCTGATGCTTCTTGAGATGTGGTTGGATCTTCAATATGCTCCCCCTGCACATGTGCATTTTCCTTTGGCGTAGTCACCATAGTTTCAATAACATCAGAGTTTAACCCATCAGAGTTTGCAGTATCAGGATTTAGACTATCAGAATTTACAAAATCAGAATTTAAAACTTCATTCTCAAATCTCAGCTGATCATGATCATTGAAATCTTCAAGTCCAGTAATCTTCTTATCATCAAAAGAGACATTGATAGATTCCATGACAACCCTTGTTCTTAAATTGTAGACTCTGAAGGCTTTTGTGGAAAGTGGATATCCAACAAAGATTCCTTCATCAGCTTTTAGATCAAATTTGGATAGTTGTTCAGGATGAGTCTTAAGAACAAAACACTTGCATCCAAAGACATGAAAATACTTTAGATTTGGCTTCTTTTCTTCACCATCTCATATGGTGTCTTTCCATGCTTGTTGATAAGTGTTGCATTCTGAGTAAAACAAGCAGTTTCCACAGCTTCAGCCCAAAAGTAGGTTGGTAATTTTGCTTCATCAAGCATAGTTCATGCAGCTTCAATAAGAGTTCTATTCTTTCTTTCAACAACTCCATTTTGCTGTGGAGTTCCAGGAGCATAAAATTCCTGCTTTATTCCATGGTCTTTGCAAAACTCTTCCATGATCAAATTCTTGAACTCGGTGCAATTATCACTTCTTATGATTTTCACAGAGTCTTTGACCAATTTATCCAGTTGTTTGACATGATCAATCAAGATAGATACAGTTTCACTTTTTGTGTGCAAGAAATACACCCATGTATATCTGGTAAACTCATCTACTATGATCATAGCATATTTCTTCTTTGCAATAGATATGACATTCACTGGACCAAATAGATCAACATGTAGTAGGTGATAAGGCTCAAGAATTGAAGATTCAGTCTTGCTCTTGAATGAAGACTTTCTTTGTTTTGCCTTTTGACATGAATCACAAAGGCCATCAGGAGCAAATACTGATTTTGGCAGTCCTCTCATAAGATCTTTCTTGACTAGTTCATTCATATTGTTAAAATTTAAATGAGAGAGTTTCTTGTGCAAATCCCAGCTTTCTTCAATTGATGATCTGCTTAACAGACATATTGCAGAACCATCAGAACTTATTGAAAGTTTGGCTTCATAAATGTTACCATGCCTGTATCCCTTTAGAACAACTCTGCCTGTAGATTTGCTTACAACTTCACAGTGTTCTTCAAAGAAATCCACATGATAACCTTTGTCACAGATTTGACTAACACTCAGCAGATTGTGTTTAAGTCCTGAGACTAGAGCTACTTTTTCAATGATGACATTCCCAAGATTGATATTTCCATATCCCAGAGTTTTTCCCATGTTTCCATCTCCATAAGAAACTCCTGGGCCATCTTTCTCCACAAAGTCTGATAGCAGGGCTTTATTTCCAGTCATATGTCACGAACATCCACTGTCCAGAACTAGGATGTTTTTCCTATTGCCCTGCAATCACAAAGACCACTAATGATTAGTTTTAAGGACCCAGACTTGCTTGGATCCTTTGGCCTTATTAAATTTGTTAACATTTGCAGCGGATTTAATTTTAGAGTTTATGCTAACATGATGTTTATCAGAATTTACAATATCGGACTTTGCAACAGAACTTACACTAGAAGGAATTATGCTAACTTTCTTTAAAGAAGGTTTTATTTGATAATAATCATAGTACAAACTATGATATTTCTTACAAGTATAAATGGAATGCCATAAACTACCACAATGAAAACAAGGATTTTGTGGCTTAAACCTAACAGACTGACTCTTAACTCCTGACTTAGAAGGTAAGGAGTTTATATTCTTATTCTTCCTGCAAAAAGAAGCCAGATGGTTAGAATTTTCACAGTTATAGCATTTCTTTCTAGGAGCATTAGGAACAGGCATATAATTATTACTTTTATTCACACCTTCCTTTCCATTCCTATTTTTCCTAGGTGGCTTTACCCTGTTTACATTCTTAATCTCTTTCAACTTATACTTAAGCTGCTTCTTTATCATTAAGCCTATGTTGACTTCAGTTGGCTTATCCTGTTTTGATTTGTCAGAAGTTGACTCTGACTTAACTTCTGTCTCAGTATCTTTCATCTTTTCAGAATCAGACTTTACAGTTTTAGGTACAAACTTAACAGGATTTACCTTTGGCTTATTAGTCTGTTTAACAACAATTGACTTAATTTGTTCAGTTCCTGTTTCACTTTTATCATCTCTATAACCTAAGCCCTCTTTCCAGTTTCCACTACTTAGTAAATTCTGAGTTTTTCCTGCCAGAGTTGGTCCAAGTCCTGATAATATCTCTTTCTTTTTCTAACTCAGTTTTTAGAGATTGATTCAATTTTAACACTTCATCTCTAACATAAAAAGCATCATCTCTTTCTTTCTGATTTTGATGGAACATAACTAACTCATTTTCTAAATAGTCATTCCTTTTCCTAAAAGCCAGATTTTCAGAAGTTAACCTATCACATGTTAAAGTCTGATCTCTATAGCTAATGAACATGGTTTTAAGATAAGATCTCAACTCAGTAATATCATCAGTATGGAAAGCATAAGTTGTTTGAGATACCTTTAACTCAGCAGCATCAGAACTGCTATCAGCATTTGCCATCAAGGCATAGTTCACCTCATCTTCGGAATCTGAAGTGTCTGTCCAGCTTTTCTCCTTTGTGAAAAGTACCTTGCCTTTGTCACCTTTTCCTTTCTTGTAATCAAGAGATATGTGGCCTTTCTCACCATAATTGTAGCATTTAACATTTGAATAATCTCCTCTGTCAGACTTTCCTGCTTTGCCTTCAGATTTTCTGAATCCCTTCTTATCAGAACTTCCACTTTTCCTGGAAAACTTGTTTCCCCTTCTGAATTTCCTGTAGGCTATCTTTGTGATACCCTTCACCATAAGAGCACATAATCTCATCATCTCTTCATCAGCACCCATCTCAGATAGACTTTCAGTTTCTGAATCCTCATCATTATTAGAACTTGATGACTCAGTATCAGACTTTGTGATGAGAGCCTTTCCTTTGCCTTTCTTTGAGACAACCACTTTGGGGGATTCCTCCTCATCCTTAAGAGCAATTGTTCTTGACTTTCTCCCATGTCTCTTACTTCTTTGATCCATCTCAAGTTCATGAGTTTTGCGCATACCATAAATTTCACCAAGAGTAGTTTCATCAAGAGCATAGTTGTCTCTTATAGTGGTTGCCTTCAAATCCCAACTTTCAGGAAGAGCTAAAAGGAATTTAAGATTAGTATCTTCAAGATCATATTCCTTATCCACCAGTGACAGATCATTCAAGAGTTTGACAAATCTGTCATATAAACTAGTTAATGACTCATCAGGTTTTGAGTCAAAGTGCTCATACTCTTGAGTGAGTATAGTCCTCATGTTCTTCTTAATTGCATCAGTTCCCTGGCATCTTGTCTCCAAGGCATCCCATATCTCCTTTGCAGTCTTGCAGTTGATTACTCTGTTTGACATGACATTATCAATGGCACTATGCAGCAAATGCCTTACCTTTGCATCCTTGGCAATAGATGAGATATCGTTAGCTGTATATTCACTTTTCTCCTTTGGTACGATCTTTGCTGGCTGATCTGCAACTACAACAGAGAGCTTGGTTGGCTTATGTGTTCCTTCTTTAATTTTGTCATGGTATTTTAGATCTGTAGCTTCCAGAAACATAGTCATCCTCACTTTCCATATGGGATACTCAGAAGGTCTCAGCATGGGAACCCTAATAGTCTCATATCGACTGTGGATTTGAGTCTTTGGAGTTTCTTCAGTTTTGGTGGGCTTGGTTGGAGTTTGTTCTTCTTCAGACATGATTGATTTGGATCTTTACTGTATATGTGTTAACAGATAGGCTCTGATACCACTTGTTAGGTCACATACACTGTAGAAGGGGGTTGTATACAGTGTATAGTACAATCAAATCGAATTAAGAACACAAGTATGTAACACAGAATAATCTTATTAATAAAACAGTATTGCAATGGAACCGTTCTCTCTCAGTGATGAACAAATATCACGAGAGCTGCTAGGGTTACAATGAATAATATTCTCGATAAAGATAACACTTGTCGTGTAAACCCTATGCTGTGTTTATATAGACATACAGTTACAAGATAATCTTCTAATTGATATCGAATATGATTCTGTATCCTAAAATATATCAAATAGTTATCTTTTCCTCCAAGTCTTCTATTCTTCATAGAATTCTTCTCCATGCATATCTCTTCTTGTTTTAGTCTTGATCTTCTTTCCTTTCAATCAACCGCCTTCCTTATCTGAAAGTCTTCTTAAGTCCTGATATTATCTCCTGATAAATATCTTCTGATATCTTAAGTTCTGATAACTTAAGTTCTGATATCTTAAGTTCTGACTTCAGTATAAGTACTGATTTCCAGTTAAGTCCTGATTTGTCCTGTTAGTCAAGATCTGAAAACTAAACACAAATCATTATTAGACATGACATCACAAATATATCTAACAGTTCTCTATAGATCAGACTGGAGATCTCTATATGAAGCTCAATACAGAATGTAGGCAAGTTAAATATTCAAGATTATCAATCAACAAACGATCTAATCAGTTAGATTGAAAAGTCTACAAAAGCAGCATGCAGAGTACAAGATCAAAGGCCAAGATTAACTGACAAAGGAAAGTCACAGATTCATGGAATTTGCAAAGATACACTAAGCCATATATGGAAAGCTTTAGAGATAACTTAAAGTAGGGTTTAGTACATTCTATTGCATGCTGTGTAAACCCATGTTACTAATCTATAAAGTAAATACTAGTCTTTTGCTTTTAATTTGTATCAAAAAGATCTAGAATTTCTTGTAACTCTTTCAAGGAAGAAGCTGAGTTCTTTACTTACAAAGAACCCAGGATTTATAGCAAGACAGTAGCTTAATTTTAATACAAAATTAAGTGAGTTTTGAAATATTATGTACACTATTTTATTTCAGTTAACATAGTATTGCTGCATTTCTAATCTGCTTTGTCAACCAAGCAAGTAACATTCAAAAAGGTTAAAAATATATAAAACACATCCCCCCTGTGTTGTATTCATTACCTAACAGAGGATAAGTGTACAATTTTTTCGTCCAACTCGTATAAATTTTTCATGAGATATGTATGCAGTTTAAATCAATACATTATTCACGGTATATAATTTTTAATTTTATTTTTTTAGCACATATATATTTGACCCAAAATATATCATGTGTCATCTTTATACGAATTTTTTTTAATATTAGTTCATGATTTTTTTTAAAATAATCGCAAGAACTGTTGCCCAGTAAAGTAATTGTTTAAAGGGGGTTGGGTACAATTACTAAACAAATCTATGTATTATGAAATTAAAGTAAGAACGGATGAATAAAATAACAGTTTATATTGATCTTTAATAAACTGTTACAAAACTCTCTCAAGAACAATATTCTTAAGAGCTTCTAGGTTATAAGAATACTCGAGTTGTGCACCACACATTTTGATAACCTATTATGTGTTTATATACTACACAGCTATAATTCGGTCCTCTATCAATTACAAGATATGGTACAATATAACTCTAACACTTTACATATCTATATCAACTACGATCCTATAAATCAGCACCTTCTGATTTATCTCGCAGTTATGACTTATCATCCAAGTCATTCTCAACGGATAGCTTTGATTAACGGATAAATGCGTTAGCTTCAACGGATAAACATTTATATATATCAACGGATGACTAACGATCGTCAACAGATGATATCGAGGCTTTCAACGGATAATCATATCATAACAGTTAATCATATCCTGATTGTGACATAAATCCTGATCTTCAACTTAGCCAATTCTCAACAATCTCCCCTAATTTATGCTTTGCGGAATAAGCATGAATTCCAATAGAATTGTCTAGTGACAAAAACCAGATAGACAAAATAAGTAGTGTAAAGCTTACTTTGTTTCAGACTTTGATCTTCATATTTCTTGATAAACTCGGCAGTATCTCTGAACAAAAGCTTTAACTTTGTCATCATTCTTTTTCAACTGAATATCTTCTAACTTGATCTTCAAATTCTTTTCCTACTCTGTTTTGTCATATAATTGATAGATAGAAGCTCTTAGATTTGTGATTTGAGCTCTTTCTGTCATCATGTCTTCCAATGAAACAGAGCAAGTTTTTCTTCCATCAGGATTCATAGTTATATGTCTCTGCGTAAGAACATTTTCAATGACAACTTCACCTTTCTTCATGTTGACTTCTTGCCCTCTGAAATTCATGTATTTAGGAACATATGATCCAAAATAATATTGACCATCATCCATTATCCTTCTTCTGATATCGGCAAGAATCATGTTCGACTATAACCTAGAAGTTTCATTTTCAACTCTTAGCAAGTGAATGTACTTCAATTCTTTTATAGACATGATCATCAGTTCATCAAGTGAAAGAACTTGAACTTGATCATTTTGCAATAAAAGTAAGATCTTTTGTTTAGATTTAGAACCATCATGTTTGTTAATAATAATCTTCACAGCTTCAAGTCTATCCAGATGATCAGTAGTTATTTTCTGATCTGGACTATTAACTAGTGTAAAGTTCAACAACTTTAAGTTGACAAGTTTAGCTTCATGATGTCCTATTCCAGCTCTTGTGAATGGTTCAATCAACTTAAGTTTTTAAGCTTGTTCTAACTAAGACTCCTTATCTCCCATGGTATTAGAACTAAGTAAACCATCCATCCTTATTACTCCAGGAGTAAAACTCAATTTATCATTACAATTAAGATCAGCAAACTTTCTCCATTTGTATTTGTTCTTAATCTTTGGAAATACTTGAGCTCTCCTTTCTGCTCTTTTCTGCAACATCAGCTCTCCTTTCTACTCTTTTCTGCAACATCTTTATATCTGTACTCCTCCATCTATTCCTCTCGGATCTTTAAAGCATATTCTTGTATTCTTGATCTGCTTTATCAACGGCTATTCTAATTTTTCCTTCCCGAGCCCTTTCTTCTCTGTCAAAAACCATTTCTTCTTCCTTGAAGTTTTCAGCATTAACAGCTTCAACATAAGCAGAGAAAATCTGTAAATCCATTCGAAATAGAATTTCTTCTTCTTCAGTCTTTACAGAATCAGGAATCACTATCACTCTTTCAGTGTCAGGAAAATCATCGGAACTTGTAACTTTGTCATCAGGAATTGAACTAGGAGTAACAAGAGCAGCTTCCATGTTACCAGGATATCTCTTAGGAATATCAGATTCAACATCAGAATCAGGATCTATGCCTTTGATCTTTAAATCAAGATTTGACTTAGAAGGCTTAGTTACATGTGTAGATACTGTAAGAAAAGAACCATGAGTACCTAAATCTCTCTGTTCTTTTAAAGTGATCTCATCACTTCTCACTCGACTCATCTCATGACTTTTAATAGTCAGAGCTTCCTCACAAGGATTAACTAAATCATGTCTCTCATTTACCTCTTCTTTTGCCAGGTAAGGATCCTGCCTCTCTTTAATTCTGTTTTTCACTAAATCTTTTCTCTCGGTCTCATATGAAAAGCTCAGAGAAGTTTGTCCTACAGAAATAAGAGGTGGCTGAGAAGAGTTTTTTGTGATCATATGACTAGAGATATTCCTTTGTAAAGGTCTAATTATAGTCATATCAGCAGATAAAATAGAGTTTAAAGGATTTGTACCTTGAGAAGTATCAACCATTGGTATAGCCTTGAGTGGTTGTACCAAGATTGCTTCAAGCTTATCTTGAGAAATGATCAGTACAACTGTAGAATCAGGAATAGCTTTATCAAGAATTGTCCTTGTATCAGGAATGAGCTGCTTGTCAAGAATCGACCCCGTAGTATAATTTGATACTAAGTCTGCAACAGTACTTTGAACTGTTGGTTCTTTTGTGTGACTTGAGGTATTGAAGCTTCTTCAACCCTTTGAACTGAAGGTTCTTGTGTGCTTCCCTCAAAGATAGGATCATTGATAACAACATCCAATTCAACAATGTGCTTTTAATGAGCTTCCTTGTCTTGTACTGTCTTTAGAATATCATCAACCATAGAACTTTGACTTCCTTGAGCAATGTCAGGAATAGTCAGATGTGATAATATGCTTGCACCTACACTTTGAGCAGGTGGTTCTTGTATAGCTGGGGCATTAACAAGTGTATCTTCACTTTAAAAAGATGGTTATTGTGTACTGTACCCCTTCTGTGGTGATTGAAGTTTGATCTTCTTGATTTGAGAAATAGATGAAGTATTTGCTTTCCTCTTGATAGACTTCTGCAGATCAACTTCCTTAGAAATTTCAACTATCTTGGATGTGTGAGATGTAGTAACTGTTTTATCAGGAATTGTCACTATCTTGTCAGGAATTGCTTGAGACCTATTAGGATTTGACAATGATTTATCAGGATTTGTAGATTCCTAATCCAGGGCAATATCAGCCAATACTATAAGACCACCTGGTTTCTTGTGAACCTTTTCTGCTAACTTCATTAGTCTTCTTTTCTTATGTTGAGCAGCTATAAACAAACTTTGGTCTTTTCCTGTACTAGCACCAGTAACATCCATTGGTCTAGCAAGCTTCTTAAATACAATTGGACCATCACTGTCACTTTCAGTGTCTGATGATCCATCAACCAGCTTAATATCAGCTAGAATTTTCCTTTTCTTTCTTTTAGCAATCTCCTTGATGTTTGTTACTGATGAAAAAAATTTCTTCCTTACCCCACCTTGTTGCTTCAAAAATATAGGTGAGAGTGAGACAGCCTTTAGACCTGACTTTCGCTGAGACAAATCAGACTTAGCTATTGTCTTTGATTTTGTAACTAATTACATTTGAGAAGAATCAGAGGTGATATAGTGTTTCGATTGAAGTAAAGAAAAATGGAAAATTTGGTCAGGAACAGGGTTGGATGTGCCCTGTCCCACAACGTTAGGATTTGGAAATTTATCTTTGTCAAGCATTTTGTTAGACAAAAACACCCACAATCGTATAATACGCAAAGGCTTATAATTAAATCTTTCATCAATGATCATCTGTTGTTTCTTGAAATTTTGGTATATTGACTGTTCTTATTTGAACATAAAACACTCAAGTCAGTTTCACACATGCATTAACAAGATATCAAATTTTAAACATGCAGAAAAAGAATATGAACAGTCACAGTATAAAGCACATAAATGAAAAACAAGTTTTTCTAACATGCATCAAACTGAAATATATCAAACAAAATATTTCATTGATATTAATGAAGATGATTACAAGATTTAGAATTACAAAAGATTCATAACTTCTAAAAGCTAGAATATATTCTATCTTCATCTTCTTTGTGACTCCCTGACTCTTCAGAGCTCTGCGACGATAAATCCGCGAGATTGTAGTTGCAAGAGAAATAATGTTCTCTTGCAGCGTAGGAGCCTCAATTTGACGCATCTCAGCTTCTTTGGCTCGGCGTTTCTCTTCAATAATAGCCTCCAGTTGGAAAAACTGGAGATCAGTCTGCTGTTCAAAGGATAGCTGCTCATAAACTGACTATGGAGCATCAAGAGGACTATAGATTTGGTGATTAATCTTAACTCTAAGTCCCCGCGGGTTATAATAGATACGACCCTCATCCAACTCGAAAGCGAGAAAGTAAACCCCACCCTCAGTGCGAGTAAAAAATTGGTCTTGATTCATGGTGAAAGTTTTGAGAAGACAAAGAGTTGTGTTTGGAGAACGAAATGCTTGAACAAGATGTGAGATTTCTAAGAGATAATAAGGATGATTCTATAGACAAAATTTACTAGGAATCTAAAGTGACACTTTGATTAATCGTGTAATAATGAGTACTGCATGCATAATATTACGCGTATCTAGGAAAATAAAATATAAATCTCTTTACATGCACCTGTTCCCAATATATAACGAATAATGATGACAAGTTTAACATGATTATTTAAAATAGAATAAAACAAATTTGTAACACTTAAAATCACAAAAGAAATAATATTACCGTCCTTTTCAAGAAAAGTCATGTCTTGTCCATCGCTTGTTGAGATAAAATTTGTAATCCAAAATCAAGAATTTAATCATGATTTCTCCCCCTCGGCATTTGTATTGTTTAATTTATTAGCAAAATCAAGAATCTCTTCTTCAATGACCAATCTGTCAAAAATTGACAAATCATTAATAAAAATTACATGATTAGTTCCCTGCAAAACTCCCCCTGTAACTGTACTAGTCAGTTCCATATAGTTTTACGTTTCTCCCCCTCAACATGTGCATTTTTATCAGGATTGTGCCTTCATTCCTGATTTGAGACTTTTGTCCACAAGTAGACCTCTTACCAAATCTTTCTTCACCAGTTCATTGAGATTATTAAAGTTTAGGTGAGAAAGCTTCTTGTGCCAATTCCAACTTTCATCTATTGATGCCTTGGTTACCAGACAAGTTTCTGGACCATCAGTACCTGCATAAAGTTTAGCTTCGTAGATGTTTCCATGTCTATAAGCTTTGGAAATAGATTTCCTTGTGATCTTATGAACTACTATCATAGAACACGACATAGAAACCTATGTCAGTGATTTGACTAATGTTCAACAAGTTGTGCTTCAGTTCATCTATCAGAGCTGTGTTTGAGATGATTACATTTCCAATGATAATATTGCCATATCCCAGTATTTTTCCTACATTTCCATCTCCATAGGAAACCATTGTGACAGCCTTCTCCTCATATTTTGACAACATGAATTTAGTTCCAGTCATATGTACTGAACAACCAGTGTCCAAGATTAACATATTCTTCTTGTTTCCATGTAATCAGAAATATGGAAATCAGTCATAATTTTTGAAAACCCACACTTGTTTGGTTCTTTTTGACATCTTATGCATTTTTACATTACCATACCTCTTATCAGGATTTGGTCCATCAGGATTTACTCCATCAGGATTTGTCTAGACATTTTTGATTCTATAAGATGTATGCACATTCAGTTTAGCAGTTCTACTTAAAACATCAATTTTACAAAATATTGGCAAAGGATCATAATTGTTGTGATACAAACTATGATAATCTTTACAAGTATAAACAGAATGCCAACTGCTACCACAGTGAGGACAAAGATTTTGTGGTTTGTATAATACTGATCTACCACTAATGTCAGATTCAGGAATTTTAGAAACTTTCTTTTTAGGCTTCCTGCAATCAATAGCAATATGATTAGTATTACCACAGTTAAAACAAGTTTTCCTAGGAGCATTAGGAATGAACTTATAGTTTTTTGCCTTATTTATTCCTTATTTTCGATTTCTACCTCTCTTAGACCTAGGTTTGAGAGCCTTAGAAGTTACCTCACATATCTTCTTGTCTAAATGACTCTTAGAGAGAAGTCCTATGTTTTTACCTTTCTTTTCTTGCATTTTAGGATCTTCTTTCTTCTTGGCAGGGACTCTAGGTCGAGCTTTTTCTTCAGCATTGTTCTTAGAGGTAGAACCAAATTCATAAACAGACTCAACTCCTCTTTCATCAGTTCCAACAAACTTAACTGGAGTAGTGTTATTAATAGATTTATTGATATTCCTGTGAGCAAATTTGTTATAACCTAGACATTTTTTCCAGTTTTTATCACTAATGAAATCATGAACTTTCTTTCCCGAGGTCATCCAAGTTTTAAATACTTCTCTTTCCTGTACTAGAACTTTCTCTAGTATGGAATACCTGATATTTATCTAAGTTCCATTATGTTGTGCCTTTTTACATGCTTTTTCATGTTCATGCATGCAAACTAACTCAGCTTCTAAGAAATTATTTCTTTCTTTAAGGCTCTAATTATCAGCAATCAAACTATCATATTCAATAGTCTTACTTTTAAAAGTAACATGCAAAGAGTATAAGAAAGTTTTCAGTTCAGACAAATTATCAATATCAACAGGAAATATAACTAAAGGTGCCTTATCAGTTCCTGAGGCATTCACTCCATGAGCTGCCATGAGTGCTTAGCATTCATCATCATTGTCAGTTCCTGATGAATCCATCCAGTCTCTATTGGAGTCTGTTATGACCAAAGCTTTTCCAGTTGTATTGGGGCACTCACTACCCAGATGTCCCCTCTCATTACAGTTGTAACATGTCACATTGGTCTTGTCAAACTTCCTTTCCTTGTTGTACTGACCATCACTCTTTCTGAACTTGTCTTTGCCTTGACCAGAGAACCTTCTGTTGAAACCACCTTTTCTCTGTGGTTTTCCAAACCTCGTCCTTCTGAAACCTTTCACCGACATTGCAGCCATTTCAACCACTTGAGGATCATCCATATCAATCTCAGAATCCTCATCAGTATCTGTGTCAGGATCTGATACATCATCAGTATCTGACTCTTTCATAATATTCCTTCTCTTTGACCTTTCACTCATCTTTTCCTTTTCTTTGTGAGTCTCAGCATTAAGATCCACAACCTTCATCTTCTGACCTTTTCTATTCTTCCTTTGTTGGATCTCTAGATCTTGAGTCTTCAGCATCTCATACACTTCATCCAGAGTCTGAAAATCAAGATCATATTGATGCCTGATTATTGAGGCATGTGTATCCCAATCTTCTGAAAGAGCTCTCAGAAACTTTGTGTTTGAGTCTTCCCTTTCATATTCTTTTCCAACCAATGATGGATCATTCAGCAGTGTCAGAAATCTATCATATATGTCATTAATTAACTCATCAGCCTTGGCATCAAATTGCTCATATTCTTGCACAGGAACAGCTCTTCTGTTTTTCTTTATTGCCATCGTACCTTAATATTGTGTCTCCAAAGCATCCCATATCTCCTTTGCAGTCTTGCAGGCAATAACTATGTTTGACATCACATTGTCCAAACTATTGTGCAGAATATTCCTGACTTTAGCATCTTTAAGCATCGCATTCAGGATCTGACCACTTTGATTTTTCCTTGATGGCTTAGTGTTCAGGAGCATCTGCAGTCATAGCCACGGTTTCCATATTAACATATGAATCATAAATGGTTTCAAGGAACATCAACATATTTACTCTCCATGTAGAATAATCAGCTTTCTTCAGGATGGGAATTTTCATGCTTTCATACTTACTTCCAGACATCTTGACCTTTATAATTTAACAGTTAATTTGACCGCTATGATAACACTTGTTACCCAGTAAAGTAATTGTTAAGGGGGGTCGGATACAATTACTAAACAAATCGATATATTATGAAAGTAAAGTAAGAACAGATGAGTCAAATAACAGTTTATATTCATCTTTAATAAACTGTTACAAAACTCTCTCAAGAACTATATTCTTAAGAGCTTATAGGTTATACGAATACTCGAGTTGTGCACCACACATTGTGATAACCTATTCTGTGTTTATATACTACACAGCTACAATTCGGTCCTCTATCAATTACAAGATATGTTACAATATAAATCTAATACTTTACATATCTATATCAACTACGATCCTATAAATCAGCACCTTCTAATTTATCTCGCAGTCATGACTTATCATCCAAGCCATTCTCAAGGGATAGCGTTGATCAACGGATAAATACTTTAGCTTCAACTGATAAACATTTGTATATATCAACGGATGACTAATGATCATCAACAGATGATACTGAAGCTTTCAACGGATAATAATATCATATCAGTTGATCATATCCAGATTGTGACATAGATCCTGATCTTCGACTTAGCCAATTCTCAACAAGAACTTTATTCTCCTCCAAACTTTTATGCAATCAAATTCACAAAATTCATACTAAATTTGATGTAATCCTTGTTGCGGTTATATAATTCTGATACAATGTACTCCCTTCATTTCATATTATGTGTCCAGTTTTAACTAGTCTATAGTCAATTTCATCATATTTTGACCATAAATTACACTTGATTTATTAATAAATAAATTTGAAAACTTACGTCGCTAGAAAATATATTTAATCCTCTTTAAAATATATTTTCAATATTTTAAAATGACACATAAATTTTCTTAACTATCAGCCAAAAGCTAGTCAATTTGACTACGTAAAAATCAAAACATGACATATAATATGAGATGGAGAGAGAATCTATTGTAAAACAAATTCCCAAAATTAAACAGAGTACAAAAATTCTCCTCGAAATACTACAACAGAACTAGGAGTATATTATTCGTATCATTTTTACTATTGATCATGTTGCAAATTACTCCATCTATCTCATTTTAGTTGTCATATTTGGATTTATGCCGGTTAAATTGACTTAAGTTTGACCGAATTTCATTAATAATTTATAATTGAATAAAATAAAAAAATAAAATCACCGGAAAGTAGATTTAATCTACTTAAATATAGGATTTTTAGTTTTTTGAAATAATATAAGAGTAATATTTAATCTTTGATCAAAAATTGGTCAATTTAACTTCTATAAAAGGAAATGTGACAAATAAAATGAGATGGAGGAAGTACATAACTACCTCAAACAACCTCCTAATTTCTCTTTAAAATTGGATCTTCGAATGCTTCCTCAAGAGTCGTAAATTGATAACCTCTATCTAATATCTAGGCTTACATTCCATTAAAAATATGTTTTTTTACTAACTGAAAAATATTTTACATATAGCGCATATCATCTTTATATATTATTCAGATATGGCTGAAAATATAAATTCAAATAAAATATGATACCAAATATCATTACATATCTACCCATTTAGAATATGTCTCATAATTTGTTTAACAAAATAATCTCATCTAAATATGATCAATGATTTGTATTGGATTGAAATCTGATTATGAATTATATTTTATATCTCATTATATTTCAAAGTAAATACCCATTTTATAATTTTCTAATTAATACCATATATAAGGTTAGTTTTTTCATAAAATACGATTTATCTAACCTAAAAACGGAACAATTATCATCATATGTATTTAAAACATCATATATTAAATTTTCAGTTTGTGATTATTATATCTTTACTTTTTTACTAACAAGTGGTCATTTTTATAATTCAAACAAAAAATATCAAATTTTAGTGGATCTATTTCACACATATAAACATGGGCGATATCTGTTATATATACTAGTATAATTATTTATTTATTTATTTATTTATTTATTTATTATGAGCTAGTCATGTGATTTTCACTCTTATACAATAATTAACTATTTCATTTGTACTTTTATTTTTCATATGCTCCTATGTAATAATCTTCGTGTACTTATGGTTTAGTACATAGAGCACATTAATCTACCATGCAAAGAGAAAAGACTCTAACATGTTTACATATCTCTATTCTATTAAAGATAATTTTCACTACATAAAAGAGAGAAGATCTCCCTCCTTTCTTCTTCTAGGATTTGTCCATTTATAAGTAAATTGAGGGATCGGGGAAAGACCCAACTTCTTTATTTTCTTTTGTTCTCGTTAATTTTCTTTCAATAAAATCTAACTTTTTGGTATTTATATGCCTCTCCTCTTATAGAGTGTGTTATATCCTCATTTTGGAGTGTTTTGTTATGTTTTTATTTAGTCATGGTTAGGTTTATTTGGTGTTGGATCTATTGATAACAAGTTTATTGATATTTTTGGTGATCTGCAAAGTCTGCATCAAATCTGGGGCGGTGGTGATTATTGCAAGAGCTCACATTGCATAATCAATAATTATTCATCATTCACGGTTTTACACTTTCGTCATGTGTATAGCTGATATCCAACATAGATAGCTGGGGTGCCTTCGACATGTTAGCTGGTGTCCGACATGTAGATAACTGTGGTGCCACTTCTCTAGTCACTTTTTAAGCGATTGGTGTTTCTGAACATTGGGCTAATAATAGTTTTAATGTGATATGGTCAATTGCGATATTGCTATTTTTAGAGATTTTCGTGCAATTTGGATCGCTTGGGAAGTTTTTGATTTCGTTTTTAGTTTCAAGATATTTTAAATTATATGTGTTAAACGATCAGAAAACAAATCATCTAATTATTTTAAGTATATTATTTATTTTACCACCTGATTGTATCGACACTTCGGGATTTATCCCGACTATACTATATTCAAATTACGGTTTTTCTGTGGTATGCCCATGGGCACACACTAAGCACAAACTTATATAATTTTAGCTTATTTTGATTGGCCAACACTTCTTAATAATTAGTGGACCCCCTGCATTTACAACAAAAATACGAATCAAAATACTCCAAACTTTATAAGTTTTAGTGTTTAGCATGTGCCCATGGGCACACACTAGACAAACCCTTCAAATTAAAAAAAGTTTTCTTAACAAAAAAAGGTTAATGAAATATGTTGTGGAACAGAAACTTGAGTGTGTTAGTATTTAATGTTAGGTTTGGTGAGCTTCGAGCTTTAATGATTGCTCTTGCGTTCGGGACTATCGGTCCTTGCAAGATGCCTACGTATCTCTGTGTTGTAGAGATCCAAGCCAAAAACATAGTTATAGGTTGAGGGGTAGAGCCCTTTATATAGAGGTGAGTCTAGGGTTAGACTTTTGTTGGGAGACTTGGTGGACAAGTCTCCAAATTAGATGGTGATTAGGAGTTCTATTGAGGAAGGATTCCAGAACCTTCTGTGTAGGACTTTGAGTCCGTTTAGAACATACGTCTCTGCTCTTCCAGCCGTATTGGGCCAAGTCCGTGAACAGCTTGTGTTCGTGGACCTTGACGACCTCGGCTAGTGGGACTTGTCTACATGGGTCGTCTTGAGTCTACTATGAGTTCGGACTAGACAGGCCTGTACTGGATTTTTAGACAAGAAGCACAAGTGTAATTAATATGACATTCAATGTGTCGTTAGGATGTATTTTCTATCCATATCATTTTCCCCCAACTTCCGTGAATATTGCTCGAGTTTTCGTGCAAGTTATAATGGTCTATTCGTGACTCGGGGTACTTTCGGCCCTTCTCGGGTATCGGCCCTTCATGGGTATCGGCCCTTCATGGGTCTCGGCCCTTCATGGGTCTCGGCCCTTCATGGGTGTCGGCCCTTCATGGGTATCGTCGTTTTATCGTAAAGTGTGGAGCAACCTACACATTTACAACGACTTGCTAGTTCGAGTATACACACTTAAGGCCTTTGCATAGTCTATTTGGGTAGTGTTTTACACTAAACGACCCTATCCGAGGCTAAAAAGCGAGCGTTTATCAGCCCTTAACCTTCGTCAAGATTAGTTATAGGGTGACAGCTGCTAAATGGCCCTAATCGGGGCTAATCGGCCCTAATCGGGGCTAATTTCCATGTACAAGTCGCTAATTAAGCTTAAAAGAGCCTAATTTAAGCTATAATGCACTAATTGGGCTTAATCGAGGCTAATCTGCTCTAATCGGGGCTAATTAAGACTAACTAGTATGCATAAGACACTAATTATCTCTAATTCACACTAATTATAAGAGTGAATGGGTTAAATGACCCTAATCTGGGCTAATTTCATCATATAAATCACTAATCCCCCTAATTTGGGTTAATTATGCTTAATATACACTAATCGACCCTAATTCGGGATTAATTTCACTAATCGGCCCTAATCTGGCTTAATCTTAAAATCCTGAAAATTTAAAAAAATTAAAAACAATTTTGATTTTTTTCATTTTTTTCGAATTTTTTCAAAATTTCCGAAGGAGGGGCATCGGGGTTGAGCATAACCTCCTGTAGCGTGAGGCTCTGCTCGGCCTCATGCCCCCAAATGTGGGCTACTCGGCCACTCGGAGGAGAACCTCCTGGTCGGCCTGGAGGTGGTTGCCCAGGGGTTCCTGCCCCTAATTTTTTTTTTGAATTTCTCAGTAAGAGTTCAAGGTTTCTACATACCTTATCATGCTCTTGTTGCTCTTGGTTTTTGTTTCAGTGAACGTTCTGTACTCATCCCAGTGGACATTCTGTACTTGTTCTTGCTAAATGTTCTGTGTTCCGTTGAACTTTTCCTTATAAGAAGTCTTATACTTCATTGAACTTGTCCAAACTTCTCTTGTAGGATGTTATGCACTTCAACCAACTCGTTCTCGTAGACGTTCTAGTCTTCACGAAACTTGGTTCTGCTGAGAGTTATCCTTTTCAAGAAATTTCCAAAGGACCTCTCAAGAAGGCCTCTGGAGCAACCTTTGAAGGCCTCAGGGCTCTCCTACATGAGCTTTTAGTGAGTTAAAAGACCTTAACTTGTTGGCATGTAGGCCAAGGCCACTACGGAGGCAAGTTGTGGTCGTCATGGCTCTGCTATAGAGGCTCCTGGTAGGCCAAAAGGCCTCAATTTATTGGTTGGTCAGCCGGGGCTTCCCCGCATGCAAGCTGTGACCGTCATTGCTCTAATATGGAGGTTCCTGGTAGGCCAAAAGGCCTCCATTTGTTGGTTGCTCGACCGGAGCTTCCCCGCATGCAAGTTGTGGCCGTCATGGCTCTAATACGGAGGCTCATGGTAGGCCAAAAGGCCTCTATTTGTTGGCTGGTCGGCCGGAGCTTCCCCGCACGGAATTTTTTTCCATCATGGCTCTGATAAGGAGGCTCCTCGTAGGCCAAAAGGCCTCCATTTGTTGGCGGGTCGACCGGAGCTTCCCCGCATGCAAGTTGTGGCCGTCATGGCTCTGATACGGAGGCTCCTGGTAGGCCAAAATACCTCTATTTGTTGGCTGGTCGGCAGGAGCTTCCCTGGACACAATTTGTGGTTGTCATGGCTCTGATATGGATGCTCCTGGTCGGCCATATGCCCCCATGTGTGGGATGTTCGGCCGGGAGTGGTCTTAATGGACCTTGAGAGTCTCCTGAAGGATAGTCTGATCTGGCAGGAGGAGAACGCTCTGTTCTCGTATTCGTGAGTTAAGCTGAAAAGCTAATCTCGTCTTAATCTTCACTAGTTTTGCTAATCATGGTGATTAACATAATCATCCTTAAGTTAAGGCTAATGACTTGTACTTGGTTTCAGCCAGGCTTTTTTCGAAAGACTGGTACGATAAGCGATGTCCTGCATCGCTTTTCTCATTTATTATGCCGTCCTTTATTGCCTTTGATCACTCTTCTTTATCATTTTCGGTGTTCTTTTATCGAGGTACCTGCTAGCGCGAACCAGGCAGACTTACGACCTGATGTAGCAGGTGACCTTTTCCTATAAAAGAAGATGAGAAGTGCTCATTTTCATTCACACCTTCATTTCTCAACTTCCCAAATTCTCAAACTCTCTCAAGATTTTATCTTTCTTCGAGCTCTCCCAGAATTTCTGGCGGACAAGGTCCTAGTAAGTCCTCTTTTTCTTAGAAGGAAGCTCTGCACAAGAGGGCCACTTTCCGCTCCCTCCAAGGTATAGCTCTTGTTTCCCCCTTCTCAATTAACCATTGTTCGAACAGTCTGAAGAGTATGTTAGATGAGAGGGTGGACGAATACCCTAGTACAGTCCATTTCGATGCGTTTCATCACAGAAGTATGCTCCGTGAGAAGGATGTCGAGGAGATTAAGTCGATTTACTCATGGGCCGACTGCTTACGGGTTCGTAAGGCTAAGCCAAGTGAGAGGGCTTGTAACTTTTGCCATCAAAGGCTATTTGTGTTCAAGGCGGCCCTTAAGTCTGGGCTAAGGTTTCCCCTGCACCCTTTCATTCCGAGGCTTCTAGCTGAACTCAAGATTCATCCATGCCATCTTTACCCTAACGGGTGGTCTTTCATCATTATATTCATAGTGAGATGTCATTACTTAGGCATCCTCTTGAGTGTGATGATGTTCCGTAGTATCTTCATGATAAAGGCTTCTCCTTTGAATCGACCTGGTTGGGTTGTGATACAACATAGAGCCCATGTTCCTCATATGTTGAACACCAATTCTCTCAATGACTCGAACCATAAGTGGAACAAGAAGTTTGTGGTTGTTGAGTGGAAGGATGGAGAATGGGGGCATACTTTAGACGTGACTTTAATAGCCCAGTTGATAGTTCTCACTTCATTCACAACCTTTCTGATGCCGAGCTTCTTGCCCGATATCTCTTTATTGATGATTATGGGAGGACCCCTTATTGGGAGTTCGTGACAGAAGTCAAGCTTGTCGAGGCTGGCCTTAGCTGCCTCTCTATAGAGGGTATTTATCTTTGTTTCCCCTTACTTTGTGCAAGTTTATTCTTATATCTATTTTCTTTCCTTCTTATTTCAGCTGCTGAGGCTCTTGATGCCAAAGCCAAGCCGAGCGATGTTGTTATGGGCATGATGGCCAGAGATGCAACTAAGAAGGCCAACCATATTCCTAAGGATCCTGCCTTCCTTGAGGCGTCGGGGTCTGGTCAGAAGAGGACCAAAGACTTTAACGGAAGTGCCAGGACCCCTTTTGAGCCAAGATGGGGTATCTCTTCCAACGACTCCGTTTTTGGCAACCCGGGCCTTGCCCTTGAGTGGTCAAATAACTGCATTACTTCCCCTGACCTCCAATTTGTCTCTTCTGGTGAGAAGCTTCTCGAGGCCAAGATGCTGGGGGCTCACGCCCTCTATCAGGTATACTTCTCCTTGTGTAAATTTTCGTTTAAGTTCTCCTCTTCTTAGAACTTGGAAAATATTATAGGAATCACTCCTTGGGGGCTCGGCCCTTCTTACTTAAACTTTTTATAACTATACTCATATTTTCTTTGTCAGGCCAATGCCTACTTCGCGGCATCCTCCACTCAAGCTGTTAAGATGAGAGGCGACTATGCCGCATTGCAGACTTCCATGAACCAAATGACTATCTCCGTAGGGGAGTTGGAGTTCAAGGCTCATGAAGTAGAGGGTAAGCTCGCTATCATGGAGAGGAAATATGCTAGTTCGGAGGAGAAGAGGAAGAAGGAATGGAAAGACCTCGAGGGAGCTTATCACAGATTCTCTAGGTTCACCAAAATGATGGACGGGAACGATGATGAGATGTGCCCTGTTAACCTGGCAATAGGTTGGAATAGAGGAATCAAAGACGCTCAGGGCGTATGGTCGGTTGTGGTTGATCCAAGCCTTCTATCTTGCCCCTGGCAGCTACCTACTATGGATCCATCCGTACAAGCTTCTGGATCTGTGCCCTCGACTCCTCGTATGAGGTCTCAATCGAGTTCCAGTCACGGGGGTTCCGGTTCCGGTTCTAAGGGTAAGGCCCCCTCAGATAGCCCTAACTCCAGGGCAGCCCTTCGCAGGAAGATTAAGGAGCCGACTCCAAGGAGCAGTGGTTCTTCTTCTGAGGAGGGCTCGGATGGCGAGGGGGAGGATTCTTCTGATGAGTGAATGATGTGGCCTTTCATGGCCTTGATTGCCGTATGTGGCTTTTATTTCAGAACTTATTAATTTGAACTTTATTGGTCTGTAACCTATTGGTCCTTTGAGACTTTAACTTATGATCCTTCAGTATCTTTTATCTATGCACTTTATTAATTTCATTTCATACTTGTCTTTTATTTTCGGCGTTTGGTCCTCCGGGACTTGTATTCTTTAGATGCTTGTACTTAAATAAATTGGTAAACAAGATGATAGAAATAAACTTGCATAAATAGATAATATCTCTAAAAAATGGGTTCAACCCTTACATAAGATGGTTTCGTCGACCTTATTTATAAACTTAATACTAAGTATGAGGAACATGTAATGAATGTCCTAAATATAATAAACCTTCAGGTTTGAAGCATGCCAAGTGTCGGGCACTTCATTACCATTCAGGGTCTCTAACTTGTAGGATCATCGTCCCAATGTCCTCCTGCCCTTATAAGGTCCTTCTCAGTTAGGGGCTAGCTTTCCTCTCTCCCCCACTCCTGATGCCTCAATCTTCCTCATAACCAAATCTCCCTGTTAAAAGAACATTTCTTTAACCCGTCTATTGTAATAGAGGGAGGCTCTTCGTTGATGCTCTGCATTGCGGGCGTTGGCCTCATCCCTGACCTCGTCAATGAGATCAAGAGCGAGCCTCGTGCCTTCTTCGTTGGTCTCTGGCTCGTAAGTTTCGATCCTAGGGGATCCATGAGTGATTTCAAGGGGCACCACTGCCTCGGCTCTGTAAGCCAACATGAACGGGGTAGCTTCAGTTGTCACTTTTCAGGTGGTACCCGATATCTTGCTAATCAGGAAAAGATACCCATTAGGTAACCTTTTCTACTACTAGATGGATGAATCCCCCATCGGTCATCACCCTGGTTGCATTAGGACCTTGTGTTGGACCGCCACCCGGCCTCTTACGCATTGATGGACTACCACCCAGCCACTTACACTTTGATAGACCGTACCCCGGCCTGTCGCTTATGCCGACTCATTTAGATGGACTTACTTCCCGAATGTTGGGCAAGTAATCAAAAGTTCTTTATCGAATCAGCAACCTCGTTGCGAATATAAAATACACCACAGATCCGGATCCCTTAGGTTTTGAGCGAGTATTTAAATCCCCTTCGAAAGGAAGATCTTAAATTTGAAAATGAGTTTTGGGATCCGCTCTAACTTTTAAAATCATTTTGAAGACTCGAAAACATTTTAAAGAATGTTTAGAGTAATAATGATTTAATAAAATAAATCAGTCCCGAATGTTAGAAAATATTTGAATATTATTATTTAAATAATATTCCCATAAAGGATAATCTTTATAAAAATAATTAAATTAGAAGTTTTAAGACTCATACTTGAAACGAATAATAAATAACAAAAGATATACTTATACGAAAGTACGATCTTTATTTGAATAATCGAAAATAAGTTTGATTATTATTCAAAACCATTGAATATACCTTATTCGATTAATAGTTATAGAAAACTATATAATATATACTCGGGAACCTCGCCTCTCGGTTTTAGGAAAATGTTCAACTCTGGGTCCCCTATACTAAGGGTATACGCAAATAATGCCTATCTCTAGCATATCTATTATGCAGTTTATAACAATTGAATCGACAATGAAATATCAAGATTATGAAATAGGCATGCATATATATATATATCATATCATATCAACATGCTCCAATATATCACAAGACTTTGCTAATAATAACCATGCACTTATCTCAAGATAATGCATCAATATATTACATCACAACAACAGTATAACGATAAGAAAACTTGCCTGAGCGACTGGAGGTGGTAAAAGGCCTGGGGTGAGTCTGGTAACCTATAAACAACATATAAGTTGTAATTAAACCATGGTCGCTTAAGAAACTAGTCTTTAACCAATTAGACCCTAACGTTCGCTTTTGCGCTTAATGATTCACATAAGTCGCTCGAGTACCCTCAGCTCCACCATTTTTATAAAATTAACTGTTTAACTCTTTTAAGGCAACTCTTTCGCGAATACTCTACCAACTGACCAATTAATCTTACATAATTGTTTCGTACTCGAATTAGTCATTTAAGGACCTTAATCAAGGTTTCAAAGTAAAGCGAGGGGTAATGGTTCGCTCGCGAAATGCCGTTACTTAAAACGGTCGTTTCTCCTAAACCGTACATCGGATCCAAGCGAACCACATACCAAAACGAAGCTTACGACACGATCTAGATAAACATGGAAAAGTTACAGATTGTTCAGTGGGATTTCTATCTCGAACACTAAGTACAAGCAGTTGAATAAAAAAGGGCATTACGAAGGCTATGTTTACGCGATTACCAATATTTATACTACTCCAATTAACCACCAACCAACTCATAACCATCAATACAACAAAATTTCATCTAAACCATACCACACCAGTCCATAACCTCAAGGTTTTCCAACTCATTCAACCACAAACATGAACTACTAACTATAACTTAAGATTCATTAACCAATAACCAAGATTCATAACCCAAAATCACTACAAATCCAACCAAACTTTTAACAAACAAGGATCATGCTTCTCATATACTATATCTATCATAACAACTCCTAAATACTCAAAAGTAAAGCTAGGGGTATGAGGTTTTACCTTCCTTGGTGAGTGATAAGTTGCTAGGAAGCCTTAGGGAGCCATGATCTAACATCCTACAAGCTTCATCTTTTCAAAGAAATCAAGAACACAAATTAATTTCAAGAAAGTACTATTCACCATATACTTCCATAATTTATTGGAAGAGATTTACAAGGAATTAAAAGCTTAAACTCCTAGGATATACTCATCTAATCACAGGGAAGCTTACATAATTACCTTGGATTTGTTTATGGAGTGGAGCTTGGAGTTGCAATTTTTCTTCCTTGAATAGTAAAAGAGGCCGAGAGCTTTTGTTCTTGGAAGCAAAAGTAAACTTCTATTTTTGTGTTATGAATTTTTGGAATAGTCTTTTGGTCGGCTTTCTCGTTCTTGGTTGCTTCTCCTTTTTGCTTTGCTACTTTTAAAATTTACCATGGTAAATAATACTTGGCTAATAATCAACGAACTAAACATATCTACTTGTCATGCTTATGTCATCATGATTGTGTCATCTTTTAACACATGTCTCCTCCTTGTGGTGTGATGACATCACCATCCACTAACCTCTTTGATTAAACCTTAATTACTTGGCTAATGACCGCTTATCTGTTATACGGTTCGCTTAACTTTCGTTCTCGTTCGTCGTTTAAGGGATCATATCTAAGATATTATTACTTGGGTTCCCCTAAACCATTCTCAATATTTTATATTCCTTTTATGATCCTCTCTTATAATCCTTGAATTTAAATCCTTCTAATTATGTTACCTTATACTCAATTCTTTCGGTATCTGGTAGATTTTCGGGAAAAATCAAAGTGTACGAATTTGGACTTTGACGATCTTTACATACACTCATATATTCTATGGAGTACTAATAAGATCTCAGAATATCAATAAAAGAACTCCTACATAGTTTGGCATCAAAAATTTCCTTAATCAGCAAAATCACTATTCATAAGGATTACAAAAAGTCCAAAATTTTTGGGGTTATTAAGGTCTCCCCTCCTTAAGAGGATTCCATCCCGGAATCAGATAGAAAATAAATGGGGGTACTTTTCTAGCATTGCACTCTCTAGTTCCCAAGTTGACTCCTCCACATTATGATTCTGTCATAGCACTCTGACTAGCTTGATCACTCTGTTCCGAAGCGCCTGCTCCTTTTTATCCGTGATCTTCACTGGTTGTTCCACGTAAGTCAGGTCTGGTTGCATGTCCACGTGCTCGTATTCCACTATGTGTCTGGCATCCCGATGATAGTTCTTTAGCATTGACACATGGAACACATTATGAACTTTTTGTAGGTTCGGGGGTAGGGGTAGCTCGTAAGCTAGCTTCCCAATCCGTCTTAATATCTCAAAAGGTCCAATGTATCTTGGGCTTAGTTTCCCTTTCTTTCCGAACCTCATCAATCCTTTCCAATGGGATACCTTTAGATGTACTAAATCCCCTACTTCATACTCCTTGTCCTTTCTAGCTAAGTCTGCATACCTCTTCTGTCGGTCTTGGGCTGCTACAAGCCGTCCTCTGATTAGATCCACTATGTCTTTGGTCCTTGGTAAACCGACAACAAAATCCATGGCTATCTGTTCCCATTTCCATTCGGGAATCTCCAGGGGTCGTAAAAGTCCACTGGGTCTCTGGTGCTCCGCTTTTACTCTTTGGCAAGTCAAACATTTGCTTACCCATTCTGCTACGTCCCTCTTCAATTTGGGCCACCAGTAATATTCCTTCAAATCCCTATACATCTTGGTGTTCCCCGGGTGAATGAAATACCTTGAACTATGACTTTCATCCAAAATCTCGTCTTTATGCTCTTGAACATTTGGAACCCAAATCCTGTAGGAATACCTCATTATCCCCTTATCATCTCTATCGGTATGGATCTCTTCTCCAGTCATTGACTCTTCGCCTTCATCCATCACTTTTTCTTGGCACAATCTGATCTTTTCCAATAAGTCTGGCTGCATCGCGATCTCAAACAGCTTTTTGGTTCCGGCTCCGGTTACCTTTACTTCTATTTCCATTTTCTCGAAATCCCTTATCAATTCCTCCGAAGATATTATCATTTTGAGTCTTTCCTTCCTACTAAGGGCGTCAGCCACCACATTGGCTTTCCCTGGATGATAGAGAATCTCACAATCATAATCCTTCATTAGCTCTAACCATCTTCTCTGGCACATGTTGAGCTCTTTCTGCGTGAATATGTACTTGAGGCTCTTATGGTCTGTGAAAATCTCGCACTTCTCTCCACACAAGTAGTGCCTCCAAATTTTTAAGGCAAAAACTATTGCTGTGAGCTCAAGGTCATGAGTAGGATATCTAATCTCATATTTTTTCAGTTGTCTCTACGCATAAGCGATCACCGTACCGTACTGCATAAGAATGCACCCTAATCCTTTATGCGACGCGTCACTATATATCACAAAATCTCCTTTTCCGTTCGGCAATGCCAACACAGGGGCCGTCACCAATCTTTTCTTCAATTATTGAAAATTGTTCTCACATTTCTCTGTCCATTCAAACTTCTCCGTCTTACGAGTAAGTCGTGTCAAATGGGCTACGATCTTCGCAAAATCCTGTACAAATCTATGATAGTATCCGGCCAATCCTATGAAACTCCTTACCTCTATGGGTGTGGTTGGACTTTCCCAATTTGAGACCGCCTCTATCTTGGAGGGGTCGACCAATACTCCTTCCTTATTGATCACATGCCCTAAAAACTATACTTCATTCTGCCAGAATTCACACTTCGAGAATTTGGCATACAACTGTTCTTTTCTGAGTATTCCTAGAGCTATCCTCAAATGCTCTGCATGTTCTGCCTCGGTCCTTGAGTAGATTAAAATATCATCAATAAAAACTATCACACACTTGTCCAAACACTTCTTGAATACTCTATTCATTAAATCCATGAAAGTCGTTGGGGCGTTGGTTAATCCAAAGGACATCACCAAGAACTCATAGTGCTCATACCTGGTACGGAATACAGTCTTTGGAATGTCTTCAGGTTTAATCTTTATTTGGTGATATCCAGTTCTCAGGTCAATCTTGGAAAAGTAGACAACATCCTTTAGTTGGTCGAACAGATTGTCTATTATGGGTAACGGGTACCTGTTCTTTATGGTTAGCTTGTTCAACTCTCGGTAGTCGATGCACAGCCTCATGCTCCCATATTTATTCTTAACAAATAATACTGGTGCTCCCCACGGACACACACTCGGTCTTATCATACCCTTATCCAAAAGTTCCTGTAATTGGGTAGCCAATTCCTTTATTTCTAATGGGGCTAACCAGTAAGGTGCCTTTGAAACTGGCGCCGTCCCTGGGGCCAACTCAATAGAAAATTCAATCACTCTATCGGGTGGTAGTCCTGGAAGGTCTTGTGGGAATACATCTTCAAATTTGTTTACTACCGGAATGTCTTGCAAGTTGGGCACTTCCTTCTGCGTGTCCACCACATAGGCTAAGTAAGCCTCATTTCCTTTTCGTAGCATCTTTTTGGCCTGGGACATGGTCAAAATTTTCTGCGTCTGCCTCTTCCCTCTAAATATGACTCATTTCTTCCCTGGGATATTCAACTTAACTTTCTTCCCTTTACAGTCTATCTGAGCATCATTGCTGGATAGCCAGTCCATTCCCAAAATTAAATCAAATTCCCCCAATTTAAAAGGAATTAGATCAACACTAAAAGATTGTTCCCCTATGCCTAAATCGCAGGCAGGGTGAATCTGGTTAACAGGGATAACTTCATGGTTGGCTATTTCTACTAGTAAGGGTTCTATCAAGGGTTCAACCTTAAGTCTTAATTTAAGTGCAAAGTCCCTTGATATAAAAGATTTAGTTGCTCCCGAATCAAATAAAACATTTGCACTGACTGAATTTAGAGAAAGGGTACCTGATATCACATCTAAGTCTTTCATAGCATCTTGAACTGTCATGTTGAAAGTACTTGCAGTAGGTGGCTTATTGGAGGCAACCCTGCTTGCTCCTGAAGCTGCTGGTTTGTTCATTAAGCATTCTCGCTTCTAATGACCCGGGCATCCACACTGATGACAAGTGGTGGTTGGGCGGGTAATGGGGGTTGGCGAAGTGCACTTGTCCGAATACTGACCTTCTCGACCACACTTGAAGCAGATTACCGGCTTCCCTTTACACTCCCCAGAATGCATCCTTCCACAAGTGTTACAGGCTGGTAATGGGGTTCGAGACTGGTTGTAATGGGACATTCCTGACTTCTGGCCGCTCTGGCTCACGTTCACACTCACGGGCCGCTTAAACCCAGTACTCCTTCCCGGTAGGGACATTGCTCATCGATTAAACCTAGTTGGGAAGCTCCCTCATGCGGAACCTCCGCCCATGCTTATGTTTTTCCTCTTTATTCATTTCTTCTCTTTTTCCTTCTACATCTGTTCACTTCCGGCTTCCGTAATTGTTTCCTTTTGCACCAGAATGGCATAGTCTGTAAGCTCAATGATTGCCACCCTATTCTAAATCCACAGTTTCAGTCCCTGCTGAAACCTCCTAGCTTTTTTTCCTCGGTATTCACAAACCCCGGCACAAAGCTTGATAACTCAGTAAATTTTGCTTCGTACTCTGCTACAGATAAGTTATTTTGCTTTAGCTCCAAGTACTTGAGCTACATCTGGTTCTCCATAAACCTCGGGGAATATTTTCCCAAAAATAATTGACTGAACCTCTCCCAGGTTATGATAGCATCTATCTCCATGTTTTTCTTGGGCTCCCACCAGTAGTTGGCCTCTCCCTTCAGAAGGTAGGTGGAAAATACAGTCTTTTGTGCCTCATCGATACTCTGAATCTCAAAGGATTTCTCCAATTCCTTTAGCCATGCTCTTGCCTCAACTGGGTCGGCTGATCCGTGGAACTCAGGGGGCTTAAGGGACTTGAAAGCCCTGAAAGAGTTTGCCACAACATTGTTATTTCCTTAAGGGGGTGGGTTTGGTTGACGTTCCAAGTTCTGCCTTAGTAGTTGCATGAACTGCCCCATGGGATCCATGCCTGGGTTTGGTACCTGTTGCTCAACCTTAGCTTCTCCTTCTTCAGCCTCTATTTCAAATCCTTCAACATCAAATGTTTCCTCCTCCTCTTCATACTGGGAGTCATCCTGTTCAACATAATCATCATCTTCCTCTTCATTGTGTTCTTGGTTTCTACCATCTTGGTTATGGCTTCCCTGGTCCTCAAATCCAGGGTTCGCCATAGTTCCAATCCTTCTTGGCGGCATGATACTGATAAATTTTGGAAAATTCAATGTTAGGTCACAATCATACATAAGATTGTGCCTTGCACAGTTTCTATAATGGGGAGAACATATCTCGCAATTCTCTTATATTATGACAGTTCTAATCACAAGAAGTGCAGTAATAATAAAGATAAAAAATAGTGATCTCGTCACCAAGGAATTGAACTGAAAGGAAACAAATATATACATAA
Source organism: Apium graveolens (assembly GCF_009905375.1). Lineage (NCBI taxonomy): Eukaryota > Viridiplantae > Streptophyta > Magnoliopsida > Apiales > Apiaceae > Apium > Apium graveolens. The sequence goes on from NC_133649.1 coordinate 48,999,727, forward strand.
TGCGAGAAATACATAGTTCGATCTAGTCAAAAGTACAATAGTTCTACAGACATCCGCCCAAAAGTGAAATACATGAGTCTATCTGTCTAGTCAGAGAAAGGGATACTATATACAAGTTAACTATCCCGTAAAACTGGCTCTTACTATGGCCTCAAATAACTGGACGACTAGACTACCACGTCACTGGTCCTGAATCAATCACGAGAGCGGGTCAACTCCCACACTCTCTCCATCGTACGATGGAAAATATAATCAGCCTTCCTCATGGATATCCTGCCATGTATATCTCCATGAAGTGATCAGAGTCTCGCACGGGCCATAAGCTCTATCCCAGTCAGCTCTCTCCTCAGAGATCAGGGTATGGTAGCTATAACCTCATAAGCCCTTGCATGTTTACCAGCTCTATCTGCATCTAACTCTCTCCTGGCCTCATCGAGTCGGGCTTCAACAACAGCCAATCGTATCCTCAGAACATCCTGAACATAGACGTGAGCTAACAAAGACTACCTATGAGCAGGGTCGAGGGGTGGTGAATCTGGATCCGTTGGGGGTGCCTCCTCGGTCTCCCTGGGCTCGGGAGTATGGGTCTCAGAGCCGTCATCATAGGGGCTCCAAGGTAGTGGTGGAGGGGTAGGAGCTCTGACCACGGGGAGTGAGGGTAGGTGGGTACCAGTATACTCCACGATAGCACCAACATGCTCCCCAACAGGGGCCACAACCTCCTCAGCTACTGGGCCCTCATCCGGGTCCTCCTCATCTGAAATCTCAATAACCTCTGTCTCTGACTCCTCTGAGGGGTCCTCCTCATCCGCATCATCCTCCTCAGGCTCCTCCTGATCCTCGGCACCTAGTAGTGCCTCATCATGCTCACACTCAAACATCTCTGGGTCCTCTATCTCGTGCTCCTACACATTAAACGAGCTAAGTTACTATCATGATACTTATAAGAATTCCCGTAAGGGTTTTAACTATCAGCGCTACTTTAAGTAGTCCAACTATGAACTTGGCAAGAGTTCTTATTATCTTTGTGAGTTTATTATTATATCGTCGCATCATCTCTGAGGTTTATAACGCTTAGCTCTGATATCATTTCTGTAACACCCCCAGATCCGGGGTCGGGGATCCGGGTCGTCACTGTCTTTCTTTCCATAAATATCACTTAACTTAATTAAAATAAATAACCTCATGATGTGACCCCACAATAACACACACCACAACACGTTATAGTCTCAGAGATGAAATTGAAATAAGTACAAGTCCTTGAATCCATAAATTAAAAGTTATTACAACCCAAAATGATTATTTAATAAGTTTACAGTTAGTTGCCATTATCCAACATGAGTTATAATTATACATAATTGATTTCCAAAAGTAGAATGCCTGGTCTACAGATAGATCTACCTCTGCAGCTATAGCAGCTATGATATCAACGGGAAGACGCGGGACGCTTCCCACGCTCTTGCGATGGGTCTGCTTGAGTCTGGCCATCCTTCCTAACTGTTGTTGTGTGATGAAGAAATGAAACAAGAGTGAGCATTATAGCTCGCAAGATATTATATAGTTTAATCAATAATGCAAGTATCTGAATAGATAATTTACTGAAAATCTTTATCAAGTGTAAGATAATTACTTACTGGATATAAGCTTAAAGGAAGATGAAGTTACAGAATACTTCAATATACTTATATCATTTTAGAAAACTACTTGAACTACCACTGTTCAAAGTATAATAAGTTTTCAAAGGTTCATCACATAGATGAGAATACAACATAAGACTTGAATAGTAACAATCTTTGAAATATCATTTAAAAGAAATGAAGTTACGAGATACTTCATTAAGTCCTGATATATATATATACCTATATATATCTCTCATACTTTCCCCGAAAACCTCTATCATGAAAAGTATAAATAGAGTTATAATATCCAATGAATTTGGAAAGAAGAGAATTTTGGCATAAACCCGATATCTTGTTGATCTGGCAAAGATACCCATTAGGTAACATTTTCTACTAGTAGATGGATGAATCCCCCCTCGGTCATCAGCCTGGCCGCATTAGGACCTAGTACTGGACCGCCACCAGGCCTCTTACGCGTTGATGGACTGCCACCCAACCACTTACACTTTGATAGACCATACCCCGGCCTGTCGCTTATGCCGACTCATTTAGATGGACTTACTTCCCGAATATTGGGCAAGTAATCAAAAGCTCTTTATCAAATCAGCAACCTCGTTGCAAATATAAAATATACCACAGAGCCGGATCCCTTAGGTTTTGAGCGAGTATTTAAATCCCCTTCGAAAGGAAGATCTTAAATTTGAAAATGAGTTTTGGGATCCGCTCTAACTTTTAAAATCATTTTGAAGACTCGAAAACATTTTAAAGAATGTTTAGAGTAATAATGATTTAATAAAATAAATCAGTCACGAATGTTAGAAAATATTTGAATATTATTATTTAAATAATATTCCCATAAAGGATAATCTTTATAAAAATAATTGAAGTAGAAGTATTAAGACTCATACTTGAAACGAATAATAAATAACAAAAGATATACTTATACGAAAGTACGATCTTTATTTGAATAATCGAAAATAAGTTTTATTATTATTCAAAATCATTGAATATACCTTATTCGATTAATAGTTATAAAAAATTATATAATATATACTCGGGAACCTCGCCTCTCGGTTTTAGGAAAATGTTCAACTCTGGGTCCCCTATACTAAGGGTATACGCACATAATGTCTATCTCTAACATATGTATTATGCAGTTTATAACAATTGAATCGACAATGAAATATCAATATTATGAAATAGGCATGCATATATATATATCATATCAATATGCTCCAATATATCACAAGACTTTGCTAATAATAACCATACACTTATCTCAAGATAATGCATCAATATATTACATCACAATAACAGTATAACGATAAGAAAACTTGCCTGAGCGACAGGAGGTGGTAAAAGGCCTGGGGCGAGTCTGGTAACCTATAAACAACATATAAGTTGTAATTAAATCACGATCGCTTAAGAAACTAGTCTTTAACCAATTAGACCCTAACGTTCGCTTTTGCGCTTAACGATTCACAGAAGTCGCACGAGTACCCTCGGCTCCACCATTTTTATAAAATTAACCATTTAACTCTTTTAAGGCGACTCTTTCACGAATACTCTACCAACTAACCAATTAATCTTACATAATTGTTTCGTACTCCAATTAGTCATTTAAGGACCTTAATCAAGGTTTCAAAGTAAAGCGGGAGGTAATGGTTCGCTCGCGAAATGCCGTTACTTAAAACGGTCGTTTCTCTTAAACCGTACATCGGATCCAAGCGAACCACATACCAAAACGAAGCTTACAACACGATCTAGCTAAACATGGCAAAGTTACAGATTGGTCAGTGTCCCGAACAATAACTATAAGAAGTTGAATTAAAACGGGCATTAGGACGGCTATGTTTACGCGATTACCAATATTTATACTACTCCAATTAACCACCAACCAACTCATAACCATCAATACAACAAAACTTCATCTAAACCATACCACATCAGTCCATAACCTCAAGGTTTTCCAACTCATTCAACCACAAACATGAACTACTAACTATAACTTAAGATTTATTAACCAATAACCAAGATTCATAACCCAAAATCACTACAAATCCAACCAAACTTTTAACAAACAAGGATCATGCTTTTTATATACTATATCAATCATAACAACTCCTAAACTCAAAAGTAAAGCTAGGGGTATGAGGTTTTAACTTCCTTGGTGAGTGATAAGTTGCTAGGAAGCCTTAGGGAGCCTTGATCTAACCTCCTACAAGCTTGATCTTTTCAAAGAAATCAAGAACACAAAATTAATTTCAAGAAGGTACTATTCACCATATCCTTCCATAATTTATTGGAAGAGATTTACAAGGAATTAGAAGATTAAACTCCTAGGATATACTCATCTAATCATAGGGAAGCTTACATAATAACCTTGGATTTGTTTATGGAGTGGATCTTGGAGTTGCAATTTTTCTTCCTTGAATAGTAAAAGAGGCCGAGATCTTTTGTTCATGGAAGCAAAAGTCAACTTCTATTTTTGTGTTATGAATTGTTGGTTGCTTCTCTTTTTTGCTTTGCTACTTTAGAATTTACCATGGTAAATAATACTTGGCTAATAATCAACCAATTAAACATATCTACTTGTCATGCCTATGTCATCATGATTGTGTCATCTTTTAATACATGTCTCCTCCTTGTGGTATGATGACATCACCATCCACTAACCTCTTTGATTAAACCTTAATTACTTAGCTAATGACCGCTTATCTGTTATACGGTTCGCTTAACTTTTGTTCTCGTTCGTCGTTTGAGGGATCATATCCGGGATCTTATTACTTGGGCTCCCCTAAACCTTTGTCAATACTTTATATTCCTTTTATGATCCTCTCTTATAGTCCTTGAATTTAAATCCTTCTAATCATGTTACCTTATACTCAATTCTTTCGATATCTGGTGGATTTTCGAGAAAAATCAAAGTGTTGAAATTTGGATTCTGACGATCTTTACATACACTCATATATTCTATGGAGTACTAATAAGATCTCAAAATATCAATAAAAGAACTCCTACATAGTGTGGCATGAAAAATTTTCTTAATCAGCAAAATCACTATTCATAAGAATTACAAAAAGTCCAAATTTTTTGGGGTTATTACAACTCTGCATTATCAAATTGTTTCCCATTATCCGTGACGAGGATGCGTAGGATTCCATATCGGCATATCACATTCTCCCAGAAGAATTGGGTAATTTTCTTGGTGGTTATCTTGGCTAGTGTCTTAGCCTCAATTCACTTTGTAAAGTAGTCTATGGCTACCACAATGAACTTCCTTTGTCCCGATCCTACAGGAAATGGTCCAAGTATGTCCATTCCCCACATTGCAAAAGGGATGGGTGTGCTGATCGACGTAAGCCTCACTGGGGGCTGTCGTACTATTGGAGCGTGCCTCTGGCATCTGTCACATTTCTTCACATAAGCCTTTGCATCGGCTAGCATATTTTGCCAATAGAATCCCACCCGAGTTATCTTGTGAGCGAGGGCCCTACCCCCCAAGTGTTGTCCACAAATCCCTCCATGGGCTTCTTTAAGCGCCTCATCTACTTCAAGAGGTCTTAAGCACTTCAAGTACGGAATAACAAAGGACCCTTTGTAAAGAAGACCTTCAATCAATGAGTATCTCAATGCTCTAACCGACAGCTTGCGTGCCTCCTGGGCATCATCGGGGAGCCACTCAGCTTCTAAGTGGGTCTTGATCGGGTCTATCCAATAGCTTTTCACACCAACCGGTTCTATCAGATTTATGACATGAATAGTAGGGGTCTTCAAGACCAGGAAGTAAATACTTCTCAGATAGTTCCCGATTTCAGACGAGGCAAACTGAGACAAGGCATCCGCCGTAGTGTTCTCCTCTCTCAGAACATATTCTGCATACCATTCATCGAACTAAGTTAGTATTCCCTTTACGACTCTCAGGTACTTGGCCATAGTATCATCCATGGCCTCAAACTCCCCATTAACTTCAGCAACTACAAGTCTTGAGTCTCCACAGACCTTCAGGTTTTTGTCCCTCACGGCTCTAGCCAAGCCTAAGCCAGCTATCAATGCTTCATATTCTGCTTCGTTGTTCGTAGTCAAAAAATCCAACTTCAAAGCATATTCAATCATAAACCCATCAGGGCTTTGCAAGACTAGGCTTGCACCACTAGATTTTGTTTCGGACGCTCCGTCAAAATGGAAAACCCAATACTCTTTCAAGCTTATTTCTTCATCCTTCTCCTTCTCTCCTCCTTATAGGGTTACTATCTCTTGCCCCCCGACTTCTTGGTCGTTAATGGTGCATTCTACCATGAAGTCTACTAAGGCCTGCGCCTTTATGGCCGTTCGAGGCTTGTACTTGATATCAAATTCTCCTAACTCAATCGCCCACTTGATGAGCCTTCCACTAGCCTTCGGGCTATGAAGAATGTTCCTCAGGGGTTTGTCCGTCAGGACTTCGATCTTGTGAGCCTGGAAGTATGGTCTCAACTTCCTTGAGGCTGTGATGAGAGCGAGCTCGAACTTTTCCATGGTGGAGTAATTCAACTCTGCTCCATGGAGCACCTTGCTTACATAGTATACAGGATTCTGCAGCTTCTGCTCTTCCTTCACAAGGACCGCACTCACGGCTTGTTCAGATTCCGCGAGGTACAAATAAAGAGTGTCCTCCGGACTTGGTTTAGCCAACAACGGGGCTTCAGTCATGTACTTCTTCAGTTGTTCAAAGGCCTCTTGGCTCTCAGCTGTCCATTCAAAGTCCTTCACCTTCTTAAGGGTTTTGAAAAAGGGCAGGCATTTGTCTCCAGACTTGGAGATGAACCTCCCTAGAGCTGCAATTCTTCATGTCAGCTTTTGAACGTCCTTGATGGAGCGTGGCGGCTCCATGTCTAGGATGGTTTGATCTTGTCGGGGTTGGCCTCTAATGTGGCGCCCCAAAACCCGGGGTCAGGAGTCTCGGAGGCCACGCCATCTAAACTCTTACAACCACACAACTCACACTACAATATATAATACTCACGCTTCACGACCCCACACTTATCACACACACACACTTACAGGTTATTGTCTTGGAAACGAACCATTCATAACTAGAGTAATTTTCAACAATCAAGTGATATTTATTACAACCCAAAAGTAATTAATCTTACCGGGGAGTGACCTTTAGGTAAGGCTAGTCCGCCAGTCCAAATATATGTTTCTTGTTTATTACCTTATATAAGTCATACTTATAAATAAGCCAAACTATAAACAACTCAAAACTAATCCAACTTATTCTGACTACCTTTGGTACAACACCAAACAATCTACGGAACAGCTGGCCATTTCCTACCCGTTTCCTGGCTGTGGTTCTCATGGAAGGCATCTTGATTCACTGTTGTGTTGTGTCAATTTAAGAAAATAAGTATAAGCTATAATGCCCAGCATAATAATGTACAGTATGAAAATGACTGTATGATAACATCATATATGATAATTATATTTTATTCAAAAATAGTTTTCCTTGGTGATACACACCTTCTATTGAAAACAATTCTTTAAGGGATTTTATTATCCTGCGAATATCTTAATAGTAATCCCAGCACCTAGGCTTGGGTTACGGTATTGCATCACAATTCCAATTGGAAGAATTAGGACACTCGTTGGAGCCACCGTATACGATGATCAGTCGTAATACGATAATAGTAACCTTTTCTACTAGTAGAAGGACGACACCTTCGTATCCCGGTTATCACCCTTGCCGCATTCGGGCTACGTGTCCCATTTTTGGGTATACACATACTTCACAAGTTCCTGAGTACACTGAGTACCTTCGCCTGCGGTACCTTTGGTAGTCCATCTAGCATACATAGTACCAGAGTCTACCCCTCCCTTGTCCTTTAAAAGAATTCTATCAATCTCGAGAACTCGAACCACATCGCAGCTCCCCAAGCGTTTTGCTTGTTGATAGAAATAGCTTATCTCTCTAAGATATAAGTGTATATATGTATATACGTACTTCCGAGATTTTCGGAGGAAGTACTAAGGATGTGAGTTGACCGTTGTCAACAAATAATTAAATAGGGAAAAAAAGTTTCTCCTTGAAACTATATTCAAAATATTAAATAAGTCGGGATAATATTCTCCGACGATATGCAATTATTCGAATGATATTCCGAAATCAGAAAGTATGTTTTAAATCAGGATCTATGATTTTAAATCAAAATAAACCCTTTAATAAATAATAATTAATAAATGATAATCGATAAATAATTAAACCTCGAATGAGTTTGCTCTCTAAGAGAATTTTTAAAATAATATTCCTCAACTAGTTTATGTTTACGCAATTAATAATCTTTAATGAGTAATCGGGTTTGAAATAAATAATTGTGGGGTATACTACTCCCATGATAAAAGAATAAGTATAAAGTATTTATTATTCGAACGATAAAATATAGTTGAGGTAATATGATCGTTGGGAAATCGCTTTAATAAAAGTTCGAGATATTTTAATGTTTCATAAGTGGACAATGAGTCCCTTTAAAACATACTATTATGGACTTATTATCGCCCTATAATATCACCGGAATGATTCCCGGGTTTTCATCTTAAAGTCTCGACCGACTCTCGGTCTTATAATCATATGTCACGCTTAAAGCGGAATTAAATATTTTACGATATATACGCATCGTACAACATCGCTATGTTATGCGAAAATTCAACAACTACGTATCATGGAAAGCATGGTATTTATGCAATGATAGTAAAACAATTCTTTCACAACACAACAATAAAATGGAGTTGGGTTCGTAAACTTGCCTGGGTATCTCTAGTGGAGGATGCTCTAGGTTCCGCTCGGAAATCTATAACCATAAACACAATTCACTTCGTTAGGTCCCGTTCTAATTTACGGCGACTCGCACTCATGTGCTACTTATTATGCACCCTCTCAACTTATACTACCCTTATTATTCCTTTAAGTCATTATTCACATTATGGTCACTTCATTCTTCTAAGTATCTTAGGTTCATTCTCATTATCGTCGTCGGCTCCGCTTATGGATTCTTACGGTTTCTACTCGCGCGGTCTCGGCTCCGATATTTTTATAAATTTGATAAATCATTATTTACACTTGAATTTTTATGGAAGTTATTAAACTCAATATTTTACTCTCAGTAAAAATTTCATGATTTATGAACACTTTTAAGTCGATCCTTTATATTTTTAAAGTTCGTGATTTGTAGCAGTTTTTGTCGTGTAAATCACTTTTAGTAAAACGACCATAACTTTTGATCCGTAAATCGTAATCAAGCAATTCAAGCGCCTAAACGATCCTTATAACATTGTCTATCCTAAAAAGGGATTATTATTCAAGAAACTACAGTTTACAACTTCGGAACTTTCTGCAGAAACTTAAAGTTACGATTCGTTAGTTTTAACGGAGTTACGTTTACGATCGGGGTTTCGTTTACGCCCTAACTCTTAACACAACCACCAACAATCATCATTTCATCATCAACATAAAAAATCCTCTCAAGAACATCATGTTCTTGAGGTAACAACAATCAACCTTAAATCTACTTAACTTAAACACCAAGATTTCATCAATACCGCTCATTGAACTAAGTCTACCACCGCATACTAAATGGATCTTAAAATGAATCTTAAATAAAGTTGGGCCAAATATTTCTACCTTTCTTGAAAACTTGAGATTTGTTATTGAGCATGGTGGAGGCTTGTAAGTGCTTGGTATGATTTTTAGAACCTAAAACCACTATTGAAATCAAGAAACCAAAGAGAGGTTACTATTCATACAATTCACTAGTGAGTTTCTTGATTTTATTTCACCCATCAAACCTTGATAAAAAGAGATGAAAGAATTTTATTACCTTATTTTAATTGCTAGGAGGCTTGAGAATTAATGGGATGATTTTACCATGGATAGATTTTGAGATTTGAATTTGAATTCCTCCTTTTCTTCTTGAATAGCCGAATGGAACAATGTGCAAGGGGGGTATTTATACTTGTTTCCCTTGGTTGCTTAGCTTGGTTGCTTTGCTATGTTGCTTCTAGGAAATGGGGTGAAAGATCTTGCACTTGATTTTTATTCTCCTAGGTTGAATCCTAGGTTTATTCTTGTTCCAAACCTTGGAGACAAATCTTTGTAGCTTGCTAGGTTACAAGCTAAACTACATGGGTTAGCTTCCTTAGCACATTATTTTGCTAGCTAGCTTGATCATCCTATGGTTAGCTCACTATTTGATGAAGTAAACATGGTTACTTTCTAACCATGGTTTAGTTAGTGCATTACGTTTATTTAATCGTTTACGCGTTTGCTCGTTTGCATAAACGTTTTCGTAATACTTACTCATAAATGGTTCGCGACGTAATTCATTTCGTATTTATTCCTTATATTTTTATTTATCCTACTTGAATATAAATCCGTAGGGTTTTAATCTCGTAATTATATTGTGATTCCCGTAATCCTCGAAGAGTCGTAAATACGGTCGTTTTTCAAAGTTCGTTTTCTTCGAAAACTAATAGCGTTTACAGACACTCATTTAGTACGTATAATCGTAATATCAACTCTGAAACTCATTTTCTCATGCACTACATAGTGTGGGATCAAAAGTTTTTCCCGTCCGTCAGGGTTACTACTCATTAAACATTTTACAAGGTCTCAAAAATTCGAGTTATTACAGTCTTCCCCTCTAACAAGGATTCCGTCCCGGAATCAAGTAGAGAATAAGTGGGGATATCTATTCTTCATTGCGTCTTCAAGTTCCCAAGTTGATTCCTCAACATTTTGATTTCTCCATAAGATCCTAACCAGCTTCACAGTCTTGTTCCTCAGCACTTGTTCTTTCTGGTCCATTATCCTTACTGGCTGCTCGATGTAGGTCAGGTCTGGTTGTAAATCTACTTGTTCGTATTCAATTATATATCGTGCATCTGCATGGTACTTCCTTAACATGGACCCGTGGAACACGTTGTGCACTTGTTGCAAATTCGGAGGCAAGGCGAGCTCGTAAGCTAGAGGTCCTATTCTCCTCAAAATTTCAAAGGGTCCTATGAATCTGGGACTTAGCTTCCCTTTCTTTCCAAATCTCATCACTCTTTTCCACAGAGATACCTTCAATAGCACATAATCTCCTACTTCATATTCTCTATCCTTCCTGGTCTGGTCGGCGTACTTCTTTTGTCTGTCATGGGCTGCTACCAGTCTTTTCCTGATGAGTCCTACCATTTCCCTGGTCTACTGAACTAACTCTGGTCTTAATATCTTGTGTTCTCCAACTTCGTCCCAACACAGGGGAGAGCGACATCTTCTTCCATAAAGAGCTTCATACGGGGGCATTCTTATGCTAGCGTGATAGCTATTATTGTTAGCAAATTCGATCAGGGGTAAGTGGTCATCCCAATTTCCTTTGAAATCAATGGCACATACTCATAGCATATCTTCTAGGGTCTGAATAGTCCTTTCGCTTTGTTCATCAGTCAGGGGGTGGTAAGCGGTACTCATGTTTAGTCTGGTGCCTATGCATTCCTGGAAGCTTCTCCAAAATCGGGAATTAAACCTAGGGTCTCTATCTGACACTATAGCTACAGGAACGCCGTGTCTAACTACTATTTCCTTCAAGTAAATATCCACCAACTTGTCTACGGTGTATCTTTCGTTGATTGGTAGGAAGTGTGCGGACTTGGTCAATCTATCTATGATAACCCATATGGCATCGTGATTGGTCTTTATTTTTGGTAAGCCTGTCACAAAATCCATGGCTATATGCTCCCATTTCCATTCCGTAATTTCTAGGGGCCGTAATTGTCCACTAGGTCGCTGATGTTCAGCCTTCACTCTCTGGCATGTCAAGAACTTGCTGACCCACTCTGCTACTTCTCTCTTCATGTTAGGCCACCAATAATATACCTTAAGGTCACGGTACATTTTTTTACTTCCTGGGTGGATTGAATATCTAGAGTTGTGCCCTTCGTGCAGCAGTTCATCATTTAACTCTTGCACATTTGGAATCCAAATTCGGGACGCATACCTCATGATCCCTTTCTCATCCTTCTCGCATCTCACTTCTTCACCGGTCAATGTTTCTCCTTCTTCGCTCATCTTCTTTTCCTGACATACTCGTATCTTTTCAGTTAGCTCCGGCACTAGCTTAATCTCAAATAATCCTTCCGTTCCCTTACCGGTCATCCTCATGTCAATTTCCATCTTCTCAAATTCTTTAATTAACTCCTCTGATGTCATTATCATCTTGAGTCTTTCCTTCCTACTAAGGGCGTCAGCCACCACATTGGCTTTACCCGGGTGATACAAAATTTCACAATCGTAGTCTTTTATCAACTCTAACCATCTCCTCTGTCTCATGTTCAGTTCCTTCTGGGTGAAAATATATTTGAGGCTTTTATGGTCAGTGTAGATCTCACATTTCTCACCGTATAGGTAGTGTCTCCAAATTTTCAGGGCAACCACTATGGCTGCTAATTCTAGATCATGCGTAGGGTATCTGCTCTCATACTCCTTCAATTGTCAAGAGGCATACGCTATAACTTTACCGTGCTGCATTAGTACACATCCTAATCCTTTAAGCGATGCGTCGCTGTATATTATAAACTCTCCCTTTCCATCGGGAAGAGCGAGCACTGGTGCTGACACCAGCCTCCTTTTCAGTTCTTGAAAACTCTCCTCACATTTCTCTGTCCATAAAACTTTTATGTCTTCCGGGTAAGTCTAGTCAGTGGACCAGCTATCTTAGCAAAATTTTGCACGAATCTTCGATAATATCCTGCTAAACCCACAAAACTCCTAACCTCTGTTGGGGTAGTTGGTATTTCCCAATTGGATACCGCCTCTATTTTGGCAGGGTTAGCTAAAACTCCTTTGCTACTCACCACATGTCCTAAAAACTGAACTTCTCTCAACCAAAACTCGCACTTCGAGAACTTGGCATACAATTTCTCATTCCTCAAGATTTCTAAGACTATCCTCAAATGTTCTGCATGTTCTTGCTCTGTCTTTGAGTAGATCAGAATATCATCTATAAAAACTATCACACATATATCCAGGTACTTTTTGAACACTTTGTTCATCAAATCCATAAAGGTTGCGGGTGCATTGGTTAACCCAAACGACATGACTAAGAACTCATAGTGTCCATACCTAGTGCGAAAAGCAGTCTTTGGTATATCTTCTGGTTTGATTTTTAGCTGGTGATATCATGTTCTCAAATCTATTTTGGAAAAATGTACAACTCCCTTGAGTTGGTCGAATAGGTCATCAATCCTTGGGAGAGGGTACCTATTCTTAATAGTCAGCTTATTCAGCTCTCGATAGTCTATGCATAATCTCATGTTGTCGTCCTTTTTCTTTACGAACAGTACTGGCACTCCCCATGGCGACACACTGGGTCTTATCATTCCATTATCTAATAACTCTTGCAGTTGAGAAGCTAGTTCCTTCATCTCGACCGGGGCTAGCCTATATGGGGCCTTGGATACTAGTGTCGTTCCTGGTGCTAATTCTATAGCGAACTCTATTTCTCGGTTAGGTGGCAATCCTGGTAAGTTCTCTGGAAATACATCCTTGAATTCGTTTACTACGGGTATGTCCTTTATATTAGGGACTTCCTTCTTGGTACCTACCACATAAGCCAAATAAGCCTCGTTACATTTCCTTAACAATCTTTTTGCCGTAACATGGTTAGAAATTTCTGGTTCTGTCGTTGACCTTTAAACACTACTTCTTTTTTATCCTGCACTCTTATCTTTACTCTCTTCCGTTCACAATCTATTTGCGCTCTGTTACTGGATAACCAATCCATTCCTAAGATTACATCAAATTTCCCTAACGCGGATGGGATTAGGTCAACCTCAAAGATCTTCCCTTCTAATTTCAACTTGCACTTAGGGTGTACTTGATTTATAGGAATTATTTCTTTGTTTGTTATTTCCATTCGTAATATCTCACATAAGGGTATGGCATTACGTTTTAATTTTAGCAAAATCTTGAGATATAAAAGACTAGGTTGCCCCACAATCAAATAGGACATTTGCATGTTCGGAATTTAACAAAAGGGTACCTGCTATCACATCAGTGTTTCGAATAGCATCCTGAACAGTCATGTTGAAGGTCCTAGCAGCTGGGGGTCGGTTGAAGGTAGCTTTGCTCATCCCTGAGGCTGGGGGCTTCAACGTTGGGCAATCCTTTCTCATGTTCCCTACCTTCCCACATTAGAAACACGTTATATTGGGTCGGGTGCAGTTGTTAGCAATGTGTCCGATTTGGTCACACCGGTAACATCTCAGAGAGGCTCTTGTCTGGGTACACACTCCAAGGTGTCTCTTCTTACAGGTTTGACACTCTGGTATTGGGGCGCGGGGTTGGCTATAAAATGTGGCCCTAGATTGTCCGCCGCCCTGGCCAACACTCTCGCTCGGGGCCTTTCTGAATCCGGGGCCTCGTGCAGGTTGGGACACCGCTCCCCTGACGAACCTGCTCGGAAGGCTCCTGTTCCCGGTTCCTATTCATTAGCTTTCTATCTTCCTTTTCCTATTTTCTTTTTCCTTCACACTCTGCTCACTGCCAGCTTCAACAATCGAGGCTTTCTGCACTAAGGTGGCATAGTCTGTCAGCTCTAACACTGCCACTCGGTTTTGTATCCACTATTTCAAACCAAGCTGAAACCTTCGCGCTTTTTTTCCTTCGGTATTCACAAATTCAGGCACAAATCTCAATAACTCTGTAAACTTGGCCTCATATTCTGCTACAGTCATCTTATCATGTTTCAATTCCAGAAACTTAATCTCCATCTGGATTTCCATAAACCTAGGGAAATACTTGTCTAAGAGCAGTCGGGTAAATCAATCCAATGACATCATAGCATCAGTTTCTAGGTTTCGTTTGGACTCCTACCAGTAGTTAGCTTCTCCTTTCAGCATGTAAGAAGTGAAAATGGTCTTATGTCGTTCCTTAACACCTAGTATCTCGAAGGACTTTTATATCTCCTTGAGCCAAGCCTGTGCTTCAACGGGGTCGGCCGATCCTAGAAACTCTGGGGGTTTGAGAGATTTGAAGGCTCTAAAGGCAGTAGTTGCAGTCTATTGGGCAGCATGTGGCTGTGGTGGAATAGGCTGTTGGTTCAGATTTGCTCTTAACAGTTCCATAAATTCATTCATGGGGTTTCCTCCCTGATGGATATCCTCAGCCTCTTCTTCTACGCATTCTTCTTCATCATATTCATTATAGTCTAGGTCTTCTTCACTTTCCTCATTTACTACAGGGTCAGGTTCACTCCGTTGTTGGTTAACAGATTCTGCGGGCTGTACCCTGGTTCCTCTTCTACGGGGTGGCATTGTTCAGATATTGAAAATTGGTCAACATAGTTGTAATTATAACAGTTGGATTATTTTATTCATATGTAAGCATGTCATTTATTATCTAGCAGGTTTTTTTTAATAAAGTGCAATAATATAGGCATCAATTTCTTAATAACTACTTAGATATATATTAATAAGATCTCCCATTTATATCTTAGGGGACGAAATAACTAGTTGAGTTCATACATGCCTGATTACAATACATCACTATTAGTCCTGAATACTGAAATAAAACTACATAAGTCGTGTACCCTGAAGGGCTAGGAACGCTATCTACTACTAGTTATCCTATCAAAATTGGTGACAAGTCACCCAGCCTTCTTCAAGGTCCATATCTAGTCACTAGTCTCTCAGTCACTATCACTGCGAGTGAGGTCACGCACCCTCCTCATCGCTCCTGCAATCATCAGCTCTGCATCGACTACCGGGATATATCCTCCCACCACTGTCATCCTCATCTGAACCCTGGTACGGAACTCGATCCCATCGATCTCTCTGCGGGCTATGGCTGGGGAAGCAGCTCTGAAATCTCCTGGGTATCCTAGTCGGGTGGCTCTCTCAGCTGTCAGTTCCTGGCGTAACTCCCCAATGCGAGCAGATGTCGCAGAGATCTCAGCGTTAAGCTGTCCCACTATCCAGTCGTGCACGGCTACATGCATGGTCACCGGTGGTGGTAGAGGTGAATCTGGGTAGCTAGAAGATATGTCATAAACCTCGTGGATCTGTGCACGTATCACCTCCTCATCATCATCAGTATAGGGCATAGGGCTCTGAATCCCTGGGGGTGGTGTAGGAGAGCGAATAGCCAGGTGAGGGTACATCTCTACATCCCTCCAGACTACGCCATTAGCTATGGGGACAAGAAGGTTAGTCTCCTCCTCTAGGACATCCTCAGTAGGGTTATCATCTGAATCATCAATGGGTGGGCTCTCTGGCTCGGGAATAGGGTTACGCTCAGGGACCATGACATCATCAACAGGATCAATCTCCCTCCTAGGCTCCACTGGTATCTGGCATAATAGGCAAGGTGTTACTAACTTAGAGTCGGAATTCCCTTGAGGGTAAAACAGTCAAGACTACCCGTGTAGCCCGACGACGAACTCGACTTGAGCTCTAATTGATTATTTTATTTTTCCTATGTCTACGTATTTTATATCCTATCGTTTCCAAGATTTGATAACCTAAGGCTCTGATACCATTTCTGTGGCGCCCCAAAACCCGGGGTCAGGAGTCTCGGAGGCCACGCCATCTAAACTCTTACAACCACACAACTCACACTACAATATATAATACTCACGCTTCACGACCCCACACTTATCACACACACACACTTACAGGTTATTGTCTTGGAAATGAACCATTCATAACTAGAGTAATTTTCAACCATCAAGTGATATTTATTACAACCCAAAAGTAATTAATCTTACCGGGGAGTGACCTTTAGGTAAGGCTAGTCCGCCGATCCAAATATACGTTTCTTGTTTATTACCTTACATAAGTCATACTTATAAATAAGCCGAACTATAAATAACTGAAAACAAATCCAGCTTATTCTAACTACCTGTGGTACAATACCAAACAATCTACGGAACAGCTGGCCATTTCCTACCCGTTTCCTGGCTGTGGTTCTCATGGCAGGCATCTTAATTCACTGTTGTGTTGTGTCAATTTAAGAAAATAAGTGTGAGCTATAATTCCTAACATAATAATGTATAGTATGAAAATGACTGTATGATAACATCATATATGATAATTATGTTTTATTGGAAAATAGTTTTCCTTGGTGATACACACCTTCTATTAAAAACAATTCTTTAAGGGATTTTATTATCCTGCGAATACCTTAATAGTAATCCCAGCACCTAGGCTTGGGTTACGGTATTGCATCACAATTCCAATTGGAAGAATTAGGACACTCGTTGGAGCCACCGTATACGATGATCAGTCGTAATACGATAATAGTAACCTTTTCTACTAGTAGAAGGACGACACCTTCGTATCCCGGTTATCACCCTTGCCGCATTCGGGCTACGTGTCCCATTTTTGGGTATACACATACTTCACAAGTTCCTGAGTACACTGAGTACCTTCGCCTGCGGTACCTTTGGTAGTCCATCTAGCATACATAGTACCAGAGTCTACCCCTCCCTTGTCCTTTAAAAAAATTCTATCAATCTCGAGAACTCGAACCACATCGCAGCTCCCCAAGCGTTTTGCTTGTTGATAGAAATAGCTTATCTCTCTAAGATATAAGTGTATATATGTATATACGTACTTCCGAGATTTTCGGAGGAAATACTAAGGATGTGAGTTGACCGTTGTCAACAAATAATTAAATAGGGGGAAAAAATTTTCTCCTTGAAACTATATTCAAAATATTAAATAAGTCGGGATAATATTCTCCGACGATATGCAATTATTCGAATGATATTCCGAAATCAGAAAGTATGTTTTAAATCAGGATCTATGATTTTAAATCAAAATAAACCCTTTAATAAATAATAATTAATAAATGATAATCGATAAATAATTAAACCTCGAATGAGTTTGCTCTCTAAGAGAATATTTAAAATAATATTCCTCAACTAGTTTATGTTTACGCAATTAATAATCTTTAATTAGTAATCGGGTTTGAAATAAATAATTGTGGGGTATACTACTCCCATGATAAAAGAATAAGTATAAAGTATTTATTATTCGAACGATAAAATATAGTTGAGGTAATATGATCGTTGGGAAATCGCTTTAATAAAAGTTCGAGATATTTTAATGTTTCGTAAGTGGACGATGAGTCCCTTTAAAACGTACTATTATGGACTTATTATCGCCCTATAATATCACCGGAATGATTCCCGGGTTTTCATCTTAAAGTCTCGACCGACTCTCGATCTTATAATCATACGTCACGCTTAAAGCGAAATTAAATATTTTACGATATATACGCATCGTACAACATCGCTATGTTATGCGAAAATTCAACAACTACGTATCATGGCAAGCATGGTATTTATGCAATAATAGTAAAACAATTCTTTCACAACACAACAGTAAAATGGAGTTGGGTTCGTAAACTTGCCTGGGTATCTCTAGGTGGAGGATGCTCTAGGTTCCGCTCGGAAATCTATAACCATAAACACTATTCACTTCGTTAGGTCCCGTTCTAATTTACGGCGACTCGCACTCATGTGCTACTTATTATGCACCCTCTCAACTTATACTACCCTTATAATTCCTTTAAGTCATTATTCACATTATGGTCACTTCATTCTTCTAAGTATCTTAGGTTATTCTCATTATCGTCGTCGGCTCCGCTTATGGATTCTTACGGTTTCTACTCGCGCGGTCTCGGCTCCGATATTTTTATAAATTTGATAAATCATTATTTACACTTGAAATTTTTATGGAAGTTAGTAAACTCAATATTTTACTCCCTGTAAAAATTTCATGATTTATGAACAATTTTAAGTCGATCCTTTATATTTTCAAAGTTCGTGATTCGTAGCAGTTTTTGTCGCGTAAATCACTTTTAGTAAAATGACCATAACTTTTGATCCGTAAATCGTAATCAAGCGATTCAAGCGCCTAAACGATCCTTATAACATTTTCTATCCTAAAAATGGATTATTCTTCAAAAAACTATAGTTTACAACTTCGGGACTTTCTGCAGAAACTTAAAGTTACGATTCGTTGGTTTTAACGGACTTACGTTTACGATCGGGGTTTCGTTTACGCCCTAACTCTTAACACAACCACCAACAATCATCATTTCATCATCAACACACAAAATCCTCTCAAGAACATCATGTTCTTGAGGCAAAAACAATCAACCTTAAATCTACTTAACTTAAACACCAAGATTTCATCAATACCGCTCATTGAACTAAGTTTACTACCGCATACTAAATGGATCTTAAATAAAGTTGGGCCAAATATTTTTACCTTTCTTGAAAACTTGAGATGGGTTCTTGAGGATGGTGGAGGCTTGGTGGTGTGATTTTTAGAACCTAAAACCACCATTGAAATCAAGAAACCAAAGAGAGGTTACTATTCATACAATTCACTAGTGAGTTTCTTGATTTTATTTCACCCATCAAACCTTGATAAAAAGAGATAAAAGTATTTTCTTACCTTATTTTAATTTCAAGGAGGCTTGAGAATTAATGGGATAATTTTACCATGGATAGATTTTGAGATTTGAATTTGAATTCCTCCTTTTCTTCTTGAATAGCCGAATGGAACAATGTGCAAGGGGGGGTATTTATACTTGTTTCCCTTGGTTGCTTAGCTTATTTGCTTTGCTAGGTTGCTTCTAGGAAATGGGGTGGAAGATCTTGCACTTGTTTTTTATTCTCCTAGGTTGAATCCTAAGTTTATTCTTGTTGCAAATCTTGGGGACAAATCTTTGTAGCTTGCTAGGTTACAAGCTAAACTATATGGGTTAGCTTCCTTAGCACATTAGTTTGCTAGCTAGCTTGATCATCCTATGGTTAGCTCACTATTTGATGAAGTAACCATGGTTACTTTCTTACCATGGTTTAGTTAGTGCGTTACGTTTATTTAATCGTTTACGCGTTCGCTCGTTTGCTTAATCGTTTTCGTAATACTTACTCGTAAATGGTTCGCGACGTAATTCCTTTCGTATTTATTCCTTATATTTTTATTTATCCTACTTGAATATAAATCCGTAGGGTTTTAATCTCGTAATTATATTGTGATTCCCGTAATCCTCGATGAGTCGTAAATACGGTCGTTTTTCAAAGTTCATTTTCTTCGAAAACTAATAGTGTTTACATACACTCATTTAGTACGTATAATCGTAATATCAACTCCGAAAATCATTTTCTCATGCATTACATAGTGTAGGCTTAAAAGTTTTTCGCGTCCGTCAGGGTTACTATTCATTAAACGTTTTACAATGTCTCAAAAATTCGAGTTATTACATCTAAGCCCCTCTTAGAGACCATGTGACCCAAAACATTTCCAGACCCAACGCCAAAAGCACACTTGGATGGGTTTAACATCATCTTGTGGTGCCTCAGCACTTCAAATGCCTCTCTGAGGTGGCTAATATGATCGGCCTTGCTTAGGCTCTTGACTAACATGTCATCAATATAGACCTCCATGGTCTTCCCAATTAAATGGGCAAATATCTTGTTTACCAATCTATGGTAAGCAGCTCCTCCATTCTTAAGTCCAAAAGCCATAATAAGATAACAGAATACACCAAAGTCAGTTATGAAAGATACCTTGGGAGTGTCATCCTTATGCATTCTAATTTGATTGTAACCACTGAAGCCATCCATAAAGCTTAGCATCTCGTGTCCAGCAGTGGCATTGATCAGGGTGTCAATCCTCGGTAGGGGGTAACAGTCCTTGGGACAAGCATCATTCAAATCAGTGAAGTTAATGCACATCCTCCAATTTCCATTAGCCTTCTTAACCATTACGGGGTTGGCCAACCATTCAGGGAATTGCACTTCCTCAATAAATCCAGCTTCTAAAAGTTTCTTGACCTCCTGCTTAATAGCTTCCAGCCTATCAGGGGCATAAGTTCTCTTCTTTTGCTTTACAGCCTTCCGAGTTGGATCAACGTTCAACCTATGAGTTATAAGGTATATCATTATTTTATTGGAGTGAAGTTGTCATTCGGCCCTTCAAGGGTTTGTCCAGAGATGCCCTGATGTACGTGACCTTCTTCGGGTCTAAGGGGTCTAAGGGAATTGGGACCAAGTCATCGACTGGCTTCCCTCGTAGTTCGTCATTCTCTCGTACATCCATGTCTTCTATGGGGAGGACCTGCCCCCGATTCCATCGGGCCTAAGTACTGCAACATAGCAACTGTGGGCCATTTTCTGATCTCCTTTCGCTTCCCCAACACCATTCCTAGTTGGGAACTTCAGCCTTAAAAGTATGGATCCTTGTTTTACCCATGATAGCATTGTAAGTAGAGGCTGCCTTGACAACCTGAAAATTTAACATCTGCGTGACCTCCCTAGGCTCCTCCCCGATAGTTACGGGAAGTTGTATTGCTCCTTCGACTTTGCATTCCACATAGTTAAACCCGTAGATGGGTGCATCGGATGAAGTTAGTTGAGAATCATTGTAGCCCATTCTTATGAATGTGTCATGGAACAGAATGTTCACGGAAGCTCCATTGTCCACTAGGACCCTCATAACAGGACAATTTCCAATTATCGAAGTGATAACCAGAGGATCATCCTGAGGAAATTTCAAACCTTCAAGGTCTGGGTCACCAAATTCAAGCATCATCTCTGACTTAAAACGCTTAGATGGCTCTCCAACTATGCTCATTACTTCTCTTGCATAAGCTTTTCGGGAGTTCCTTGTAGTACCGGCTGTTATAGGTCCTCCTGAGATCATATTGATTACTAGCCCTCGGGGCTGTGGGTTGTGATCTATGTCGTTACCCCTCCGATCGTCATCTCTTCGATCATTATCTCACTTTTGGCCTCCGGCCTCTTCACCCTTGGTGAAACGTCCAAAATTTCCCTTTCGGATCAAATACTCAATCTCATCCTTGAGTTGCCTACAATCGTCAGTATCATGACCGATATCTTTGTGAAACCTGCAGTACCGACTCTTGTCTCTTTTCTCGGGGTCCCCCTTAGTGGCTTTGGTCATTTGAACTCTTTGTCTTTCTCAATTTCCATAAGGATTTGGCTCCTTGGAGCGTTCAACCTCGAATACTCAGGAAACCTTGGTTGCTGATTCTTCTTAGAAGAGGAGGAGTCAGAGCTTTTTCCAATTCGTGGATACTTGTCCTTAGCGTCGTACTCCTGATCCGTCTTCCTTTTCTTGTTTCTAGTAGGTTCATTATTCACAGTTGTCTTCTTCATACTCTCCTCCACCTTGATATACTTTCCGGCTCTATCCTGGAGTTACAGCATACTTTCGGGAGGGCTCTTAGCCAGGGACATCTTAAAGAACTCGTCTCTAGTCCCTTGATGTAGGGCTATCATAGCTACCTTATTATCAAGATCAGGGACCTTCAAAGCCTCCTTCGGAAATCGATTCAGATATTCTCTCAAGGACTCATTTGCTCCTTAGATTATGCCCATAAGAGAGGCTGAACTCTTTTCGTGCACTCTGCCACTTATGAATAGCTTGATAAAAGTTTGGCTCAAGTCCTTAAAGGATTCAATAGAGTTTTGGGGCAGACGACTGTACCACCTTTGAGCCATACCTGATAGGGTTTGAGGGAAGGCCCGACACTTAATAGCGTCGTTCACGGGCTATAGCAACAGGACGTTAGAGAATGTCCTAACATGATTAGTAGGGTCACTAGTACCATCGTATGCTTTGATGGTGGGCATCTTGAACTTCCTTGAGATGTGAGCATTCATTATCTCATCAGTGAATGGTGGGTTTGGATCATCAGGATCTCCTAGGGGCATAAGATCACTTGGATCAGCCCTGGGGGCAACTGCCCTTTTTGGTATTGGACCATCCAGATCTATGATTGTAGGAGGATTCCTCCGCCTTGGAGCGAGTGGGGGTCTTGAGGCTAGATGTGTCTCCAGGTCACGCTTCAACCTTTGAATCTCAGCTTCATGAGCCCTGATTCTCTCTTGAACATCTTGGGGATTCATCCCTTGAGTGCTCCTGGAGCGTTGTTCAGTATCAGCCATCGGCTCTTTGTCAGCATGCCTCCTTCTTGGAGCAACATCATCATCCGATGACTCGGAGTCTCTTTAAGTATAAGGTCCAGGGAATTCTTGATCCTCCGGAATAGGAGCCAAGCCACTTATGTATTGGGCGTCCGTCCTTGTGCTTCACTCCTATTAGAGTGTCCACTCCCTCCAACTTCGGGGTATAGAGGCATCCTGTAAGGGGGATTAATAGTCACAATTGTCGAGTACTCATACCCAAGGGGTTGAGAGTTCACAGGTGCATGTAGCTGTTGAACTTGGGGATTCGTCCCTTGAGGAGCCGGGGAATTCATCCCTTGTGGCTGAGCTTCGGTTGCCCCTACCAGGGTTCCCCCTTGGGTGGAGGCATAAGTTGAGTGTGGTGGTACTTCCACCACTGATGCGATTGCTCGCGGTGGAACAGGAGTGTCTATTCCACTATTGTTTCTTCTCCGTGTATTCACCATGGTTGTTGTAGTCTTCCCACAGACGGCGCCAAATGTTGTGGAACAAAAACCTGAGTGCGTTAGTATTTAATGTTAGGGTTGGTGAGTTTCGAGGTTTAATGGCTACTCTTGCGTTCGGGACTATCGGTGCTTGTAAGATGCATACGTATCTTTGTGAGCCCTTTATATAGAGATGAGTTTAGGGTTAGACTTCTGTTGGGAGACTTGGTGGACAAGTCTCCAACTTAGATGGTGGACAAACCACATGTTAATAAGAGAAGAAAATACTGACTCATGCATGAATGGATCCGAACCTTAGTAACTGGGATTCAAGGGCAATGGAAGCACGTGACTCTACAAGAAAAAATTAGTCATCTTTTATTAAAATTTTAAAATATAAATTTGTATGTTTTTAAAGTGTTCTCACAAAAAAATATTAAGTGCACCTTTATTGATAGCAAATCTTTTATAATTTGAGTCATATTTAATTATATTTGTAGTAATATGATCATAATTGCAGATTAAATGATTGAAATACTAATTTTTAACACTTAAATATAAATAAAAATCGAAAAGTTAGAGAAAAAATTATTAAAAAAATTAAATTTGGACAACTTACTGGTAACAGTGTCAGTTTTTACCACAGACTCATTTTACACCCTTGCTAACTAGGGAGATGTTTATTTAATACGAATAAATTCATGCCTGCTCAATTTAAAATATGCAGGAGAAAAATATTATTTTGAAAAAGTTATTAATTTTAAAAATATTACTTTAAATATATTTTACCCGTTAAATAAATGATACACCAATTTTAGTGGCGGAAGTGGCTGGTGGTTATATCCCGGCTAGGCTTAAATTAAATTTATTATTAAATTTTTTAGCTCCCACTAAATTAAAAAAATAGTCTTATATAATTATTTTTTTCATATTTATAAATTACTTAATTTATATAATAAATTTTATTTTTATATTTACATATAGTTTGTATAAATTTTAAAAAAAATCTTGTAATTTATTTAGTCCCTCATTAAAAATGGAATCATTTAAATAAAAAATAATTATGGGAAATGTCAGTGACCCTAATTTTTTTCCAAATAATGACAGTGTCTACATAATAATTTTTTTAATAATAATATGAAATTACGTGTGTGTAAATATGCGCCCCAAATCAAAATTCACCATGTGTCGGGAAAATATTTGAGGAACTAGCATCGTTTAATATTGTATTTTAATCTTTTTTTCCTATTTTGACATGTCTATATTTCTCATATTGAATTATAATTTTTTATTTTTAATCTATTATCTTTCACATTAAAAAACTAAAAAATGTGATTATAATATTTTCTTTATAATGTTTTAAAAAAATAAAAATTATATTACTAATATATTATTATTTTTAAAGTTACCTACTAATTTTTTTAAAAAAATGTTTTGTGATATGTAAACTATAATATATTCTGAAATATATTGATATTACGTAATTTTTGAACATTTAAATTATAAATATTTCAACAAGATAAAAGAAATTATAATTTTTAGCTCAATTTTACTGCACGGCTCTATTTTCCTGCTCACTCCCTAATTTAAAAAAACATACACTGTAAACGGGACAAGTCAGCCAGATATGGGCTGGGCGATAAAAAAAACATGATCACGGAGTAAACAAGCGCTATACTCCAGACAATAAAATATTTCACAAATAAAAAAGTTGACGTTATAACATCACTTATCGTGTAGGCAACAATTAAACTAATTTCGTAAGCCTGTATAATGCTTATCTATGTATATATATGTATGTCGAGATACAATAATATGTATACGACATTAAAAAATATATGCAAGTTCGGCAATGACTTTATGGTCCGTTTATTACCTCATAGGCTCCACTTGGATGAGGGTTGAGAAGTGATGGGTTAAATTGGGAGGGATTCAAATCTAACAATCTTTGGGGAAAAAAATTTAAGGGAAAGTTGGGTTGTGATAGATTTGACCAGGTGTTGACGAGGGCTGTGGTTAAACAGAAAAGAGAGAGTGTTTTAACATCCTAAATCTGGGCGTTGTGGAAGTAGCAAGTTGTGCACCCATAACAGATCTACACGATTATAACCGTGTTGTTTCTTATTTTTAATTTTTTATTACTTATTATCGAAACAAGTTTTTTCTCACACAATAATTTATTCTATTACAAAAAATAGTTTATTTTAATTATAATTTATTAATATATAGATAATAATAATTAACTTTTCTACTTGTAAATTAAGCCATTAAACAAAATGAATGACTTCATGATTTTAGGTTTTATATATATTTATACATATATATATATTTATTTATTTCTTTTAAAAAAAATAGATTTTAAAATAAATATTTCATAGTTTGAAACTTAATTTTTAATTTACATTTATTTTCAAATTTTTAAAAAAATCATATTAGACTTGCCCAACTTTCTCTTATATGCCTCCATTTAAATAAGTTAGGATTTGAACCATTACCTTGTTGACCCTTACATCCAAATAAGAGAAGTAATATGGTCCAGCATATGGTCCCCTCTCCTAACTGTTATACTTTTTTTATGCAATGTTAATTCTATTCTCTAGACTTATTATCTGTAATAATTAAGAGGGTATTTCTGACTTTATACCTGTAGAATCTTTTCTGTTATTGTCTCAGTACTATTGTTGGAGATATAAGGTGGGATAATGATAATGATTGGTAGCTTTTCAGATCTAATTAAAATGAGTCATTGAACCAAGTATGTCTTTATCATTCGGTGCTCTTTCTTCTTCATTTAGCATTGTTTTGAAAAGATATTATGGTATCAGAGCGGCTGATGAAGTGTGTGTTGTAAAGAGTGAATAAATAGAGTGTGTTTGTCTGGTTCTTTGTGTGTGTCTCATTCCTGAAAGCTCATAATCTTCTTTTTGTCCCTGTGTTGTTGTGTTGCAGTGTTCTTGAAAGAGTTGTACTATAATGGCTTCTGGGAGTAAGTTCTCGTTTAGTGATATGCAGAATCCATTGTCTCTGCACCCGTCTGATAGTCCAATGTCGATTAGTGTCACCAAACTTCAAGGAGCCGGAGACTATCGCTCGTGGAAGCGTTCTATGGAGATTCAGTTGTCCTCCAAAAGAAAACTTGGTTTTGTGAATGAGACTGAAGTCAGAAGCACCACTGAGTCACCTGAAGTTGTGCAGTGGGACACATGTAATAGTATGGTAATTTCTTGAATCCATAATAATGTTTGTGACTCTATTAAACAATATATACTCTTTATTACTTCTGCATCTGAGGTATGGAAGCAATTAGAGAAACGTTTTCTACTGACTCATGGATCTAGATAATATAAAATAAGTAAAGAAGTGTATGGCATGAAACAAAATGGTGCTACTGTTAATGAGTATATTACGTCTTTGAGTAGTTTGTGGGAAGAATTAGACTATATGAATTTGTTGCCTACTGTTACGACTATTAGTGATGACATATCTAGACTGTTGAAAGTCATACATACTCAAAAGGAAAAAGGTAAATTATTTTAGTTTCTCAATGGGTTGGACGATGTGTACAGCCCTCACCGTAGTCAATTACTAATGATAACACCTCTTCCTAGTGTTGAGATGGCATGTGCTGCCATTCAACAGGAGGAGTCTCAAAGAGAGGTTTTGAAGTCAACCTTCTCTTTTGAAAACAACATGTCAGCTATGTTCACAAAGAGCTCTACTGATAGGCTTGTGCAGTGCACAATCTGTGGAGGAAGAAGCCATTCCAATGATAAGTGTCGGAATGTTATCGGATATCCAAAATGGCATTACAAATACAAACCTAGTCCTTCTGCTAAACCTCATGCCAAACCTGGGATGCATACGACTTCCAAATGGACCAATCCTCGTTCCTCTGTGCCACAAAAAGGCCCGTCTGCAGCAAATGTTTCTGTTGGTTTTACAGATTCTGAGTCTTCTCAACAGACCATCACTTTCTCTCCACAACAACTTCAACAACTCCTTCAGCTCATTCTTGCTCAGCAATATGGTGAAGACTCCTTGACAGAGAGCCCTTTTTCAGGAATGATTACATGTAATAATGTTCAAACGAATTCTGAAAGTTGGATTGTTGATACGGGGGCAACTGATCACATGAATACAAATTTTAAGCTGCTACAAAATGTGAAGGTAGTTGTGGCAAATATGACAGTGAACCTTCCTACAGGTGCCACAACAAAAGTCACCCACCTTGGAGATGTGAAGTTGGAGAATGGTCTGAAGTTACTAAATGTGTTGTATGTGCCAGTATTCTCTCACAATTTATTGTCTATACATAAATTGTCTAGAGATAATGGATGTTATGCAGTCTTCTCACCTACAGAATGCACTATTGTGGATAGTCA
This sequence comes from Apium graveolens, assembly GCF_009905375.1. Taxonomy (NCBI): domain Eukaryota; kingdom Viridiplantae; phylum Streptophyta; class Magnoliopsida; order Apiales; family Apiaceae; genus Apium; species Apium graveolens. The sequence goes on from NC_133649.1 coordinate 49,027,176, forward strand.
AACTCATGAAGTAAAGGGTAAAGGAGTGGTGTCTAAAGGACTTTATCATCTGTCAACATCTGCAACAGTGCCTGCAGCTAGAGGTCAACAATCTTTTGTTGTCATAAAGCCATCTCCTACAGATGAATACAATCTTTGGCACAACAGGCTAGGCCATGCTCCTGTGTCCAAATTAAAGTTTATTGATTGTGTAAAACACTGTGTTCATGTCTCGGATAGAGTGTGTGTGATATGTCCAATGGCAAAGTTCACAAAGTTACCATTTCCTATCAGTGAATCACATGCAGCACAACCCTTTGAACTTATTCATATTGACATCTGGGGTCCGTATAGAGTGTGCACGAGAAACAAATTCAAGAATTTCCTAACGATCGTTGACGATCACTCTAGAATGACTTGGATTTACTTGCTTCAACACAAATCTTGAGTACTTGCACTCCATGAAGCTGTTTCAGTCATTTGCTCAAAAACAATTTGGAGGTGTCATCCGAATTGTGAGATCAGACAATGCTAAAAAATTTGATGATGTTGCCTGCAGAAATTTTTTTCAGGAGCAAGGCATTGTTCATCAGACGTCTTGCGTGTATAGGCCTCAACAAAATGCTCGCGTGGAGCGCAAACATAGACACATTCTTGAAGTAGCTCGTGCACTTATGTTCCAGTCAGGGCTCAAATTATCTTATTGGGGAGAAGCAGTGGTCACAGCAGCCTATATAATAAACATGTTACCCACTTCTATTCTTGTAAATAAATGTCCCTCTGAATTGTTATATAATGAGCATGTTGATTATACTCTGTTAAAATGCTTTGGATGTTTGGCTTTCTCTGTGAATCCCATGCATGTCCCTGATAAATTTTCACCCAAAGGAGTCCCATGTGTCTTTGTTGGATACCCACCAACCCAAAAGGGATACCGTCTGCTGGATTTGAAAACTATGCAAATGTCTGTGTCTCGAGATGTTGTTTTTAATGAAAATGTTTATCCCCTGAATGTGACAACACCTACACCATACATGTTACCTTTTTCCAACTAACATGCCTCAAATTACTTACCCTGATTGTGACTAGAGTGATGATCTGTTGTCTGGAAATAACCACAATGATACAACAAATGAGTCAACACCTGTGCTTTCATCACAATCACCTTTGACTGAGAGTGAAATACATGCACCTGAGTCTGATATTGCAGACTCATCAATTCCACCAGTTCAGCCTAGACGATCCACTAGACTGCACAAAAACCCAGTTTGGATGGAATCCTATGTCACTAAACCATTCCCAAACCCTTCAGCCAATCTTGTGACCATCACTGAGCAATCTGTCTCCCCTCATTTCAACTGTTTCCTTACATCTTTAACCACACATCAAGACCCTGTTAGTTTTAAATATGTTGTGCAAGACAAAAATTGGGTAGATTCCATGAATCTTGAGTTGACAGCTTTGGAAACTAATGAAACATGGGATATAACACCATTGTCTTTTGGGAAAAAGGCAATTGGATGTAAGTGGCTTTACAAGACAAAATTCACTCCAAAAGGCACTGTTGAACGTTACAAAGCACGATTGGTCATTTTGGGTTATCGTCAAACGATGGGGTTGATTATGAGCATACATTCGCTCTGGTTGCCAAGATGACAACAATTCATGCACTGCTCGCTGTTGCAGCTTTACAAAATTGGCATGTTCTTCAAATTGATGTTACAAACGCATTCTTGCATTGGGAACTGTATGAAACAATTTATATGAAATTTCCTAAAGGCTGTTGTGGGCTTTGGAGTCGAATTATACTCAACCAGGGGGAGGTTTCTGCTGAGAAAACTGGTATGGTGTGTAAGTTAAAGAAGTCCTTTTACGGGCTATGTCAAGCACCTAGGAACTGGTTTGAGAAGCTGTCATCTACTCTTGTCAAACTTAATTTTGTTCAGTCCTTGTCTGATTATAGTCTGTTTACTCTCACCAAGTCATCTACAGTAACTCTTGTGCTAATGTATGTTGATGATTTGCTACTAGTTGGAAACGACATTGAAGAAATCAATCAGCTGAAACTTATGATCTCTAATGTGTTCAACATGAAAGACTTAGGCAATGTGCACTACTTCTTGGGATTAGAAATAAGCAGATCTTCATCTGGTTTCTTTATCTCGCAGAAAAAGTATGCTCTTGACTTAATTGAAGAATTCGATATGCATGCAGTGGCTCCTCTGAAACTCCCAATGGATATACATTTGCGTCTCAAAGTGGACACAGGCACCTTTCTCACAGACCCTCATCCTTGCCAACGTCTAATGGGCAAACTGATATACCTCACAATCTCTCGCCCTGATATATGCTTCTCGGTTCATATCTTAACTCAATTCATGCAGCATCCAACTGATGCTCACATGGAGGTTGCTATCAAACTTCTACGATATATCAAATCAAACCCAGACCAAGGCATACTTCTTGCCTCTACTTCTGCTGCCACACTGCAAAGGGTATTGTGATAGTGACTGGGCAACATGTCCAATGTCACGGAGATCAACCAGTGGTTATTGTGTACTTCTTGGTCAATCTCCTATATCCTGGAAAACGAAAAAACAACCTGTAGTAGCTCGATCAACTGCAGAAGCAGAATATCGAGCAATGGCGGTTGCCACGTGTGAGATTACTTGGCTGTCTTCTCTCCTTAAAGACATGGGCCTGCAGAATTTACCTCCCATTGTCCTTTACTGTGATAATCAAGCAGTAATCGCCATGGCAGCAAACCCAGTCTTACATGAACGAACCAAACATGTTGAGGTTGACTGCCACTTTATTCGAGACAAAGTGAATGTTGGTACCATTGTTCCAAAGCACATACCCACGCACTCTCAACTTGCTGATGTCTTGACCAAAGCCCTGTCTACTAAGCAGCACTAACATCTTATTAGCAAGCTTGGGATTGCAACTGAGCTCCCCTCCCAGCTTGAGGGGGAGTAATATGGTCCAGCATATGGTCCCCTCTCCTAACTGTTATACTTTGTCTTTATGTAATGTTATTTCTATTCTCTAGACTGATTATCTGTAATAATTAGGAGGGTATTTCTGACTTTAAACCTGTAGAATCTTTTCTGTTATTGGCTCAGTACTATTGTTGGAGATATAAGGTGGGATAATGAGAATGATTGGTAGCTTTTCAGATCTAATTAAAATGAGTCATTGAACCAAGTGTGTCTCTATCATTCTGTGCTCTTTCTTATTCATTTAGCATTATTTTGAAAAGGAATTATGATTCAACCCAACCTAACCTAACCTGACCGAACCTAATCTGACCCAACCCTTCCCTGTTCAACCCTCAATCCAAATAAAGCCTTAAAGTCTGGAGTCTGATGGCAATTTAATTAGGCAAAAGTTCCACTGCCACAGTTGGTTCCGGGTTGCTGGTGCAAGGGATCCGCAATGATTCATTGCGGAAGCCACATGGACTTCCGCAATGATTCATTGCGGAAGCCACGTGGACTTCCGCAATGATTCATTGCGGAAGCTATTTCCTTCTTTAATTATTTTAAAATAAAATAAATATATCATCCTCGTATTATATTTAAATTTTGTTGTCAATATTAAATAATTTAACTATAATAAAATTATGTATTTCATAAATTAAGTAAAAATATGTATCACTAAATAATAAAATTATAATTCAAATATAATAATACTCATTTCATATTTATCACTATTAGATTTTTTCGAGAAACGTTTATCCGAGAAGGTTTTTGACTTGTAAACTCACGAGACTATGAGTTTATGAATCAAAAATCATGACGGGTACACGTTTCTCAAAATAATGTATAGTAGTAATAATTAAATAAGTAATATTTAATAAAAAATTTTAACATTGTATTATTTAATGAAATATATTTTTACTAAATTTATAAAATACTTTTCGAAAGATATAAATGTGAACATAAGAAGCCCACTTTATAAATATTTAATTTATTATATTTGAATATAGACATATATTCATATTTATATTTCAAATTTAAATGTACAAAATTTTTTATTTCGAAAAAAATGATAGAATATACACTCAAAGTACTTCATTCGTGGTTATGATGTGTTAAAATATTTTGATACATAATTGTATATTATTTTCTTCTAACCGGACTTTATATCATAAATAAATTATTCTAAAATTAAAACTATATTTGTTAATTTTTTTTATTTTTTTAGTGTACTTATTTTACCAAAATAGAAGGTCAAATCAACAATATTTATGTTCAAAAAATTAAAAAAAATTATATCAAAAATTTATATAAAATCAACAAGGGGTATCAAATTTATAATGAATTTTAATTTTTTTTATAATTTTTTCTGGGACACAAAATAATTTATTTAGAAAAAAAAAGAAAAATTCACTGCTTCCGCAATGATTCATTGCGGAAGTATACGAAGGAGAGAAATTTTTTTCAAATTCGCGCGTCACTGGTGCGTTGTTTGGTTGAAAAACTGAATACTCCTTGCAAAAGTATTAATTGCAACTTCACCTACACCTACCTCCTTCCGCAGTGAATCACTGCGGAAGGAGCATTAAATGCATTTTTACCAACCTCATTTTTCGAATTTTCAAATATAAATTACTTAAAAAATTTATAAAAAATTGAAAATAATATAAATTTGGTCAAAAAAATTACACTGCTTATATTCTAAAAAAATAATTTGTACATTTTTTTCTGGAATTTTTTGAAAATATTTTTTATTTTTCCTTTTTTCATTACTTACTCTAAGTTTCATATTTAAATTACTTCAAAAAATTATAAAAAATTAAAATTAATATAAATTCAGTCAAAAAAATTACAATTTTTTTTCTCAAAGTTTATATTTTCCTACATTTTTTCTGAATTTTTTTTTAAATATTTTAATTTTCCTTTTTTTATCACTTAATTCCAATTTTCAAAATTAATTATTTTAAAAATCATAAAAAAATGAAAATAATATAAATTTACTTGTAAAAGGAGAAAATTAAGAAATTGTGTCGGTTATATCTATTTTTGAGTTTAATTTGAATAAAAACTGTTAACTAAATTAAATAAAATTTATCAATTTTCGTTTTCCGCAATGATTCATTGAGGCAGGGTTGGTTGACTTGAAATAAACCTCCGCCTGGTTGGGAAGGCGACCCATTTGATAAAACTTGACCCCTCCAGAACGGCGGCTCCGCAGCATATGCTGATAGCATGCATGTGATTAAAAAATTGGAAAGATTATTGTTTATGCGCATTTTCAGCTCTGTTTACATGTACCGTCATGCGTGCGGACCCATCTGAGATCTGACCATCCTCCATGTGTTTTCATTATCCAGTTACTTGTTGTGAAATATAACTTTCATTTGTATCGTTTTCACATTTTGATTTCATGTCATTGTGACGTAAGTGAATAGGCCAGATTAAATTGGATACTACCGTGTTAAATATGTGTGAAAAATTCAAAAAATGGAGAATTTTTATTTCTATATTCTAAAATTTGTAAATATATACTAGAGGAATGTTCTTTACGAATCTTATATTATATTATTTCTTGGTGTTTATAGTTAATTAAATTACCAACTTACATATCTGAGGAATAATTATTTTCGTGTCCATAATTGAGAATATTGGATATAGGCAAAAAAAAATTATTGTACAAGCACAAAGTCAAGGATTATAATATTTGAGTATTTAAATATTTATAGAAAGTAAAGAAATTTATTATAAAATTATAGAATATAATAACGGCTGATAAACGTTTTTATCGACTCCACCTAATGTTAGGTTTTTATAATTTAATTCCGTAAACGTCGTGGAAACTGAACACGAGCCGGTGCTCGTACAGAAAACACGCAAGGGGGGGCTGTTGGTTCAGCTAATTCATGTAATCATATCATATGGGTTGCAGGAGTTCACCCAACTTCGAGTTTAGTACACTTTTCCCATCCCTATGTTTTATTTGAACTATTTTACAAATTTATTATGATCATCCCATTGAAATTCATATTAATTTTTTTAATAATCTTTTAATATTTGTTAAAATCTAAATTGAATGCCTTTCTTCTTCTCTTTTTTGCAATATTTTGTTCTGCACAAACATAACTATTACCATCCACAAACAAAAAGAAAATCGTAGCCGGAAATGATATAAAATTGACTTCAAAAATGAATTTCAATGTTGGATATAGATTTGCTCTTCATGTAATTCACAATATTTTTCCGGTTTTTCAGATTTATTATTATTATTCTTGGTATTTTTTAAAGTTAAATGAAATTATTTGTTTTTCTCATGTTTTTTTTAAAAAAAATATAAACTTGTTAATGTAAGTGTTGAAGTTAATAAAAAAACTTAAAAACTCAATGGGATGATAAGATTATCTTAATTGGAAAATTTTTAATATTGAGATAAACTAGTGCGCCATGAAGAAATTTGTACGTGCATGATATTTTTTTGGAAAACAGAGAATCAAGTTAATAAAAAGACATCGACATTTTTCCTATCATTTGGGGAGATACATGAACTTTCAGTCCAAATGATATTATGATACAAAGCTGAAGTACACGAAATCATATTTATATTAATGTTATTGGAGATTTTTGGCTTATATTTTGATAATGGGATAATTATAATTGATTAGACGATAAATAAAACAGCTGAAATAAAAATTATTAAACATAATCGGATGTGTCTATTTGTCTTTGATATATTCAAAATTTTAATTTCTGACGTGGTTGAATTTACAGGAAAAATATAAAAAAATCATAATAAAAATGTAACAATAATAAATTTGACAAAATACATATTGTAATGATTAAATTTTTACCCTTTCACACGACACCTTTGTAGCTTCGGAATTTTTTTTGGCCTTGTACTAGGTGCATGTCACAGTGACACGGGCATGTCATGACGTCAATTAGCCAGCCATGCATTTTCATGATTCGGCATGCCTTTTTACTAATTTTTTTATTTTTTAATAATTATTTCAATATTAGAAATATCCAGAAATAACAAATATAATTTTAAAATATTTACATATATTTTAATATCTAAAAAGTTACTAATTTAAATGAGTATTATGATGATATTTGGTTGTTACTGTCAACTAATTTTAATTTTATATTTAAATTAACTGTATATTAGTATAATAGTTAATTATTAAATTTTATTATATCATGCTATTTGGTAGGCATGCATTGGGGGAGCTTCTGTGCTAATGTTTTGAAGCAATATAATGATATGTAACGTAAGTCGTAAGTTAATCAATAGTCAATAATATATATTTTTTAATGTCAATTTGATTGCAAATATAATTACTTTTTACTGTTCTCCCCCGTTTTCAGCACGGCACGTTGTAGGAAACTTCATATCCTTTTTTTTCTTTTTTACTGTACGGAAACTTTAAACATAAATAGATTATTATTATTTCAAATTTTTTGTCATAGACACCGCTGCAACAATTAAAAATTAAGTAACATTTAGTCGTTTTATTAAAAATTAAATCGTAAGTCACACGTTATGTAAATTTGGGAGTTAAATTTAATTTATAGGACAAAATACTATTATTATTTACATGATTAAATATGATTATTTAGAGGCTTACGTTGAATTTCTGAATTTTCAAGTTTGATCATTTTTAGGCCGATGTATTTTGGCTTGGCTCAAAATTTTAATCGAGTTGTCGATATGATATTAAAAGATGGTAACATTATTTAACAATTGCAAGAGTGCTTTAAAGATCCGTAGATGAGATGGAAAGATGGACGATGAGATATTATTCTATAATGACCGACATGGTAACGGGGTTGCATTTGACTTATTTAATACTTGAAAATCGGGATTTTCAAAAGTTGACCCCAATTCTCATATCTTTGTTTTATAAAATGATTCGCAAATAAAATGACATATTCATTATTGTTTTATAAAGCAATTTATAAATAAAATGACACATTAAGCAGCAAAACATTCTTAATTTTCTGCTAATCAGATAACTAGCACTAGCAGGAGTGAAGTTCCTACTAAGCAATAAATAATTCAAAATAAATTCAGACAAAAAAATTTATTTCGAAAGGATTAACCGATAAATAAAAAGTAATAAATTAATGGAGGATTTTTCGCCAGCCGTTTGTGTAATTTGGAATAATAATGACAGCTGGCAGTAAATTTGATTCTCCAGTTTCTGCTGTTCTAGAAAAGTACCGCTAGTGATAACATCATCATTATCGGATATGCATGATTGCTATATATAGAGATTTCACAAACAAATGTACTTAATGTTCCTCAGATACTTATTCGAAGTAATATTATTATCCTTGTAATACTCTTTTTTAACTGATACTCCTAGATATACCTACTATACCAATATCCACACGCCTGCCTGCCTACATAAACCCATACTTTACACACGCACATACGTACAGATTAAGTCTCGATAATGACGAAGGAGATGTTTGATCGAGAGTCAGCGAGATTGATGATGAATGAATTGAGAGAGACTTATAGTAGTGGTAAAACAAAGAGTTATGAATGGAGGATTTCTCAGTTGAATAGTCTTCATAAGATTGCTGAGTTTCATGAGAAGGAGATTGTTGAGGCTCTTCGTTCCGATGTTTCCAAGCCTGAGTTTGAATCATATGTTCATGAGGTATGTTTTTGTTTATTTTATGATTTTGTGTTTGTTTTTTTTGTAGGAGTGTTCAAGTGTGTAATTTTTATGGAATTTTGGATTTTGTGATTGATTGCTAGACTTAGTTCGTTTGATTTTGAGTTCAGTTGCTGTTTTTTGTTTGAGGTTGAGTTGAATTTTTATTTGGTTTCGAATGTTTATTACTTGTGATGATGTTGGATGTAGGGTGTGTTGGTAATTCATGGTTTAATTAAATTGGCAAAAATTCTGGAAGTTTAGATTCAGTCACTCCAAATCCGGTTTTCTGGTCGTGTTAGACATGGACAATCCCCCCCCCCCTCAGAATTACTTTATATTTATTTGTTGGATCTATATTAATTGCTTTGATGATTCTGAATTTTGATGTTAAGTTCTGCTTAGAACCTCCCCTGATCCAATGATGCACACACGTTTTTCTTAGGCTAAAATTTATTATATTTTCTGTCTGCATGGGAAAAAGTTCACTGCTGCAGTTTCCACGAGTCCAGGGTTTTTGATTCTCTGATGATCTTATAATGAATGTAAGATATCTGAGACAGTGGAAGAATCATCTAACTGTTTGCAGAATTTTGCACTACGTGTACAAAAGTGGCAGATTGTATTATAGAAATGTGCTGGTTAACTGGAGGGGATGCTTATTGAGCATTTATTGCAAACCTCAACCATATGAAAAAGTCTGCATATAGTTTAATATTGATGGTCATAAATAGTTAAGAAGAAGTGGTAGGTCTAGTGTAATAGAATTATCCATTATTTCATAAATGATAGACTTCCTTCTAGCTGTATTGGTCATAGATGGAGTGTTATTGTGTCTATGAAAGCGATTTCAAGGAAGTTTTCAAAATTATTACATGATTTACATGTGTTGTTAATAACGCTTAGTCATACCTAGACCTCATGACACAAAACCAGCAAAAACATATGTGCTCCAAAATTGGTGGACAGGTAAGAAAATAGCTGGTAGATGTAGCCAATTTAACTTTGTTATCACACTCGGAATGCATGTAGAATCATATATGGACATGTATCCCATTCAAAGTTCTGGGCTAGTAATATTTTCCGAGAATATATTATCAGAGTCCCGGTTATTGGTTTTATTTAGCTTTTGTTAGCAAGGAAGCAACTGAGTGTTGGATAGGTCCTTAATCATATGAGAAGATTTCGGATGTGCTTGTAAAACGACTAAAAGTTCATTTTTTTGTATCAGTTAATTGTTACTAATGCAAGTTTTTAATGTATATGAAGTCATAAGGATCTTACCCTGAAATTTAGGTCCTCTGCTCAGCGAGTGTATGCAAGTGTTTGCCAACCATTTTGTAAGGTTTCCTTAGTTGTTATATTTAACTTTTAAGTGGAGGAAAAATGACATGTCAGGAGGGTTTGGTAAGAACAGGTGTCCTAGGTACTAGGTAGTATTATATGTTTATGCATTGTATCTTCTGGCAATCGAATTCTTCACTTCAAAACCTGGCCATAAGTGCCTTCACCTCAGTTCTCCGCGCATGAATTTTAAGCGTGTTTACAAGAGGCATCAGAAGTTTAATAATTGCTTTACATAATTCATACCTTTACTATTAAATAATGGTCAATTGCAGACTCATACAGACCTGCCTCCGGTGAGGCTCAAACATAATCCCTGTTACGAAGTGAAGTAATAAATCTTAGTTGTAGTAATGATTAGTTATCATAAAATACTTCCTGCAAAAGTTCTTAATACACCCCCTTCTCCTTTAAACATGTCAATTGATTCACAGATTACGGATAAATGCTTTGTTATGTGATTCCTGAAGAATATGAACGTTTACAGCCTATTTGGAAGATGCTAATATTACTCTGAGGAGGCCTTTAGCATCTATTTTCTTTTTTTGATATCTTATGATGTATTGATCAGTATACATGATGTCCTAAACAATGGCTCTTAAATATTATGCAGATATGTTTGATCAAGAAATCGTGTAATTTGGCAATTAAGGAACTAAAACGCTGGATGAAGCCAGAAAAAGTAATCTCTTTCGGAACTCTACTTCTGGTTGATGATTTTTTTTTTACAATCATTGACGTAAAACCTTATAAAATGATAATATGCTTAATTTACAGGTTAGTACAACATTAGTAACGTTTCCTTCGTCAGCAGAGATCGTGGCAGAACCTTTCGGAGTTGTATTAATCATATCAGCATGGAATTATCCTTTTTGTATGTTGAAACTTCTCTACATCTTTGTGTTTTTCTCTTTTGGTTGATATTGTGCTAATAATTTTATAAGAAAATATTGATCTTTATCTCTACTGTTGAAACCTGCAATTTATAGCTAGGTCGAAATTGGTTTCCTGTCTATTTTTCACTTATAAATAGGGGTGGCTAGTGGTGAATGAAGTTGAATACAATTTCTTCACTCCAAGCAGAAACAGTCATACTATTTGTGTATCTGATGTTCTTGAATATCAAATTTGAAAATGTATATATTTGCAGTCAGGATGCAAGCGTGGTTATATTTAGCTTAGAGCCTTCCTCGATTAAAATATGTCAGATGGTTGATCTAGACATTTCAATGACTAAACAAGTTATGCAAAGATATGGCGCACCTTGTTTCTTTTAGGGTAGAACGTATTTAATCATTATTTTGCGGTCAACCTAGCGTATTGTCAGCAACTGCGGTTTTTCCACCTTGACTAATTTTTATTAACTTCTAAATGCAAATGGCCTGGTTTCTCTGTTTAAACAGCAGTTTGCTTCTGGGCACCTGATGATGGCCTTCTAGAGATTAACAAACTTAATATGATAAAAAAATGTTTTTATAACGCAAGCATAAATAAAGGAGACTAATTGAGTCTCTTGCACATGGAAGAGGTATGGTTGTTGGCACACGGAACAAGGACGGGGCTGGATTATTATAGTTTCTTGATATTTTCTTTTTTCATTTCCACTTATTAAGATTGGTGGATTTCCTCACTTGTCTGAATTTCTAAAGGATTAACTAATAAAATTCTAGCCTGACTCCGAATTCTACTTTAATCTCAATTAAAATTCGCAGGTAGATGTATCTTCGGTATTACATATTTATCATGTGAATTTTAGAACTGTATTTCAGTTCTTCAAGATTCTTAAAGGTCTAGTCTATAAAAGTCCGTTTCTGTTTAGTAAAAGGTTATTTATGAAATATTACCAAAGTGTAGATCACCATTTACTCTATCACCTTGTAACAGAGTATTTATGTTTTCTGAATTTTCCCTATTGTGCTCCTTCCTGGCTGTATGATATGGTATAGCCTATCTTTGTAACTCCAAATATTGTGTTACTGGAACTTCTTTTTTCGGTGTAGTTAAACTTTTTGTGAGCAAAAGTATCTTCTCATGCAAAATGGAAATGCTAATTCAAAGCTGGCTGTAACCTTTATTTTCCCTTCCTGGAATACAATCCCATTTGCAGTGCTGTCTCTTGATCCAGTCATTGGAGCTATTGCAGCAGGAAATACTGTGGTTTTGAAACCATCAGAAGTATCTCCAGCCACATCTTCATTGCTCACAAAATATATAGGAGAATATATGGATAGCTCAGCTGTGAAAGTTATTGAGGGCGCTATTCCTGAAACATCTCTTCTTCTGGAGCAGCAGTGGGACAAGATACTCTATACAGGTTTATTCAAATTTCCACTCCTTGTTACCCTTTACAGCATGTGAGTAATTATAATATAATATCAACCCTGCTCAAATTTCCGAAATCTATTGCATCAATTGCTAACTGTAAATGTTATTTATACACACAATGCAATTAAGACATGCTGTCCTAATACATTTGAGTTGAGAGCTCTGCTCCTGAATCCCTGCCAATATTTGACAATGTCAGACTTATCTGTGATTTGTATTTGAAAGTACAATTGGTTGAATCTTTAACCTTTTTTGATTTATTGACATTGCACCGCTGAACTGCGGGCGCACTTATTCAATGAATTCAGAAACATTATGCATAGTAAATAAGATCGAGTTTATTTATGTAATTTGTTCTACAGTTTGAGGTTCAGTACATAACCCTCCTCCCCCTTTTCAGGTCCTTTGACCCAGGTTCTGTTCAAGTTTTTCTCTGTGTGGTCTTGATGATGTCGTTTAAATTTGCCTTTTCGAATATTGTGTACATTAGGAAAATACACAAGGCCTATATATCTATGCCAAGGGACTATAACATGGACACAGACGCTTAAAATCTTTTAGTAAAGCTTTCCCTTTTAGTCTTTGTTAAAATTCTCCAGGACTTCTGCATTTTAGGTCATCTTAATCTCCAGTTCTGGCTGGTGTCTATATGGAGTCAGAAGTGTATGCTGGTGGTCCATGCCATGTACCTTACATTTTGCTCCATTGTATACAGTACTAATAATCAACTTTTCCTTGTCCTCCCAACTAGACTGAGATTAGGCTTAATTGTGTTGAAGCCTTTCCAGCTGACAAGTCTAGTTAAATATTTTTTATAACCGTCAAACTTCTATTATTCCTGAATATAGTCCCTGGCTACTTTTGTAAATGCGTAATTTACTTTTGCAGGAAACTCAAAAGTCGGCCGTATTGTTTTAGCTGCTGCAGTGAAGCATCTGACACCTGTAGTCTTAGAGCTTGGAGGAAAATCCCCTATCATTGTTGATTCAGACATCGATTTAAAAGTAAAAAGACACTCTCCTTGTTCCATGGTCCACTACTACTAGCTCTATAGTTTTGATAACTCAAATTCCTGTTTATTTCTAAGATTGCAGTAAGGCGTATTATCTCAGGAAAGTGGGGATGCAACAATGGACAAGCCTGCATATCTCCAGATTACATTATAACAACGAAAGATTTTGCTCCAAAATTGGTAAAATGTCTAATCCTTGAGGTGTTCAAGTACTTTGAAAGTTGAAAATAGAGATATACCTATTAATATATCTTCAATGTCATCATCTTCACCAGGTAGACAGTCTGAAACTTCAGTTACTAAAATTCTATGGAGAGGAGCCACTGAAATCAGATGACTTGTCTCGTATTGTAAACTCTAATCACTTTAACCGCTTGATAAAATTATTGGATGATGATAAGGTATCTGATAAAATTGTGCATGGAGGACAAAGAGACATCCACAACCTGTCAGTTTAAACTACATTTGTGTACATTGTATCTCTTATGATTTATTTATGCGAGTAAGATTATGAATGTAATTTTTCTCTTTGTTGTGGCAGTAAGATTGCTCCAACTATATTGCTAGATGTCCCGGAAGACTCTTTGATTATGAATGAAGAAATATTTGGTCCTTTACTTGCTATTCTGACGGTAAAGAAACCTAACTAATTAACTTATTTATTTATTCATCACTTCGCACTCTCCTTGTGTTTTTAAAGCTATATCTCCTTCATCTACTTATCTAATACTGTAAGCTAAGCTATACAAGATATCTCTACATATGATAAGACAGACTGGAGAACATAATTTAAAATTAGATCTGAACTAGGGGCATTCAATCGAAGTGTATGGATTTCCCATATAAACTCAGAAACCGAGAAACATTAATTTCCCATTGGTCTCCTTCCAAAAATGTATACATATTTTCTGTTTTCCTACTTTATATTACAAACACAGAATCCCCAATCTTATTTTTTCTTTTATATAAAATCAATATTGGATGGATTATGTTGATACTGGTTCGATACTATTTTAGGCCTGAATTATGATACTTTATTTTTTATGCTTTGACAAGGTTGATCATCTGGAAGAGAGTTTTAATATAATTAATTCAAGATCGAAACCGCTGGCAGCATATTTATTTACAAACAGCAAGAAGTTGAAGGAGAAGTTTGTGAGTGACATCTCTGCAGGAGGTTTGCTGATTAATGATACTACTTTACACGTAAGTTATCTTCTAAAATATCGCCATGTTAATATTTGGGATATACACAAATGCCAAGATTCTAAATTGTTGTGTGTGAATCAAGTTTATAGTTGCTTACCTGCTACTTAATATTGGGTATACTAGGTAGGAGCTAATAATCCAAATCTTTAATAGACTTCAGTTAAGTTCCTTTAGTTCTAATTGTATTGGAATCATGGCATGCACCATTTGATACTGTAAAATTTGGAATAAAATAGATAAGTTTAAGTATAAACAAAGATCCGATAAATTATTGAATGAGATTGTGTTGAAGATATTATTAGTCAATGGATGATTGTAATTCAAGTCTAGAACTAAAGATACAAGGGTAAAATAGCAGATGCATAAATAAGTCCCAGAAATATGTTAAGATGCCTGCAGAGTTCCAGACTTGTGCAGCCCCAACAGCTTAAGAAGTAGTTTTTCGAGTTCCCGTGGCCTGGAACTGGATCAGCAAAGAGCTCAAATTAGTTTAAAATCTTATTTCCAGCTTAAGTTTTGGCATTCAGTTTGAAGTGTTATTTTGTTGTTAAAGGCGTTGTTTTAGAACTTTAGAAATGATATCGTTTTTAGAAAGATTCACAGAAGAAGGATTAATTCATTGTATCATATCCCTCGCGTTACTGGTCACTACCACCAGTCATCATACCTTCCATGCTTTAACTTCTGGTAGTGTATCAATCTGGAAAATATTTTTCTTTTTCCTGTTATAATTATACATCTGTACTCAATTTGGTGATGTCATATATAAACTGACAATATGTAGACATGTCAAAATTTAATGTACTATGTTACTGAGGTATACTTGAAAAACTTGTTGCAGCTAACAGTTCCCACCTTACCTTTTGGCGGAGTTGGGGAGAGTGGCATGGGTGGATACCATGGAAAATTTTCATTCGACACTTTTAGTCACAAGAAGGCAGTTATGTACCGAAGTTATCTTGGAGATGCATCGCAAAGGTACCCACCATATACAACCCAGAAGTTGGGATTTCTGAAGGCTGTTATAAATGGCAGCTTTCTCGACATTTTCCGTGCTATATTGGGCTGGCCGTAAGTTGCAAGTGGTATTTTGGTTCTTTATTGTTATGCCTTTTGAGTTTCTCTTGGCTGAACTTGTGCTATATTCGTTTTTTCATTTACATTATATTTGTTTCATGTGATTAATTAAAACAATGTCTCTTTTCATATACTTTGCTTTTTATAGCATCAATTTCATTCATACACAAAATCTTTGTTCCTTTGGTAAGTGTAATGGAGTACATTGTGATTTTAATTATTTAGTGCACGAATATTAGTTCTTTCAGAGAATTGAATAGCTGGATACTGCATCTACACAGAACAGCAAAGCTTTTTTGAGTTGTGTGCTGCTCATTGTAATTTCATATATTTAAGTTAGATGTTTTTGAAAGCAAGCTTACGGACTCCAGGTCACCCTTTGGTGGGGTGGGGAAGGGGCAGAGGCACATTCATGTTCATAGCGTAGCAGTTGGTCCTTGGTGATCAGGTCTCTAGGCGAGTTGGTTCTTAGCCCAATGTTATGAAAAGCCTGGCCAAATACAGCATAGTGCCTCCTGCGGTTCCATTCGTCATTTGTAGGTGTGACAATGTATGAATTTGCTTGGGTTTACACAGTAGGCATAAATTAACTTTTTGCATAATAAAGACAATGCTACCACCCAGTTTACCAACAACCACTCTGCATCTGAGCCAGAGCTTCCAAACTCCCAATACTGTTTAATCGTAAAAGCGATAATGAAACGATAAGTAATCGAATATCAAGAAGCACAAGGAGGGAGGGGGAGGGGGTTGTGTATTAGAATAAAAAATTTTGTCTGTTGCTACATTCTGGGTCATCTTATGCCTCTGCATCGTCGATTTTGCCAGTTTGGTTTTATGTGAATGGATTAAAGTTTGCACTGTAATCTGCTATTTCCATACATAAATCAGTACATGCGTCCACATATAAAATGCATGCAATGGAAAACTTGATGCCAATTAAGCTTACCAAAACTCTACCACAAATCCTCCAATGTAGTTACTTTTTTATGAGGTTGTTTTGGTGCTCTCATCCTATCATCAGAATGAGCAGTTGCAGGTTTTGTAAGATCTGAGCAGCTTCTTCGATGAGGCGTTGGAAGTTCCTCAACAATGTCAATGTTCCATAAAACCTTTTCATGTGTTTTAGATGTATGAGGCATATCATGTGTTACGGTGTTTCTCCATGGAGGGACACCACCATTTGGCCGTAAAAAGCTTCCAGTTCGGGTCCTTAGCCGCACTTGAAACCCGTCCCTTACCGGTTCCCAATCGATGGACACTTCATCAGCTGAATCCGGAATGGATTGGTGTACAACCTTTTTCCCAATCATTCCTGGGACAAACAGATGAGTGGAGGCCGTTAGGTACGTGCCATGGCAACTTTTGAAGCGTACGTAACTCCCTCTTATTCTCTCAACTTTCCAAATAGAGAGTTTTGAAGAATCGTCCCTGTGCTGGGACACCGATTCTTGGTCGTCTTCTGCAACCAGAAATTTATCTGTAATTGTTCGGAGACGAATTGTTTTGGCTTTCTCAAAGAGGTCCATTCAATGGTTTTGGGTACCTGATGAGAAATGCAAATATATATTAAACGCAAAACAAAATCGAAAAACCTTTGGATGCATGGTTGTGTTTGAGTGGTTTGTACTTACCAGAATCAATGGAAATGGATTTATACAAAACAACTAGAAATGTTGCAGAAGCAAGGAAGGAGGAGGGGGTGGATAACCAAATGTTGGTTTGCAGGGCTAACCACCAAATTCGTATTGAATGAAGAATCCATATTATATACTCTTTTGGTCGTGAAAACTAACACCTATTTTCGTTCAACCCTTATCAAGGAATTGCTTGTATATCCGGGATATTGGGAATATTATTTTGTGGCACATTTTCTATTTTTGGCAGTCTTCACTAAAGTTCACTGTATTTTTTTATCACACGGGCGCCTTATTTTTTCGCATACTTTTTTACTATAAAATTAGAATTATTTTAAAAAAAATTTGTAAATTAAAATATTTTTTATTTATTTTTATTCAAACAAAAAGGTTGTAACAATATTTTTGATTATCTGATGATGAATGTAGGTATCTCAAAATTAATCTATAACGATTATCGCAGCTATTGTCAGAGAATTGAAGTGTTTTTTATGCGTGTTTCATCTTATGTAGCCATTTTCGCTCTTTTATTTTTTTTATTTATCATTTGGGAAAGCTCGTAACCTAGTCTAATGGAAAAGTGTGAAAAATAATAATTAAATGTGAACAAGCATAGTTTTATGCACATTCGGGTAAACTTCCGAGTTTTGGGAAAGACAACAAGAAGAGAAGAGAATGATATATGTCCTGATGTGTGTGGACATTTACGGACAGATAAGAAGAAGTTGATCGAGAAAATGATATCTGTCAGGTGTATCTACGTGACGCTTTAGTTCCAGGTTAGATGAAAGTTTATAACAAAGTATCCATTCATACCACATAGGCAAGATAATATTAGATTTAGGGGCTTTGGATTAGAGTGATTGTAGTGTCTATATATACAATAAGGTTTATTCACTTTTAATATAAGTTAGTTCAAAACGTAATATTGATTATCCGTAGTTGAAACATGATCACATAAAGGAGATTATGAGAAAATACAAACATCAAGTAGAAGACTAACATTAACATAGAAGGGAAATTGTTTATTGAATGATGATATTTTACAACTTTTTACAAGAGTGCTTAAGAGGCTAATACTTCGTTCTTCGACCCCAGTTGATCTTTCGGTGTGAAAGTTCTCTAAGTGGGGTTACTCGCATGGTTTGAAGGTTGTCGGTAGAAAAAACCTATTTTTCACTCGGTGATCCTTATGTTCTCTCAAGTTAGTCAATCTAGAGTATACAAATATATGAGGCTTTGGAAGCAATATTTCAGGACGAGCTGAAGGAGGATTTTCATTTTTTGGGATGAGGTACCGATTGATGTCCACGAACATTCGGCCGTGCAATTTGGGCCTCATGAGAATAAAGTGCTTTAGGAACGGAATTGAAAGAACATGTCATGTTTTCATATGAACCATGTGTTCTTGTATACATTTTTCCTGGATCGTATATTCGTTAGTTACTCCGGGGCAGGGAGGCGGAGTGTGGTGAATAAAGTGGATTAGAAATAATATATATGTTGTCGGACCTAGGTTCTTACTCATCTTTCGATATGATCTAAGTATCAATACTCGGTTTACGTGCTAACACGCACTAATAACTTTTTTTTTGTAGTTGTATCATTGTGATAAGTATTGGCCTCAGTGACAGTTGCACCAAATGATAGCCATATGAGTCTCCTGGTTAATCCGTAAAGATTACCGCTAACATTATCAGAAAATTAAAGTACTTTTATGTGTGTTTCTATTAATTAGCCATTTGTACTTCTTTTTCTCATACTGCAAACAAAACCTTGTTACCTAGTATAGTGTATAGGTGTAAGACCCTTAGACTGGATTGGAATTCTGGGTTCAGATTCACTAGGCAGCCAAGTGAAATTGGGATCGAGTATCACCAGGCGGCGACACGGACTAGTCGCTAGGTGGCGACTCTGATTAGGCGCCAGGCGGCGACATGGATTAGTCGCCAGGAGGTGACTCGGATTGGGCGCTATGGCGACTCGGGTTAAATTTGGTTGGCTGAATTATGTGTGGGCAACAGTGAGTTGGGAGCTTAGCTTGGAGTCCAAAAATGACTAAGGGGCAAGTCAAAACGTGGGCACATGTGTGGCACATGGGGGCTGGTTTATATATATGATATATATATATATATATATATCTGTATATTTGCTGGGATATGCGCTAGTGGGTTGCTAAGATAACTACCTTGCAGTTGGGACTCAAGGACTAGGTGGAAAAACTCTAATTTGGAGGCATTTGAATTATGGAACTGCTAGTAACTACCAGCAGTTGGGGCTGTTAGTGCTGCTGTGGCTGCTGGGGGCCGCGACCAGGCTCTTGCATATATAGATAGACATTTTCTCAATGTAATATAAGTAGAATTTTGTACAAGTTCTTATTGTATTATGTACTTGTACTATATTCTAGGCAGTAGGCAAAGTATGTAAGCATATCTTGGGGTTGTATCCTTATATTGTTGGTCAATAAAAGGTTGGGTATTTAGGCTCATAAATCTGCTGTGTATTTATATTTGCTTGGTAATTAGACACACTTGCACACACGATTGGATCTTGGTTGTGTGTGGGTTTCATAGTTATATTGTTGTGTTTGGATTGTTGGGGTTGCTGAGTGACAACCTCTCGAGAAGGCTGACTACTTGGGCGTTAGGGCGATCGAGTAGACCGCACGGATCAGAAAAATCAGGGTTGAAAATCTAACCCCGTGACTAGTGGTATCAGAGCTGCGTTGATATATTCGTGGATTCAACATCATGGCTGGTGGAAACTCTACAGGAGGGCCACTCAAAGTTGAAAATTCCGGAGCCGAAACCTTATGATGGGGCGAGGGTCGCCAAGGATCTGGAAAATTTCTTATGGGACATAGAGCAGTATTTTAGGGATGCCCATATTGATGTTGTAGAGCAAGTTTCAATCACAAGCATGTACTTGGTTGGCGATGCAAAATTATGGTGGCAGACTCGTACTCATGGTGATGCGAGTATGGACAGGCCGGAGATAACCACGTTTGAGGCATTGAAGAGGGAACTTAAGGAGCAATTTCTGACACTTAATGCTTCTTGGCTTGCTAGGGAGAGTTTAAGGAATCTCAAACAAATGGGAGATGTTCGAGATTATGTTAAAGAATTCAGTTCTTTGTTATTGGATATAAAGAACATGTCGGATGATGATAAACTGTTCAATTTCTTGGTTGGACTAAAACCTTGGGTGCATGCAGAATTGAGGAGACAGGGTGTGAGGGATTTTCCAACTGCTATCGCCACTGCTGATGGTTTGGTTGACTACAAGCAGGTTGGTTCTCATGACGCTGAAAGGGGTAAAAACAGTGGAAAGAATCACAAGGGTGAGGACAGAAACAAGAAAAATAACATGAATAATGAAAATGGTGATGCCGGGGATAATAAACAGTCTTAAAGTATTGGTGACAAGGGATGCTTCATATGTGGAGGGCCGCATTTTGCAAGACAATGTCCCAAGAAAAAGAGAATTAATGCTCTTCGTGTTGATAAAGAGAATGAGGAAAATAATGAGGGAAATGATGGGGTTCAAGTGAGGGTGAATCATATGCGTTTGGTTGTACCGTGGAGGGGATGGACTTATGTATGTCAAGGCCTTAGTGAATGGGAAGGCAGTCATGGCTATGGTAGACACGGGTGCTACAAAAAGTTTCATTGGATTGGATTGTGCTGCGAAGCTTGGGCTAAAGCTATAACCAAGTTCAAATTAGATTAAGATGGCTAATGTTGAGGTGCAGAAAATTGGTGGTACTTTGAATGTTGGCTTGACTCTTGGTGATTGGCAAGGTAACTTTACGTTTCATATTGTTGTCTTAGATGATTTTGATTGCATCCTAGGTATGGACTTCTTTAGGATGACAAGTAGCG
Source organism: Apium graveolens (assembly GCF_009905375.1). Taxonomy (NCBI): domain Eukaryota; kingdom Viridiplantae; phylum Streptophyta; class Magnoliopsida; order Apiales; family Apiaceae; genus Apium; species Apium graveolens. The sequence goes on from NC_133649.1 coordinate 49,048,284, forward strand.
CTATTTTGTTGTGTTATGGTGGGATTATGATCATGGATGAGGCATGGGCAAGTTTTGTGAAAGCTGTTCTTATGCAGATTGATAAGGGTAAAAAAATGAAGAAGTTGGGGGCTGTTCAGATTTTGGTCGGCGACATGGTTTGTGAAATTGGATCACAGGTTGGCGACTTATCTCTACAAGGCAGCGAACTTGGAAATTTTCTGGTTGGGCTTAAGTCAATGTCTCCAAGGTTTGGAGGCGCTGCTGTAACTTAAGTCAGAATGGAATTTGATGTGTGGGCGACTGGGCGTCTACATATGGTCATCAGGTTTTGGTGACGAAAGGGGGAAATTGTGTAGGTTAATCTGATCAACTTATGGTAGCTGGTTGGGTTTGGCAGTGGCAGGAACCGCAGACGGATTTGCAGCCTTGGTTTATGGGATTTGGTTTTGCTACTTGGAGAGACGTACTTCTTAGAGTAGTTTCTGATTTGATGGGGACATCAAACTCATGAGGTATGGGAGGGTTTGTAACCTTTAGACTGGATTGGAATTCTAGGTTTAGATTCACTAGGCAACCAAGTGAAATTGGGATCGAGCGTCACCAGGCGGCGACACGGACCAGTCGCCAGGCGGAGACTCTGATTAGGCGCCAGGCGGCGACACAGACTAATCTGTAGGAGGCGACTCAAATTGGGTGCTATGACGACTCGGGTTAAATTTGGTTGGCTGGATTATGTGTGGGCAACAGTGAGCTGGGAGCTTAGTTTGAAGTCCAAAAATGACTAAGGGGCAAGTCAAAACGTGGGCACATGTGTGGCACATGGGGCTGGTTTATATATATCTATATATATAATAAATCTTGTGCACACAAAATGCATACCTTTTTACACCCCCTACCCCAATTCTTCATACTTATTTACCAAATTTTCCACACAGGAATGATTATTCACTCTAAACACACGTGCAATCCCAATAAATAAATTAAATATAATTAAATATTAATTAAATATTAATAAAACTTCTACCTTTTACTTTTTCCCAGGCATAAGCTTCTCAACTGAATATAATATTTGTTTAAGATATAAGCTGTGAAAGTAAAGCTACTTTCTTGGAATTTTGAAATTCAAACTCTGAGCATTGCATAAATAATTGTTGTTCGTCTTTGCTTCTGTTCTATCCAAGTTCAAATGAAGGAGGTGAATCTTTGTTCCTCCTTAATTTCTTTATTTCTTCTTCTTGATTATTCCCAAATTCCTCTTTATTTTTTTCAGCAGTCTTACCTACTTTTCCATTCTTCTAACAATTTTTGCAGTCTAATTTCAACCATCTGAAACTTGATAATTTTACATCCTTTAGATCTGATATAGGTAAGAACCCTACATGTGCTCTTTCTTTATTTGTAAAATTTTAATTTGTTACCGATGTTCTATTTGTTTTATGTTTTTTCAGCAGCTCACTCTCGAAAGAAAGTCAAATTGGGAAATGTTGAGAATCAAAGATCTGTTAATGGTAATTTGTAAGGTGTCCTCTCATTGTCTTTAATATGGCTAAGATTGTTTTATTAATCGAAGTTCAAAATGTTGTGTCGACATCTTATTCTGGTTTATCATTTATTCCTCTGAAGTATTTGTAAATCTGTTACTGATCCTGTTATTTTAATTCAGACTGTTTGCATAATAATGGGAACACTCCTCATTTTCCCATTAGTACGAAGCCTGTTCTTGGTGTACATTCCTGTGGTGGTAGAATACCTCTCTATGACATTTCACACATGAAATTAAATATATTCGGTGAGACCAGTTTACTACTCCTGATTATTTTCATCTCTTAGTTGTGTAAGTAATAATCTTAATGTTGTCACTTTTTTTAGATTCACCAGACAATGTTTTGAAAGGAAACCACACCGTTAAAAGAAAAACAGGCGATGATGTTGATGTAACTTATTCTGGTAGGAGAGTATCCCAACTCCACATTACATCCCAAAAAGCAAGTCTTACGGGGATTTCAGGTTCCATACTTTTGCTGACATTATATTTTTTCTGTTCAATTTCTTGCTCTGTGTCCTCTAATATAAGTTTTTTAAATTACTACGCTTATGTCAATTTAACTTAGTCTCTTACCGAATAATTATTATATTCATCTTCTCCTAAATGAAATTATTTTACAGGCTTGTGTTCTACTCCCGATTTACACTATGAGAGTTCTACCGAGCTTCCTAGAAAAGGCCTCCATCATAGTACAACCACTATTAGACGGCCTCATCCTGACATTTCCAACAATGAATGGCGTCTTAAAGGTTTTTCTTGGTCATTAATGTCTACAAGAAGATCAGTTATTTTCAACTATTTATTTTGTATTGCATTGTTAAACTAATTTTGAATTTTTTTTGGTGTTTTTAGATTTTTCACACATTGTCATGCAAAATATTCCTGCATTTAGCAATTTTATTCAACTATAAGGCTTGTAAAATCTTTTAAATTATTTGAAGAGGATGTCATTGGCATTGACTATGATACCGCAGGTTTGCATTACAATTCCTCCGAATTACATTTCAATTTTTCTGCTAATGGAGACATAGCTGTTTTGAAATCTAATAATCATGTGCAGAGACTTCCACAATTTCTGACCTGCAGGCAGAGGATGATTGTTCTTTTTCGGAAGATGGTAAAATTTCTTAAATGTAATACATGTGTATGTTAGTTTTGAATTTAAAATATATTGAAAACATTTGTTTCAGATTACAATATCGATGATGGTGGCGAGGAATACGTGGAATTCGATAAAGAATTTGCACCTATACGTATGATATGAACTAAATTATGTTATATCACATAATATTAAAATTAACCTTTCTACGTAACTGTATTTGACATAAAGAACCAAATTTTTTGATTCAGTAGGCATTGGGTATGCCAGTTTGTGTGGTCCTTCTGAATATTGTCGAAAATGTGGAGCTATTATGTGGAAGGAAGAGCGTACAAACAAAAATGTGAAGGTCGGCATCCCTAAGTTCAGTCTTTGTTATGCTCATGGTCAGGTTAAACTTCCTCCCATACCATCCACGCCTGCATACCTGAAGGAATTGTATGTTGATCAGAAGAGAAGACTTCATTTCCAAAGATGCATCCGCTTATATAACACATTGTTTGCCTTCACATCAATGGGTGGAAAGGTTGATCACTCAATAAACCGTGGTAGAGCTCCTTACATTTATCATCTAAACGGACAGAACCACCACGTTTTTGGCATACTCATACCAGAGAAAGGAAATGATCCTAAATTTTGTCAACTATATATTTATGATAAGGAGCATGAGGTACAAAATAATGAAATGGGTTAAAGTTGATGATAGTGAGGCCGTTGACACTGAAATTGTTGAAGGTTTGGTTCGAATATTGGACGAGTCAAACCAATTAGTAAAGAAATTTCGCTATGCCCGAGATCGTTTCAAGGAACAACCGATAAGAGACTTAAAGATCAGGTTAAAGGTCTGTCGTTCAGAGAGTGGTCGGGAAAACATTATTGCTCCCTCAGATGAAGTCGGTTACGTCATGGTTGGTGATATTGAAACCCCAGTGGGGGAAAGGGAAATTATTGTTGAGAAAAAAAGCATCCAGATTTCAGGGATATTGTCCTTGAAAAGGCTAACAAAAATCTTGAGCGTATTTCAAGTGTTCACCCATCCCTCATGGCACTAAAATACCCACTTTTGTTTCCTCTTGGTGAAGATGGCTACCATGGCGAGATTCTATACGTAGATTCAGAGACACAAACGAAGAAGAAACGCAAAAGAATAACAATGAAAGAATATTATGCATATAGGTTACAAGTTCGTAAAAGTGAAGGTCTGTTATTTATTTAATTATTTTAAGCTCAATAATTAATTTATCAATCACCATTGTAGTGAATGACATTGATTGTAATTGTTCAGGTCAGCATGTTTGATTAGCTGGGCGTCTATACCAACAATATGTTGTTGATGCCTTTTCATGTGTTGAATAAGCACGCTTATGGTGGTTGAGTACTGATAAGTGGCATTTTATACCACTTAGAACGTCTTATAATAGCTTAATTTGGTGTCTTGAAATCAAGTATTTTGTGTATTTGATGCGTTTTTCTAGTGTTTGTGTATTTCAGGGTATTAGTTGCATTTCGGGAGAGAATTCATCAATAATAAGCCTTGGCATGTGTTTAGCATTGCAAGTGGGAAGATAGGAGCAGATTGCAGCGAAGAAACGGAGCAAAAACAGATTATTTTCCAGAAGGGGTCTGAGCGCCCGCTCAGGAATGTTGAGCGGCCGCGCAGGGTCGTATTTTCAGATTAAATATTTTAGACTCCTATTTCTGTTTGGCTTCCAACTTCTGAGTTATCTGAGTTTTATTGGACTCCTATATAAGTAGATTTCAGAGACGTTTTACAAAGGTTGGATCGTTGTATTAATCAAGGAGCGAAGGAGATAAAGAAGAAAACCGTTTTAGCACACCATAACGAAGAGGTAGCATATCTTCTTGTGATTCTTTATTTCGTTGTAACGTTGGATGCTAGTTTTCTTTACTTTGAACCTATTTACTCTTGTGACGTACTCTGGTTTAATATAAGTAGTTTTTAGTTATTATTATTGTGTGTTATTATCATATTTTCATATGAACCCATGATGACGATGAGTGCTATCATGGGCTAATCGTGATCATGGGGTCGTAACGGATTTACTATGGAGTTCTTTAGTTAATTGTTTAATAACTTAGTGTGTGATGATTGTATGATATCTAGTATTGGTCGTGCGTATTCGTCTTATGTGCGTCGCAAACATATAAGATAAGGTGTTAATCTCTTATGAAGCGACGGTGGATCTTAAGATTTAGAACTTGCCATGCTAGCAAAGGTTCATGTACGAGTATGCATGATTAGTGGGTAACTCTAACCATTTTATTCGCCCTATGTAATCAAAAGGAATAACTTGTGCTTAAATCGTTATGTTGTCAATTTCTGTAGACATATAGGGACTCAACATAATTGATGCCTATTCAACTTCTATCTTAATTGTGAATGTTTGGTAGAATGGTACTAGTACAATGAAAGTTGGATTTTATCAGTTTCGTGTTATTCGATTAATATCATCACTGTTGCATGCTAAGGGTAATAACAATAGCTATTGAAGGAAGTAGTAATGAAGTTGTGATCTCATGAGTGTTTTAATATTGTTAATCGAGTGTTAATTAAGTGGTTAATTATAGTAGTTAATTGTAGTTAATAATTTGTTAATCAATCTAAGTGTTATTGTCTTAACATTGAGAAGTAATCATACACTGGTGAGTGAGTTAATTGAACATAATTAGTCTGAGTCTCTGTGAGAACGAACTAGAAAGTATTCTATATTACTTGCGAACGCGTATACTTGCATGTGTTATTAGCGCGTGTTTTCGCCCTAACAAGTTTTTGGCGCCGCTGCCGGGGACTTGGCGTATTTGTTTAGTTTATGTACTTACCATCATTGGTCATTAGGACTCAGTGATTAAGACGTGTTACTTATTGTTTTCGGTTGTGTTTCAGGTACTTTAGCGAGCGTTTATGCAATCTCGTTCTCGTACTCGCAAGAGGACTTTAGATACAGCTGAGGAGACAGACGAAGTTCTTGATATTCCGGAGAAGATAGATTTTGAGGATTCGGATTCAGGAAGTGAACAGAAAGAACCATTAATCATGGGTGATCGTATTGTTCCGGCAGATCCAACTCTTATGGACTTTTCTCGACCTAAAATTGATGACATTCAGTCAAGCATTCTTCATCCGGCTATTCAGGCTAACACCTTTGAAATCAAGCTGGGCACTATTCAGATGGTGCAGAATTATGTTTCTTTCGGAGATGCTGCGACTGAAGACCCCAACATGCACATAAGGAATTTTTTCGAGATCTGCAGTACTTTCAAATATAATGGTGTGACTGATGAGGCTATCAAGCTGAGGCTTTTCCCATTCTCTCTGAGGGATAAAGCTAAGGATTGGTTACATTCTGAACCAGCGGGGTCTATCACAACTTGGCAAGATCTTGCGCAAAATTTTCTGGTGAAGTTTTATCCAATGGCAAAGACTGCTGCTATGAGGAGTGCTCTTACTCAGTTTGCCCAGCAACCTACAGAATCTATGTGCGAAGCTTGGGAGCGCTACAAGGAGATGTTGAGAAAGTGTCCACATCATGGAATGCCTGATTGGATGGTGATCACTAGTTTTTATAATGGTTTGGGGGCCCAATCTCGGCCCATGCTCGATGCAGCAGCTGGAGGCGCCTTGTGGGACAAAAGCTATACTGAGGCTTATAATCTTATTGAGACTATGGCTGCAAATGAGCATCAAAACCCAACTCAAAGGATGATGCCTGGAAAGGTAGCAGGTATTCTGGAAGTCGATGCAGTTACAACTATTGCAGCACAGCTCCAAGCGCTGTCTATGAAGGTCGATTCTCTAGCTACCTATGGAGTCAATCAGATAGCTATGGTCTGTGAGCTTTGTGCAGGTTCTCATGCTACGGATCAGTGTCTCTTGTTAACGAATCTGTTCAGTATGTGAACAATTATCAGCGACAACAACAACCTGTGTCAGCTACTTATCATCCTAACAACAGAAATCATCCAAATTTCAGCTGGAGTAATAATCAAAATGCTATTCAGCAACCATATCAGCAAGGCGTAAGTAAGCAGTTCAATCCACCTGGATTCTAGCAACTACAGCATTATGCTCAAAGGAAATCATATCCTCAACAAAGAGGTGCAGCTCCACCCTCTAGTGCTGATTTTGAGGAACTTAAGCTGTTATGCAAAAGTCAGGCAGTTTCTATCAAGACCTTGGAAAATCAAATCGGTCAAATAACCAATGCAGTTCTCAATCATCAACCTGGCATACTTCCCAGTGACATTGAAGTGCCAGGCAGGAAGGAAGCTAAAGAGCAAGTCAAGGCTATTACCTTAAGGTCTGGAAAAGTTGCTGATGCTGAAAAAGCAAAAGAAGGAGAAGCTGAAGTTGGAGATGAAGAAGCTAAGGAAAAGGAGAAAGCGGCGGACCCAAGAAAGACTACTGTTGGAAACACTCTGCCTGAGGGTAATACAGGGGAGAAACAACTCTATCCTCCACCACCTTTCCCTAAGAGATTGCAACAACAAAAGCCAGATAAGCAGTTCGGTAAGTTTCTGGAGGTGTTCAAGAAACTTCACATTAATATACCTTTTGCTGAGGCTCTGGAGCAAATGCCTAGTTATACGAGATTTATGAAGAGTATTCTTTCAAGGAAGGTGAAACTGGATGACCTTGAGACCGTTGCTCCAACGGAAGAATGCAGTGCTGTGCTGCAACAAAAGTTACCTCCAAAGCTTAAAGATCCAGGTAGCTTCACTATTCCTTGCACCATTGGCAAGTTGTCTTTTGACAAGTGCCTTTGTGATTTGGGAGCAAGCATCAATCTGATGCCGTTGTCGATCTTTAAAAAGTTGAATTTGCCTGATCCAAAACCCACCTACATGTCTCTACAAATGGTTGATCGTTCTATTACTTACCCAAGAGGCATAGTGGAGGATGTGCTAGTAAAGGTGGATAAGCTCTTCTTTCCTGCAGACTTTGTTATTCTGGATTTCGAGGAAGATAAGAAGATTCCCATAATCTTGGGGAGACCTTTCTTGGCTACAGGCCGTACCTTGATAGATGTGCAGAAATGTGAACTTACTATGCGGGTGCAGGATCAGGATGTGACATTCAATGTATTCAAAGCAATGAAATTCCCTACAGAAGATGAGGAGTGCTTAAAAGTGGATTTGATTGATTCTGCGATTACTTTAGAACTCGATCATATGCTAATGTCTGATGCATTAGAGAAGGCCTTAGTGGGAGATTTTGACAGTGATGATGAGGATGGCAATGAGCAACTACAATATCTTAATGCTTCTCCCTGGAGGCGAAAGCTAGACAAGCCGTTTGAATCTCTTGGTACTTCTAACCTCAAAATGCTGAAGGAAAGCTCAAACCATCGATTGAGGAAGCACCTACCTTGGAGCTTAAGCCATTGCCTGAACACTTGAGGTATGATTTTTTAGGTGATGCATCTACTTTACTAGTTATTATTGCATCTGACCTTTCAGGTAGTGAGGAGGACAAGCTCTTAAAGATTTTGAGAGAATTCAAATCGGCTATCGGATGGACTATAGCAGACATCAAAGGGATCAACCCTTCATATTGCATGCATAAGATTCTGCTAGAGGAGGGTAGTAAGCCGACTGTTGAGCAACAGCGCAGAATTAATCCTATCATGAAAGAAGTGGTGAAGAAAGAAATTCTGAAGTGGCTGGATGCAGGAATCATTTATCCTATTTCTGACAGTTCTTGGGTGAGCCCCGTCCAATGTGTGCCTAAGAAAGGAGGTATCACTGTGGTAGCAAATGAGAAGAACGAGCTCATCCCCACTCGAACAGTCACAGGATGGAGAGTATGCATGGATTACAGAAAGTTGAACAAGGCCACAAGGAAGGATCACTTCTCGCTTCCGTTTATTGATCAGATGTTTAACAGGTTGGCTGGTCATGAGTATTATTATCTTCTGGATGGCTACTCAGGGTATAATCAAATTTGTATTGTACCAGAGGATCAAGAAAAGACTACCTTCACTTGTCCATTTGGCACGTTTGCTTTTCGCAGAGTTTCGTTTGGATTATGTGGCGCACCGGCCACTTTTCAGAGATGTATGATGGCTATATTCTCTGACATGATTGGAAATAATATCGAGGTGTTCATGGATGACTTCTCCGTCTTTGGACATTCGTATGATGAATGTTTGAATAATCTTCGTGCAGTACTCAAAAGGTGTGTGGAAACTAATTTGGTGCTCAATTGGGAAAAATGTCATTTTATGGTGCGTGAAGGCACTATTCTTGGGCATAAGGTCTCTAGCAAGGGTCTTGAGGTGGACAAAGCCAAGGTGGGAGTCATTGAAAATCTTCCACCACCTATTTCTGTGAAAGGAATCCGTAGTTTTCTTGGTCATGCGGGTTTTTATCGGCGTTTCATCAAGGACTTTTCGAAGATATCTATGCCGTTGTGCAACTTGCTTGAGAATGATGTGCCTTTCAAATTTGATGATGACTGTTTAACGGCATTCGAGACTCTTAAGAAGAGTTTGATAACTGCACCAGTTATTACAACACCTGATTGGATAGAGCCTTTTGAGATGATGTGTGATGCAAGTGATTATGCGGTAGGTGCAGTTCTTGGGCAGCGCAAGAATAATCTCTTTCATGTGGTCTACTATGCTAGCAAGACCTTAAACGGGGCCCAAATGAACTACACCACTACTGAGAAAGAGCTCTTAGCTATAGTTTTTGGTTTCGAAAAATTTCGATCTTATTTGCTTGGGACAAAGGTGACAGTATTCACTGATCATGCGGCCATTCGCTATTTGGTTTCCAAGAAGGATTCAAAGCCGAGACTCATTCGTTGGGTGCTCTTACTACAGGAATTTGAGTTAGAGATCAAGGATCGAAAAGGTACTGAGAATCAAGTAGCTGACCATCTCTCTAGATTGGAGAATCCCGAGTCTACTTCACATGATAAGATATTGATCAACGAATCTTTTCCGGATGAGCAGTTGTTCGCAGTTCAGGAGGAAGAGCCATGGTTTACAGATATTGTGAATTATCTTGTCAGCAATATAATGCCTCCTAATTTGACCACAACTCAAAAGAAGAAGTTTCTGTATGAGGTGAAGTGGTATATGTGGGATGAACCGTATTTGTTTAGACAGGGAGCTGACCAGATCATCAGGAGATGTATCCCGTTCTGTGAGACGGAGGGGATATTACGAGACTGCCACTCCACAGTTTATGGTGGACACTATGGTGGTGAAAAGACGGCAGCTCGGATTCTGCAAGCAAGTTTTTTCTGGCCTACTTTGTTTAAGGATACTCATCAGTTCGTTTTAAGGTGTGATCGTTGCCAAAGAGTGGGAAATCTTACGAGAAAGGATGAGATGTCCTTAAATGTGATGCTTGAAGTCGAGGTCTTTGATGTTTGGGGAATCGATTTCATGGGGCCTTTTGTCTCATCCTGCAATAATCAGTATATCTTGCTGGCAGTCGATTATGTCTCAAAATGGGTAGAAGTCAAAGCTCTACCGACAAATGATGCAAAGGCAGTGTTGAATTTTCTTCATAAGCAGATTTTCACAAGGTTTGGAACGCCACGAGTAATCATAAGTGATGAAGGGTCGCATTTCTGCAACCGTAAGTTTACTTCTATGATGCAGCGCTACAATGTGAATCATCGGGTTGCTACTGCCTATCATCCGCAAATAAATGGTCAAGCGAAAGTGTCTAACAGAGAGATCAAGCGTATTTTAGAGAAGGTTGTTTGTCCGTCAAGGAAGGATTGGTCTTTAAAGCTCGATGAAGCTGTTTGGGCTTACAGAACAGCATACAAGACTCCAGTTGGGATGTCCCCGTTTCAACTTGTGTATGGTAAGGGATGTCATTTATCTGCGGAGCTTGAACATAAGGCCTATTGGGCGTTGAAGAAGTTGAACCTGGATCTAGATGCAGCTGGAAAGAAGCGAATGCATCAGCTTAATGAACTTGACGAATTTCGACTCCAAGCGTACAAGAACAACAAAATGTACAAGGAAAAGGTGAAAAGGACAGGAAGCTACATCCTAAGTTATTCGTGCCGGGGCAGCAAGTTCTTTTATTCAACTCTCGTCTCCAACTTTTTCCTGGGAAGTTAAAATCAAGGTGGTTGGGACCTTTTATTGTCAAAACTGTGTTTCCACATGGAGCGATGGAGATTTTTGAGAATGATCCGAACCAAGCATTCAAGGTTAATGGTCAGCGTTTGAAGCACTACTATGGGGACACGGCAAACCAGGAAGTGGTTAGTGCCATTTTATTGTCAACTTGAGTAAGGTACGCTACATCAAGCTAATGACGAAAAAGAAGCGCTTCGTGGGAGGCAACCCATGATTTGTTGTTACAGGAACCCATAGAAGTTAGTAACCTATCCAAAACCACAAAAAAATCAGAAAAACAGGGCAAGGAAAAAAAAATCCAGAAGACCCCTGAGCGCCCGCTCAGCTTTGCTGAGCGACCGCTCAGGGCCCGACTGGAAGAAATTTTTTTAAGTCCTATAAAAATCCAAAAAAATCTGAAAAATAAAAAAACAATTTACAGCCCCATTACCCACGATTTATTCTCCCATTACCCACGTTTATAACCCTCAAAACCCACTCATAATCAAATTTTACCCTAATCCCTACCCTATATATATATACACACATATCCCATATATTCCCCATACACTTTCAAACCTTAAACTCTCTCCCAAACCCAAACACACAAATCTTAAACACTTTTACTCAGTTTTGATGGCACCCAAGAGATCTAGGACTGTCGATAGTAGCAGCACTGTCCCTACTGCTGATTCTTCGAGGGGTACTGCTACGAGGCCTCATTTGAATGATAGGGCTGCAGAGGAGGAGTATACTAGGCTTCTGGGTAAGCCGATTTTGAAGGAGAGGGAGTTCTTACCATCGGGGAGGGATGGTGAGTTGTTGCCTATGATTGCTGAGAAGGGTTGGATTGCTTTTTGTGAATCTCCTGAAGCAGTGCCGACGAGCGTGGTTCGCGAGTTCTATACAAACGCGAAGGCTGAGAAGAATGGGTATTCTGTGGTCCGAGGGATGACGGTTGATTATCACCCTGCGGTGATTCGCCGTGTGATTGGGCAGCGACGGAGGAAGCCCATGGAGGAGAATTGGAATGAGAAGACTGCTGAGGATTTTGACTTGGATTTGATTTGTGCCACTCTCCATAGGCCGGGCACAGTTTGGACCTTCAAGACTGGGACTAACGAGTATCGTCGCTTTCTGGCGATCGCGATGAATAGGTATGCCCGTGCATGGAATGCTTTTATTTGTGCTAATATTTTGCCTACTTCGCATGCACATGAGGTCACAGTTGAGAGAGCACAGTTGTTGTGAGGAATTTTGAATGAGGAGTACTATGTGGACCTTGGTGAGTTCATCTACCAAGGAATTCTGAAGTTTTTTAGGGGAGCTAAGCACATGAACATCCCTTATGCATCCACGGTTACCAAGCTTTGCCGAGCGGTGGGAGTTTAGTGGTCGTCTCATGTGCAGTTGCAGTTGTCGGCCGCTCCTATTGATTCCGGGACTCTGCATGCGATGCAGGAGTGGACCGGTGGTGAGCCCGAGGAGCATGGGCTGGGTTACCGTCTTCCAGGAGGGCATCCAGCATGAGGTGCTACCATGGCGAGGCCAAGGCAAGATGAGGCTGGTTCTTCTAGAGCTCAGGAGGGTGCTGGGATGGCTGATGCCCAGTATAGGAGGCTGTCGAGGAGGATGAACGCTATGTACGAGACATAGAGCAGGTTTGCTCAGGAGCTCACCCTTGCACTTGGGACTGCTTTTCGAGGCCTTGGAGCTGACATCCAGTGGCCAGTTTTTGGTGAGGACCCTGCATATCCGCCTCCTGATACACCACCCTCTGAGGGTGATGATGATGATGATGATCTCTCCGAGTAGGTATACCCTGTGTTCCTTTCTACTACCTTCACTGGGGACAGTGAAGATTTTAAGTTTGGGGGTGGTAGTTAAGGAATATTTTGTGTGTATGTCATATAGTTGCATATTCATGATAGTTTAGTTCATATAATTGCATAATTTTTGCCATATAGTTTTTTTTATTATTTATAGCTTTATTTATCATGTCATGTAGCTCATGCATATACCATGATCCCTTTTGCGCTGATTTACCAATTGATTTGTGATGTTGATGCGAGTGTAGTGATAGCTTTAAAGTGATGTTGAGTCGTGTAGGTTGATATGCCTGCTAGAAACACTTGTAATTTCACTAAGTCTTAGATAATGCTTAAGGACTAGATTGTTGTTATGGTTCGATGGTTATCGAGGTTAGAATTTTATAATAGGTTCTTCGTGATAAAAGGCATGAAAAGAAAAAAATGGAGTGAAAAATGGAATTCATTGCTAATTGTGGCTAGGCGTCAAATGGCTAGTAGCCAGCTCGTATGTTTATGCGAGTAGTCTAGGGTTGAGCAAGAGGGAGCGAAACGCACTTGCTCAGAAATTTAAAAAAAAAAGAAAAAGAAAAAAATAGAAAAAAAAGAAAAAGGAAAAAAGAAAAAAAATAATAAAGAGTTAATGCATAATTGATCACGAGTGGGCTCTTTGGTATTTGAGTTATTAAGTTCTTAGGGGACTTTGTGTCTAGTGATCTAAGGCTTTTATAGTCTGGGATCCGCTAACCTAACGCTCGCTACATGGATGCCATTGTATAAGTCTTTTGTGGACCTCACTCATTGCACGGTCAAATAAGCATTTATTGTTATAAATAAAAGCATGATTCTGTAATAAGCTCCAGGATTCTTGAAGTGTTATAAGTCACTTTGTGCCTAGAATTTTTATTCTTCGTATAATCATGCGATTGCCTTGAGGATAGTTGAGTTATGATAATTGATCTAGTTTCGAAGCATATCTGTTAAGCATCTGCACACACCACGTTTCTGGCTGTATGTTAGTTTGCATGATTTGATTAATCTTTATTCGCCTAATTGCATTTGTTGAGATGTCGTAAGTTGGTTGGTTTGGTCGTAGTAAGGGGGATCTCTGCATTTCATATAGATTGCATTCATGCATGTTTTTATTTTGTTTTTGAGTCTGTGACGCTTGAGGACAAGAATCGATTTAAGTTTGGGGGTGTGATAAGTGGCATTTTATACCACTTAGAACGTCTTATAATAGCTTAATTTGGTGTCTTGAAATCAAGTATTTTGTGTATTTGATGCGTTTTTCTAGTGTTTGTGCATTTCAGGGTATTAGTTGCATTTCGGGAGAGAATTCATCAATAATAAGCCTTGGCATGTGTTTAGCATTGCAAGTGGGAAGATAGGAGCAGATTGCAGTGAAGAAACGGAGCAAAAACAGAGTATTTTCCAGAAGGGGTCTGAGCGCCCGCTCAGGAATGCTGAGCGGCCGCGCAGGGTCGTATTTTCAGATTAAATATTTTAGAATCCTATTTCTGTTTGGCTTCCAACTTCTGAGTTATCTGGGTTTTATGGGACTCATATATAAGTAGATTTTAGAGACGTTTTACAAAGGTTGGATCGTTGTATTAATCAAGGAGCGAAGGAGATAAGGAAGAAGACCGTTTTAGCACACCACAACGAAGAGGAAGCATATCTTCTTGTGATTCTTTATTTCGTTGTAACTTTGGATGCTAGTTTTCTTTACTTTGAACCTATTTGCTCTTGTGACGTACTCTGGTTTAATATAAGTAGTTTTTAGTTATTATTATTGTGTGTTATTATCATGTTTTCATATGAACCCATGATGATGATGAGTGCTATCATGGGCTAATCGTGATCATGGGGTCGTAACGGATTTACTATGGAGTTCTTTAGTTAATTGTTTAATACCTTAGTGTGTGATGATTGTATGATATCTAGTATTGGTTGTGCGCATTCGTCTTATGTGCGTCGCGAACATATAAGATAGGGTGTTAATCTCTTGTGAAGCGATGGTGGATCTTGAGATTTAGAACTTGCCATGCTAGCATAGGTTCATGTACGAGTATGCATGATTAGTGGGTAACTCTAACCGTTTTATTCGCCCTGTGTAATCAAAAGGAATAACTTGTGCTTAAATCGTTATGATGTCATTTTCTGTAGACATATGGGGACTCAACATAATTGATGCCTATTCAACTTCTATCTTAATTGTGGATGTTTGGTAGAATGGTACTAGTACAATGAAAGTTGGCTTTTATCAGTTTCGTGTTATTCGATTAATATCATCATTGTTGCATGCTAAGGGTAATAATAATAGCTATTGAAGGAAGTAGTAATGAAGTTGTGATCTCATGAGTGTTTTAATATAGTTAATTCGAGTGTTAATTAAGTGGTTAATTATAGTAGTTAATTGTAGTTAATAATTAGTTAATCAATCTAAGTGTTATTGTCTTAACATTGAGAAGTAATCATACACTGGTGAGTGAGTTAATTGAACATAATTAGTCTGAGTCTCTGTGGGAACGAACTAGAAAGTATTCTATATTACTTGCAAACGCGTATACTGGCGTGTGTTATTAGCGCGTGTTATTAGCGCGTGTTTTCGCCCTAACACGTACTCATCAAACCAACCTCAGAAGTGATTTATACAATTCATTAGCGAAGAAATCTGTTATTGGAGCAACCGATGCCTCTATTATAGGAAAAGGTTTCATACTTCCTGCAAATTTTACCGGTTCTAGGAGATATATGCAGCAGAATTTTCAGGATGCTCTTGCAGTGTGTCGTGTAGTAGGGCATCCTGACATCTTTATTACTATGACATGTAACCCTCTCTGGGATGAGATTCTTAAAATGATGGAATTACTCCTTAATTGTGCAGCAAGAGACTCTCCTGACATAATATCACGTGTTTTCCATATAAAGCTTGAACAACTATTGGATGATGTAAAGAAGAAAGGACTATTTTGGTAAATGTATTGAAGGTAAAAACCTTAACTCATTAATCCCGTAATGTTAATAAGAATAAAATATGGTACAAAATATAATAGTGGAATATCATGAATTTACAGTAATCTACGTTGTGGACTTTAAAGAATAGTGTTATCCCCCATGGTCATATGTGAATTTGTAAGCTTTATTTTTGTGTTGTTTAGATTCACGTTATGTAGGCATATGATGATGTCTTTGTTCAATTTGCACCTATATGACAACATCACAATAATTAATAAAACTTTAATTTACAGTAATGTATGTTGTTGAGTTTCAAAAGCGTGGTCTCCCCCATGTTCATATGTTGATTTGGCTTGATGATGAATCGAAGAGGAATCTTGCTGCAAATGTAGACAAGTTTGTAAGTGCGGAGATTCCGGACCCACTTACTGATCCTGTAGGTTATGAAGCAGTCAAATATTTAATGATTCATGGTCCATGTGGTCTAGAGAATACAAAGTCCCCTTGCATGAAAGAAATGAAGTGTAGCAAGCATTTTCCTAAAAAGTAAGATAAATATTTGTATTAAAATTTCCACAATGATTATTTTACACCCTAAATATATAAACTGATTTTTGTAATGTTCTACGTACTGTAGAGAGACATATTTCGATCAATCGCGTTTCCCAATCTACCTTCATCGTAATACTGGAATAGCTGTTGCAAAAGGAAAAAAGTAATCTTGATAATCGGTGGGTTGTCCCATATAACCGAGATCTGCTGGTAAAGTATCAGTGCCATATGAATGTTGAAATTTGTTGTCATGCCCGTAGCTTGAAATATCTATTTAAATATTGTTTGAAAGGCCATGATCGTGCTACGGTAGAAATCACCACTCATAACAAGAACAATTTATGTCCAAAAGAATCAGCTGTTCATGAAATAAATGCTTATTTTGATGGGAGGTACATTTGTGCCTCTGAAGCCGCTTATCAAATTTTTGGTTATCATATACATTATCGTTCAATTTCTGTTCTTCGTCTATCATTTCATCTTTCGGGTGAAAGAAGTTGTACATTTTCAGAGAGTGATATTTTAGAAAAAGTTGTGCGTCGTGAGCAGCACAAACATAGTCAGCTTGAAGCCTATTTCCTTTTAAATAGAAATGAACCACATGCGCGTAAGTATACGTATGATGAAATTCCACAGTATTACGTGTGGAATGAGAGTGATCGTGTGTGGACGGTACAGAAAAAGGCCATCAAATTGGTCATCTTCTTTACACTCACCACAGTGCTGGTGAGCTTTGGTACCTTCGGTTATTATTTTCAAACGTTCGTGGGTCCATATCTTTTCAATCTCTGAAGTCGGTTAAAGGAATTCAACATTCCACTTTCAAAGAAGCCTGCAAGAGTTTAGGTTTGCTAGATGACGATAAAGAATGGCATTCAGTTATCAAAGAATGTTCAGTAAGTAGCTTCCCTGAATAGATTCGTCAATTGTTTGTTCATATTATTGTTAATTGTCAGGTTTCTGACCTCAGAAAATTATGGGAGCAGCATTGGAACCATATGGTAGATGATATATTGATGAAAAGACGTGATTCACTCGTTGATGACCACAACGATTTCTCTGACAAGCAGCTGCAGTTCTTGCTCTAGCGGGTATTTGTCTATTTACTCCATGTCAATAGATCAATTAATCTAATCTTAAATATAATATGCTACTGTTTGTAATTAAACATTTAATCCCAAATATACAGAGATAGATAAACTACTCAAGTCTATTGGAAAATCATTGAAGTATTTTAAGCAACTACCTCAGCCTCCTGGAAGTTATCTTCAAACCGGATTAAACAATTTGGTCGTCAAAGAAACAAGTTATAACTTTACTGAAATGGAAGCACAGTGTAATGACCTTTTCTCTAACTGCAATCTGGAACAACTTGAGATTGTCAATGAAGTTATAAAATCTGTTGAGTCGGGAAGTGGTGGTGTGTTTGTTTATGGTAGTGGCGGTTGTGGAAAGACATTTGTTTGGAAGACAATCATCTTGTAAGGTCCCGTATGAGGGCTATTTTAAGCTAGAAGGGGGGTTGAATAGCTTAATTACCAATTTAAAAATTGTTAAGGCGTTTTAAAAATATTTTATCCCTTTTTAAAACTTTACCGAGTTGTTATGCAGTTTATATGTGCGAAAGATAAAGTGCAAGGAAAGAAAATACCACACGGTGATTTTATCCTGGTTCGCGATGGCGCAGCCTCTAATAGATTCGCTCACCCCTACTCTAGTCCCCGAGCTCCTCTCCCGGACTCGGGATTTTCCCTTATAATAAACTCGCTCCTTTAGTAGGCGGAGAAGCCTTTACACCATTTACAAGTATTTATCTTGGTGCGTAACACAAGGGTCACCACCTCAAAATAAATGTATTACCTACACAACTTATCTTAGACAATAACTCCCCGCTATATCTTCAAAGTTGTTGTAGAGCCTTTGTGTGGACTTGGCTTCCTTAGCTTTTGCCGGTCTTGGATCTTAGTGATCTGGTCTTGGGTCTTTCCTCTTCTTCACGGTGCGAAGACTACTAACTCCCCATTAGTACGTCTAGGACTTGAGTCTTAGAACGAGAATCACCTCATGTCACTTCACCTCACTACAAAACTAACAAGACAATCCACGAAACAAAACAAGTAGAAAAAGATTTGTTTTGAACTAGTATGTTACTGTACTAGCCCACAAGTAGTATAATATCCAAATAAGAATATTAAAACTGATTAGTTATACTTGACATAGAATAATACAAGATGGTCAAGTATATTTATAATTACTCCTTTATAGATTTAATAAAGTTGTGGAGTAATATGAGAAGTCCTTTTTTATATTAAGCACTTATGGCTTATGACTTCTTTAGTATTCTTCTTCTTTCGATTAAGTATTTATGGATCGAAGAATACTTTAATTACAACCTCGGGGTTGTAATTTTACCTTTAAGTATATCAACTTAAGGTTTTAAGGTATACTTGTATATTGACGATTATAAGGTCAAAGTATACTCTTTTAACTTCAAGCATGTTTATAAGATTTATGAGTCTTAGCCAAGATCCAATTAAATAAGTGCAATTAATTGGCTTAAGATTGTGCTTTCGAAGTTTGGAGGAATAATTACGAGTATTTTATAGATATCGTAGTATAACCCCACGGAACACTGAAAGATGTTAGAAGGGGCTTATACGATATGACTCGTAATTTTTTATATACACGATATGTGTTAGCCAAGAACCAATTAAATAGCGTAAATTAATTGGCTAACTCGTGGATTTGATTCATCCTTAATTTTAACGGATGATTACGAAGTAGTTTATATGGAACAAGCTATAATACCCCAGAACACTAAAGATGTTAGAATGGATTACACTTTTACTTCGTAATATTTTATATGTACGTTATTAGTTAGACAAGATCCAATTAAAGAGCGTTAAGTAATTGTCTAACTCGTACCATCCGTTTTAAGATTTGACAAATTACGAAGTGTTTATATGAGACAAGTAATAATCCCCCGGAGAGCACTGAAGATGCTAGAAAGGATTACACTTAAACTTCGTAATTATATTATGAGTACGAATGAATGTTAGCCAAGATCCAGTTAAAGTGTAAGAAATAATTGGATAACTCGTACTTGTGTCAAATATAATCTCCCCTTGGAGATAAAGTACTTTTCTTTTTAGATCTTCTCGTTGGAATGATTTTTACGAAGATCAAGTACTTATTCGAATTCCGAGTTTGAATCTAAGTTCTCCCCGAGAACTTCCTTTATAAGAGAGCTTGTATTAGAGCTTAAGACGAAGTAGAGAAGTTAAGTACAAAACTTAAATACAAAGAACTCAAATAAGAAGCTAAAACTAACCACTTTTGAAAAACGGTCGGAAAAGTTCGCCGGAAAAATTCGCCAGAGATTCGGCTGAATTTTGGCACTTTGGTCAAACTTGGGCAGCCCTTCGGGAGGTCGGGAAGTGGTAGTGGATGAGCTCACTTGGTGGGATAAAGCTTGGTTGGGTGAAGCTAAGCTTGGGTTTCAAAAACCTTGTATATATGTAAGTATATAGAAGAGAGAGAAGGTTTTTGAGAAGAAGTGTGTGTATAGAATTTGAAAGAGATGCAGAGAAGCACTTCTTCAAAAAATCCCAGCAACTTTGTGGCTCTTTAGCTTATTGAAAATGGGTTAGGGTGGGGGTTTATTTATAGGAGAAATTAGGTGGAATGAATGGTGAAGATTTGAGAAGGAATGGATGGTGGATGGAGTGTATCACATGGATTGATGACACGGCAAGTAGGTTGTGTTTCTTTGCAAGTGGAAAGGAAGCACAAGCTAGTACTCATTCAAATCTCAGCTGATATATATATATATATATATATATATATATATATATATATATATATTAAATATATATTTTTCTTTTATTTTAATCATTCCTTAATTACTTTAATTAAGGATTAAACACCATTAATTATGACCACCCCAAAAATACTTAAATAAATATCATAAAAAATATGATAATTACCTAAATAATATAAAATGATGTCCTGCAAGTTTTGGTCAACTTTAGTCAATGGTAGCTAGGTCAAACTTGGTCAACTGTGGGACCAACTACCTCGATTTTTGTGCCCGGACAAAAATTCTATGAAAGCTACGAAATTTTTACCATACTTAGAAAATACCATTTAAATGATCCATACCAAATTTCAAGTCATTATAGCATGTGGAAGTATTTTATCTAAAATTGGAACTGTTCTCTCAGCCTTTCTTCCGAGTAAAAATACCATTGGTCTTGAAATAAAGGAGATGGATCTTTTGACCAAAGTTTTGACTTGTATAAATATTTAAAATATATTTCCTAATATATGAGATATATTTGGGTGATAGGAAATGTGTTTGAGTATTTGTTTTTGAATAATTTTCTCCGAGAAATGCTGATTTTACGAAACGGGAGAAAATTACTGTGAGTATACAGAAATGAATTGCAGAACTGGATATTAATATTCCAATCATGAATATTAATAATCTTTGAATAAAAACTCTTTTGATTATATGTAGAGATATATTTTGGAAATGTTTTTGATATAGCACGAGACTTCTAAAGAATATCTCTGATATATTCTTTATTCGAGCTTGTTGCCATATTCCTGTTGCAACACAGATCTAAGAAATATCATATCTTGATGTTTCTTCTTCGATCATATTTCCTTAGAGATATATTCCATAAAGATATAGTTTTGATATTTTGCAAGAATGGAATATCTCTTTTATCTGTTTAAAATACATGATTTTGCTAGTTTGACTTTGATTTGGATCAATTAAATTCATGTCCTAATGAAGAGGATCTATGTGTTCTTTAATTTTATGTTTAATCCAAATACCAAAATAAATAATATATCGAAGATATCCTTTTAATCTTCCCCTTTTTGGTATTTGCCAAACAAACATAAAATTATCAGTGTGTGCTTCCCATTGGTGTATGCATGAATTTTTGAAAAATATTTTGCACATAAAGCATTTATTTACTTAGATATTAATTCTCTTTCTTGAGATCTTGCAAAATACTTTGTTAGATGTATCATGCAATAATAGAACACAGATAGATCATTATATATCAAAAAGATAGCAAGTATATTTGTTGAAATGGATCACAAATTCTCTTCCCCTTTTGTTTAGTATATTCCAAAAAGAGTGTATATATATTTATGAGGAAGAGTTTTATTTAACAGAATTGATTAGGTAAGCATGGAAATGTGATCACAGATCTAGTCAAGTGCATGCAGTTTGAGCATATAAGGATGAATTCTATATTGTATGCATGGTATTTGTAATCTTTGCATGTATTGAGGAAACAGATTAATATAGTTTTTGTAAATCAAAAATAGAAGAACTATTTTTAAGCATGCATGATTTGAATTTAAAAGATATGAAGTAAATGTTAATACCCCTTTCCAAATTGATTACCAAAGATGTAGTTTAGAACAGCTTTTATAGAAGGTGTGAATTTAGCCACTTATATTTAAAGGTCAGTTAAGATTGTAGCAAGTTCATCATTTTTAGACAACTTGTACTAAGCCATTTTTATTCTTTTGCAATATGGAGTATATCTTGATTAGTACAAACAACAGTCTAAATGTTTTACATTCTGGAGAACATAATTCAGCAACCACAAGGTATAATAACTGTACTAATACAAACTGTGTTCTTGGTACAAAGTCTAACACTAATACACACTATTTTGTCCTTTAGACAATTCTGGCTAAATTGTAAGTTTACAAATTCTAACACTAATACAAACTGTCTAATCAAGGTCTGAGTAACAGATTACATAGTTTGGAGATCTAATACATTCTAGGGAAGAATCACATTTCTAAAATGACCGAAAAACAATACATATAAATCCATATTACTAACAATTTTACACAGCCAATTACCACAAAGGATGCAGTTGGATTGGTTCAAGACTGGAATATAATACAACACCTTAGTGTGTGTATGTGAAGTAAAATGAGGAGTTGTGGAAAGTATATACCTGTTTTTACCTTATGCATCCTGACTGTTTGCTGGGAAGTTTAAGTGGTGCCTTGCAACCTTGGTGAGACTTTTGCTGGATGCACAAAGCTCAATGTACCCATTCTTTTCTTCTTGAGTCCATTCTGGGACATGTGACTATTTCTGCATGTCAATTAGATACAAAATGACTACCCTGAGGTAATCTGTTAGTCATAACAGTGCATAGTAGGATGTCCAAGACAGAGTGCCTATATATTGTATAAAGTGTTTGTTCATAGTACATGCATCAAATCAGTTTAAGTTTATTAACGATGAACATACTGCAGAATGGTTAAAACCATAAAATTTGATTTCTGATATTATAAATATAATTTTTTTAAATATAACTCAGAAGTTACTAATTGTCACAAGATACTGGACTAGGCAGAGGACAACTAGACTGAATCCGATAAGCATTATTGACCCTTATTCTAACAATATAGTCCAAATTTAGAATAGAGACACAGGACAATGCTTACAATTTCCCGCATAAGATAGATAAAGACAGATTTGTAATAAACAAGCCATGATATATTATCAAAAGTGTTTTTAATAATCAGTGTGGTTGTCACACCCCCAACTTAAATAGCAAAATAGATATAGCTATTACAATATTTTAAATGAAGAATACACAACCAACTCCAAGATCTTACAGTTTAGGGTTTGGAACAGCCCAACACTACCAGCTATTACATCTGATTACAAATACCGAGTCCTCACACAACTATTATTACTTATTCTACCTGAGCTCGAACATAAGCATCAGCATCACAGGTCTTACGGGCAGTCTGCTTGAATCTAACCATAGCTGCTAGCTGTAATATAAGGGTAAAGCAAGAAGTGAGCCAAATGCTCAACAAGTGCTAACAGTACGACACAAAACATAAATTGAGATATACTTTTAAGAATGACAATGGAAAGTCATAACCAAAGGTAACGAGAGATAAAAACTATATGAGATGGCATCATTTTGCTTGCATCAAAACAATTTTAAAGTCATGTCTTAATCAAAATCATTTTATGACGCTACGGATTACAGCCGGTGATCAGCCGCGAAGTAATCCCGAACCTCGCTGGGTTCTAAAACATTATTGGGAATCCCTAGGCAACTTTTAAGCTTAATATAAGTGCGGAAAGGGCTCGCGTCTCAGTCCAGATCCACCATTCAAGAAAACATTTATCCCCCTTTGGGACTGAAAACCCATATTTTATTTATTTCAAAAACTGATGCCGAAATATGACAAAATCTCTTTTGACTGTAAACATTTTTATCAAGGGATTATAGATCAACTCGAAACACGGGAAACAAGGTACTGAATATCAGAGCCATGATTCACAAAACTATTCTCTATTCAAGTAATTGAATGGTTTTCATATATCAAAGATTGGACAAGAGGATTTAGTGAGGCTAATGGATAATATGAAGGGTAATGCCAATTTGGGCTCAAAGCAATGGTTTCTCATCAAGGTTCAAGTGCTGGATCATCAAGAAGGTAAGCTTCATGAATACTAAGGGTGTTAAGGTATGAAGAATGATCTATAACTCAGGACATATCAGAATTGTCAAGCTTTAGGATGAGAAAGAGGGTATCAATCAATGAGGAATCAAGCTGGTAAGTATCTGACTATCAGAATTCAAAGTAAGGTTCTATAGGGGTTCAAGTATCAGGATGAGATATTAATACTTAGGAAACATCAACATGTTAATCAAGAGGATCCATCAAGTAATATATCAACTCTTCATTTTATCATGGCATTAAACTATCATGAAAGACTTTTGAACTACTTGCAATACGTACTCGAGGGTTCATGGCATCTCTATGTAACTCAAAGATAAACAAAAGATACGCTTGATTTAAATATATCAAATGACTCAGGATAATTGCATCAATATATAAGAACTATTCGTAGTAAATACGAAGGTCAAGTTGAATTACTTGCCTTGAGATAGGCTGGTCTGGTCTGACTGGTAGGAGCAACAACTGGAGCTTCACTCAACTTTTATGGCAAGTTTTCCCTCGTCTCGAGATCCTACATAAATAATAATAATCCTCGTTATAATATATTCTCACCAACCTAACCTATTTACAACTCGAAATTAAACACGGATGGCACTTAGGCCTATATGCACTTAATTTATATTCACTTTTAAATTATAATTGCACACACATAGCCACATATTCACATATCATATATTAACACCAAATAACACCATATATACCATAATGCAACACTAGGCTTGGATGATCTCGACTCACCACTTAAGTCACTTGGTCGCTAAACTAGACAAGGTCTTCTAATTTTGGCTTCCTAACTCGATGTGCCTTTCCTAAATTATTCAAAACCTATTGACCCTCACTTGTGCCTTTTGCTCTACTAACCTTATACTATCTTACAACTATGGTGGTCGACCTAATACTCACTTCTAAGTGTTCTAAAACTATGTGATAAGTGATAGTGCTCACTGGTGCAAATTTCAGAATGACAACTATGGTTTCTTGAGTACATTAGACACTCTTAAACTACAAGTTTTTCTTCAAAACTTTTACACAAGACTCTCCTGACCTAAGGGCATCTCACAAACTTTATGTGGCTCAAGGTCCTGGCTTGGGCCTTCTTGGGCCTAAGCTAAAAGTCCACGGTTCCCCTGTTTTTCTGGGCAGAAAATGCCCTGACTTGAATTAACTTGTGACACATGGTTCTAGCTCATATCCTATGAACTATGATTGGAAAAACTTCTCTGACATACCCTCTAACTAAGGCCCAATTGGTCCTAATGAGGGCCTACCCATGACATGGTCAAATCTCCCTATTTCCAAGTTGCAACAAAACTGTCCCCTGCTGGACAGATTTTGTGATTCTACTTGTGCACCTAACCAAATGACATGCAAACCTCCAACCAACTCCTAAAACCTATTATATACTCCCAATACTAACTTCTGGTAGCTTGGGCCTCAAAGTGCACACCAATGACATGGTCAAAACTCACTCTAAACCTCAGGGTGCTATACTGATTTTTCTGCAGAAACTATAACTCTCATTTTCCAAGGTTTTGACTTGACAAACTCAACTAACAACAACTAAATACTTAAACCAAGACTTATACATGGTATTCTACTGAACTAACTCCCTTTTTCTCAAAATAACCTTGGTGAGATCATCCTTACCTAAGGTACAATTATGGCAAAATAAAAGAGACTACACTTCACAAATCACAAATCTTCATGCTTTTGAAACAACAAGATATATATTTTTATAAAAGATAACCACGAATTATTACCATGCAACAAGAAGCATAAATCAATATTAACACATTATTCCTACTGAAATTAAGGCTCACTAACAAAATCTTTCCAAATGATCAAAATCTTACAACATTCTAAGAGAAATCCACATGCATGCATGCCTTCGGGTTTTTCAAACCAAAACAACATATTTTCTACATATATTCCATCTTAAAATTGACATGCAAGCCTAGCATAAGGTATACCTAGATGATCACTTAGCATGCAAGGAGTTTTATCAAATTTTCACCACAAAATTCAAGTCATTATCACATAAACATGCAAAAATTGATCAAAACAGCAAGAATGATTTCAAGGACCATTCATTCGGCTCCCATATGATCATGGCCGAATGAAATGGATGGAAATGGCCATTAAATCATCAAGAGTTTCCTTCTCAAGACTTGGCACTTATCCTTTCATTGTAGTCCTCTCAAAAACAACCTTAAATCCATAAGAATCAAAATTGTATTTTGAGTTTCACTAAAACCTTTACATGCAACCCTTAAACTTAAACTTTCTACTCAAAACTCTTTGGAATATGAATGATCATGGTATGGGAGATAACATTTACTTGTATAAAGAGTAGAAGCTTGGTGGAGAAATAAAGAAAAATGGGGAGGGGTGGTTCTCGGCTAAAGGCCGAGAGTGAGGGGGAGGGAGGGCCGAGAGGAGGGAGAAGGGGAGGGAGGAGAGAGTGAGGTGTGGGTGGAGTATGAGAATGATCATGACATTTGCTTGTTTTTATAGTATTTGATTTGACAAAATTTGAGTGGAAAGGAGAATTGACAAGTCTATCCCTTCACTTATACTTGGTGCATTTTGCATGCAAGGGTAAAGAAGGAAATTGGCTAAAAAATAAGAGTTAGTGGGGTTGGAATTGTCCTCTTTGTCCTTGAAAAGAATGAGAGGGTGGTTTGCATGCAAGGGTTTCTTGTAATTTGCTAAATATGACAACTAAAATTTATAATGATTTATTTTTATAAAATAAAATACAAGTTCAAAAATTATAAAATTTATACCATAAAATAACTTGGATTTTTAGAGACTTTATAAAATCATTTTCAAAATTTGTGAACAAAATTCCTTTTAAAAGAAAATTTTTCCAAAGCTTAGAATATTTCTTATAAATCAATAATAAAGAAATTAAATAAACTCTTGCTTTGAAAAAAAATCATATACTACACAAAGCAAATTTATAATGCAGAAATTTTCACTCACACTAGCGTACAATCAATGAATATATTTTCATTTGACTTTAATATTATACCAAATCCACAAATAATATTACATAAAATGTCGGTCGTAACAGTGGTTCACTGATTATTTAGAACAAAATCCTGAACATGTTTTAAGTCATTACAAACCAAAGAAGTGCATACACTTCTGAAATTCAAAGATCACAAGGTTTAAATATTACATACCCCAACACAGAATCCTTACAAATTATAACTACATCAGAAAGTAGCAAAATAGGTACATAACAGCAAGTACCAGTACAACATCATATAACAGACTTCACCAAACAGCAGACTCAAGCAAACTTAACCAATCACATTTCCATCAGCATCACAGATATGAACCAAATCAGGCAAATTATCAATCAGTTGACCCTTAGCACCCACATTAACTTCTTCTAACTCATGAATCATAGCAGTGTTTTCATGCATAGGGACTTGAAAAGAAGAGATAATATCATGATCATTCATGCAAGGAGTTCCTAGAGTAGATGCAGCCAAATGCTCTAAATATGCAATTCTATGTTTGCAAGAGGCAGTGAGACTCTCTAGTGCTCCTACTTTCTCTTTAATCTCATTATTCTCTTCCTTAACCCTCTTAAGTTCAAGTTTTAGTTCATGAAACATGGTTTTAACAGACTTAAACTTAGACAGAAACACATCTTCCTCTCTAATGAATTGAGGAATAACTGTGGGAGTTGCCTCTTGAGGCTCACAGTGCATCAGGGGCACTTGTGGCCTTATGTGTTCATTAGTGATTTGAGAATCAGCAAGATTAGAAAATGCTTCAGGCATGTTAATGTTGCAAAGTGCAAAGAAAGATGAGATTAGCATACCATAAGGCATATAATCTACAAGATGTGCATTGATCATGTTTAAAAGAATAACATAAGATATCCTGAAGTGGATTTTATTTGTGCATAAAAGGTACATGAGTTTCATATCAAAGAAATCAAAGTACTTACTTTGATTTGGTTTTGGCATAACATTTGCCCTAATGATTAGAGCAATATGCTGAAAAGTGCCAGTGAAGTGTTTGAAATGAATACCACAGTTAATATCACATAAACCATCAGGAATGTCAGATTTACAAAAAGTGCCAAGCATTAGTTCAAATTCAGATTTGTTAAAAACAAACAGAGAGAAGATGTCCTCACAAGACAACTCACACAGATGCAAAGGTAAATGCAGTGCCCTATTAATGCTTTTGTTATTAACACAAATTACCTTTTTGTTGACTGATGTAGTGAAATGCAATATACCATCTACCCCTTTTATGACATTCATGTTACAATAGAATTCTCCCATGAGGTGTGTGCAATAGTGCTTACCTAAGTTATACATGAGACCATCCCACCTAGCCCTTCTAATTAAGAATTCCACTTCACCCTTCACATCAACACAAGTACCAGGTTGGACATTTTTGATAAGTTCAAGAAACTTTTTGGTGTTTGAAGGGTTTGACAGTTTTGGTGGAGGAGGCTTTGGTGTGTTCATAGAGGTGTTTGTGTTTTGTCTTAGGTCGGCTTTTCTGGTGTATACTTTGGCTTGCAAGGGTTTAGGAGGTCTAGGGTTAGGGTATTTAGGGTTTTGATATTTTCTGCTTTGATAGAAAGGGATGGTATGGTTTTTATATCCCTTTCTGTATTGTCTTGAAGGGAGGTGTCTTTTGTGATGGTGTTTGGGTAGTGAGGTTGGAGCGGGTTTGAAGGCAAATGTCTTATGGTGATGAAACTGATTTTTCTCCATATCTTCAAGAAGATATGGGTTTTCAATCAGTGGTCTTGGTTTAGGGTAAAAAGGGTTAGCATTTGGGTTCATGTTGCAAGTGAAGTGGAATTTATGCAACTAGTGTGTGTGTGTGTGTGTGTGTGTGAATGCAACACATAGGATATGCATGTATATATAACCATTTAACACAGATGCAAAGTGAAAAGATTTTAAAATTTAAGATTCTTTTTTTTAAAATTTTACTGTTCATGAACAGTGAAACACATTTAATGCATGCATGGCTGTGTTATACAAAAATCCAAGTAGATACTAGGATGATGTATATGAGAGAATGATGTAATGCAGCATATTAACACAGGTTCATAAATTATTTCAGCAAGCAAATAAAGAATGTATTAAATCTTTGTCTTTGTGTCTACTTTAGAAAACAAAACAGTACATAAGTACAGATTTTGGAAACTATGAGACATAAAGTTGACATCCTAGCTTACTCTACTATACAGGAACTGTACTATAAGTGCAGAAGCATTTAAGGATGAGCTGTGTGTGAAAAGAATTTGATTGAAGAACTGAATTTTTTAATGCAAATAAGATATGTTACATTTATTTCTCAAGAAATTATGTTATTAATGAGATGCAACCAAAGGAATGTCATGCATATTAAACATATAACAGAGCATACACAATCAGTGGTCATTTAATTCAAATAGCATTCAAGGAAATACAATACTCAGATCATTTATATCAGATAAAACACTTTAAATGCAGTAAGTTAAAATACAATGCCACCTTAATTTTCTAAGTGGCCTTTAATCACAGCAGTGATCCAGATACAGGGATGCTCAAGGCTCCCCTGCCAGGTCTTACCGTGAGGGCTGGTGTGTGAGTGTATTAGTTTATATTACACAACTCATTGTACACAATACCTTATCTGATTTTTTGTAAATGCTTAAGTATAAATAAACACAGACATAGACTAAGTACATTCTATCAGATAGGCAACTAGGGGTTGGAGACATTTCTTATCCAGATTCATTGTATAAGACTTCAATCAGGACAGCTTGCACATTTAGTTGATCACACATTTAAACATTTCAACAGTCTTAAATCACTCATAAATGGAAGAATACTAATCAGTAAGATTACACAAAGTTTAGCAGGTAAGTATTCCAAGAAACCAAGATAATCAGGTGTTAGCAGAAGGCTTTAAAACACAACTAATACTTATTAATCCAAGACAGATTCCTTTTTAAAAAAAATCTTTGAAAACTAATGTGTATAAGTTGTATAAAGGAGACAAATAACATCCTGTTAATAGTACATAGATCACTAGCATTTAAACATTTCAATAGTTCTACAGAGATTAATAGGCACTCAGGACATAAATATATGTAATTGTCATTGAAAACCAAATTACCAACATTCTTTAGTACACCTTGGTAGGTTTATTTTAAAAATAGGGATTCAAATATTACACAGAATCATCAAGGAACTAGCAACTCAATACAATCAGAACACTGACTTACTTAGTTCAAGTATATCAACAATCAGTCAAACTTATACCAAGAATCCATCATTAACCAAGCAAATTTTGAGACCTGATTTTTAAACAATTTCTCTGAGATTTTAATTCAAACCAGCAATATAACCAAGCATGTTAAGTATACTTTCAACTATCCAGCTCATAATTTACACTTATATTTTATAGTCCGGGTAAGCTTAACCAAATTGCCCTTAACAGTGATCATTTTAAACAATCATACATTCCAGATTAATCACCCTATTTTCTTGACTCAACTTTATTTCAAACAAATGATTACCAATTCATCAGATAAACATGGTTTGAACAGATAATCTGAAATCCAACTGAAAATCACAAAATCAACAGATAACACTAATTCCACCAGATAATGTAAATCCAACAGATAATTCGAATTCTAACAGAAAATCACAAAAACAACAGATAACACTAATTCCACCAAATAATGTTAATCCAACAGATAATCCGAATTTCAACCAATAATTACAAAATCAACAGATAGCACCAATTCCACCAGATAATACAAATCCAATCAGATAATTTCTCAAATGACAACAAGTTCATCAATAATCCGAACTCTACTCTTTTCAATTTGATCACACACAAACTGAAATTAAACCACATCTTTACCAAAACCAATACGACTTAAATAGACAAATATTTCACACCTGAGCCTAGAGTCTAGCCTGACTAGTAGGTCTTACCTGGTTGACTCAGTCGCGGACTGAGTCAACCTCCGATTTAGTCTTCTCCGTCGCATGCAACCGTAGAGTCTTCCTTTTCCTAGAGAAATTAGCATTTTCCCGTCTTCTCCTGTCATACAACTTGAAATCGAGTCAGTTTTGGCTAAATCAATGATTCAAATCAAAGATAATTGAGTGTATATATATATAAACTGTCTGATTTGATGATTCTCGTTCGATTTAAGTATAAATCGTCGATTTTTATCATCGGAAATCGATTTGATTTCACCAACCCAACCACGATTTATTAATCGTATATTCTTAACTATGATTATTGCAATATAAGCATAGTATCTGATGAATTTCATCAAGAATTGAAGATAGAAATGAAGAAGACGAATTAGGGTTCTTTAGAAGAGAGACGGAGAGAAGAGGCGAGAGAGATTAGGGTTAATCGATAGACTAGAGCGTGCACTGTACCAACAGTGTACGTTTTTATATTTTAGGAAATGAACGACCCGGATTTATTAGGGTAAGGTATGGATGGCTGGGATTAAAAGATGTAATCAGCCACTGGGCTTAATAAAATTGGGCCAAAAAAAACTGGGTTGGATTTGATAAATAGTTTCTATATTTAAAATATATGGGCTTGGATATAGAAGCTTTTTGGGCCGGATAATAATTTTTTTTTATTTGGGCTGGATAATAAGAAAAACTAAAAAATAATTATAAATATATCTGGATTATATTTATCCTTAAAAATTTGGATATATTTAAATATATAAATATTAAAGAGATATATATAAATACTTTAAATAACATGTATTTAGAAATAATTAGAATATATATTTAAGACCAAAACAGATATATATAGATATATATATATATATAATTGAAACATAATTATCAATTTGTATAAGAAGGATTTCTAAATATTTATAAATCTCATGGAATAATAAATATTCACTTGAATAATTTTATTTTCCCGGTTAATCTGGGCTATTTAAGTTATCTTAACCCGATCAATAAATTTCTTTATTGACAAATCTGAGTTTCAGATAAACTTAATAACTTGATCGGGAGAATATCCTTATCGTTGAGATTTCTTTATGATTCTCAACTGTTCTTTATATAAACCATTATTTTATAAATTCCAACATTCCTAAATCCAAGTGGAGTTTAGTGAATCTTTCGGAATTTAATGGTTTTGTGAATATGTCAGCGAGATTGATCTCAATATCAATATGAGTCATTTTTATATTGCCTTTATTGACATGATCATGTAAAAAATGATGTCTCACATCTATATGTTTAGATCTGAAATGTAATACGGGATTCTTGCTAAGATCAATAGCACTCATATTATCGCATAAGATTGAGATCACATCAAATTTTATATTATAGTCAGCTAGTGTTTGCTTCATCCACAGTATTTGAGCACAACACTTTGCAACTGCTATATACTCAGCCTCGGTTGTTGAGATGGATACGGAATTTTATTTCTTCGAAAACCACGAAACTAAACATCCACCGAGAAACTGACAAGTACCACTAGTACTTTTCCTGTCGACTAAATGCCCGGCATAGTCCGAATCAGAAAAACATACTAAGTCAAATGGTATTCCATTTGGATACCAAAGACCAACATCGGTGGTTCCTTTAAGATATCTCAATATCCTTTTTACCGCGGATAAATGAGATTCTTTAGGTGCTACTTGAAACCTAGCACACTTACAAACACTATATTGAATATCGGGACGACTTGCAGTTATATAGAGCAAGCTACCGATCATTCCTCGATATTTCTTTGTGTCTACGGGAATTCCTTTTGGATCTTCCGTTAATTTATCGGATGTAGACATAGGAGTAGAGATGGGTTTGGCATTATCCATTTTGAACTTTTTCAACATCTCTTTACAATACTTGGATTGAGAGATATGGATGCCTTCATCAGATTGCCTTATTTGCAATCCCAAAAAGAAGTTTAATTCTCCCATCATACTCATCTCGAATTCTTTACTCATGTTTTCAGAGAATTCTTTACATAGTGCATCATTTGTTGACCCAAAAATGATGTCATCTACGTATATTTGTACGAGCAATATATCATCTTTTTTTTTTGCCTCGTAAATAAGGTTTTATCGGCCGTTTCCATCTTAAATTTATTGTCTAGTAGGAACTTGCTCAACCTTTCGTACCATGCTCTTGGGGCTTATTTTAAGCCATATAGAGCTTTATATAGTTTATAGACATAATCGGGATGTGTTGCATCTTCAAACCCAGGAGGTTTTTCACATATACTTCCTCTTCCAAAATTCCGTTTAAGAATGCAGATTTCACATCCATTTGATAGACTTTGAAATTTTTATGACAAGCAAAAGCCAATAGCATTCGAATTGATTCAATTCTTACTACAGGTGCATATGTTTCATCAAAGTCTATACCTTCCATTTGGGTATATCCTTGTGCAACTAACCTTGCTTTATTTCGAACTACTGTTCCATTTTCGTCTAATTTATTTCAAAATACCCATTTTGTGCCAATAATGGAAGTATCATGAGGCTTAGGGACAAGTTCCCATACTTTACTACGAGTAAATTGGAGCAATTCATCTTGCATAGCAGAAATCCAATCCTCGTCTAATAAAGCCTCTTTTGCGGTCTTAGGTTCTATTTGAGATAGAAAACTAAGATGATTCACAATATTTTGAACTTGTGACCGCGTTTGAACTCCCTTCCTTAAGTCTCCAAGTACCTTATCTAATGGATGACTTTTTATAGTGGGAATTGCTTGAGGAAGTTCATCTTCCTTTTCGTCCAATTCTAATGGATTTTTATGTACGGGAGTCCCGAGATCCATATTTTCGAATTGTCAAATAACCTTTTCAATATCATCTTGTTCAACATTTTCTTGGTCAACAAGATCTTTATATTTCGCCGGTGGTTTACTTTCATCAAAAGCGACATTCATAGATTCTTCCACCACAAGCGATTTGAGGTTAAACACTCGATAAGCTTTACTATTGTTCAAGTATCCAAGAAATATACCTTCGTTTGATTTAGGATCAAACTTCGTAAGGTACTCTTTTGAATTTAATATGAAGCACTTGCTTCCGAATACTCGAAAGTAGCTTAGTTTCGTAGTTTTGCCAAAATATAACTCGTAAGGAGTCTTTTGTTTTATAGGTCGTAGCAAAACCCGATTAAAAATATGGCAAGCGGTTGACATAGCCTCGCCCCAAAAATATTTAGGTCGACGATATTCATTTAGCATTGTGCTAGCCATTTCTTGGAGTGTTCTATTTTTCCGTTCAACTACTCCGTTGGATTGAGGAGTGTATGGAGCGGAAAAATTATGTGTGATCCCATGTTCATCACAAAAGTTGGTGAAACTTGAATTCTCAAATTCTTTACCATGATCAGTCCTTATATAGACTATGGTTTTATTTTGTTGATTTTGAATCCTTTTACATAAAGATGAGAAGGACTCAAAAGCATCACTTTTGGCTTTGAGAAATTCAGTCCATGTGAATCGTGAATAATCATCCACAACTACCAACGTATATGAGAAACCTCTGAGACTTTGTATGGGAACCGAACCAATAAGATCCATATGTAGTAACTCGAGAGGTCTCGAGGTAGATACCATAAACTTTGTTTTGTGAGAAGCTCAAATTTGTTTACCAACTTCGCAAGCTTCACAAGTATGATCTTTATGATAGTTTAGTTTTGGTATACCTCGGACATGGTCTTTAGTTGATATATTCTTAATCAACTTCATGTTGGCATGTCCTAATCTTCGATGCCATAGCCATGGATCATCCTTTATAGTGATTAGGCATACGTTTACTTGTTTGCTCATGTCACATGTATAAATATTTTTATTTCTAGGGCAGGTGAGAACCAACTTTCCAAGTTTATCTAATATAGAACAATGAGTAGTGTAGAAAATTACCTTGTAGTCATTGTCGCATAGTTGACTTATGGAGAGAAGATTGTACCTTAACCCGTTGACCAATTGAACGTCGGAAATTTTAACTTTCCCATTTCCGATATCTCCGATGCCGACAATGTTTCCTTTACTACTATCACCAAATGTTACGCTCCCCGCGGTAACCTTTTTAATGTTGTTCAAGAGTGACTTATTACCGGTCATATGTCTTGAACATCCACTATCAAGGTACCATATGTCTTGTTTTGCGGCAAGACACACCTACATACATGATTAGTTAAATTTATAGGTATTCCTTTGTCTTGAGGGTCCTGGGGTTAGTACATCATATATAACATTTGATTTATGAAAGAAGCTAGGCATGGTATAATTATCATTAGGCATGTAAATATTTCTAGATGCATAAGGCCTAGTTTGAGGTAGATAATACCTAGAGCTATCATTAAATCTTGATGGAGCATGATAAACATTATATCTATTATTAGCATGGTAATTAGCATAAGCATTTCTACTAAGAGGTTGTTTCCTTCTAAATGCATTATCATTTGTATGATATTGTGTGTTTTTATTTTGAAACATAGTTGGTTGATGAGACCATTGTTGCCTTGGATTCTTATATTCCATATTTTTGTGAGGCACACGTTTATCATCTTTCTTGTATGATTCCTTGCGAATCCATACATATTTCCCCTTAATTTCACCATTCTTGAATTTGTAATATTGAATGGTATGTCCCATTTTATTGCAATAAGAACATTTATAAGATGGTGATTCGGGTGAAGTCTTTATTGGTGATACAAATCTCCGAGTATTTCCTTTAGGAGGGGAATTCTTATTATATCCCAAACCTTCATGATTATATGAGGTTTTTGTATGCACCATTTGATCCAACATCTTATTGCCTTTTGTAAATCTTTGAATGACTTTTTCAAGATTTTCATTTTCTTTCTTTAAGGCATCAATCTTGTTATTAAGGATTCTTTCTTGATCTTCAACTTGAGCTATGAGTTTATAATTTTCTTCTTTTAACCTTAGAGCTTCACTTTTAAGCTCATGGTTTCTAATAGCTCTTTTTCTTTATCAAGATTATTTTTATAAGATGTTTCTATATCTTGAACATTTGATTCATTTAGAATCTTTAAGTTCAATAGATCAACGTGAAGTTTACAAATATTGTCATTCAATTGTATCTTTTCACATTCCATCTCTTCGTCTTTGAGAATTAATGATATATTCTCCGTTTCAAGATTGAGTATGTTTTCTTGAAGTTTATTTACCTCAATCTTGATGAGATGGTTTTGATCTTTTAGAGATGTAATCTCATTCTCATCTTGGACTTTTGAGTCCAACATCCGAGTATATTCTTTATTTTGAGTATGATAAATTTCCTCAATTTTTATCTTCTCGGACCATAACAAATGAAACCTTTGTTCAACATCTTTATATTTATTTTTATAACTTACTACAAGTTCAATTAAATCATGCTTATTCATATCTACGAGAGATAAACTAGATTCATCTAATAAAGATTTAATTAAGACATAGTTAGATGTTACCTCTTGATTTGAAGAGGAGATTTCCGTTGAGGTGGTTTCATCTCCGAGAGCCATTAAGCATAGATTGACCACTTCTTCACTAGCTTTCGGAGCTTCTTCATCTTCACTTAGATCCCAACCATTTTCGGCCACGAGACTTCGTCCCTTTGAAAGTTTAGGACATTCTCTTTTATAATGACCGGGTTGTTTACACTCGAAACACACATCTTGTGTTTCCTCCGGAGATGATTCTTTGGGTTTTGGAGGAGTGTAAACCGGATGGTTTGTAGAGGCATTGGCATTACTATAGGTATTTATATTTTGATTGCCTTTGCCTTTATTGTAGCTCGTTAACGGATAATTACTCTTATAATTGGAAGAATAATTTTAAGAATAATTTGGCCTTCCGTTAGAGTTAAAAACTCTTTGATGATTATTTGATTTAAGGAAGCCTTTTCCGTATCTTTGAGCTTTGCTTTGAAGCACACGATGAAGTTGTCTCGTGAGTAGAGCAATTTCACTCTCATCGAGATTTTGGAGTTCCTCGTTTAACTCCTCGTCGTTTTCATCTTCATCAATTAGTATGGCCTTTAGAGCCATGTTTTTCTTTTTATCCTCCACCTTTGGAGCAACCTTTTCCGGAATATTATCTTCTTCGTAAGCACGAAGATTTCCGAATAGGTTATCAATCTTATACTCATTTAAGTTGTGCATCTCCTTTATAGTAGTGACTTTAACCTTCCAACTAGGAGGTAGAGATTTGAGCACTCTTCTATTCTTTTCATTTTGAGTATAATTCTTTCCAAGTTGAGATAACTCATCGATTATATGAGAAAATCTTGTTTCCATATCGATGATATTTTCTCCTTCTTGGAGTTTAAAGTTCTCATATTCTTGGATCAATGTATCCATCTGAGAATCTTTTATATCAGTGGTTCCTTCATAGGTTACCACTAATTTGTTCCACATTTCTTGTGCCGACTTGCAATTATTTACTCTTTTATATTCTTTTTCTGCAAGTGCACTTGTGAGAACCATTTCCGCCTTTGCGGCTATATTCATTGTGGCTTCTTCCTCTAAGTTGTATTCACTAACCTTCTTTTCGACGATGGTGTCATCGATAGTTTTGGTAGGAATGCGAACACCGTCTTCGAAAGCCATCCAAACTTTGACTCCTTGAGATCTAGCATAAATGCGAAACCTCATTTTCCATGTTGCAAAGTTGGTGCCGTCAAATAGAGGAGGTCGTGAGCTAGATAGACCTTCACCACATCCAACGGGATTAATATACGCCATTCCGGATCACTTTTTGTTGTGCCTGTAAATCTGCAAATCACTTAACAAACACGTTAAAAAGCACTGCTCTGATACCAATTGTAAAGTCCAGTATGTTAGGTCCCAATATGTTTGTAGAAGGGGTGTTGAATACAAACTATACCGTTTAATCGAATAAAATGCGGAATAAAAAAGTGAAACAAAATTCAAGTTAAATAAAACTATTATTAAACTTGAAAGGTGTTGCAACAACGGTATCGTTTACAAGGGATTAATCTCAAATAAATTATTCCAAATCTAGAATAAATTTGACATGAACTTTTTCTATTTTTGAAATAAAAAGATCAAATGCTAAAAGCAATTTGAGATTAAGTTCTAGGGATTTTGATCCGCTAGATAGTTACACAAGAACAAGAGAAGGATTTCTAGTGGTTTAGATTTAACAATAAATACTAGAAATTAATGTCCTGAAATATTGCAGTTAAAGATAATAAGTTCTCTGCTTTTCTTTTTGTTCTGTGTTCTTCAGTTGGTTGAGATATTCAATGTTGTTGTTGAAAGATTAGCTTCTGTTGTTAAGTAATCAAAACAATCCGCTTGAATTGTTGGCAAGACAATCCTTTTTATCAAGCAAGACAATCGGTGAGACTATTGATTGAACTAGCAAGACTATCGGCAAGACAATCCTTTGAGCTGGAAAGACTATTGGCAAGACAATCCTTTGAGCTGGAAAGACTATCGGCAAGACAATCTAAAAGAATTGGAAAGTCTTTCGGTATGACAATCCAATTGTCATACCAGTTCAAATATTTGTCTTGCTGAATTAATATTGAATATTAATTCAAAATCGATTATGAAAATACATAATATTAATTCAGAATTAATTAATCAATTAATTCAATTAATCAATAAATTAATCTTTGTAGATATAATTTATTTTCTTAATTAAATTATATGACTTAATTAATTAATAGAGAATTAATACTATTCTTGAACAACAACCACTCTTCTGACAATCTTCTGAAAATCACTGAAAATTATGAATCAATTCCACCACTTCAATGTTGACACTCGATGTACTGTATGGTTCATGAATGACTAACTTCTGTGATGTTTCTTCATGTCTTGATCTTAATAACTTGATTTTCTTCAGATTAAATCCCTGTAATTAATTGATACCCTGACAAGATCTCTGTCACTTGATTAAATCCACAATCTTGATTTATATCACTGAGGCTTGATCAATTTCTTGAGCTTATTCCAGTGAATTAAGTCCTCAAGTCTGTAGATGAACAGTGTTACTTAATCCTTAGATATATGTTACTTAGTGAGATCTCTTTGACGATAGAACCACTATTTACTTGTTACATCCTTATTTGAGTTGAGTTAAATCCTCGAATAAACAAATAGGCTATGACATATGCCTTTCAATCTCCCCCTATTTGTTTGTTAGATAATAACAACAAATACCTAGAGGATAATTCAACTAACAAATAAGAAAAAGATATAAACAGTAATGCAAAGTAAATAGCAGAAAAGTTATGGATTATATTTAACATTTTCCAGATTCCAAAAGAAATTTACAAGTGAATACGAGATAGATGTTCCTCTAGACTGAACATATGACTACATTTGTCTATCTTGATTCATAAAGCTCTAAGCATATTACATTAAGTTTTGAGCTAATTGAATTCAGTTGTCTTCCCTTCCGAATTCACCTTCTTCCAAATCTTGAAGCAACTCCTTGTCAAAAACACGATCCTTTTCTAAAGTGAAGCTGGCTGGTCTAACTGGTTGAACTCCAACTGACTTCAGCTTATTCTTAAACTGATTATACCTTTTAATGTTCTTTTCACAATAAGCTTGAATCATATCAGCAGCTTTAGTTTTCAACTCAGATGAGTATCCAGCAGTTCTTAAGTGATGTTCCATCCAGACAAGATGCTTAGCAGAGTAGTCTTTAAGAGATTGTGAATCGAGCTGGCAGATTTGAAGACAGTCCGACTTAAAGAATCTTACTTGAAAGGGCAAGTTGACCACTTGAGGACTAGCCTTATTAGCAAACTCTTTTAGCCTTTCATGAAGGACTTCATTCAATTCTGAGCTTCTTTTGACTTTGTTGAGAAGAACCCAAATCTCTGATAAAGAACGATTCTCAAACAGATGAAGTGATACCTTGAAAGATCCTTCACTCTGACAATATACAAATATGCTCATTTCATTTAGAGATCTGTCAAAAGTAGCTGAGATCCTTGAGATTTCAGTCTTGATAGCATTCATGTACACGTCATTATTTGGATTAGAAATTTCCAGCATGTCGAAAAGATGTAGAAACTCCCTATCATTGTTTGTACTCAGTTGAGGTATATCAATAACTCTTCTTGCTTCATCCCATTTTTCACCAATCTTCAGTTTGACATCTCTTCTTCTTTCTTTAGCTTTAATGTCATGAAGACGTTGCTTTTCAAGAGTTTCTATTCTTTGGATGTCTTTCCTCATGTCAATGATCTGAGATATCTTTTTAAGTTCAGCTTCTTTTCTCTTCAACTTTGACTGCTGCTGCTGGAACTCTTTCTCAAAAACAGGATCCACTGGTGCTTCCTCTTCCCAGTCTTCAAAATTACTTTCCACAATGATTATTTTACACCCTAAATATATAAAATGATTTTTGTAATGTTCTAGGTACTGTAGAGAGACATATTTCGATCAATCGGGTTTCCCAATCTACCTTCCTCGTAATACTGGAATAGCTGTTGCAAAAGGAAAAAAGTAATCTTGATAATCGGTGGGTTATCCCATATAACCGAGATCTGTTGGTAAAGTATCAGTGCCATATGAATGTTGAAATTTATTGTCATGTCCGTAGCTTGAAATATTTATTTAAATATTGTTTGAAAGGCTATGATCGTGCTACGGTAGAAATCACCACTCATAACAAGAATAATTTATGTCCAAAAGAATCAGATGTTGATGAAATAAATGCTTATTTTGATGGGAGGTACATTTGTGCCTCCGAAGCCGCTTATCGAATTTTTGGTTATCATATACATTATCGTTCGATTTATGTTCTTCTTCTATCATTTCATCTTCCGGGTGAAAGAAGTTGTACATTTTCAGAGAATGATATTTTAGAAAAAGTTGTGCGTCATGAGCAACACAAACATAGTCAGCTTGAAGCCTATTTCCTTTTAAATAGAAATGACCCACATGCGCGTAAGTATAAGTATGATGAAATTCCACAATATTACGTGTGGAATGAGAGTGATCGTGTGTGGACTGTACAGAAAAAAGGTCGTCAAATTGATCGTCTTCTTTACACTCACCACAGTGCTGGTGAGCTGTGGTACCTTCGATTATTGTTTTCAAACTTTCG
This sequence comes from Apium graveolens, assembly GCF_009905375.1. NCBI lineage: Eukaryota > Viridiplantae > Streptophyta > Magnoliopsida > Apiales > Apiaceae > Apium > Apium graveolens. The sequence goes on from NC_133649.1 coordinate 49,088,963, forward strand.
TGGGTCCATATCTTTTCAATATCTGAAGTCGGTTAAAGGAATTCAACATTCCACTTTCAAAGAAGCCTGCAAGAGTTAAGGTTTGCTAGATGACGATAAAGAATGGCATTCAGTTATCAAAGAATGTTCAGTAAACAGCTTCCCTGAACAGATTCGTCAACTGTTTGTTCATATTATTGTTAATTGTCAGGTTTCTGACCTCAGAAAATTATGGGAGCAGCATTGGAACCATATGGTAGATGATATATTGATGAAAAGACGTGATTCACGCGTTGATGACCACAACGATTTCTCTGACAAGCAGCTGCAGTTTTTTGCTCTAGCAGGTATTTGTCTATTTACTCCATGTCAATAGATCAATTAATCTAATCTTAAATATAATATGCTACTGTTTGTAATTAAACATTTAATCCCAAATATACAGAGATCGATAAACTACTCAAGTCTATTGGCAAATCATTGAAGCATTTTAAACAACTGCCTCAGCCTCCTACAAGTTATCTTCAAACCGGATTAAACAATTTGGTCGTCAAAGAAACAAGTTATAACCTTACTGAAATGGAAGCACAGTTTAATGACCTTTTCTCTAACTGCAATCTGGAACAGCTTGAGATTGTCAATGAAGTTATAAAATCTGTTGAGTCGGGAAGTGGTGGTGTGTACTTTGTTTATGGTAGTGGCGGTTGTCGAAAGACATTTGTTTGGAAGACAATCATCTTGTAAGGTCCCGTATGAGGGCTATTTTAAGCTAGAAGGGGGGTTGAATAGCTTAATTACCAATTTAAAAATTGTTAAGGCATTTTAAAAATATTTTATCCCTTTTTAAAACTTTACCGAGTTGTTATGCAGTTTATATGTGCGGAAGATAAAGTGCAAGGAAAGAAAATACCACACGGTGATTTTATCCTGGTTCGCGATAGCGCAACCTCTAATAGATTCGCTCACCCCTACTCTAGTCCCCGAGCTCCTCTCCCGGACTCGGGATTTTCCCTTATAATAAACTCGCTCCTTTAGTAGGCGGAGAAGCCTTTACACCTTTTACAAGTATTTATCTTTGTGCGTAATACAAGGGTCACCACCTCAAAGTAAATGTATTACCTACACAACTTATCTTAGACAATAACTCCCCGCTATTTCTTCAAAGTTATTGTAGAGCCTTTGTGTGGACTTGGCTTCCTTAGCTTGTGTCGGTCTTGGATCTTAGTGATCTGGTGTTGGATTTTTCCTCTTCTTCACGGTGCGAAGACTACTAACTCCCCGTTAGTACGTCTAGGACTTGGGTCTTAGAACGAGAATCACCTCACGTCACTTCACCTCACTACAAAACTAACAAGACAATCCACGAAACAAAACAAGTAGAAAAAGATTTGTTTTGAACTAGTATGTTACTGTACTAGCCCACAAGTAGTATAATATCCAAATAAGAATATTAAAACTGATTAGTTATACTTGACATAGAATAATACAAGATGGTCAAGTATATTTATAATTACTCCTTTATAGATTTAATAAAGTTGTGGAGTAATATGAGAAGTCCTTTTTTATATTAAGCACTTATGGCTTATGACTTCTTTAGTATTCTTCTTCTTTTGATTAAGTATTTATGGATCGAAGAATACTTTAATTACAACCTCGGAGTTGTAATTTTACCTTTAAGTATATCAACTTAAGGTTTTAAGGTATACTTGTATATTGACGATTATAAGGTCAAAGTATACTCTTTTAACTTCAAGCACGTTTATAAGATTTATGAGTCTTAGCCAAGATCCAATTAAATAAGTGCAAGTAATTGGCTTAAGATTGTGCTTTCGAAGTTTGGACGAATAATTACGAGTATTTTATAGATATCGTAGTATAACCCCACGGAACACTGAAAGATGTTAGAAGGGGCTTATACGATATGACTCGTAATTGTTTATATACACGATATGTGTTAGCCAAGATCCAATTAAATAGCGTAAATTAATTGGCTAACTCGTGGATTTGATTCGTCCTTAATTTTAACGAATGATTACGAAGTAGTTTATATGGAACAAGCTATAATCCTCCGGAACACTAAAGATGTTAGAAGGGATTACACTTTTACTTTGTAATATTTTATATGTACGCTATTAGTTAGACAAGATCCAATTAAAGAGCGTTAAGTAATTGTCTAACTCGTACCATCCGTTTTAAGATTTGACAAATTATGAAGTGTTTATATGAGACAAGTAATAATCCCCCGGAGAGCACTGAAGATGCTAGAAAGGATTACACATAAACTTCGTAATTATATTATGAGCACGAATGAATGTTATCCAAGATCCAATTAAAGTGTAAGAAATAATTATATAACTCGTACTTGTGTTAAATATAATCTCCCTTTGGAGATAAAATACTTTTCTTTTTAGATCTTCTCGTTGAAATGATTTTTTACGAAGATAAAGTACTTATTCGAATTCCGAGTTCGAATCTAAATTCTCCCCGAGAACTTCCTTTATAAGAGAGCTTTTATTAGAGCTTAAGATTAAGTAGAGAAGTTAAGTACAAAGCTTAAATACAAAGAACTCAAATAAGAAGATAAAACTAACCACTTTTGAAAAACGGTCGGAAAAGTTCGCCGGAAAAATTCGCTGGAGGTTCGGTCGGATTTTGGCACTTTGGTCGAACTTGGGCAGCCCTTCGGAAGGCCGGGAAGTGGTAGTGGATGAGCTCACTTGGTGGGATAAAGCTTGGTTGGGTGAAGCTAAGCTTGGGTTTCAAAAACCTTGTATATATGTAAGTATATAGAAGAGAGAGAAGGTTTTTGAGAAGAAGTGTGTATAGAATTTGAAAGAGATGAAGAGAAGCCCTTTTTCAAAAAATCCCAGCAACTTTGTGGCTCTTTAGCTTATTGAAAATGGGTTGGGGTGGGGGTTTATTTATAGGAGAAATTAGGTGGAATGAATGGTGAAGATTTGAGAAGGAATGGATGGTGGATGGAGTGTATCACATTGATTGATGACATGGCAAGTAGGTTGTGTTTCTTTGCAAGTGGAAAGGAAGCACAAGCTAGTACTCATTCAAATCTCAGCTGATATATATATATATATTAAATATATATTTTCTTTTTCTTTTAATCATTCATTAATTACTTTAATTAAGGATTAAGCACCATTAATTATGACCACCCCAAAAATACTTAAATAAATATTATAAAAAAATATGACAATTACCTAAATAATATAAAATGATGTCCTGCAAGTTTTGGTCAACTTTAGTCAATGGTAGCTAGGTCAAACTTGGTCAACTGTGGGACCAACTTCCTCGATTTTTGTGCCAGGACAAAAATTCTCTAAAATCTACAAAATTTTTACTATACTTAGAAAATACCATTTAAATGACCCATACCAAATTTCATGTCATTATAGCATGTGGAAGTATTTTATCTAAAATTGAAACTGTTCTGTCAGCCTTTCTTCCGAGTAAAAATACCATTGGTCCTGAAATAAAGGAGATGGATCTTTTGACCAAAGTTTTGACTTGTATAAATACTTAAAATATATTTCCTAATATATAAGATATATTTGGGTGATAGGAAATGTGTTTGAGTATTTTTTTTTGAATAATTTTCTCCGAGAAATGCTGATTTTACGAAACGGGAGAAAATTACTGTGAGTATACAGAAATGAGTTGTAGAACTGGATATTAATATTCCAATCATGAATATTAATAATCTTTAAATAAAAACTCTTTTGATTATATGTAGAGATATATTTTGGAGCGAAGAGTTAAATGTTTTTGATATAACACGAGACTTCTAAAGAATATCTCTGATATATTCTTTATTCGAGCTTGTTGCCATATTCCTGTTGCAACACAGATCTAAGAAATATCATATCTTGATGTTTCTTCTTCGATCATATTGACTTAGAGATATATTCCATAAAGATATAGTTTTGATATTTTGCAAGAATGGAATATCTCTTTTATTTGTTTAAAAGACATAATTTTGCTAGTTTGACTTTGATTTGGATCAATTAAATTCATGTCCTAATGGAGAGGATCTACGTGTTCTTTAATTTTATGTTTAATCATACAAATACCAAAGTAAATAATATATCGAAGATATCCTTTCACATCTACAAGTTAAGGTCACTTGGTCTTATTGTTTTACCGGTAGCTACATCTAGAATTGCAGCAACTTTGATGCCTGGTGGAAGAACTGCTCATTCTAGGTTCAAGATACCTATTGTTCTAGACGATTTTTGTCACGCCCCCAACTTAAATAGCAAATTAAATATAACTATTACAACATTTTAAAAGAAGAATACACAACCAACTCCAAGATCTTACAGTTTAGGGTTTGGAATAGCTCAACACTACCAACTATTACATCTGATTAAAAGTACCGAGTCCTCACACAAACTATTATGACTTATTCTACCTGAGCTCGAACATAAGCATTAGCATCATAGGTCTTACGGGCAGTCTGCTTGAATCTAACCATAGCTGCTAGCTGTAATATCAGGGTAAAGCAAGGAGTGAGCCAAATGCTCAACAAGTGCTAACAGTACGACACAAAACATAAATCGAGATATACATTAAAGAATGACAATGGAAAGACATAACCAATGGTAATGAGAGATAAAACTATGTGAGATGGCATCATTTTGCTTGTATCAAAACAATTTTAAAATCATGTCTTAATCAAAATCATTTTATGACGCTACGGATTACAGCCGGTGATCAGCCGCGAAGTAATCCCGAACCTCGCTGGGTTCTAAAACATTAACGGAAATCCCTAGACAACTTTTAAGCCTAATATAAGTGTGGAAAGGACTCGCGTCTCAGTCCAGATCCACTATTCAAGGAAAACATTTATCCCCCTTTGGGACTGAAAACCCATATTTTATTTATTTCAAAAACTGATGCCGAATTATAACGAAATCTCTTTTAACAGTAAACATTTTTATTAAGGGATTATAGATCAACTCGAAACACGAGAAATATGGTACTAAATCTCAGGGCCATGATTTACAAAATTTTACTCTATTAGGGTAACCAAAAGGTTTTCATATGTCAGAACTTGGACAGGAAAATTTAGTGAGACTAATGGATAATATAAAGGGGTAATGCCAAACTGGGCTTAAAGCAATGGTTTCTCGTCAAGGTACGGGTGTTGGATCATCAAGAAGATAAGCTTCATGAATACTGTGGGTGTTAAGGTATGAAGAAATGATTCTTTAGCTCAGGATATATCAGAGTTGTCAAGCTTTAGGATAAGAAAGAGGGGTATCAATCAATGAGGGATCACTTTGATAAGTTTCTGACTTTCAGGGTTCAAGGTAAGGTTCTATAGGGATTCAAGTATCAGGATGAGATATCAATACTTAGGAATCATCAGCATGTTAATCAAGAGGATCAATCAAGTAATATATCAACTCTTCATTTTATCATGGCATTTAACTATCATGAAAAGGCTTTTGAACTACTTGCAATACATACTCGAGGGTTCATGGCATTTCTATATAATTCAAAGATAAACGAAAGATACGCTCGATTTAAAACATATCAAATGACTCAGGATAATTGCATCAATATATATATGAACTGTTTATAGTAAATACGAAGGTCAAGTTGAATCACTTGCCTTGAGAAAGGTTGGTCTGGTCTGACTGGTAGGAGCAACTGGAGCTTCACTCGACCTTTATGGCAAGTTTTCCCTCGTCTCGAGATCCTACATAATAATAGTAATCCTCATTATAATATATTCTTACCATCTTAACCTATTTACAACTTAAAATTAAACACGGATGACACTTAGGCCTATACGCACTTAATTTTATATTCACTTTTAAATTACAAAAGTACACACATAGCCACATATTCACATATCATATATTAACACCATATATACCATAATGCAACACGAGGCTTGGATGATCTCGACTCACATCTTAAGTCACTTGGTCGCTAAACTAGACAAGGTCTTCTAATTTTGGCTTCCTAACTCGATGTGCCTTTCCTAAATTATCCAAAACCTATTGACCCTCACTTGTGCCTTTAGCTCTAATGACCTTATACCATCTTAAAACTATGGTGGTCGACCTAATACTCACTTCTAAGTATTCTAAAACTATGTGATAAGTGAAAGCGCTCACTGGTGCAAATTTCAGAATGATAACTATAGTTTCTTGAGTGCATTGGGCACTCTTAAACTACAAGTTTTCCTTCAAAACTTTTACACAAGACTCTCCTGACCTAAGGGCATCTTAAAAACTTGATGTGGCTCAAGGGCCTGGCTTGGGCCTTCTTGGGCCTAAGCTAAAAGTCCAAGGTTCCCCTATTTTTCTGGGAAGAAAACGCCCTGACTTGAATTAACTTGTGACACATGGTTCTAACTCATATACTATGAACTATGGTTGGAAAAACTTCTCTAACACTCCCTCTAACTAAGTCCCAATAGGGCCTAATGAGGTCCTACCCATGACATGGTCAAATCTTCCTATTTCTAAGTTGCAACAAAACTGTCCCCTGATGGACAGATTTTGTTATTCTACTTGTGCACCTAACCAAAAGATATGCAAACCTCTAACCAACTCCTAAAACCTTTTATATACTCCCAATACTAACTTCTGGTGGCTTGGGCCTCAAAGTGCACATCAATGACATGGTCAAAACTCACTCTAAACCTCAGGGTACTAAACTGATTTTCTGCAGAAACTATAACTCTCATTTTTGCAAGGTTTTGACTTGACAAACTCAACTACCAACATCCCAATACTTAAACCAAGACTTATACATGGTAATCTACTGAACTAACTCCCTTATTCTCAAAATAACCTTGGGTGAGATCATCCTTACCTAAGGTACAATTATGGCAAAACAAAAGAGATCGCATTTCTCAACTCACCAATCATTAAGTTTTTGAAACCACAAGATATGCATTTTATAAAAGATAACCAGGAATTATTACCATGCAACAAGAAGCATAAATCAATATTAACACATTATTCCTACTGAAATTAAGGTTCACTAACAAAATCTTTCCAAATGATCAAAATCTTACAACATTCTAAGAGAAATCCATATGCATGCATGTCCTCGGGTTTTGCAAACCAAAACAACACATTTTCTACATATATTATACCATAAAATTGACATACAAGCCCAGCATGAGCTATACCTAGATGATCACTTAGCATGTAAGGAGTTTTATCAAATTTTCACCCCAAAATTCAAGTCATTATCACATAATCATGCAAAATTTGAGCAAAACAACAAGAATGATCTCAAGGACCAGTCATTCGGCTCCCATATGGTCATGGCCGAATGAAATGGATGGGAAGGGCCATTTAATCATCAAGAGTTTCCTTCTCAAGACTTGGCCCTTATCCATTCCTTGTAGTCCTCTCAAAAATAACCCTAAACTCATTCCTTGTAGTGATCATGGTATGGGAAGTAACATTTACTTGTGTAAAGAGTAGAAGCTTGGTTGAGGAATGAAGAAAAAAAAAATGGGGAGGGGGGTTTCAGCTAAAAGCCGAGAGTGAGAGAGGGAGGAGGGAGGGAGGAGAAAGTGTGGTGGTGAGTGAAGTGAAATGATCATGTCTTTGCTTGTTTTATGGTTTTTGTATTGGCAAAAGTGAGTGGAATTAGGAATTGACATGATTAGCCTTCCACTTGAACTTGGTTCAATTTGCATGCAAGGGTAAAGAAGGAAATTGGCTATAAAAATAAGAGTTAGTGGGGTTGGAATTGTCCTCTTTGTCCTTGAAAAGAATGAGAGGGTGGTTTGCATGCAAGGGCTTTCTTGTAATTTGCTAAATATGACAACTAAAATTTATAATGATTTATTTTTATAAAATAAAATACAAGTTCAAAAATTATAAAATTTATACCATAAAATAACTTGGATTTTTAGAGACTTTATAAAATCATTTTCAAAATTTGTGAACAAAATACCTTTTAAAAGAAAATTTTTTCAAGGCTTAGAATATTCCTTATAAATCAAAAATAAATAAATTAAATAAACTCTTGCTTTGAAAAATCATATACTACATAAAGCAAATTTATAATGCAGAAATTTGCACTCACACAAACGTACAATCATTGAATATATTTTCATTCGGCTTTAATATTATACCAAATCCACAAATAATATTACACGAAGATACCGGTCGTAACATCCTCTCCCCCTTAAGGGATTCTGTCCCCAGAATCTAAGAGAACAGATGAGGATACCGGGAACGCATATCAGACTCTAACTCCCAAGTCGATTCTTCGACCTTAGGGTTCCTCCAAAGCACTTTCACTATCTTTACCGACTTATTCCTAAGACTCTTTACTTGCCAGTCGAGTATTTTAACCGGTTGCTCCACAAATGACAGGTCTGCCTGAATTTCTACAGGTTCATATTCTATCACATGGCTAGCATCAGGATTGTACTTCTTAAGCAACGACACATGGAACACATTATGCACATGCTAATACTGAGGTGGTAAGGCCAACTCGTAGGCCACATTTCCTACTTGACTCAAAATCTCAAAAGGACCTATGTATCTAGGTGCTAACTTCCCTTTCTTGCCAAATCTCATCAACCCTTTTCTAGGTGACACCTTCAGCAACACAGCTTCGCCAATTTGGAATTGAACATCCTTACGCGCTGGATCCGCATACTTCCTCTGTCTATCTTGAGCAGCAAGCAACCTTTTCTGAATTAACTTGACTGTGTCATGCAACTGTTTTACCAATTCTGAGCCGAGAATTCTTCCTTCCCCTACTTCATCCCAATTTGTTGGTGATCTACATTTTCGCCCGTACAAAGCTTCGTATGGTGGCATGCCGATACTGGAATGATAGCTGTTGTTATAAGAGAATTCAATCAACGGCAAGTGGTCGTCCCAACTTCCTGCAAAATTGATTGCACAACTGCGCAACATGTCTTCAATTGTTTGAATTGTCCTTTCACTCTGGCCATCAGTCTGCGGGTGGTATGTTGTGCTCATATTCAACTTCGTGCCAAGACATTCCTGAAATTGCTTCCAGAATCTCGAGTTAAAGCGGGGATCTCTGTCTGAAACTATTGATACGGGTACTCCATGCCTTAGTACGATTTTGCGCACATACAGATGAACCAACTTGTCCAGTGACGACTTCTCGTTAATTGGAAGGAAATGCGCTGACTTTGTAAGACGGTTAACTATAACCCATATAGCGTCACGCCCGGATTTCGTTCGCGGTAGTCCTACTATAAAGTCCTTAGCGATATTTTCCCATTTCCATTCTGGAATCTTTAGGGGCTGAATTAATCCGCTTGGTCGTTGATGTTCTGCCTTCACTTTCTGACAAGTATAGCACTTCGCAACCCATTCTGCCACGTCTCGCTTCATATTTGGCCACCAAAAGTTCTTCTTTAAGTCTCGATACAACTTGGTGCTTCCCGGGTGGATTGAAAATTTCGAATTGTGGGCTTCATGGAGGATCTCATTCTTTAATTCAAGTACATGAGGAATCCATATTCTGGATGAAAACCTTAGTATCCCTTGCTCATCCCTTTGAGTATTAATCTCCTCTCCAGATAACTGATTCTTCTCTTTCTCCATTACTTCTTCTTGACACTTCTTTATCTTTTCCACTAGTGTTGGCTGAAAGGTCATTGCACGACAAACTTCCTCGACTTTTCCATAAGCACAAAGTTCCAATTCCAATCTTTCGATTTCTTCAGATAACTCTTTTGATGTTATCATCATATTCAGTCTCTCCTTCCTACTCAGAGCATCGGCCACTACATTCGCCTTTCCAGGATGGTAATTTATCGAACAGTCATAGTCCTTGATCAATTTCAGCCATCTCCTCTGCCTCATATTGAGCTCTTTCTGAGTAAAAATGTACTTTAAACTCTTGTGATCCGTGTAGATTTCACACTTCTCTCCGTAGAGGTAATGTCTTCAAATCTTAAGTGCGAACACTATGGCGGCTAGTTCCAAGTCATGCGTCGGGTACTTTAACTCATGCGGTTTCAACTGTCTTGACGCATATGCGATCACTTTACTGTGTTGCATCAACACACAACCCAAACCCTTATGTGAAGCGTCGCTGAATATTACAAAGTTCCCTTGATCATCTGGAAGTACCAACACCGGAGCTGTTACCAACTTCTGCTTCAACTCTTGAAAGTTATCTTCAAATTCTGCACTCCATTCAAACTTTTGATTCTTTCTGGTTAACTTGGTCAATGGCGTGGCGATCTTCGAGAAATCCTTGACGAATCTTCTATAGTATCCGGCCAATCCTAGAAAACTTCGCACTTTCGTAGGAGTCTTTGGCCTCTCCCAACTCATAACTGCCTCAATCTTTGCCGGATCCACTTTAACTCCCTCATTTCCAATGACATGCCCAAAAATTGAACTTCCTTTTACCAAAAGCATACAACTTCTCTTGTCGGAGTATCTCCAATGCTATCCAGAGGTGCTGCTTATGTTCTTCTTCCGACTTAGAATAAATAAGGATGTCATCAATAAATACCACGACAAATTTGTCCAAATACTTCTTAAATACCCGATTCATCAGATCCATAAATGCGGTCGGAGCGTTGGTCAGTCCAAAATGGGATTACTAGGAATTCATAATGCCCATATCTGGTCCAGAATGCGGTCTTGGGAACATCTTCTTCTTTGATCTTTAATTGATGGTATCCCGATCTCAAGTCAATCTTTGAAAAGCATTTTGCTCCCTTCAACTGATCAAAAAGGTCATCTATCCTTGGTAGCGGGTAGCGGTTCTTGATCGTTACCTTATTCAACTCCCGATAATCTATGCATAGACGCATACTCCCATCTTTCTTCTTTACAAACAGAACAGGTGCCCCCATGGCGACGCACTTGGCCGTATCACTCCCTTATCCAACAATTCTTGTAGCTGGCTCGCCAACTCTTTCATTTCTGCTGGTGCCATCCTATATGGGGCCTTTGAAACTGGTTCCGTTCCTGGAGCAAGGTTGATCTCGAACTCGATTTGTCGATCTGGTGGTAAGTGTTAGGGCGAAATCACGCACTAAAGTATTAAACAATTAACTAAAGAATTTCATAATAAATCCGTTGCAACCCCATGATCACGATTAGCCCATAATAGAACTTATCGCCATCATGGGTTCATATGAAATCATGATAATCAACACAAGAAAATAATAATTAAACTAATTATATTAAAACAGAGTACGTCACAAGAGTAAATAAGCCAAAGCAAGAAAACTAGCATCCAACGTTACAACGAAACAAGAATCACAAGAATATATGCTTCCTCTTCGCTGCAGTGTGCTAAATCGGTCTTCTTCCTTATCTCCTTCGCTTCTTGCGCCAAACACAATCTAAAACATAATCTCCTTCTTATTCTCTATGAAAACGTCTCAAATCTACTTATATAATAGTCCCATAAAACTCAGATTACATAGAAGTTGGAAGCCAAACAGAAGTAGAAGTCTAAAATATTTCAGCTTTTTCCCCGACCCTGCGCGGCCGCTCAGCATTTCTGCGCGGGCGCTCAAGGCTGCTGTGCGGCCGCTCAGCATTGCTGCGCGGGCGCGCAGGACCCTACTGGAAAAATTCCCGGTTTGCTCCGTTTCTTCGCCGTAATCTGCCCGTTCTCTTCCTCTCGCAATGGTGAACACATGCCAAGGCTTATTCTTGATGATTCCTCCTCTGAAATGCAACTAATACCCTGAAATGCATAAACACTAGAAAAACGCATCAAATACACAAAATACTTGATTTCAAGACACCAATTTAAGCCATTTTAAGACGTTCTAAGTGGTATAAAATGCCACTTATCACACCCCCAAACTTAAATCGATGCTTGTCCTCAAGCGTCACAGACTCAAAACAAATAAAAATATGCATGAATGCAATCTATATGAAAATGCAACGATCCCCCTTACTACAATTAACCAACCAAATTGTCACGTCTCAACGAATGTAGTTAGACACTAAAGATCAATAAACTCATGCAAACGGACATACAGCCAGAAACGTGGTGTGTGCAAATGCTTAACAGATATGCTTCGGAACTAGACCAATTACTATGACTAGACTATCCTCAAGGCAATCCTACGATTATACAAAGAATAAAAATTCTAGGCACAAAGTGATATACAACACTACAAGAACTCTGGAGCTTACTACGGAATCGTGCTTTTTATTTACAACTCAAATGCTTATTTGACCGTGCAATGAGTGAGGTCCACAAAAGACTTATATAATGGTATCCATGTAACGAGCGTTAGGTTAGCGGATCCCAGACTCTAAAAGCCTTAGGTCACTAGGCACAAAGTCCCCTAAGAACTTAATAACTCGAATACCAAAGAGCCCACTCTTGATCAATTATGCAAAAAAAAAAAATTTTTTTTTTTCTGAGCAAGTGCGTTTCGCTCCATCTTGCTCAACCCTAGACTACTCGCATAACATGAGAGCCGGCTACTAGCCATTTGACGCCTAGCCACAACTAGCAACAAATTCCATTTTTACTCCATTTTTTTCTTTTTCATGCCTTTACCACTAAGAACCTATTATCAAATTCTAAGCATAATAAATAGATTATCCTCGAAAATAATCAGATCATAACAACAATCTAGCCCTTAAGCATTCTCTAAGACTTAGTGAAAATACAAGTGCTTCTAGCATGCATATCAACCTACACAACTTAATATCACTTTAATGCTATCACTACACTCGCATCAATATCACAATTCAGTCGATAAATCATTGCAAAAGGGATCATGGTATATGCATGAGCTATATGATATGACAAACAAATAAAGCTATATAAAAAAAACTTATATGACAAAAATTATGCAACTATATGAACTAACTATCATGAATATGCAGCTATATGACACACACAAAATATTCCTTAACTACCACCCCCAAACTTAAAATCTTCACTGTCCCCAGTGAAGGTAGTAGAAAGGAACACAGGGTATACCTACTCGGAGTCATCATCATCATCACCCTCAGTGGGTGGAGTATCAGGCGGCGGGTATGCAGAGTCCTCACCAAAAACTGGCCACTGGATATCAGCTCCAAGGCCTCGAAAAGCAGTCCCTAACGCAAGGGTGAGCTCCTGAGCAAACCTGCTCTGCGTCTCATACATGGCATCCATCCGCCGTGAAAGCCTCCTATACTGGGCATCACCCATCCCAGCACCCTCCTGAGCTCTCGAAGAACCAGCCTCACCACGCCCTGGCCTAGCCATAGTAGCACCTCATGCTGGACGTCCTCCTGGAAGACGATAACCCAGCCCATGCTCCTCAGGCTCACCACCGGTCCACTCCTGCATCCCATTCAAAGTGCCAGAATCTATCGGAGCTGCTGGCAACTGCAACTGCTCATGAGCCGGCCAGTTCACTCCTACTGCTCGGCATAGCTTCGTAACCGTGGATGCATAAGGGATGTTCATATGCTTTGCTCCCCTCAAAAACTTCAGAATTCCTTGGTAGATAAACTCACCAAGGTCCACATAGTATTCCTCATTCAAAATTCCCCACAACAACTGTGCTCTCTCAACTGTGACCTCGTGTGCATGTGAAGAAGGCAAAATATTAGCACATATAAATGCATTCCATGCACGGGCATACCTGTTCATGGCGATTGCCGGAAAGTGACGATACTCATTATTGGCTGGACTGCGGTTCCAAACTGTGCCCGGTCGACAGAGAGTCGCACAAATCAAATCCAAGTCAAAATCCTCAGCAGTCTTTTCATTCCAGTTCTCCTCCTCGGGCTTCCTCTCTCGCTGTCCAATCACACGGCGAATCGCCGCAGGATGATAATCAACCGTCAGCCCACGAACTACAGAAAACCCATTCTTTTCAGCCTTCGCGTTCGCGTAGAACTCGCGAACAACACTCATCGGTACTGCTTCGGGTGACTCACAAAAAGCTATCCACCCCTTCTCTGCAATCATGGGCAACAACTCACCATCCCTCCCTGATGGTAAAAACCCCCTCTCCTTCAGAATCGGCTTCCCCAACAGCCTAGTGTACTCCTCCTCCGCAGCTCTGTCAGTTAACCGAGGCCTTGCAGCAGTACCCCTTGATGAATCAGCAGTAGGAACTGTGCTGCTGCTGTCAATAGTGCGTGCTCTCTTGGGTGCCATTGATTTGTGAATAAAAGTGTGTAAGAACTGATTTTTGATGTTTATGAGAGGGTTTAAGTGTAGGAAGTTTGTGGGAGATATGTGGGATAGGTGTATGTATATATAGGGTGTGGAGTAGGTTAAATTAGATTAGGAGTGGGGTTGAGGGATAAAATCATGGGGTAATGGGAAAAGAATTCGTGGGTTTATGGGCTGTGATGGTTTTTTTGTGTTTAGTGTTTTTTTTCTGAACTGTAAAAAATTTTCTGGAACTCGTTCCCTGCGCGGCCGCTCAGCATTCTGCACGGGCGCGCAGCAAGCTGCGCGGCCGCTTAGCATAGCTGCGCGGGCGCGCAGAGGGTCTTTGGAAAAAAAAAATTTCAGCCCCTTTTTTCTGATTTTTTTGTGTTTTTGGATAGGTTATTAACTTCTAAGGGTTCCTGTAACAACAATTCATGGGTTGCCTCCCACGCAGCGCTTCTTTTTCGTCATTAGCTTGACGTCTCGTACCTTTCTCAAATAGTCAACAAAATGGCACTAACCACCTCTCGGTTTGCCATGTCCCCATAGTAGTGCTTCAACTGCTGACCGTTAACCTTGAATGCTTGGTCCGAATCATTCTCAAAAATTTCCACCGCTCCATGTGGAAACACAGTTTTGACAATAAAAGGTCCAGACCACCTTGATTTCAACTTCCCAGGAAAAAGTCGGAGCCGAGAGTTAAATAACAGAACTTGTTGCCCTGGCACAAATAACTTAGGATGTAGCTTCCTATCGTGCCACCTCTTCATCTTTTCCTTATACATTTTGTTATTCTCGTACGCTTGAAGTCGAAATTCATCAAGTTCATTAAGCTGAAGCATTCTTTTCTTACCAGCTGCATCTAAATCCAGGTTCAATTTCTTCAATGCCCAGTAGGCCTTATGCTCAAGCTCCGCCGGTAGATGACATCCCTTACCGTACACCAACTGAAACGGTGACATCCCAAGTGGAGTTTTGTATGCTGTTCTGTAAGCCCAAACAGCTTCATCGAGCTTTAAAGACCAATCCTTCCTTGACGGACAAACAACCTTCTCTAGAATGCGCTTTATCTCTCTGTTAGACACTTCCGCTTGACCATTTGTTTGCGGATGATAGGCAGTAGCTACTCGATGATTCACATTATAACGCTGCATCATAGAAGTGAACTTACGGTTGCAAAAATGCGATCCTTCATCACTTATGATTACCCGAGGCATTCCAAACCTTGTGAAAATTTGCTTATGAAGAAAATTTAGCACTGCCTTTGCATCATTTGTCGGTAAAGCTTTAACTTCGACCCATTTTGAGACATAATCGACTGCCAGCAAGATTAACTGATTATTGCAAGACGAGATAAAAGGCCCCATGAAATCGATTCCCCATACATCAAAGACCTCGACTTCAAGCATCACATTTAATGGCATCTCATCCTTCCTTGACAAATTTCCCACTCTTTGGCAACGATCACACCTTAAAACAAACTGATGAGCATCCTTGAACAAAGTAGGCCAGAAAAAACCTGCTTGCAGAATACGAGCTGCCGTCTTCTCACCTCCATAGTGTCCACCATAAACCGTGGAATGGCAGTCTCGTAATATCCCCTCCGTCTCACAGAACGGGATACATCTCCTGATGATCTGACCAGCTCCCTGTCTAAACAAATATGGTTCATCCCACATATACCACTTCACCTCATGCAGAAACTTCTTCTTTTGAGCGGATGTCAAATTAAGCGGCATTATATTGCTGACAAGATAGTTTACAATATCTGCAAACCATGGTTCTTCCTCCTGAATTGCAAACAACTGCTCATCCGGAAAAGATTCATTGATTAACGTCCTATCTTGTGAAGTAGAATCGGGATTCTCCAACCTAGAGAGATGGTCAGCTACTTGATTCTCAGTACCTTTTCTATCTTTGATCTCTAACTCAAATTCCTGAAGTAAAAGCACCCAACGAATGAGTCTCGGCTTCGAATCCTTCTTAGAAACCAGATAGCGAATAGCTGCATGATCAGTGAATACTGTTACTTTCGTACCAAGCAGATAAGATCGAAATTTCTCAAAGCCAAAGACTATAGCCAAAAGCTCCTTCTCAGTAGTGGTGTAGTTCAATTGGGCCCCATTTAAAGTCTTACTCGTATAGTAGACCACATGGAAGAGATTTTTCTTGCGATGTCCCAGAACTGCACCTACCGCATAGTCACTCGCATCACACATCATCTCAAACGGTTCTGTCCAATCTGGTGCTGTAATAACTGGTGCCGTGATCAAACTCCCTTTGAGAGTCTCGAATACTGTCAAACATTCATCATCAAATTTGAAAGGCACATCTTTCTCAAGTAAATTGCACAACGGCTTAGATATCTTTGAAAAGTCCTTGATGAATCGCCGATAAAAACCCGCATGACCGAGAAAACTACGGATTCCTTTCACCGAATTAGGTGGGGGAAGATTTTCAATGACTCCCACCTTGGCCTTGTCCACCTCCAGACCTTTGCTAGAGACCTTATGCCCAAGGATAATGCCTTCACGCACCATAAAATGACATTTCTCCCAATTAAGCACCAAATTAGTTTCCACGCATCTTTTGAGTACGGCGCGCAGATTATTCAAACATTCATCATATGAGTGTCCAAAGACGGAGAAGTCATCCATGAACACTTCGACGTTATTTCCAATCATGTCAGAGAATATAGCCATCATACATCTCTGAAAGGTGGTCGGGGCGCCACATAACCCAAACGAAACTCTACGAAAAGCAAATGTGCCAAATGGACAAGTGAAGGTAGTCTTTTCCTGATCCTCTGGTGCAATACAAATCTGATTATACCCGGAATAACCATCCAGAAGACAAAAATACTCATGTCCCGCCAATCTGTCTAGCATTTGATCAATGAATGGGAGAGGGAAGTGATCCTTCCTTGTGGCTTTGTTCAATTTTCTATAGCCATGCATACTCTCCATCCTGTAACTGTTCGAGTAGGGATGAGCTCATTCTTTTCATTTGTGACCACAGTGATACCTCCTTTCTTAGGTACACATTGCACGGGGCTCACCCACGAGCTGTCAGAAATAGGATAAATGATGCCTGCATCTAGCCATTTCAGAATTTCTTTCTTCACCACCTCCTTCATGATCGGGTTCAGTCTTCGCTGTTGTTCCACAGTTGGCTTACTACCTTCCTCTAACAGAATTTTATGCATACAATATGAAGGACTTATCCCCTTGATGTCTGCTATGGTCCATCCTATAGCCAATTTGAATTCTCTCAAAATCCTTAAGAGTTTGTCTTCCTCACTACCTGAAAGGTCAGCTGAAATAATAACAGGTAACGTAGATGAATCACCTAAAAAAGCATACCTCAAGTGTTTAGGTAATGGTTTTAGCTCCAAGGTAGGTGCTTCCTCTATTGATGGTTTGAGCTTCCCTTCAGCATTCTTAAGGTCAGAAGTACCAAGAAATTCAAATGGTATGTCGAGCTTTCGCTTCCATGGAGAAGCATTCAGATATTGTAATTGCTCATTGCTATCTTCATCATCGCTGTCAAAATCCCCCACTAAGGCCTTTTCCAATGCATCAGACATTAGCATGTGCTCGAGTTCCGAAGTAACTGCGGAATCAATCACATCCACTTTTAAGCACTCCTCATCTTCTGTAGGGAACTTCATTGCCTTGAATACGTTGAAGGTCACATCCTGATCTTGGACCCGCATAGTAAGTTCCCCTTTTTGCACATCTATCAAAGTACGGCCAGTAGCCAAGAAAGGCCTCCCCAAGATAATGGGAATCTTCTTATCTTCCTCAAAATCCAGAATAACAAAATCTGCAGGAAAAAAGAGCTTATCCACCTTGACGAGCACATCCTCAACTATGCCCCTTGGGTAAGTAATGGAACGGTCCACCAATTGTAGCGACATGTATGTGGGTTTTGGATCAGGCAGATCCAGCTTTTTGAAGATCGACAACGGCATCAGATTAATGCTTGCTCCCAAATCACAAAGGCACTTGTCAAAAGTTAGATTGTCAATGGTACAAGGAATGGTGAAGCTTCCTGGATCTTTCAATTTTGGTGGTAACTTTTATTGCAGAACCGCGCTGCATTCTTCCGTGAGAGCAACGGTTTCAAGGTCATCCAGTTTTACCTTCCTTGAAAGAATAGTCTTCATAAACTTCGCATAACTAGGCATTTGTTCCAGAGCCTCAGCGAAAGGTATATTGATGTGAAGTTTCTTGAACACCTCCAGAAACTTCCCGAACTGTCTATCCAGCTTTTGTTGCTGCAATCTCTTAGGAAAAGGTGGTGGAGGATAGAGCTGTTTCTCCCCTGTATTAGCCTCAGGCAGAGTGTGTTCAACAGTAGTCTTCCTTGGTTCCGCCACTTTCTCCTTTTGCTTAGATTCTTCATCTCTAACTTCAGCTTCGACTTCTTTTGCCTTTTCAGCATCAGCTACTTTTCCAGACCTTAAGGTAATAGCCTTGACTTGCTCTTTAGCTTCCTTCCTGCCTGGTACTTCCGTGTCACTGGGAAGAGTGCCAGGTTGACGATTGAGCACTGCATTGGCTAATTGACCGATTTGATTTTCCAAGGTCTTGATAGAAACCGCCTGACTCTTGCACAATAACTTAAGTTCCTCAAAATCAGCACTAGTAGGTGCAGCTGCACTTCCCTGTTGAGGATATGATTGCCTTGTAGCATACTGCTGTGGTTGCTGGAATCCAGGTGGGTTAAACTGTTTACTTACTCCTTGCTGATATGGTGGCTGAATAGCATTCTGATTATTCCCCCAGCTGAAGTTTGGATGATTTCTGTTGTTAGGATGATAGGTCGCTGGCACAGGCTGCTGTTGTCGCTGATAATTATTCACATACTGAACAAATTCGTTGACAAGAGAACACTGATCTGTAGCATGAGAACCTGCACAAAGCTCACAAACTATAGCTATTTGATTAACTCCATACGTAGCCAAAGAATCTACCTTCATTGATAGCGCTTGGAGCTGGGCTGCAATAGCGGTGGCTGCATCAACTTCCAGAATACCTGCTACCTTGCCTGACGTCATCCTCTGAGTTGGGTTTTGATGCTCATTTACAGCCATCGTCTCGATAAGATTATACGCCTCAGTATAGCTTTTAGCCCATAAGGCGCCTCCAGCTGCTGCATCGAGCATGGGCCGAGATTGGGCCCCCAAACCATTATAAAAACCCGTGATTACCATCCAATCCGGCATTCCATGATGTGGACATTTTCTCAACATTTCCTTGTAGCGTTCCCAAGCCTCGCGCATAGATTCTATAGGTTGCTGCGCAAACTGCGTAAGAGCACTCCTCATAGCAGCAGTCTTTGCCATTGGATAAAACTTCACCAGAAACTTTTGCGCAAGATCTTGCCACGTAGTGATGGACCCAGCTAGTTCAGAATGTAACCAGTCTTTAGCCTTATCCCTCAGTGAGAATGGGAAAAGCCTCAACTTGATAGCCTCATCAGTCACGCCATTATACTTAAAAGTGCTGCAGATCTCGACAAAATTCCTTATGTGCATGTTGGGGTCTTCAGTTGCCGCTCCTCCAAAAGAAACAGAATTCTGCACCATCTGAATAGTGCCCGGCTTGATTTCAAAGGTGTTAGCTTGAATAGCCGGATGAAGGATGCTTGACTGAATGTCATCAATTTTAGGCCGAGAAAAATCCATAAGAGCTGGATCAGCTTGAACAATACGATCTCCCATGTTTACTGGTTCTTTCTGCTCAGTTCCTGAATCTGAATCCTCAAAATCTAACTTCTCCGGAGTATCAAGAACTTCGTCTTTCTCCTCAGCTGTATCTAAGGTCCTCTTGCGAGCACGAGAACGAGTTTGCATAAACGCTTGCTAAAGTACCTGAAACACAACCGAAAAGAGTAATTAACTACTACGTCCTAATCACTGAGTCCTAATGACCAATGATGGTAAGTACATAAACTAAACAAATACGCCGAGTCCCCGGCAGCGGCGCCAAAAACTTGTTAGGGAGAAATCACGCACTAAAGTATTAAACAATTAACTAAAGAATTTCATAATAAATCCGTTGCAACCCCATGATCACGATTAGCCCATAATAGAACTTATCGCCATCATGGGTTCATATGAAATCATGATAATCAACACAAGAAAATAATAACTAAACTAATTATATTAAAACAGAGTACGTCACAAGAGTAAATAAGCCAAAGCAAGAAAACTAGCATCCAACGTTACAACGAAACAAGAATCACAAGAATATATGCTTCCTCTTCGCTGCAGTGTGCTAAATCGGTCTTCTTCCTTATCTCCTTCGCTTCTTGCGCCAAACACAATCTAAAACATAATCTCCTTCTTATTCTCTATGAAAACGTCTCAAATCTACTTATATAATAGTCCCATAAAACTCAGATTACATAGAAGTTGGAAGCCAAACAGAAGTAGAAGTCTAAAATATTTCAGCTTTTTCCCCGACCCTGCGCGGCCGCTCAGCATTTCTGCGCGGGCGCGCAAGGCTGCTGTGCGGCCGCTCAGCATTGCTGCGCGGGCGCGCAGGACCCTACTGGAAAAATTCCCGGTTTGCTCCGTTTCTTCGCCGTAATCTGCCCGTTCTCTTCCTCTCGCAATGGTGAACACATGCCAAGGCTTATTCTTGATGATTCCTCCTCCGAAATGCAACTAATACCCTGAAATGCATAAACACTAGAAAAACGCATCAAATACACAAAATACTTGATTTCAAGACACCAATTTAAACCATTTTAAGATGTTCTAAGTGGTATAAAATGCCACTTATCAGTAAGCCTGGTAGTTCATCGGGAAACACATCCGGGAACTCGTTAACTACAGGGATATCTTCCATGCTGGGGCTGCCTTTTTCCGAATCCACTACATAA
This sequence comes from Apium graveolens, assembly GCF_009905375.1. NCBI lineage: Eukaryota > Viridiplantae > Streptophyta > Magnoliopsida > Apiales > Apiaceae > Apium > Apium graveolens. Next base: position 49,109,969 of record NC_133649.1, read on the forward strand.
GCTAGGAACGACTCACAACCTTTTCTAAGTAGCTTCTTAGCCTGAACAATTGTAAGAAATAGTTGCTCTTACTTCTACCCCTTAAATACTACCTTCTCTCCACTCTTCATCTTTAAATACACTCTCTTGGTCTTACAATTAATCTGAGCATTATTCTCTCCTAACCAATCCATTCCTAAAATTATGTCAAACTCTCCCAACTTGAAGAGTATCAAGTCGGCTGAAAACTTATACCCCGAAATATCAATCTCACACTTTGGACAAAATTGATTCACAGGAATCTTCTCTTGGTTCGCAATTACCACATTTACTACCTCACTCATAATCATTTTCTCACATTGAAGCTTATCAACAAAAGATTTGGATATGAAAGATCTTGTTGCTCCCGAATCAATCAATACTTTAGCTTTGACATTATTGAGTAAAAGTGTACCTGCTATCACCTCCGAATTCTGTACAACATCCTTCATCTTCAAATCAAATGTCCTTGCCATTGCTTGCGGGGTTGGTGTAGGTGGTGGAGGTAATGCCAATACCTCAGCTGGCACGCTTGCACTGGTACTTGCCACATTCATTAGAGCTTTGACTGGTCCGGTTGCCTTGCACTCCCTAGCTATGTGTCCAGTCTTCCCACACTTGTAACACGTAACTCCTGGCTTCGGCATCTTGCACTCATTCGCCAAATGTCCCTTCTGATTGCACCTGTAGCATGTCATGCTCAGCTTATTACACACTCCGGGGTGCCTTCTTCCGCAGTACTTGCATTCTGGCCTCTGGAACCTGTTTTCTCCAACTTGCCCTTGGCTTGCCTGATTGTTCCCCTTCGATTCTTGCCTTTTACCCAAATTTCCTTTCTTTTGAAAATTTCCGCCCTTCTGGAAACCAATCCTCTTTACATTCCGATCTTGTGAACTTCCGGCTTCAGACTTTTCTCCATAAAATGGAACCTTCCTCTTCTTGTTATCCCTCTCTTTCCTTGACTGCATCCCATTATTCTCAATCATAGCAGCTTTCTGTACTACTCCCGCATAAGTTTCAAGCTCAAACATAGCCACCCTATCTCTGATCCAAGGCTCAAATCCTTGCTAAAATTTCTTTGCTTTTTCCTCCTCAGTGCTGGTATACTTTGTCACAAACCTTGACAACTCAGTGAACTTCTTCTCATACTCCAATGCAGTCATGTTCCCTTGCTTCAACTCAAGAAATTTTAGCTCCATCTGATTCTGCATGTACTTAGGGTAATACTTGTCCAGAAATAACTTCTTAAATCTCTTCCAAGAAACCTGCTGAGTGACTTCCATAGCTTTTACTGATTCCCACCAATAGATGACTTCTCCCTTCAAGAAGTAAGTAGCATACGGCATCTTCTGATCGTCTCCTAACTTTACCAACTCAAAAGCCCTTTCCATCTCCTTGATCAATGTGTTAGCTATCACTGGATCAGTGGTATCATGAAATGCAGGTGGATTCACATTCTGAAAAGCCTTGAAAGTGACAATTTGTCTAAGTGGTACCGGTGGTTCAGGTGGTTGGTGTGGCTCACGGTTATCTTGGTTTTCAATTCGTTGTTGAAGAGTTAGTTGTTGTTAAGCTATAGCATTGGTTTGCTGTTGCAAAGTTTCCAGTAGTCGAAGAATATTTGGGTCTGTGGTGGATGTGGTTGTTGGGTTCTTCTTTTTGGGAGGCATAATCCTGAAATAAGAGTTATGTCAAAACAGATATGAATGATAAAATGATTCGAGGGTATCGCATGGCATTCTTATTTACATATGGGGTCAAGTTTCCAAGTTAAGCAGATATGATGATGCATATAAAAACGTAAAATAACAGTTGAGAGCAAATTGAACAATAGAACATAATTATTGAAATTTTAAAGGTCACAATACATAGGATTGGGACAAAGTCTGATTCTAGGAATAGCAGGCTTATTTAAAGAAAACAACGGAAACAACTGGGGATTCCATAGAGTCTGATAGTACAACAACATGAAAGGTAAATGGAAAGAACTAAGGCTCCACTCCATCTGAACGGGGCTTGGTAGTCTTTTCCTCTTGAAGCGTCTTCACAATGCTCTAGAGCTCATCCGCCACCATCTGAATGACATACTGGCTGGTACGGTCCCGGTGCGCTGGCATCTCCTCAAGCTTAGTGTTGACGTACTGAACCAAGGTCTCAAGTCTCGCAGTCATCTGCTCCTTGGGCTTCCCTTCGTAGTTTCGGCTGTCCGGATACACGTTCTTCAGTCGGTCTATCAGTCGGTCGTACTTGCCCTAAAGCATGTCAAACTCGCGCCTCAACTCAGCATACACTGTGAAAGCAATAGTGCCGTCCGACCCAGAGGATGACGAGGAATGCGCCCTTTGCTGACAACCAATAAGAGGAGTATTAATAATAATTTACTTAACCTACTCTCTCGCATATTATCTATAACCCACACACATATCCTATAACCTATTTGGGCTGTCCAGGGACTCTAAACCGTAGCTCTGATACCAAAACCTGTCACGCCCCCAACTTAAACAACAAATTAAATATAACTATTACAACATTTTAAAAGAAGAATACACAACCAACACCAAGATCTTACAGTTTAGGGTTTGGAACAGCCCAACACTACCAACTATTACATCTGATTAAAAGTACCGAGTCCTCACACAAACTATTATTACTTATTCTACCTGAGCTCGAACATAAGCATCAGCATCACAAGTCTTACGGGCAGTCTGCTTGAATCTAACCATAGCTGCTAGCTGTAATATCAGGGTAAAGCAAGGAGTGAGCCAAATGCTCAACAAGTGCTAACAGTACGACACAAAACATAAATCGAGATATACATTAAAGAATGACAATGGAAAGACATAACCAATGGTAACGAGAGATAAACTATGTGAGATGGCATCATTTTGCTTGTATCAAAACAATTTTAAAATCATGTCTTAATCAAAATCATTTTATGACGCTACGGATTACAGCCGGTGATCAGTCGCGAAGTAATCCCGAACCTCGCTGGGTTCTAAAACATTAACGGGAATCCCTAGGCAACTTTTAAGCCTAATATAAGTGTGGAAAGGACTCGCGTCTCAGTCCAGATCCACTATTCAAGGAAAACATTTATCCCCCTTTGGGACTGAAAACCCATATTTTATTTATTTCAAAAACTGATGCCGAATTATAACGAAATCTCTTTTAACAGTAAACATTTTTATTAATGGATTATAGATCAACTCGAAACACGGGAAATATGGTACTAAATCTCAGGGCCATGATTTACAAAATTTTACTCTATTAGGGTAACCAAAAGGTTTTCATATGTCAGAACTTGGACAGGAAAATTTAGTGAGACTAATGGATAATATAAAGGGGTAATGCCAAACTGGGCTTAAAGCAATGGTTTCTCGTCAAGGTACGGGTGTTGGATCATCAAGAAGATAAGCTTCATGAATACTATGGGTGTTAAGGTATGAAGAAATGATTCTTTAGCTCAGGATATATCATAGTTGTCAAGCTTTAGGATAAGAAAGAGGGGTATCAATCAATGAGGGATCACTTTGATAATTTCTGACTTTCAGGGTTTAAGGTAAGGTTCTATAGGGATTCAAGTATCAGGATGAGATATCAATACTTAGGAATCATCAGCATGTTAATCAAGAGGATCAATCAAGTAATATATCAATTCTTCATTATATCATGGCATTTAACTATCATGAAAAGGCTTTTGAACTACTTGCAATACATACTCGAGGGTTCATGGCATTTCTATATAATTCAAAGATAAACGAAAGATACGCTGGATTTAAAACATATCAAATGACTCAGGATAATTGCATCAATATATATATGAACTGTTTATAGTAAATACGAAGGTCAAGTTGAATCACTTGCCTTGAGAAAGGCTGGTCTGGTCTGACTGGTAGGAGCAACTGGAGCTTCACTCGACCTTTATGGCAAGTTTTCCCTCGTCTCGAGATCCTACATAATAATAGTAATCCTCATTATAATATATTCTTACCATCTTAACCTATTTACAACTTGAAATTAAACACGGATGGCACTTAGGCCTATACGCACTTAATTTTATATTCACTTTTAAATTACAAAAGTACACACATAGCCACATATTCATATATCATATATTAACACCAAATAACACCATATATACCATAATACAACACTAGGCTTGGATGATCTCGACTCACATCTTAAGTCACTCGGTCGCTAAACTAGACATGGTCTTCTAATTTTGGCTTCCTAACTCGATGTGCCTTTCCTAAATTATCCAAAACCTATTGACCCTCACTTGTGCCTTTAGCTCTACTGACCTTATACCATCTTACAACTATGGTGGTCGACCTAATACTCACTTCTAAGTGTTCTAAAACTATGTGATAAGTGAAAGCGCTCACTGGTGCAAATTTCAGAATGACAACTATAGTTTCTTGAGTGCATTAGGCACTCTTAAACTACAATTTTTCCTTCAAAACTTTTACACAAGACTCTCCTGACCTTACCTAAGGGCATCTCACAAACTTGATGTGGCTCAAGGGCCTGGCTTGGGCCTTCTTGGGCCTAAGATAAAAGTCCAAGGTTCCCCTGTTTTTCTGGGCAGAAAATGCCCTGACTTGAATTAACTTATGACACATGGTTCTAACTCATATCCTATGAAATATGGTTGGAAAAACTTCTCTGACACTCCCTCTAACTAAGGCCCAATAGGGCCTAATGAGGGCCTACCCATGACATGGTCAAATCTTCCTATTTCTAAGTTGCAACAAAACTGTCCCCTGCTGGACATATTTTGTTATTCTACTTGTGCACCTAACCAAAAGACATGCAAACCTCCAACCAACTCCTAAAACCTTTTATATACTCCCAATACTAACTTCTGGTGGCTTGGGCCTCAAAGTGCACATCAATGACATGGTCAAAACTCACTCTAAATCTCAGGGTACTAAACTGATTTTCTGCAGAAACTATAACTCTCATTTCTCCAAGGTTTTGACTTGACAAACTCAACTACCAACATCCCAATACTTAAACCAAGACTTATACATGGTAATCTACTGAACTAACTCCCTTATTCTCAAAATAACCTTGGGTGAGATCATCCTTACCTAAGGTACAATTATGGCAAAACAAAAGAGATCACATTTCTCAACTCACCAATCATTAAGTTTTTGAAACCACAAGATATGCATTTTATAAAAGATATCCACGAATTATTACCATGCAACAAGAAGCATAAATCAATATTAACACATTATTCCTACTTAAATTAAGGCTCACTAACAAAATCTTTCCAAATGATCAAAATCTTACAACATTCTAAGAGAAATCCACATGCATGCATGTCCTCGGGTTTTGCAAACCAAAACAACAAATTTTCTACATATATTCTACCATAAAATTGACATGCAAGCCTAGCATGAGCTATACCTAGATGATCACTTAGCATGCAAGGAGTTTTATCAAATTTTCACCACAAAATTCAAGTCATTATCACATAATCATGCAAAATTTGAGCAAAACAACAAGAATGATCTCAAGGACCATTCATTCGGCTCCCATATGGTCATGGCCGAATGAAATGGATGGGAAGGGCCATTTAATCATCAAGAGTTTCCTTCTCAAGACTTGGCACTTATCCATTCCTTGTAGTCCTCTCAAAAACAACCCTAAACTCACAAGAATCAAGGTTGTATTTTGAGTTTCACTAAAACCTTTACATGCAACCTTTAAACTTAAACTTTCTACTCAAAACTCTTTGAAATATGAGTGATCATGGTATGGGAAGTAAAATTTACTTTTGTAAAGAGTAGAAGCTTGGTTGAGGAATGAAGAAAAAAAAATGGGGAGGGGGGTTTCGGCTAAAAGCCGAGAGTGAGAGAGGGAGGAGGGAGGGAGGAGAAAGTGTGGTGGTGAGTGAAGTGAAATGATCATGTCTTTGCTTGTTTTATGGTTTTTGTATTGGCAAAAGTGAGTGGAATTAGGAATTGACATGATTAGCCTTCCACTTGAACTTGGTTCAATTTGCATGCAAGGGTAAAGAAGGAAATTGGCTAGAAAAATAAGAGTTAGTGGGGTTGGAATTGTCCTCTTTGTCCTTGAAAAGAATGAGAGGGTGGTTTGCATGCAAGGGCTTTCTTGTAATTTTCTAAATATGACAACTAAAATTTATAATGATTTATTTTTATAAAATAAAATACAAGTTCAAAAATTATAAAATTTATACCATAAAATAACTTGGATTTTTAGAGACTTTATAAAATCATTTTCAAAATTTGTGAACAAAATACCTTTTAAAAGAAAATTTTTCCAAGGCTTAGAATATTCCTTATAAATCAAAAATAAAGAAATTAAATAAACTCTTGCTTTGAAAAATCATATACTACATAAAGCAAATTTATAATGCAGAAATTTGCACTCACACAAACGTACAATCATTGAATATATTTTCATTCGGCTTTAATATTATACCAAATCCACAAATAATATTACACGAAGATACCGGTCGTAACAATTTCTCTTCGTGTGTCATTAGTCTTGATTCTGATATTGCTGAGCTGATAAAACACACAAGCTTAATTATATGGGACGAAGCACCAATGTAGCACATGTATGCTTTTGAATGTTTAGATTGTTCTCTCCGAGATATAATGAAAGTCGTTGATCCCAAAAAATATAATATGCCATTTGGAGGCATTACAGTTGTTCTAGGAGGTGATTTCAGACAGATTCTTCCAGTTATAAACTCAGGATCACGTGATGATGTTGTTCCTGCCACTATCACAAGGTCACGTCAGTGGCTCACGGCGAAAATTATGATCCTTTATCGGAACACGAGGCTAAACCAATCAGTAATACCAGAAGAAGTTCTAAGCTTAAAACTCTTTGCTGAATGGGTACTTCGAATTAGAAATGGTGTTATTGAGGCTCCCAAAGGTTCTTCATTTGATTATGGAGAAGATGAAATTGTAATTCCACCGGACTTCTGTGATTCTGAAATTAAAAATTCAATTAAGAATATGATCGAGTGGACATATCCAAATCCGCTATCGCATTACAGGACTTCAAAGTATTTAAGTGAAAGAGCCATTTTGACCCAACAAATTTGGTAGTTGGTCATCTCAACTTTTTATTGTCCAAAGCATTCCTGGGGAAGATTTCACGTACTATAGTGTTGATAGAGCAGAGGAGTTTGGTGGCACTCCTTCAGAATTGAGTTTTGCATTCCCTCCAGAATATTTGAACTCTGTTAACCTGCCTGGATTACCACCTCACGAGCTTAAGTTGAAGGTAGGTGTTTGTGTAATGTTAATGCGGAACTTGAATCAGATACTTGGCCTATGCAACGACACTCGAATGATGATAACTAGATGTTTAAGTCACGGTGTTGAGTGTGAAGTAATATGTGGCGCTTTTATTGGCATGAAGCACTTTATTCCTAGAAAGGAACTCTGCCCAACTGACACGAAGCTTCCCTTTAAACTAATACGGAAGCAGATGCCTCTCCAACTATGTTATTCCATGACTATTAATAAATCACATGGTCAATCACTGGAAAGGGTAGGATTATATTTGCCCAACTCTGTTTTTACTCATGGTCAATTTTACGTTGCCGTTAGTAGGGTAACCTCTCCTTCCGGGCTAAAAGTCTTCATTGATTCGAGGAGTGGAGAATCTACCAATGTCACTAGAAATGTTGTTTACAAAGAAGTATTTTACAACTTGCCACAGTAGTATGAGAGGAGATGCATATGTACAATATTAGTGAATTGATTAATATAACTAAATATGTCATTGTTTCCTTCAATATTGTAATCTGAAGCTGTATTTTGAACAATATGAGTACTTAATGGTGATGAACAGTGGAACTCTATTGTAAACAAGATTGAGACATGTTGTGAATCGTTTCAGCATAGTCTTTTTTTAGATGAAGTGTATAAATGAACGATAATGTTCCTACGTACTTGGTTTTTTAGAAATTTCATTTTAATGCAACACGGTATTTAGTGTAACGCATATTATAAGAAAGCCACACAAATAACTAATTTTAATTATTTTAAATTTTTAAAACTTGAAAATGTGACATGTATACAGTTTTTGTTGGACAAATGGCAGATTTGCATTCCGATTAATTCACCATTTGTATAAATGATAATATGGTTTGTAATCATTCATCTGTAAAAGGGAACTTTTCTACGATGCTATATTATACCCCACGTCTCATGATTATATTAGATTGAAGAAAAAATTATGAAATGCATCCTATTTTTGCATAAATGGTTTTTTGTGAAATATGTTAGTTCATGTCGATAAATCATAACATATTGATTTGTACCTTCTTAAGAACAAATTATTATTAAATGTTTAGATTGTCTTTGGATCATGTCATATAAATTAAAAAATTCAAATCTTTGAAATGTACGAACAACAGATCATTTATTTTTAGATTTTATCTAAATTAAAGAGGAACAACTATAACCAAAATATTCATGTTATATTTAATTAGCATATTTTACTATATATTGTAAATAACCATCAATAAATTTTTAAAAAACCAAACATTAAGATTGAAAAGGATATGTAAAAATCTATTCAAGTTGAAATGAAGAAGAATATGTAAAAATTTATACAATTGAACCATAATGAATAGGATCATATCAATATCATACTTATAAAAATACCTTGGGATGAACAAGAAATAAATTAAATATGATGATTATATTAATGAAGTAAAGAAAAATTAACAAATTTTAACACACTCTATATAACTGTATTGTTCCCACAGAAACTCGATTAATGCATCTCTTACAAAATATGAGCTTATGTAGAACTTTTGGAAAGCTTAACCCTCATACAATATAGACCTATGCAATCAATCGGAAAACACATAATTTAATGACAACATTTCCATGTTCATTTTCGTACAGTTTGACAGCTGCATGCGCGTCTTCTTTTCTGAAATGTGCATTGTTTCGTTGGTTGCTTCTGATGTAATCGTTCGATTACAATGTATGCACCACATGAAGAAACTGCTTTCACTGTTGACATTTAATTTTGTATGAAAATATCAAACCACTTTTTTTAAAAAAATATTGAATCATTATAGGAACGATCTTCATGTTAAAATAATATGTGGTGATGCATGTATATAAAAATGTAGACATGACAACAAAGGTTCAATAACCCGATTTGCTTTCTCGTGACTCTTTGTATAAGCAAAAGATCTGTAGGATAGTACATACGTATTAGTGTATCTTTTACCTGTAAACTGTAAAATAGATATGCCATGTTTTGACATATATCTGAATAAAATAAATAGTTGTTACATGTAATAATGACTCTTAAACACATTTTTTAAAGACTTATGTAGTTGCCCAGAGTAAGTTGTCCTGTATACATCAGCACCCATATATAATTAAAGGAAAAACAAAATTACCGGATATAAAAGTATATTTAACACACGGTTTTTTAATTTATTATAAATTTGAATTTATTTTTAAAAATATGAAATTATATCCTGTATTTTGCAGAACAAGTAGTATAAAATCATTTGTGACGTTATATGTTACTTGGATTATGCTTGACGTATACGATATTGATACGTTGCACACACTTTTGGTCCGATAATATTTTTAAAAAAATGCTTGTGTTTGGACTGTAGAAACTATACAACCATGACGTGTTTATGCATGATTGAGTTTCAAATTTTTGTACATACAAATGTTTGTATTATGTACAGAAAATTGTTAGTACTATGTTATATGTAAATTTATGTATAACATTACCATAACATTTGTAGCAATTATTATTAAATAGTTACTTCAGAAGGTAACCTTTAATTCATATATATATATATAGAATTTAAAATGTTGTACCTATTTATTTAGTTTTTCAAGGTGCATATTCAGCTTTTGCAGTACTAATTCAACAAGCAATGTTATTGTACAGTGTATGTAGGTGGCGGTAGAAGTTAAACAGTTTGATTGATGTAGACAAACCATTTCCTCTCAAAAGGAGCAATGTAATTATAGATATAAATAAGAACTACATTGAATATAACATTAACCCTGGCACCGTTCCCTGTTTTCTAAGCTTACTGTTTAGTTTCATCTATATAACTCCTATAATTGAAACAACTGCAGGCTATAGCTCATAGCTCTTTTTTGCAGAGATTATACTTACTTTCAAAATTATTGAAAACCACACTATGGCATCTTCTTCCCTCCCAAGGTATGAAAAGTACTAGAAAATAAAAAAACTCCATACAACTTTTTGTTATTTTCTCATACTTTGCAACACAGTGACTCTCAAACATGTGAAATTTAATTTTATCTCTGTTAAAAAAAGGTGTAATAATTCTCGAATTAATTTTTAGTGTAAGTTTTATCTTTGTTTTGGTGTATGTTTTATATCGGTTTTGTAAGCCTTAAATGTTTGTTTCGTGATACAGCAAGTCACTTTCGAGCAATTCAGATGATAATATCATGCAGCAGATAGATGATTATAAGTATGATGCAAGGGAGAATCTTGAGAAATCCATGACAAATTTTAATGTAAACACTGCCCTGATGATGGAGCAGATTCTTGAGCTTAGTCGTGATCACAAAGAGACTTCAGCTAATTTTGCTAAGAAGGTTGAACTTCTACTTGAAGAAGTCGGGAAACTAAGGATTGAGGGTAGAATTATCCGCGAAGAAATGAACAAGATTATGTAATGGCAGTCAATTATTAGTATGTAGTCGTTATGTTATGTTTCAAGCTATTGAAAACAGTTTGTCATGTAATCTATTAAAAAATCTAATATTGGTAATGGACTTACATATGAACTAGAGAAGTTTATATGGAATATTGTTTTAGATTACTGAAATAAAATTTAAAATTTGTAATTAATGTTAAAATTAAAATGTGGTTATCCCAATTGATCAATTAAATATTTCTTTTATTAGTTCTATTTAATAATTTTAACTTATCAAACTCAGCTCAATGGGATTTGTCCCCATTGTAAAAGAATGTTTATTGTATATAGTTATATAAAGAAAAACAAATCACTAAAAGCCACAAATAATTGAATGTGATAAATAAAAAAAGGAGAGTTTAATACTTTTAAGTAATTTATATAATGATATATACTTAATAAATGAATGGTCATCATCTGACATGAGTTAAATAATTAATGTCAGTACCAAATACTAGCTTTACTCCAATTTTGGTTGTAGTTGATTGTTGTGTTGTTCCTCTTATATAGTATGGTAAACAAATTTTCATAGGTAGACTGGTAAAATTGTCGTTTCAAATGTTACGTCTTTTAAGCTTCAATATTACACATAATTGAAGTAAGTTAAACTAAATAACAATTAACTTTATTATTTCAACCACCGTTTATCCATCTTTCGATGTAATTGATTTACGTAAAAGGTTTACCACTTTTAAAGCCGAATGAACCATTAATAGTTCTCTATGTTAGTTAATTGAAAAATGATAAAAAAATATTAATTTTTACATTTGGTATCGAGCCCTTACTTTTTCTCTTATCTACACTAAAAGTAATATTAATTGAACTTTTTATTTTTGGAAATTAAATTATATTTTTTAAGTTGTTGCAGAATTTCATACGTAGCAAACGGACTGGATATAACGGGAAAGACGAGCTTCGTTATTGAGTTGGATCAATATAAAATGGAGAGGTGAATGCTTTTAAGTAATTTATATTATGATATATATTTTAAAAATGAATATCGGAAATGTGGAGCTATTTACAAATAATTGAATGTCATAAATAAAAAATGGAGAGTTTAATACTTTTAAGTAATTTATATAATGATATATACTTAATAAATGAATGCTCATCATCTAACATGAGTTAAATAATTAATGTTAGTACCAAATACTAGCTTTACTCCAATTTTGGTTGTACTTGATTGTTGTTTTGTTCCTCTTATATAGTATGATAAACAAATTTTGATAGATATACTGGTAAAATTGCCGTTTCAAATGTTACGTCATTTAAACTTCAATATTACACATAATTGTAGTAAGTTAAAGTAAATTACAATTAACATTATTATTTCAACCACCGTTTACCCCATTTTTCGATGTAATTGATTTACATAAAAGGTTGACCACTTTTGAAGCAGTATGAACCATTAATAGTTCTCGATGTTAGTTAATTGAGAAATGGTAAAAAAATAGTAATTTTTATATTTGGTATCGAGCCCTTACTTTTTCTCTTATCTATACTAAAATTAATGTTAATTAAACTTTTTATTTTTGGAAATAAAGTTTACAATTTTTAAGTTGTTGCAGAATTTCATACGTAGCAAACCGACTGGATATAAATGGAAAGACGGCCTTCGTAATTCAGTTGGATCAATATAAAATGGAGAGGTTAATATTTTTTAAGTAATTTATATTATGATATATAGTTTAATAAATGAATGTACATCATCTAAAATGAGTTAAATTATTAATGTTAGTACATAATAGTCACTTCAGTTACGGTAAATGAAATAAAAGGGCTTCTTCATATAAACACTGAAACACCTATGGTCATTATTCAAATTTTGCTTATTTTAGTAAATTTAGCTCTAAATTTGTTTTAGTTCACTATCATTATGTCTCTAAAATACAATTTGTGAAGAGGCTTTCATTGGATGTCCGCCCATAACGCTTTTTGATGCAGTTAAACTATAAAGGATTCGATAACTGTGACTGAATTATGATAATTAATAGGATTTCCAAAAAAAACTAAAAAAAAGAAACATAGAACACAAGGATTTTGTTATTATAACTTTAAAAAAAAAGTTCTGAGTATTTGTCCTATTTCCCAATAACATTTTGATTTACTCAATTTTTAAGTCACTTTCGCTTCAATTGTACATGGAGGTAAATTAAGCTTGAATAATACGCTAAATTAAACTAGATTGAACTATTTTACAATTTACTTATTTTTCTTCAATTACAATTTACTTATTCATACACGACCCTTAAAAAGTAGACAGATTGTTATGAAACTTTTACTTTTTCTCTTTTCTACAATAAAATTAATTTTATTTAAACTTTAATATCTTTAAAATAAAGTTTATATTTTTTAAGTTGTGAGGTCAAATTCAGATTTAGGCAACATACTTGATTTAATTGGAAAAACTACCTTCATAATTGAACGTGTTAAATAAGAAATGGAGAGTTTAATGCTTTTAAGTAATTTATATAATGATATACACTTTATAAATGAATGTTCATCATCTAACATGAGTTAAATTATTAATGTCAGTACCAAATACTAGCTTCACACTAATTTTGGTTGTAATTGATTGTCATTTTGTTCCTCTTAATATAGTATGGTAAACAAATTTCCATTGCTTAACCATTTAAATTGCCGTTTAAAATGTTACGTCGTTCAAGCTTCAATATTACACATAATTGAAGTAAGTTAAACTAAATTATCATTTACTTTATTATTTCTAGATTGAACTATTTTACAAATTACTTATTTCCTTCCTGTTATAGGGAGAATTTCGTATAACAATGTTGTGGAGGTTAATGGGCGGAACAAAGATCAAGGACAGTGTTTGAGGGCGGAGGAAGGTTGTTTGGGGGTGGCTGAGCTTGTATGTGGACTCCTTAAGAAAGAATAGGGTTTGTTATTCTCTATCAAGTGTCGACTCCTGTCCCATACAAGTGCCTACGTACCCTATTTATAGGGATCAAGCCTTACGTAGTTCTTGGGGAACAAGTCACGTAGGCTAGGGTTAGGACTCTTCAGCCCGTGCAGCCCAAGCCCACGATAAAGTCAGGCCTTCAGCCAATTAGTCACGTAAATCTCGATCGGCTCCACACGCTTCCTACAATCTCGCGGCATCTCCGCAATCCTTCCCGTGATCGTAGGAACAACCCGTGTCGACCCCGAAATCTACGAGCAACTCAGTCATCTATGAGTCACTTTCCATGTTGCACACAAAGTCTTTCGATGCGACCCGGCCTGGTCACCTCGGCCCGCACCGCCTTCAAATAATAAATATAATGTTACCTCTGTTTCTATAAGATGTGGGCTCATGAGCTCAGCCCGCGTATGGGCAGCTAAGCCCACCTCGCATGAAGGCACCTGAGCCCACCTCGCGTGGGCACAACCGAGCTCGGCTCGCATATGAGAGCCCAAATGACAAATATGAGCTCACCTTACATGTGTGAGCCCAGCTCGCATGTCCTCACTTGAGCCCAGCTCGCATGTTTGAGCCCAGCTCTCATGTCATGAGCTCAGCTCTCATGTCATGAGCCCAGCTCGCATGTAAACTCAGCTCGCATGTTACGAGCCCAGCCCGCATGTGAACCCAGCTCGCATGTTGCGAGCCCAGCCCGCATGTGCTGGCCCAAGTCATATAAATCCATGGTTCTAGCCCACACACAAGAGTCCAGCTATTTAATGCACCCACAGGGACCTATTTAGGGCCCATGGCCGAAAGCGGGCATAACAACTACCCCCCAAAATTCCTGGTCGCATCTTGAGGCTAGGTATTTTCTAATCTTTTTATGGCCTCGCAAGTGTGAGCCCACCAGGCCGCACCAAGCCGCCTCGCGTGTCTCGCCTCGCATGCCTTTCATCTTTGCATTCATTTTGACAGCCGTTGGACAGCTGGCGTGGGGATTCGTGTCATCTTATGAGATGACGACACGTGTCGCCTCCTCCTTTCTCTCTCCTATCCCCTATAAATATGTGAGATTTCAATTCATTTCTCACATTTCCAAGAACACTTCCTGAATTGCTGCTCAATTTGCTCAAGGATCTACCACGGCGAAGATTATCATTTCAACAAGAATCGTCTACCGGCGGCGATATTCTCCGGGACCAGATTCATCAGGATCTTCATACACCTCTCCCACAGGTACTCTTCGATTCGAGCCCGTTTTTTATTCATGCTTTATTCACGCACACCATGCGAGCACACACCACCTGTTCGATGCGAGTTCACACACAACCACAATGCGCGATGCGAGTCCTTTTGCTCGTTTAGATACTTAGGTGCGATCCCGTGTGAGATGTGAGGACACTTAGGTGCGATCCCATACTTGTTTTTTTTTTTCTTTTTTAGGGCCACACACTAATTTTCACCATCTTTTACAGATGTCGAGTGCGTCTTCAGCCCGCTCCTATGGATCATCTCGCTCTTCCTCGAGCCCGGCTCGCACCTCTGCTAGCCCGGCTTGCTCTTCAGCTACTCCATCTCCATTAAACCAATACCCTCCTGAGCAGCGAGGCTCCAAGGACTTCCAACGCGAGCTGACCTCTCTTTCTGGTCGTCTTAGCCAACCTATCTCTCCCGGCTCAGCTATCACCCCTCAAGGGGCTTTGAACATTGCCAGAGTTGAGAACTCGATGCGAGCAGCTGGATCCGGCTCGCTTGATATTCACCTCGACCCGAACCCTGAGGATTTTACCAGGGAGAAGAATATATATAATTGGAGAAATAGGCCCGTGGACCTCTCTCATATTCCAGCCTCCCTTGGGGTAGAAGAGCTGCTAAACCGCGAGCCTGCTCCCTTGGATAAAGACCGAGCCGAGGAGATTTTAAGAGAAATGGCTGAAGAGAGGGCAGCCCGTCTGAGGCAAGCAGCAGCTAACCACCTCGACCCCATTCACCTTGACTCAGAATCAACTGACAGCGACCTGGGGAGTGCATACTATGACACCAGGAAGAAAGGAAAAGAGCCTGTAGCTGCTGAATATCCCATCCTGGGACTCGAGGGTGAAGAGGACGGCTCGCATTGGTCCTATGACTCTCCTCAGAGCGAGGAGGTGGCAGATGTTACAAGTCAGTACAAGATTTGTAACTATAATTATGTCCCCGCGGCCTCTCCTGAGCCTTATGTGCCTCCTGCCCAGCCCGAGCTCGAGGGTGAGATTGTTTTCAAAAGGCAGATCATTCCTGATGGGGAGGAGAGCTCAACTGCAAACGAGGAGGTTAAGGTGCTCGCTTGTCGCGACCTGCCTACCTCGCTGACTCAGAAACATCTGGCCGAGCACATTGAGCAGTTTCAGCTCGAGGGCCATATTGTCTTGCCCCTACCTCATATGAGATGCTATAGATTCAATCACTCGGAGAATGGAGGTAGGGTGCCTCGCATGGTCTTGTCCACCTTCCTATTAAGGCTGGGAATCTCCTCTCCTCTCCATCCCTTCATTAAAGATGTTTGCGAGTACTTCCAGCTCGCACCCCTTCAGATCAATCCAAACGGATACCGGGCCGCCCTCGCATTGTACATCATGTACCACAAATGCGGGTACCCTTCTCTAACCGCGAGGCAGCTGGGTTACTTCCTCCATTTGAAGCATTCTCCTAACGACTTTGGATATTTCTACTTCTCTGTCTGGCCGTGCTTCAACAAGAAGAACCTCATCCACAACGGGCCGAGCAACTCAGGGAAGTGGAAAAGCCCTTACTTCTATATCCACGAGGTGCCTCGAGTCCAGACTCATTTTTATTATAATCCATGTAAGTTTTCTCCTGCCCGCTCTCGTCTCTTCTACCATAGCTCTTTCCTTTTAACAAGAATTTCTTTCATCTCCAGCCACCCCGCCTCGCACTGTTCTTGTGGGACAGGAAAAGATAAACGCGGACAGTCTTCTAAACCTTCCTAAGGCGGACCGGGACATCCGAAAACTCATAACGACCTCCAATCTGGTCGCATGTGGGTTTTTGAAGGAAGGAGTGAGGCTGACTCCTCAGAAGAAATCTAGGAAGAGATCCAGAAAGGGTAAGAATATCGGGCTCGCACGTCCGGGCCTGGCTGCTCGCATGCGCGAGCTCGTGTGCTCACTTTTTCCTGCATGCATCTTGTTTCACATCGCACTTTAATTCTCCATATTTTTCACCTGCTCGCATTACTTCTTTCCTTTGCATCATGCTGTGACTAATCTATTGCTTTGTTGTTTTCTTTTTCAGAAATGGCCATCTCCCCTATCCCCTTCATGGAAGAGGCTGAGCAGGCTGCGGCCTCGGGCCCAGTTCAGCCCGCAGCTGCGAGCACAAGGGCTCGATCTCAGGCCAATCCTCCGGCCCGCATGACTACTCTCTCCGAGCATCTCAAGGATTCAGGGCCCTCTCCTCGACTAAAGAGGCATAGAGGTAAAGAAGGAAAAACTGGCAAGCCTGAGCCAAAGAAAGCTGCTCCCTCTGATGCTCCTCTTCCCTCTTCTTCTTCTGCCAATGCGGTTGCGACCACATTCGGCCGGCTCGCCCAAGGTCACATCAGCGAGCAGGATTTAAAGGATTGGTCTTCCTCTGCTCTCGAGGTTAACCAGGATGCACTCTCTCGAGCCGCGGCCGAAGTATACTATCGTCAGTTATCTAAGGCTCGAGAGATGCGAGCCCTCAGCCATACCAACACAAAGCTCGAGGCTAAAGTCAAGTCCCTTCAGAGTAAGGTCGCTGAGCACGGGCAAGAGAAAGTTACGCTGGTGAACAACTATAATCAGAAGATAGTTAACCTGAATGCTGCTCACGACAAGGCCCTAAGGGAGCAGAAGGAGGCTCATGACCTGGCTGCTGAGGCATGTAAGAAGGAGAAGGATGCCCTCGAGGAGAGGGTGCTTGAGCTGGAGGGATCAGTTTCTGCCCTGACCGAGGGCCATGAGGCCGCCCTCGCTGATGCTAGGAACCTGGGGGCCAGGAATTTCATGAAAGTCTTTATGAAGAAGGTTCCTGACTTCGATTGGGCGGCTCTGGGTGCGAGCACAGCGAGGCATGCTGACAAGTTGAAGCTGGAGATGGAGAGGGATGCCCAAATTGCTGAGGAGGCTCGGCTCGCGGCCGAGAAGGTCCAGGTCGCTGGTGAAAATCGTGAGGGAGCAGAGGCTGATAACCCTTAATGTAATTTTGATTAGAACTAGACTTTTGACTGGGTAAGCGGGCACCCCTCTCGCCTCGCGCTTGTACTTGAAATATTCTGCCTCGGGGCATAACTTATTTAACTTTTGTTTGTATAAAATGTCTAAGTTTTTTGTGCCCGCGTATGTCTTTACGGTGCTAGCTATTTTTTTTTTTTTTTACCATGCTTCTACTGACCAAAAAGTAATCATAACTCTGGCCGCTTATGGCGAGCGTTACCCCTTCACTGCGAGCCCAATTTATTCAGCTCGTGTCATTTGTTCAATCAAACAACCATTGAAAGAGAATGCCAAGTGGAACAAGCCCACATCGACTCGCAGGTGTTGTAGGTGTGCTCGCACTAGGAGCTCGCATGTGTCTTCTCCTCGCATCATGCAACTTTGAGTATGTTTGATGGAGGGCTGGGCCCCCTGGGTCGCATTTATGGTTTTGAGGGCCAGGGTATGAGCTCGCATCGCGGGCCTATATCTCTATCCACATCTTTTATCTACTATGTGTTCGTATTTGCCTAAGCGGGCCGTGGCCCGGCTCGTTTCATGTTCTTGGCATCAAGCGGGTCGGGGCCCAGCTTGATTTAACATGTTAATAAAACAACTGTTCTGTCCTCGCATGGGTTCCCAAGGATGGGGTCCCCTGCTGGGTATTTAATCTATTAACAGAAGTTAAAATATCAAGTGCACAAATAGAGATCAATCGTTTATTCATAGATAATGGGAAGTGAAAGGAATACATGCTTGTGGTCTCAGGGAGGTACCTATATGGCACTACCCCCCGAGACTTAGGAATATTTGAAGATAATACTAAGTCTGAAAAGAATAATATTACTGATAATACTTGCGAAGGTGTTCCGCGTTCCAGGCTCTTGGGATCAACTTGTCTTGCATATCATTGAGGTGGTAGGTTCCCTCCCAGAGCACCGATTTTATCTTGTAAGGGCCTTCCCAATTTGCTCCCAAGACTCCGTGACTCACCACCTTGGTATTTGGCATGACCCGGCGCAGAACTAAATCTCCCACCTTGAAAGTTCGGACTCGAACCTTACTGTTGTAATGCCTAACTGTCCTCTGCTGATATGCCGCAATCCTGATCTGAGCCTCTTCTCGAGTTTCTTCGATCATATCCAAATAGAGCCGATGATTGACCTCGTTTTCCTCTGAGTCATAGTTGTCCCTTCGAAAAGATCCTGCTCCCACTTCAACGGGCACCATAGCTTCACACCCATACACCAGAGAGAAAGGGGTCTCTCCAGTTGTGGTTCGGGGTGTAGTGTTGTAAGACCATAGGACCTGGGCGAGTTCTTCTGGCCATGCTCCTTTCTTCTCTTCAAGCTTTGCTTTTAAGGTATGCTTAATGATTTTATTAACAGCCTCTGTCTGCCCGTTACTCTGGGGGTGGCAGACTGCGCTAAAGCTCTTCTGAATCCCCAGCTGCTCACAAAACTCTCGCATCTCCTTGCTATCAAATTGTTTCCCATTGTCAGATATCAGCTTGTAAGGGATGCCATAGCGACATACAATAGCCCTGTATACAAACTCCCTGAGCTTTCTCGCTGTGATAGTGGCTAGGGGCTCGGCCTCTGCCCACTTAGTGAAATAGTCTACCGCAACTACCGCATACTTGACGCCTCCCCTGGCCTTCGGGAGTTCCCCAATCAGATCAATTCCCCACATGGAGAAGGGCCAGGGGCTCATGAGGGATGTGAGAGAGGTCACGGGGTTGCTGTAATAATTGGCATATCGCTGACACTTATCACAAGCTCGGGAGAATTCAAAGGCGTCTTTTTTCAGCGTTGGCCAGTAGTAGCCTTGACGGAGGATTTTCTGAGCTAGAGAGCTACCCCCCGAGTGATTGCCACAAATACCCTCGTGTACTTCCCTTAGGATGTAGTTGCATTCCTCCCCATGTATGCATTTGAGAAGAGGAACACTGAACCCTCTTCTGTATAGAATCTCGTCGTATATCACATAGCGGGCTGCTTTGTATTTTATTCTCCTTGCCTTGTTCTTTTCGTCCGGAAGTGAGCCTTCTCTTATGTATGCTAGAATAGGTGTCATCCACGTGGGGCCGAGCTCATTATTGAGGCTGCCCACCTCGTGCTCAGGCACACTAGGTTGCCTCTGTATAGCAAGTGGCACGGTCCCTAGCAAAGTGCTCTCGCGGCGTGAGCCGAGCTTAGCTAGCTCGTCCGCGCCTTCATTCTGTCCATGCGGGATTAGTTCCAGCCTCACCTCGTTGAATCTTGCGATTATCCTCTGTGCGCACTTCAGGTAAAGCTCTTTTCTCGGCCCCTTAGCTTGATACCCCCCATTTATCTGATAGACCACAATCATGGAGTCACTAAACACATTCAAATTCTCGACCTTCATTTCCAAAGCTAGCTTGAGACCGTTGATCAGGGCCTCATACTCAGCATCATTGTTGGTTGCATGAAAGGCCAGATGGGTCGCATGTCTGATTTTGTGAGCCTCTGGGCTGATTAGCTCGATTCCAGCTCCTGCTCCATCACCGTTAGAGGCACCATCCACATATAGGCTCCACCATGGGGCACTATTTTGTCTTTCCAGTCCAACTTCTTCTGTGCTAGGTATAACAATAAGGGCTCCCGGCTCCACTTCTTGATGTGGGGGAAATTCTAGCACAAAATCGGCCAGGGCTTGGCCTTTGATCGCAGTCCTTGGCTTATAATCCACCTCAAATTGGCCGAGCTCAACCGTCCACTTCAACATTCGACCAGAAGATTCTGGTCTATGCATCACTTGTCTGAGGGGGTAGGAGGTTCGCACTTCTATCTTATGTGCCTGAAAATAGGGCCTGAGTTTTCGGGAGGCCAGAATCAGAGCATACGCTAGCTTTTCGAGGCTTGTGTATCGAGTCTCGGCATCGGCTAGCCTTTTACTCACATAATATACCGGGAGCTGGACACCATCCTCCTCTCGGACTAATACTGCACTTATTGCAAAGTCGGAGACGGCCAAGTATAGAATCAAAGTTTCTCCTGCTTTTGGGTTGGACAACATGGGAGGGCTACTGAGATGCTTCTTTATGTTCTGAAAGGCTTCCTCACATTCTTCGGTCCACTTAAAGTTCCTCCCCACTCCTTTGATTGCTTTGAAGAACTCTTGGCATTTATCGGAGGATTTTGAGACGAAGCGGTTTAAGGCAGCCACTCGTCCCGTTAAGCTTTGAACATCCTTCACCCGTCGAGGGGATCTCATCTCGAGTAGGGCTTGTATCTTGGCTGGGTTGGCCTCAATGCCTCTATGGTTGACAATAAATCCCAAAAACTTCCCCGATTCAACCCCAAACACGCATTTCTGGGGGTTGAGTTTCATTCTGTACTCCCTTAGGATCTGGAACATTTCTGCCAGGTGGCGGACATGATCCCTCGCTTCTTTCGATTTTACCAGCATGTCGTCTACATAGGCCTCCATAGTCTTCCCCAATTGATGTTTGAACATCTTATTCACCAGCCTCTGATAGGTTGCCCCCGCATTAAGGAGCCCGAAGGGCATCCCGATGTAACAGTAAAGGCCCCGATCAGTAATAAAGGAGGTGTGCTCCTGATCTAGCCTATACATGGGGATTTGGTTATATCCCGAATAAGCATCCATAAAACTAAGCAGCGCGTGCCCAGCCGTGGAATCAACCAGCTGGTCGATTCGGGGTAGAGGAAAGCTGTCCTTCGGGCAAGTTTTGTTCAGGTCGGTGAAGTCTACACATGTCCTCCACTTGCCATTGGGCTTCTTGAAAAGCACAGGGTTGGCCAGCCACACGGGGTAGAAGGCTTCTCTCACAAGTCCTGCCTCCATTAATCTATCCACTTCTTCTCTGAGGGCCTCTGCCCTCTCTCCACTAATCGGCCGTCTCTTTTGCCTAACCCCCTTCTTTTTCGGGTCCAAGTTGAGCCGGTGGCACATGACATTTGGGTCAATCCCTATCATATCGGAGTGTGACCATGCAAAGACATCCAAATTCTCCCTTAGGAAGCGGGCTAGATCCACTCTCAAGTCAGGACTTAGGTTAGAGCCTATTCTGAGTACCTTGGAGGGATCATTTGAGTCTACCAAGATCGGGATTGTGTCCTCTGCGGCCCCGGCCCTCTCGACCATTGAGGGCATTCTCGGGTCTAGATCTGCTCGAGCCTCGCTAGTTTTTTCCATTTCCGTGATTGCCAAACCTTCCGCATCCTTGAGCTCGGTTTGGTGAGCTTGGGTCGGGTTTATCAAGCGTTCAGAGGTCGCAGTTACAATTCGAGTGATTGGGTCCATAGTGATGGTTGTTTCTTTGTGTGCCCACTTCCCTCTCCTAAGTGTTGCAGTGATTTGTTCTGGGCTCTCTTCTTCATCACTTGCTTCCTCTACAATCCCCTCTTGTATCAACATGATGGGCTGAGATGCTTCCATTAGTAAGGCCCCTGGGCGTGGTTCCACGTGAATTCCCATGTGCTCGAAGTAGTTCTCGGGCAACTCCTCAATTGAAATCAAATTACAAGTCTCGTGGCCCTCAGAACGTATTCTTTTCCTGCCCTCTGCCTCTTCCATGGGGATGTCGCACTCACCTGCTTCAGCTATCTCCCTTGAGGCATTTCTTGACTCGGCCGCTTTGAGTGCCTGGTTGTAGCAGACCCTGGATTCGTATTGACAGCTCTTCAAGATGCCTACCCCCGTGGGGGTTGGGAATTTTATCGTCATATGATGGATCGAGGTCACCATCCTCATTGCCCTCATAAGGGGTCTGTCCACTATAACATTGTAGGCACAAGGCTGGTCTACGACTGTAAACATAGCGATCTGGGTGGCCACATGAGGCTCCTCTCCTATGGTCACCGGGAGCCGAATTGTCCCTTTCACTCCGATCGAGTCTCCCGTGAACCCGTACAGGTGCCCACATGTTGAGGTTAATTCTCTATCCAATAATCCCAGTTTTTTGTAGGCATCATAAGTCAAAACATCAGCCGAGCTCCCGGTGTCCACCATTGCTCGGTGAACATTCACCGTCCCAATCTTCATTTTTATGACTAGGGCATCGGTATGAGGGTAATGCACCCATTTTGCATCATTCTCTTTAAACACGATATCATCGACCTCCCTTTCAAAGAGCTCCGGGGGCCTTTGGCTTAGATGATTGACGTTGGTGAGTGGCTTGTCCTTTGCTTCCCGGGCATATCTGTCCATCGCCTTCCGGCTGTCTCCACCAATGTGAGACCCGCCTAGAATAATATGAATACTACCAGCCCGAGGGACCCTTTCTTTGTCTTCTGGGGTGGAGGAGGGACGGTATGATAATCCGTCCTGTGTCTTCGAACCTCCTTGACAACCCACTCCGTAAGCTTCCCTTGTCTAATCAAAGTCTCGATCTCATCCTTTAGTTGTCTACAATCAGCTGTATCGTGTCCGGTAGCCTCATGGTATGCACAATACTTCGAAGTGTCTCTTTTATTGTAGTCTGTGAGAGGAGTTGCCTTCCTGAATACCCCCTTCCCCACATATGTAGCATATATGTGGTCGATAGAGGCTACCAGAGGGGTGTGTGTCTGCCATTTGCTTGTATAAGGCCTTCCCGAATCTTTAGTGGTCTCTTTGCCACGGGCAGACTTTTTCGGGCTCGAACTAACGCCGATATGTCTTCCTCCTTTCGTCAGGGCTTGAGGATCGGTCCCTCTTGTCTCGATAGCTTTCGCTGATTTTCAGCTCTCTCATCGATTTCTCTACCCTCTTGAAGGGTTCGGCTTGCTCATAGAACTCGGCCAAGGTCCTCGGCTCACTCGCTTGGAGGCTCTTCCAAAATTTCGATCCTTCTTTCAGCCCTGCTATCAAGAAATTTTTTGATGGTCTCCTCACTGGCTCCTCTCACCTTGGGGACCTCGGCGTTGAACCGACGAAAGTATTCTGCCAAGGGCTCCCCCTCCCTTTGCTTGATGTTGGCTAACGTGGCCACAGGAGGCGAATAGTGGAGGGTCGACTGAAATTGTCTGACGAACAAGTCCTCTAATTGCCTCCACGTTCTTATGCTAGCCGGTCCCAACTTGGAGAACCATTGTTGGGCACTACCTCTGAGTGATGCCGCGAAGAGTCTGCAACGGGTCATCTCCGGCACCTGATAGACTTCCATCTCAGTGTTAAATTGAATAAGGTACTCCGCCGGGTCGGCTTCGCCGTTGAATAGAAGGTCGGGGTTGTGCCTAAACACCCGAGGTAGGGGGGATGATCGGATAGCAGCCGTAAACGGAGAGGGGGCAGCCGAAGCAGGGGGCCCTCTCTTCTCTTGCTCCATCTCATCTAAGATCCTTCTCAGGTCCCTTACTCTAACAACTTCTCCTTCTCTGTCACCTCCCGCATTACTCGAATGATGTGAGCCCTGAGGTCGTTCGCGGCGTCCCCCTCCTCCAGCTCGGTCCTGCGACTCCTCTTCACGATTG
Organism: Apium graveolens; assembly: GCF_009905375.1. Lineage (NCBI taxonomy): Eukaryota > Viridiplantae > Streptophyta > Magnoliopsida > Apiales > Apiaceae > Apium > Apium graveolens. The sequence goes on from NC_133649.1 coordinate 49,134,272, forward strand.
TATCTGCGTCTATGTCGCTCCTCCCTCCTGGGTGAGGTGTGTTGACGTCTTTCCGGAGGGGTCATTGCCCGTTCCCTTTTCGAGCCTCTTTTATCCACGGGCTCTTTCTCTTCTCTCTCCTTCTTACAATTCTCCATTTGAGCCTGAGGTCATGTTCGCTTAGTTTTCTACCCACTCGGTCTAGCACGCTAGTTGACCTTGCCTCAGATGAAGCTGGCTTCGGCCCCGATCTCGTAGAGATCTGGCTGCCCCCGCTCATCATGGCATCGGGGTATATCTTCCTTTTCACGTGATGTTTCTTTCTTCTGTTTGGTCTCGGTTGCCACGTCATCAAAATCGTGGATCAGCTTCTTCTGAGGGCCTTTGCCCTTCCAGCTACGCTGTGAGACCTTGAGGCGGCGCGCCTTACGCTTGGCGTTCCGGACCGAGCTTCTTTCTACCTTTGACATTCGGGCGTTGATCTGATTCATCTGATCGGCCAGCCCTTCGAGATACGTCATCACAGCCTGCCCGTCCACGGTTGCAATTGGTGGAGGTGGCGCCTGATTCTCTGGGGGCGTGTGTTCGAAAGTAGGGTCCTTCTTGCCTCCGCTCCCTGGTGTCGTCGCTTGCTTGCTTTCTTTGGTCATCTTTCTCCCTAAGATGAACGAGACCCCCCTCCTTCTAGCACCAAATGTTATAGGGAGAATTTCGTATAACAATGTTGTGGAGGTTAATGGGCGGAACAAAGATCAAGGACAGTGTTTGAGGGCGGAGGAAGGTTGTTTGGGGGTGGCTGAGCTTATATGTGGACTCCTTAAGAAAGAATAGGGTTTGTTATTCTCTATCAAGTGTCGACTCCTGTCCCATACAAGTGCCTACGTACCCTATTTATAGGGATCAAGCCTTACGTAGTTCTTGGGGAACAAGTCACGTAGGCTAGGGTTAGGACTCTTCAGCCCGTGCAGCCCAAGCCCACGATAAAGTCAGGCCTTCAGCCAATTAGTCACGTAAATCTCGATCGGCTCCACACGCTTCCTACAATCTCGCGGCATCTCCGCAATCCTTCCCGTGATCGTAGGAACAACCCGTGTCGACCCCGAAATCTACGAGCAACTCAGTCATCTATGAGTCACTTTCCATGTTGCATACAAAGTCTTTCGATGCGACCCGACTTGGTCACCTCGGCCCGCACCGCCTTCAAATAATAAATATAATGTTACCTCTGTTTCTATAAGATGTGGGCTCATGAGCTCAGCCCGCGTATGGGCAGCTAAGCCCACCTCGCATGAAGGCACCTGAGCCCACCTCGCGTGGGCACAACCGAGCTCGGCTCGCATATGAGAGCCCCAAATGACAAATATGAGCTCACCTTACATGTGTGAGCCCAGCTCGCATGTCCTCACTTGAGCCCAGCTACGCATGTTTGAGCCCAGCTCTCATGTCATAGCTCAGCTCTCATGTCATGAGCCCAGCTCGCATGTAAACTCAGCTCGCATGTTACGAGCCCAGCCCGCATGTGACCCAGCTCGCATGTTGCGAGCCCAGCCCGCATGTGCTGGCCCAAGTCATATAAATCCATGGTTCTAGCCCACACACAAGAGTCCAGCTATTTAATGCACCCACAGGGGACCTGTTTTAGGGTCCATGGCCGAAAGCGGGCATAACATCTTGTGATGAACAAAGTTAGAGAGAAGTATGTATTGATCACCAGTTGTTTGTTGTAACACTCCAATGAAGATCACTTAAACAAATAATTACTCAAAAAGCCTGGGCCTAATTTGACTTACTTATGTTTCTTGATAAATTACATGTAACTTGATAGGAAATTACTTCCTATAATGAAGCATAATGTTATGACTATATCACGCATACATGAACTAATTTATATTAGAAACTTGAAGATAATAAAGTCTAAGCATGTTATGTAAATTTTACATACGTTTGACCAAACACTACTTTAGATTCTAAAACAAAGGCTTCTGATAAACTACCACAAGAGGTGTATTCACCACATGATCTCCATCTCTCCATGTCAGTTTCCCTTCTTCGGACAACATACTTCCCGCCGACACTCCCATCTTCTTACCTGAAATTCGAACTATATAACTTTGTTTCTCACCTTTCTTCGTAAATTTCATCCTTGGTGGATCAACAGTAACATTTACATGTTTTGGATTAATAACTTCTGCTATGTACGTAGAGGCATTCTCACTAACATGTGTTACTGTTCTTCTCACAACAACTTCAAATGTCGACGTTTCAGATTCTTCGAAGGCAACAACAATTGCCGGGTAATTCAAATCCCAAGGCTTCTGTTTCGTGCCTTTGCACCCTAATGATCGTCGAGCAATTAATCGTATTTCTTGGCGACTATAATTAGAGGAACATAAGAAATTCAAATAGTCAGTACTTGTTAAATCATAAACTAATCCCGGATCAATGGCTTTGTCAGGGTCCACATGTCCAGCACCCATGTCCCATACTTTCGATTCATTGTACGCCTTCTCATCCTCTATAGGCTTTCCGTCGGAGTCCATCGTGTATGCCGTTGTCATGAAGGCTGATTTGACCATTGCTGGTGACCAATCAGGATGGGCTCCTTTGAGTAATGCAACAAGACCTGACACATGTGGGCATGACATTGATGTCCCGGACAATATGTTAAAATCAGTGCGACGTGTGTCCATGGCTAATTCCGTGGGTGGCGTGTTGTCAGGCCATGCAGCAAGGATGTTGACGCCTGGAGCGATTATATCTGGTTTCAAAACATAAATTGATTCAGCATTGGGTCCCCTAGCTGAAAATGATGCCACAACAGGTGCTGGTTTCACTCCTACTTGAGTCCCATGGAAAACTATACTAGCTCTTGGGTTTTGATTCAATTTTACATATGATCGGAGCTTATCACCAACTGATGCGGTAACTGATAAACCTGGAATTATATGAGCATCGGCAACCAATCCTTCTCCGGTTGCTGCCAAGTTGGCAACTATAACTCCTACTCCACCGGCACTTTTCACTGTTTCACCTTTCATGGCACGTGATGTTCCACCTCGATTGCAAATCACAATTTTGCCCCTAACCAAATTACTATCCAAAGACTTTGGCATACAAGCTCCTCCAGAAAAATTACTGAACCCTTTTTGACGAATAAAAGCATGTCCTGCGTAAATAATTGGTGTATATGGCAGATCCTTACCTGTATAAATTGTGGCGCCAGTGAAATTTTCGCCATTCTCCAACTTCAAATCGGCTGGAAATTTCCTATCAATTGTGCTAGCACCAATAGTAATGATCCATGGAGCAACGTTTGCAACCGATTGTGAAGCAGGTCCTTCATTACCAGCAGAAGCAGATACAATTATTCCTCTCTCCATCGCTGCGTACGATCCAATCGCAATCGGGTCAAGATGGTATGGAAGTGTTCCGCCACCAATTGACAATGAAATTATATCGACACCGTCTTCAACAGCTGCATCGAACGCTGCGAGAATATCTGCGTCTGAACAACCTTTCTTCCAACATATTTTATATGCTGCTACTCTGGCTTTCGGAGCAACACCAATGGCGACACCGGCTGCAAGAGTGAGGAGAGAGGCGTTACTAACTTCCCGTCCGGCAGCGATGGAGGCCGTATGAGTACCATGTCCTTGTGTGTCTCTAGGCGATTTAAGTTCGGAACTGATGTTCACTTCTTTCATTCTCATACTGGCTTCATAAGCTGCTCGAAAATATCTTGCTCCGATTAATTTTTTGTTGCAGTGATTTTTCCCGAAATTTTCACCTTCAACACACTCGCCCTTCCAACGTGCGGGAATAGGAGGAAGGCCTTTGTCATGGAAACTAAGACGTTCTGGCCAGATACCAGTATCGAATATTCCGATGATGACATCTGAACCGGAGTCAGATTCTGTGATTAAACCTGAGGGATTTTTTCCTTCGAGCCCGAGGAATATGGGAGAACGAGTGGTATGGATCTGGCGGAGTTGGTCAGGTATGACAGCAAGAATTCCAGGCTGGGTTTTAAGCTGCTGGGCTTGTTGGGTGGTAAGGGTAGAAAAGCCATGGAAAACACTTTTATATATATGGAGAATATCTTGATTATTGGAAAACTCTTCAGAGTCCTTCATTAGTTGAGAGGAATCTAGTGTTTGAAGAGTGGATTTATACCAATTTTCAACGTTAGAAAAAGCAGAGGGCTTCAAGTCATTTTGGACTCTAATTATGTAAGTTTGAGATTGAGCTAATATGGATGGGATTTGGAGGAGAAGTGAGAGAAGAACCCAAAAGAAAGAACCCATAGTATGTGTCTCTGATGGTGTTTAGAACAGAGAAGGCTAGAAGATTTATAATGGATTGTGTGGTGAATTTTAGGAAAAAACGACGAAACAGAAAAACAATTAGGATGCAAAGAGTGCAGAACTATTCTAGAAGGGCAAAAGTAAAGAGGCTAAATAGGTGCATGACATAAGAGTAAAAATTGGAGGCTATTGTATATTATGCATTAATGTTATTTATCTATTACAGATCATAAGATTTGGTCTTTAATAGGCGGGGTTATGAGCAGAGATCAGATATTATCTTAGATATGTAGAATTTTTAATATGTATAAGAACAGGCTGTACAATAAAAGACTGGTTTTAGCGAGTTCATTTTACATCGTTAATTTGTAAAACTGGATATGATTATTGATTTTGTTTATAGGCTACATCGAAAGGCAAGCTATCCTACACATGATAAATTCTTCCTCAGCTCATTTTTTGGTAGAAGATAAGTTGTTTTCGGTAGATTAGCTTACAGAATGGTTCTAACCTTGATTGTTAATACAACAACAATTAACTATGTTAACACGAGTAGGCTGAAATCAGAGTCTGATTCAACTACGGTTGTGTATACATCACATGATCTAAATAATATAATTATTTTCCTTGTGTCTTTCAATGTGTAGTGTTGATTTAAGTTGATGATTTCACCATGGTTGCCGTTTTGCTCGGAATCCATGGGGCGGCCATAGGAGGCTAAACATAGTAAAGCAATAGGTAATAACACAACCTGTGATATGTGTGACCTTAAAACTGGGGTATTGGAGTTATTTTGCAAAGAGAAGACAAAAGTGTGTATGTAGTAGTAGTTGTGTACAGTCCTAATTGAGTTGTCTTCTTGGAGGATCAAGGCATGCATCCTATTTTTAGATCATCTCTGCTGTTTAATTCTTGGATTTTTTCTGCAGTTTTGTCAATAGTATCTGTTGCTGCATTCAATGCTATACGTTAGCTTAGACTTTTGATCACTAGTGGAAGCTTTGTCTTCAATTATTTCAAACCAATATATTCTTTTTAATTGTCGCCTAACTTTTCTGCATTCTAACATGGTATATTCAATTCAAATTATAGAGGATTTATAACAATTCATTAATTTGAATAATTGTTGTTGATTTTGGCTGATTTTAATTATACACGGATTTTAGTGGAGTTAAATAAATCTCGTATAGTCTTGCTGATTTGAGACAAATCCATCGAAATTTCCTGAATTTTGCTAAGATTTCTGAAAACATAAAATACACTAGTAAATTCATCAAAATCTACAATTTTATAAAATACAAAAAAATCCATGAAATTTGAATATCACCAGATTTTAATGATTTTTTTAAAATCTAAATTGAATTCTCCTGTATTTTTAAAAGACTTTTTTCAAACCCTATTGAATAACATCATATTTCAAATGATTTTTTAGAGTCCGAATTGAATAGCCTAGGATTTTCAAAATCCAAAAAAATCATTTAAAATCCCAATTGAATATACATCTCTAAGTGTTTTAACAGCATAGTTAAAATAATAATTTTTTAAATTTTTTTTACAGAAAAGTCAAGTAATAGTTAAAATGAAACATGTGGAATTGTTATGGATAAAAAACGTAAGGTGTATTAACTGTTGTATTTACTAAGGTTCGGGAGCTCAAGGCCTTTAATGGCTGCTCTCATATTTCGTAGATTAACTCTGCCTTTACGAGATGCCTACTTATCTCTGTGAATTTGAGAATCAAGCCAAAAAATGTAGTTCTGATGGATGGGGTGAGTCTCTTTATATAGATGTTGAGAGTCCTTAAATTGGACTAGGGTTAGGAGACTTGTTGAACAAGTGCTCAGACTTTGGATGGACATGAAGTCCTAGAATAGAGGAATCAGATTCCTAGTTGGCGTAGGTGTCCTTGAGGCTATCTTTTATAGAATTATATCATCGTTAAGAATCATTTAATGAGCTTGTAATCCCTCATATTTATTAATTACAAAATTAATAAATAATCAGGGCTTTGGGCCTCATTAATTGGGCTTCGTTATTGGACCGAATCAGGTCTAATCAATTTAACATTAATTATTTTCTAGGCTAATTTTAGGGCCATATCATTTGCCCCAAACTTCTGGGAAACCGTAAAAGATTTTGCAGAAGTTAAGTTAATTTGTTCCCTTATAAGGTATTGTTTTTGCGTAAAGTGTGGAGCGACCTACACATTTACAACAATTTGCCTTGCACACGGCTTCAGGGTTGTCTCAGAACCTCCCTATTATTTTCCTTACCTTATTCCTTCTTTTTAGGGATTTTCTAGTATTTTTCAGGAATTTTCCCTTAATTTCTGGGATTTTTCCTAATTTTCAAGAATATTCTGATACTCACATGTATTATTTTTTCAAGAATATTTTATCAAAATAATTTTTGAAAAGTATTTTTTAATTTTCCCTAATTTTCAGGGATTTTTTTCTTATTTTTCCCTGTTTTTTGCGGATTTTTAGCAATTTCCCTGATTTTTTGCCCATTTTCTAATTAATTAAATAATCAGAAAATGAGCTCTCATGGTGCCATGCATCCTAGGCATGGGTCACCCCCGCCTAGGAGACATGTTTCCAACAACGCCCATGTTTCCAACAACGCCTAGGAATGTTGCCTCTTGGGCGTTGTTGGTTCCCATCATACTTCCTAGGCGCCTAGGAGACATATTTCTAACAACGCCTAGGAATGTTGCCTCTTGGGCGTTGTTATTTTCTCCTTCCTAGGCGTGGGTAACCCCGCCTAGGAGACATATTTCTAACAACGCATAGGAATGTTACCTCCTGGGCGTTGTTATTTCCTTCATTCTTCCTAGGCGTGGGTAACCCCCGCCTAGGAGACATATTTCTAACAACGCCTAGGAATGTCGCCTCATGGGCGTTATTATTTTCCTCATTCTTCCTAGGCGTGGGTAACCCCCCCTAGGAGACATATTTCTAACAACGCCTAGGAATGTTACCTCCCGGGTGTTGTTATTTTCCTCATTCTTCCTAGGCGTGGGTAACCCCCGCCTAGGAGACATATTTCTAACAACGCCTAGGAATGTTATCTCTTGGGCGTTGTTATTTCCCTCATTCTTCCTAGGCGAGGGTAATCCCCGCCCAGGAGAAATATTTCTAACAACGCCTAGGAATGTTGCCTCCTAGGCGTTGGTATTTCCCTTATTCTTCCTAGGCGTGGGTAACCCCTGCCTAGGAGACAGATTTCTAACAACGCCTAGGAATGTTACTTCCTGGGCGTTTGTTGTTTCAATCCTCCCATACTTCCTAGGCTGGGTCGCCTAGGAGACAAATTCGGTACCACGCCTAGGAATCTTGTCTCCTAGGCGTGGTTTGGTACCTCAATTTATACCCCGTGATCTTCTATAAATCTAGGGTAAGTTAAGACTTAGTAAAGAATGTTTCTAGAACTTTGATTTTTCAAAATTCA